>NC_052164.1:32633234-33331696 GCF_902713615.1 Scyliorhinus canicula
GAAAAACGGACATAGTAAAGAGCAAACAGCTTGCAGAAGCTTTCAGCATTCAGACACTTGCAAAAACCGGTTTCCCCACAGCTGCAGAGTCCAGGCAGCGCTGCAAATGGGAAAACAATCTGCATACTAATGAGGTGATACCAGGACAGTCCCAGATACAATAGATACACTTAAGTATCGATTGATACTTTTCAATAGCAAAGCAGACAGGATGGCGCCAACAAAACCAGGACAATGAGTCCTAAGAACCGCCCCAGCCATCAAGGAACGACCCTAGGATAGGGGGGTTCGAATCATATTGATTGGGAAAGACCCAATCGATCCCCAGCAGGTGAGAGAGCCCGCCCCAAGGGGCACGGACCTCTGGGGACCTATAAAAAGAAGGTCCCGCACATGGTTCGGCCTGCTGTCACCTGTTGCCTCCTGTCTCCGGCCTCCGACTCCAGCCTCCAGACTCTTGTCTTTTACACCGGCCGTCGAGCAGCAGCCATCGATCAGTAAGTGCCAACGACGATCGCTACGTGACCCAGGCATTGCTTATACTCTTGCCGACTATTAGCGAACAGAAGTTGCAGACCAGAACGGAACGAAGGCCTTGTTCAACTGACCTTTAATGGTAGAAGTAAGTTAGTCTTTTAGCATGTGCATGAGTTTATTATAATTGTTATAATAAACTCTAATTGTTTTGGACTTACTAATTGGTGTATAACTTTATTGCTTTGAACTTGACCTTGGTACTTGTGACGGTGTCTCTTCCGGCACCTGGCGACTCCAGAGCATAGAAATAAGAAACAGAGCCAAATGAGTGTTAAGCACACTGCCTCTATTGGAGGAGTGTTAAACACACTAACTTAGAACGACCAACAACTGGCACTTGGAAAAACTCCTTTAAACAAATGCCAGTCTTGCATTTGTTACTTGTTGGAAAAACTTTCCCATTTTTAAACTGGAATTTGTGTAAAGATCCTCTTGATGATCTTTGTTTTCCTTTTTTAGTTCTTTTCTGTGAACACGGACTACAGTAAGCTGAAGAAGAATGGACCAGACTTCTAAATGTTGAAGACAGACCATCTTGTCCAGGTGGCTTTGTTGGGCCTTAAAGCTTGACACACAATGAGGCCTATGTTATTACTGTTATCTAGTGTACCTAATTTATGTGTATATGTGAAACATTGATGTGAATACATCTGGATGCATTCCCTATTTTGTTTGCCTGTTGTATATGGATCTTAATCTGCAGTTAGCAAAAATACAAGTTCACCTTTGCTGTGTTATTGTGAAGTATTAAATCAAAAGTTTCTGACTGCCATTATGAAAGAAAACCCGGAGGGCAGCACGGTGGCCTAGTGGTTAGCACAACCGCCTCACGGCGCTGAGGTCCCAGGTTCGATCCCGGCTCTGGGTCACTGTCCGTGTGGAGTTTGCACATTCTCCCCGTGTCTGCGTGGGTTTCGCCCCCACAACCTAAAAATGTGCAGAGTAGGTGGATTGGCCACGCTAAAATTACCCCTTAATTAGAAAAAATAATTGGCTAATCTAAATTTATAAAAAAAAATGAAAGAAATCCCGGTGTTATTCAGAAGTAAGTAGAGCAATATGCAATTCACTTAATGCTCCTCTCCCTGTAACTCTGCACATTCTTCCTTTTTCAAATAATAGTTTAATACCCTTTTAAATGCTTCAGTTGACCTGTATCCAGCACACTCTGGCAGTCCAGTCCAACTGCATGAAGAAGTTTTCTGTGTGTTTCTTTTACAAAATGCTTCAAATTTATGCCCCCCCCCCCCCTTTCTCAGATGCCATGTCACCCTGGGCGAGTCGATGGTCAATTCCAGCCCCACAGGCCCAAGTGAAGTAACCAATATTTTGACAATTTTTAAAATTTTATCTATTTTTTAAAAATAATTTTTATTGAAATTTTTACAAAATAAATACAAAATATAAACATCTTAGCTCTATTAACATACAACCGCGGTAACACCCCATGAACATAACCCCCCCCAGCTTCAATAAGCAACTTCAAACAAAAAGAAAAAACAACAAAAAAAAAAGTAAAAAAGAACAACAAGAGGGTGATAGCACCCTCCACAAACCCATGTGCACAGTTTCTCCCCCCTCCCCCCCAATCCCCCCCCCCCCCCCCCCCCCCCCCCCCCGGGCTGCTGCTGCTGTCGGCCTATTTCCCTACCGTTCTGCCAGGAAGTCCAGAAACGGCCTGAAAAACCCTTGTACTGATCCCTTCAGGGCAAATTTCGCCCTCTCCAATTTAATGAACCCTGCCATATCCGAGATCCAGGCCTCCACGCTTGGGGGCCTCGCATCCTTCCATTGGAGCAAGATCCTCCGCCGGGCTACTAGGGACGCAAAGGCCAGGACCCCGGCCTCTATCACCTCCTGCACTCCCGGCTCCACTGCCACGCCAAAAATTGCGAGTCCCCAGCCTGGCTCGACCCTGGATCCCACCACCCTCGACACCGTCTTTGCTACCCCCTTCCAAAACACACCCAACGCTGGGCATGCCCAAAACATATGGGCGTGGTTCGCTGGGCTCCCCGAGCACCTAGCACATCTGTCCTCGCCCCCGAAGAACCTACTCATCCTTGTCCCCGTAATGTGGGCCCTGTGCAGCACCTTGAACTGTATGAGGCTAAGCCTCGCACAGGAAGAGGAGGAATTCACTCTCTCCAGGGCATCCGCCCATGTCCCCTCCTCACCCAGCTCCTCTTCCCATTTACCCTTCAGTTCCTCCACCGAGGCCTCGTCTACCTCCTGCATCACCCGGTATATGTCAGAGATCCTCCCTCCTCCGACCCACACCCCCGAGAGCACCCTATCCCACACCCCCCGTGGGGGCAGCAAGGGGAACCCCTCCACCTGCTGCCTGGCAAACGCCCTCACCTGGATGTACCTAAACATGCTCCCCGGGGGGAAGCCCAAACTTCCCCTCTAACTCCCCCAAGCTCGCGAACCTACCCTCCACAAACAGGTCCCTCAACCTCCTAACCCCTGCCCTGTGCCAGCCCCGGAATCCGCCATCAATGCTCCCTGGGACGAACCGATGGTTCCCCCGTATCGGGGCCTCCATTGAGCCCCCCATTTCTCCTCTGTGCCGTCTCCATTGCCTCCAAATTTTGAGGGTAGCCGCCACCACCGGGCTCGTGGTATACCTCGTTGGAGGGAGCGGCAACGGCGCCGTTACCAGCGCCTCCAGGCTCGTGCCCACACATGACGCCGCCTCTATCCTCTTCCATGCTGCCCCTTCCTCGTCCATTACCCACTTACGCACCATCGCTGCGTTGGCTGCCCAGTAGTACCCACAGAGGTTGGGCAACGCCAGCCCCCCCTTATCCCTGCCTCGTTCCAGGAACACTCTTCGAACCCTTGGAGTCCCATGCGCCCACACAAATCCCGTAATACTGCTGTTGACCTTCCTGAAAAAGGCCTTTGGGATAAAAATGGGGAGGCACTGGAACAAGAACAAAAACCTCGGGAGCACCGTCATCTTGACGGACTGCACCCTCCCCGCCAGTGACAGCGGTAATATATCCCACCTCTTAAACTCCTCCTCCATCTGCTCCACAACCTTGTGAGGTTGAGCTTGTGCAGGGCCCCCCCAACTCCCAGCCACCTGGACCCCTAGGTACCTGAAGCTCTTCCCTTCCTGCTTCAGTGGGAGCCTACCAATCCCCTCCTCTTGATCCCCCGGGTGCACCACAAACACCTTGCTCTTGCCCAGGTTCAACTTATACCCCGAGAAACCCCCTAATTCCCCAGGATCCTCATCACCTCCGGCATCCCCCCACCGGGTCCACCACATACAGCAGCAGGTCGTCCGCGTACAGTGACACTCGATGCTGCTCCTCCCCCCCCGCACCATGTCCCTCCAGTTCCCTGACTCCCTCAATGCCATGGCCAGGGGCTCAATTGCCAACGCAAAGAGCTAGGGGGACAGGGGGCACCCCTGTCTCGTCCCCCGATGCAGCCGAAAGTACTCCGACCTCCTCCTATTCGTGGCTACACTTGCCATCGGGGCCTCGTAGAGCAGCCTCACCCACCGAATAAACCCCACCCCAAACCCGAACCTCTCCAACACCTCCCACAAGTACTCCCACTCCACCCTATCGAAGGCCTTCTCCGCGTCCAACGCCACCACTATCTCCGCCTCCCCTTCCACCGCCGGCATCATAATGACATTGAGGAGTCTTCGCACATTTGTGTTCAGCTGCCTTCCCTTCACAAACCCCGTCTGGTCCTCATGTATGACCCCCGGCACACAATCCTCTATTCTAGTGGCCAGGATCTTTGCGAGCAGCTTAGCGTCGGCGTTCAGCAACAAAATCGGCCTATATGATCCACACTGCAGAGGGTCCTTGTCCCGCTTCAGGATCAAGGAAATCAGCGCCCGTGACATAGTTGGTGGCAAAGCCCCCCCCTCCCATGCCTCGTTAAAGGTCCGGACCAACAGGGGGCCCAACAGGTCCAAATACTTTTTATAGAATTCCGCCGGAAACCCGTCCGGCCCCGGCGCCTTCCCCGACTGCATGCTCCCTATCCCTTTGACAACCTCCTCCAACTCGATCGGCGCCCCTAGTCCCTCCACCCGCTCCTCTTCCACCCTCTGGAAACGCAACCTGTCCAGGAAGCGCCCCATTCCACCCTCCTCCACCGGGGGCTCAGACCGGTACAGTTCCCCATAAAAGTCCCTGAAGACCCCATTGACCTCTACCCACCTCCGCACCACCTTCTCAGCTCTATCCATCACTCCCCCAATCTCCCTGGCCGCGTCTCGCTTCCGGAGCTGGTGCGCCAGCATCCTGCTCGCCTTCTCCCCGTGTTCATACACCGCCCCCTGTGCTTTCCTCCACTGGGCTTCCGCCTTTCTAGTCGTCAGTAGGTCAAATCTGGCCTAAAGGCTACGCCTCTCCCCCAGCAATCCCTCCTCTGGGGCCTCCGCAAACCTCCTATCCACCTGCGCCATCTCCCCTATCAGTCTTTCCCTTTCCCTCTGCTCCCCCCTCTCCCTATGGGTTCGGATGGAGATCAATTCCCCCCTCATCACCGCCTTCAATGCCTCCCAGACAGTCCCCACCTGAACCTCCCCGTTATCATTGGCCTCGAGGTATCTCTCAATACACCCCCGGACCCTCCCGGCCACCTTCTCATCTGCCAGCAGCCCCACCTCCATGCGCCAGAGCGGACGTTGGTCCCTCTCTTCCCCCAGCCCGAGGTCCATCCAGTGCGGGGCTTGATCCGAAATGGCAATGGCGGAGTATTCTACTTCCTCCACCCTCGACACCAGCCCCCTGCTCAGGACAAAAAAATCAATCCTTGAGTAGGCCTTATTTACATGGGAGAAAACGAGTATTCCATGGCCCTTGGCCTCGCAAACCTCCAAGGGTCCCCCCCCCCCCCCCCCCCCCCCCCCCCAATCTGGTCCATAAATCCCCTCAGCACCCTAGCTGCTGCCGGCCTCCTACCCGTCCGGGACTTGGATCGATCCAATGGGGGATCCAGCACAGTGTTAAAGTCTCCCCCCATGATCAGGCCCCCCACCTCCAGGTCCGGAATGCGGCCCAGCAAACGCCGCATGAACCCCGCCGTCGTCCCAATTTGGGGCATAAACATTCACCAACACTACCCGCTCCCCCTGAGCTTGCCACTCACATCACGTACCTCCCGCCACTGTCAGCCACCACCTCAAACGCCTCAAACGACACCTTCTTCCCCACCAGGATCGCCACCCCCTTCCTCTTCTCGTCCAGCCCTGAGTGGAATACCTGGCCCACCCACCCCTTTCTCAGCCGGACCTGGTCCACCACTCTCGGGTGTGTCTCCTGGAGCATGGCCACATCCGTCTTCAGCCCCTTCAGGTGCGCAACTCCTCGGGCCCTCTTGACCGGCCCATTCAGCCCCCTCACATTCCAGGTTATCAGCCGGATCCGAGGGCTCCCTGCCCCCTTCCCCTGCCGGTTAGCCATACCCCCTCCCTTGCCCACCCCCGGCCAGCGTCCCACGCTCTGCCAGTTTCCCACGGCGGCACCTCCCCCCCTCCAGCCCCCCCTGCGTCCTCCAGCTCCTTCCTGACCGTTTCAGCAGCAACCCGGTAACCCCCCCCCCCAGGCTAGGACCTCTCCTAGCCGTGCCCCCCACCCCCCCTCTACAGCACTCCCGTGAGCCAGCTATCTTCTGCTGACCCCGGCGGCTCCCGCCCTACTTTCGGCTCCTCCCAACGTGGGACTGCCCCTCCTCCATAGTGCCCATCAACCAGTCCACCCTCCCTCGCTCCTGCGCGGGAGAAGAAGACCCCGCCCCCTCCCTCTCCCAGCACGGGGACCCCGCAGAAAGCCCGCGCTTTCGCCCTGCCGGGTCCCGCCTCCTCCAGGGCCACTCCCATTGTCAGTCCCCCCTACCACCTCCCCAAACACCCCGTTTACC
Organism: Scyliorhinus canicula; assembly: GCF_902713615.1. Taxonomy (NCBI): domain Eukaryota; kingdom Metazoa; phylum Chordata; class Chondrichthyes; order Carcharhiniformes; family Scyliorhinidae; genus Scyliorhinus; species Scyliorhinus canicula. The sequence goes on from NC_052164.1 coordinate 32,639,670, forward strand.
CCTCAGTCCAAACCCGTCCACCCAACTCCTGCTAGAAAACCCATAAAGAAAACACCTGTACGGCATCACCCCACCCACCCTACGGCCACCCCACCTCATACCCTAAACCCCGCAAATACACATACAGTATAAATAAATACAGTATTCTACAGCATCCCCCCTCCGGGGGACCCTCGGTTTGTGTCCAGTTTCTCGGCTTGCACGAAGGCCCACGCCTCCTCCGGGGAATCAAAATAGTGGTGCCGATCCTTGTAGGTGACCCACAGACGCGCCGGGTGCAGCATTCCAAATTTCACCTTCCGACTGTGGAGCACCGCCTTCGCCCGGTTAAACCCGGCCCTCCGCCTCGCCACCTCCGCACTCCAGTCCTGGAAGATCCGCACCTCCGTGTTCTCCCATTTGCTGCTCCGCTCCTTCTTGGCCCACCGGAGCACACACTCACGATCCACGAACCGGTGGAACCTCACCAACACCGCCCGCGGCGGCTCGTTCGGCTTGGGCCTCCTAGCCAGAATTCTGTGGGCCTCCTCCAACTACAGGGGCCCCTGGAAGGACCCAGCCCCCATCAGCGTGTTCAGCATCATCACCACATAGGCCGCTAGGTCCGACCCCTCCAGCCCCTCCGTGAGGCCCAGGATCCGTAAATTCTTCCTCCTCGACCGGTTGTCCAACTCCTCGAACCGCTCCTGCCATTTTTTATGGAGCGCCTCGTGCACCTCCACCTTCCCCACCACGGCCACGACCTCGTCCTCCCTCTCGGCGGCCTGCTGCTGCAGCTCCCGGATCGCAGCCCCCTGGGCCGTCTGGGTCTCCATCAGTTCCCTGTTGGTTACCTTGATGGACTCCAGCAGCTCCACTTTCATCTCCTGGAAGCAGCGCAGCAGAGTCGTCTCGACCCACTTCTTCAACTCTTCAAAACTTTCGCCGGCCGCCATTTTGTCCTTCGGGTCCCGATTTTTCCCGGGTGTTTTCTCCTTCGATTCTCTCCCTGCCCCGCTCCTGGTCTCTACCATGGGACCTCTGGGGCGACTCCTGGCCTCTTCCCACGTCGGGATTCGCCTCACAAGCTCCGTTGGGGGCCTTTAAAAAAGCCCCAAAGTCCGTTTCTTCCGGGAGCCTCCGAACGTGCGGCTCAGCTGATCATTGCCGCTACCGGAAGTCCCATTTGACAATTTTTTTGAGGCCTTTGGCCCTTGACTGCTTCAATGACTAACAGGCACAAGATTTGTAAGTTAAACACAACTTTATTTATAACAGAAATGGAGATGAAACATCCAGTAATTGTAACAAAATAACAGCCAGCTAATCTATTCCCACTTTCTACCATCCCATCCTCTACCCAAACACACAAGACAGACAAACGGAGCGGGAGGGTAGAAAAAGTAATAGGAATTAAAATGTGAAATGAAAGAGGGGTGTCCTTGCTTCCGATGTCAAGATTGTTACAGCAGGCTGTCCTAGGATTAGGGACCACGGGCTGGATTGCTAACCAGCATCTTCTGTCAGAAACATTCAGTCAGAACTCGCAGGCTATGAGGATTTCCTCTAGCGAGTCAATTTAATTTTTATTAACCTGGGCCTTCATGCAAAGGATCTGCCTCGGGCCTGTTTAATTATTGTTTCCAACTCCACCAGAATGACTAACAGCCTCATTGAGATGAGAACAGAGTTCCCTGCATAAAATTTTTAAAAACTGTTTTTAAAACAACTGATCCTGCAGCGAGTGCTGGACTGGATTTCCTTGCAGTTCAGTCTGGCTGTGAAGAGAGGAAGGTCTTTATTTAGGATCTTACAAAATAATCCATTAGATAAGAGAGATCAGAGGTCCAGCTTTTGACCAAAACAAAAGTAAAAGCAAACAGTCACAGTCACACATGACCAATCAGCTGGGGCCATTGATCAGGCCTGCAATTTTAAACATTCCATTAACTGACAGCCATGTCCATCAAGATGTGCCATTACTGATCCCTTGAATCTGCTAATCTGAATTTTAAACAGCTCTTTCTAACCTGCCTTGCCTGAGGTCTTAAGCTTTCCTCCGTTTAGCAGCCACTTGAATTAAAGGTGTAGTTCATCGTTCATTTTAGTGGCATAGGTCCCATTAATTGTCCCAAATACAGACACTAAAATAGCAATAAACAAAGAAAAAAACAAGGGACGCAGGGATTAACAGTGGGAGCAGTTTCTTCCTATCTGTCCAGACTCTTCATGATTAGGGCCGTGGGGTTCACCTCGGGACAAGGGTAGCTGGTTCGAGACCCGGCTGCCCCTCATGATTTTTGAATACCTATTTTAAATCTTTCCACCTTCTCTTCGAGGAGTATCAGTTCTAACTTCTCCAGTTCATCATCATAACTGAAGTTCCTCATCCTTGGAACACTCTTGCATTCTTTTCTGTACTCTAATGATTTCCTATTCTTAAAGTGTGATGCCTAGAACTGGCCATAATACTCTGCTACAAGGCAAAATCTATAGATCTTACGTTGACTTGCCAAGAGAAATAGTATATGCTGTTTCTAGACAGAAAGAAGTTTCCAATGGATTAGATATTCTATATTAAACTCCGCATGCTGTATCTAAAATCCTAAAATTTCAGATCTATATAACCTTTTATAATGCTGCTTTGCTAGTTTAAACTTGTTTAAATATATTAAAAGTATGAAATGGGGTGGCACAGTAGTTAGCATAGTTGCTTCATTGTGCCAGTGACCTGGGTTTGATTCCAGTCTTGAGTGACTGGAGTTTGCACTTTCTCCCCATGCGTGCATGGGTTACCTCCCAAAGTCCAAAGATGTGCGGGTTAGGTGGGGTTATGGGGATAGGATTGGGGAATGAGCTTGGATAGGGTGCTCTTTCAGAGGGTTGGTGCAGACTTGATGGGCCGAATGGCCTCCTGCACCATTGGGGGTTCTGTGGTTCTTGCCATGATCTTTACAATTGTGAAAATGCATAATAAAATTCTTTGCAGTCTTTGATAGCTGATGGTATAGTGACATCTTCGCCATCTTCGCTTACAAGCAGTGAGCCTGGGAGCACTAGGCATACAGCCCCTGTGCTTGGAGGGGTGGGGAGCAACCGGAGGGTGCAGTCCTGGTTGGTGCTGGTCTGCCATGGGGGGCATCATGGCTGGAAGGGGGGGGCCTTGCGGGGCAGTGGGGTGGGGTGGTCGGACCTGCACAAGCACGCCATGCCAACCCCTGGACCGTTTGTTCCCATACCGAGGGCAACCCTAGCCCCTGCCTGTCTGGCCCACCAACTACCCATAACTCCCACTGACTGTGGGGGCCTCTGGCCTTGCGGATGAAGGCTATTGCTAATAGTGAATTGCCAATCGTGGTTAAGTGAGCACTTCACACATCCCAAGTGGATCCCTGAGGGTGGACGGGCCTGTAGCATGTGAGCTAATTGCCTAGAATCCCAATCACACTTTGGTGCATTGACACTGTGCTTGAACACTGCGGGAGGCAGCACCACAGACGCAGCAGCCAACCTTTGATTACCCAGGAGTTGGGACCCAGCTGGCCACATGTCCGCAGCCGGGTGTGCATGGGCACTGCATGTCAGGTGCGGCGGGCATGAATGAGGGGATGGGGCATGGGATTGGTGATTATCCCGCTCGTGGAAAGAAGAGCCGGAGGCATCATACTGATTGTGGTGAGGATATTTTAAAGTTCTTTATATAAGTGTCATTCACTGCCCCACTATCCCGATGTGCCACCTCACTATCCCCATCCCCCTTGCCTCGGCTACTGCCCTCGGTTATTCTGATGTGCTTGGCCTTCCTTGCTCTCCGCTACGTCTAGATGTATCCCCAGGATGCACACCAGTGGTGGAGATAGCCAGCTGCTTACCATGTTCCATGGCCTTCAATGCCCTTGACGGGCGTCCTCTGGGGGCTCAGGCCCGAGGGCCCCAGAGCACTTGTCAGTGGCACATGCACAGCTGTGCTGCCCTGTCCCTTGCGCTGGCTGCGAGACGCAGCCTCATCTGAGCAGTGGAACGCCGGGGAGCTGGTGGCCACTGTTGCCAGTCCATAGGATGGGTCTGGGTTGCCACCCAGTGCCGCCTTCTCCCGGTCGGTGCCCATAGGGCTGTGGGGTTCACTTCGGGATGGAGGGATAGTTGGTTTGAGACCTGACTGCCCCTTTGCCATCTGGCACTGCCAGTCCTGGTGGCTCCCCATTGTCTGGACCATGGTGTTAACACGATGCCCCTCAGTGACTGGGCCATGCACTGCAGTGATTCGGCAATGTCCGTCTGCAACTGGGACAAGCTTCATTGCCTCTGCCATGCCTATTTGAGAGCGGGACATGTCCTGCAGCACCTCATCAAGGTCAGCCTGGTACTGACTCATGTCATCTAGAGAGTCGGACATTCTGTCAAGACCCTCCGCTATGGCCGTCACCGATTGTGCAATGCCTTGGACGCTGACGTCATGCACCAGGCTCTCCCACTGTGTTCACAACCCCAGTAGTGTTGGCCTTGGTGTCACGCATTGCTGGCACCATCTCCTGCGCCTGTAGCCTCTGGGATTCTTCCAAGCGGCTATGGACCTGCTGGAGTGTTGCTGTCTTCTCCCTCTGAATGACCTGGCTTCTCCCTAATGTCTCCTTCAGCTCCGGGTAAACCTGTTCCAGAGGCCCAGCATCTGACTGGGTCCTGGGATGCAGCTGCCCTCCGACTGCTGTCTCGGCTGGGCGCTCCTACCTCCACCTGATGTGCATCAGCGACTGTGGTGCTCACCAGATTGTGCTTCAGAAGCCTGTCCAGTAACGTTGCCCACCGAGGTGTGTGTATTTGTGCTGGTGGAGGAGGGATGACAGCTTTGAAGCGTCGCTTGTGACATCCTCTGAGCTCTCCTCCTAGGTGGTCTCATAAGAGGCATGGGAGGGGCCACCCCCGATGGGCCGGCGCCATCGGCTGGAGTACCTGCGGGGGAATGAACATGTGGTCAGTAGGAGGGAAGGGTCAGTCTGTATGGCAATAACACCTCACCTGTGACAATCCACCCGGGTGGGGCTCAGTGGATCCTCACCTCTGCGGCGTGCACCAACCTCCGCATTGGTGACTGCTCTGTATCAGCCACCCCCATCATCTCCAGGGCCCGTTCCTTGAAGGCCGTGTCAACTCGCCTGTGTTACCCTGTGTAGGGCGTTGATCTTGAGGCTCTGGAGGCCAGTTCTCGTCGCGTTTCCTGAGCTGACGGCTGCTGCCACTTCATCCGAGGCGGCACAGACTGCCTTCTGGCTCATCCTCCAGGACTCTCGGGGGAATGGAACATCCCTCCTGGCCTCCACTGCATCTAGGAGGATCCCCAGGTCCGCGTCACAAACCTTCGGGCCGGTCGTCTTGGCGCCATGGATGCGAGCTGAATAGGGTTGGTTGTGTAAGTGCTGCTCGACCTTGTTAGCTGGGGGGGGGGGGGTTTACTGGCAAGCATGGTCCTGGTGAGTTGGCTGGCGAGCCTTCACTTGCAGTGTAAAGTCCATGAGTCCTCGTTAAGTGGACCAATTAACATTGAATAGCATTGCCAGCCTTTCCAGGCCAAGCGCCGAGAAGCTCGTCGCAGTTCCCATTCTCTTCCACAGTTAGAAATCCTTCCTGAAAATCCCACCCACAGTCTTCCAGGCAAAGAGCTCTCCATTGCCAGCAGCCAAAGTGGCTTGCCTCCCTTCTACTTTGTCTGCTTGCTAAATTGCAATTAGCACTAGACCGTTCAGGAGAGATGTTACGCAGCACTTCCTCATTCAGAGGGTGATAGAGGTTTGGAACTCTCTCCCACAAACGGCAGTTGAAGCCTGAACAGTTAATTTTAAATCTGAGACAGATTTTTGTTAAGCAAAGATATTAAGGGATAGGGGCCAAAGCCAGGTAGATGGAGTTAGATTACAGATTAACCATTAAATCATTAAATGGGGGGACAGGCTCGAGAGGTTGAATGGCCTACTCCTGTTACTATGATCTATCTTTAAATTTGGGGTTCCTATTCAAGTGACCTGAGCATTGTGTGCAGATTTCTCCTCGAACATTTTAGATGAAGATAAGCATCTGGAAGGGATATCTCCCTTATGGCAGATCACAATAAGGTGACCATGAAACCATTGTCGATTGTTGTAAAAACCCATCTGGTTCCCTAATGTCCTTGGGGAAGGAAATCTGCCATCCTTACCTGGTCTGGCCTGCATGTGACTCCAGGTCCACAGCAATTTGGTAAAACTGCCCCCTCAAGGGTAATTAGGGATGGGCAATAAATACTGGCACAGCCTGCGACGCCCATCTCCCATGAATACATTTTTAAAAGACTGATGTAACAGGATGGGTATTAGATGGACACCCTGTGATATGGAAGAATTAAGTTATAAACAATCATGTGAATAAGAGCTTGAGGTGAGCTCTGAACATTGGCCTCCAAGAGAAGGAGCAACAGAAGCACTGTGCACTGAACAAAATGGAGTGGACCCTTGATGCCGAAGTGAAAAGGGAAAGGTTAGTTTTGCCCTTGTTAGGTCATTGAATATTTTCTGTTGACCTGCAGGTGGGGTGGTGGATAGGCAGTCGGCGCAATACTCTTGTAGTGACCTACCAGGGCCTAGCTTTAAGGTCGATTAAAGTGGATATCCTAAATTAAAGAATACGGCATTTTTAAACCATACTACAGTCAAACCTCAGGCAGGCTATTGGAATTCAGACTTGACCAAAGTCAAACACACAACCAACAGACAAGCTTCCAGAAATGTCTGGACCTGCCCCATCAATCACCCATCAGGGGACCATCGCGCTCTATTGATATGCACAGGTCTAATGTCAATAGCCCAGATCGAGCTAGACTTTGTCACCCAGAGTTTCTTATAAGGGAACAGGTTATGTGCAGCCCCCGTGGGGTGGGACACCTGGCGCGGGCTCAGGTGCCTTGTCAAACAGTCAACTGGAAAGCCAGAGGAAATGGCAAAAGGGGGATAAAAACAGGTACCCAAGGCACATCAGCAGCGAAGACTCCATGCAGAGGAAATTTAGATGGCTGACCAGAGAAGGAAGGTAAGAAAGAAACGGCGTGCGAGAGTCACCTTTGCAGGCCAGAGGGACTCGAGAATATGACCCACGGTTCAATTAAGCCATCTTTGCGGTTGGTATAATCGAATCTTGGGTGTTTCTAGTAATATATATTTTGAGTTAATTAATGGGTTAATTGTATGTTTCATAAAGTTTGTTGATTATGTATTTTTGTTTGTCCTTTGTTCTCGTTATTGAAAGACACCCAGGTAAAACCTTTGAGTAAGTAAACTGGTCGAAAGTATCTGAATTAGACAAATACAACACTCTTTTATATGAGAAGTTCCTTGGGCAGTTACCATCTTGTATAATACTGGTATAAATTGAAAGCTTCAGTAACTGATTAAAATTGATGTTTAATATGCTAATTAAATAATCTATTAATTTTGGCACTTTTGATTTAGTTGCAATTTGCGACAAGCTTTCAGCTCTATTTATTGTGCAATGTTGCTGGCTGACAGCTTTCATACTTTTAGTTAAATTTTGGAGCAGTATTTAATGTACAACATGGTCCTTAAAGATATGGGACGTGATGCAGCAGTGGAAAAATATACCTGTACTTGCGGTGCACATTCAGCCTGACATTGACTCTTGGCTGGTTTCTAATCTCGATTTTCCAGAATAATCCTCGCAATAGTTTTGAGGTTTAATTAGAAATACTCATAGTTTATGTGAAAAGTAATTGAGGACATGCCATGGCTGGAAGTTTTTTAAAAAAATGCTCTGTCAGGCATGAGTTGATTTATTAAAAGCTGCTGTATTAAATTATATATTCTAGTGATAATATTGATAGTGTACATCTGAAAATTTTCCACATAAAAAAAAACCTCAAGGTTTGGAATGACGGTGAGAAAATGCATGATTATCTGTGGTTATGAACAAAATGAGCTACACGAGTTTAATGCTGTTGGTACGAGAGGCTCTATATTCTTAAACACAGAGCAAATTCAGTAATCATTACAACCAACCAAGTTGGAACATTTCACTTTATTTCGCAGGATTGTTGACACTGCATTGTAGATATTTGTATAAACATCTGTAATTATTTCCTGAAATGTTCATTATATAAGCCTGTGTATGAAACTTCTGTTTTTAGGAATAAGTCATGAATTTTCTTCTTTGTTTTCACTACCTCAAACTGCATGAATAAATGGTAGTGTGGCAATAAATCTGTTACACACTTGCCTATTGAAACCTTTGGGAATCTGACCAAAAAATAGCTTCCCTTCTGGATTGGGAGCCAGCATTCTTAATTTAATTGGTACCAAAGTTACTAATCTTTTAGTTTAGGTCCATAATCACAAGTATTGCCTAGCTTAGAATTTACAGTGCAGAAGGAGGCCATTCAGTTCATCGAGTCTGCACCTACCCTTGGAAAGAGCACCCACCCTAAGCACATGCCTCCACCCTATCCCCGAAACCCAGCAACCCCACCTAAACTTTTTTTTTTGGACACTAAGGGCAATTTTGCATGGCCAATCCACCTATCCTGCACATCTTTGGACTGTGGGAGGAAACCAGAGCGCCCGGAGGAAACCCACGCGGACAGGTACAGACTCCGACAGTGACCCAAGCTGGGAATCGAACCTGGGACCCTGGCACTGTGAAGCAGCAGTGCTAACCACTGTGCTACCATGCAGGTCATGCTCATGAGTACTCTCAGCAGCTGTCACAGAATGCAGAACATCGTTCTGCGCATACTGTTTGCCCTCCTGCCAGCCAGCTCCTGGTTTCAATTGTGTCAAAATCCAATCATTTTAAGAGAGAAGAACTTTCATTTCTGTGCTCCAATAATCTTTATTATTATTATTGTCACAAGTAGGCTTACTGCAATGAAGTTAGTGTGAAAATCCCCTAATCGCCACATTCCGGCACCTGTTTGGGTACACAGAGGGAGAATTCAGAATGTCCAATTCACCTAACAGGCACGTCTTTCGGGATTTGCGGAAGGAAACTCACGCAGACATCGGGTAACGTGCAGACTCCGCACAGACAATGACCCAAGCCGGGAATCAAACCCGGGTCCCTGGAGCTGTGACGCAACAGTGCTAACTACTGTGCCGCCCATGTTTTGCAGCAAATAGTTCTTTTGAAGTGTAGTGCCTGTTATCTAGGAATAGTGGCAGCCATTTTGTACACAGTATGCTCCCGAAAAGAACTTGATCATAACTAGATATTTTTTCTGTGGGTTTGAGTGATGGATGAATATTGAGTTAATTGCTGTATTGTTTATGGGCTAATATAGCCTCTTAACACAGAATTTCTATGATTGGGCCTCAATGGAGAGAGAACAGTGCTGAGCCTCCCATAGTAGACAGGCCTAGAAACTAATATATCAAGAGCAGATAGTGGGAAAATAATGCTCCAGACCACCTCCTGTTTTATGTTTACAACTTGCCTATGGCATATATATTTGTTTACTTCTGCCTAATGAGATCTCATTATTATTTTTTAAATATAAATTTTAATTACTCAATTCTTTTTTCCAATTAAGGGGTAATTTAGCGTGGCCAATCCACCCGCACTGCACATCTTTCGGTTGTGGGGCAAACTCCACACGGACAGTGAACCGGGGCCGGGACTGAACCTAGGTCCTCGACGCCATGAGGCAGCAGTGCTATCTATCCACTGCCCACTTGAGTTCAGATCTAACCATGGCAGTTGGACAATTTCACTTTATTTCACAGAATTGTTGTGGTGCAGAAGTAGGCCATTTGGCCCATTGTATCTGTACCAGCTCTCTCGATGAGAATATGGCTTAGTGGCATATTCTAGCTCTCCCAATGAGAATATGGCTTAGTGGCATTGCCCTGCCTTTTCCCCATATCCATGCACATTATTTCTATTCAAGTAATCATTTAATGCCCTATTGAAAGCCTCGAGCCTCGATTGAAACTGCCTCCACCACACTTTCATACAGTGAATTCCAGACCCAAAACAATAGTGTGAAAAAGCTTTTTCTCACGTCACGTTTTCTTCTTTTGCAAACCGCTTTAAATCTGTGCCTCTCTCGTTCTTGATCCTTTTAAGAGGGTAGGTGGATGATCCTATTTTTAAAGAATCATAAAATCCGACCGATGCTTATATCGGAAAGGAAGGTTGTTCCTGGTTTAGCCAATTCCTGGGTAGTCACACCAATATGGTTTAGCTTAAACTGCGCTCAAAAGTGGCTTCACAAGCCACACAGTTGGACGAGACATTGTTTCACGGCATCGAGGGACGGACTATGAAATGCCAGACATGCTGGTGATTCCCGTGTCCTGAGAATAAATTTCATAGACTGTGCAGTGGCATATCACCAGCACAAAACAACTTTTTAAAATGAATAATCCCAGTCTCAGCTTCTCTTCAATTCAAACGAAAACGTAATGCTCAATAACAATTGCGGCATGGTGGCATAGTGGTTAGCACTGGTGCCTCACAGCGCCAGTGACCCAGGTTCAATTCCAGCCTTGGGTGACTTCTGTGTGGAGTTTGCACTTTCTCCCCATGTCTGTGGGGGTTTCCTCCGGGTGCTCCGGTTTCCTCCCACAGTCCAAAGATGTGCAGATTATGTGGATTGCCATGCTAAATTGCCCCTTAGTGTCCAGTGATGTGTAGGGTTGCAGGGATAGGGCGGGAGCCTGGTTAGGATGCTCTTTCAGAGGGTTGGTGCAGACCCGATGGGCTGAATGGCCTCCTGCACTGCAGTGATTCTATGAATTGCAAAATGTTAAAACCCAAAAGATCAGTGCAATTCTTGACAGTGTCCACAATTAGAGAGAGGAATTTAAAGCTGATAATTGGAAAAATAATGGAATAAACAAAAGCCCCTGGTAAATCTGGAATTTTCCACCTGCCAAGACAAGACACCCGTTGGTGATCATACTTTCTATTTTTTCCCTTTGCACTGATTGCTGCAATTACAATATAAGCAAAAGTTAATTGCCTTCAGGTTTTTTGTGCTTTATTTGTATGCAATTAGATATCTGCCACTTCATATTTAATTTAGTTTAATGTACTCCTCAGAATGAAAGTAAATCACATTTAAATGCTGTGCTAGTAAAACACTGGATGGCTATCTACCATTCTGTGAGCAGTATGGGTCTAATGTATTATGCAGTTTTGTACATTTATACATTCATGATTAAGTCATCATGGACTTGAAGAAACTTTGCTTGTTTTCCAATTCTAATACCGTAGCAGCAAGAGCAGGTCAGAGGCGATGAATGCTGTGGCGAGTAACTTAACCTGACTCCCCAAAGCATGATGGAATTCTCTCCACTTGCCTGGATGAGTGTAGCTACAAGAACATTCAGGGCAAAGCAGCCCACTTGATTGTCACTCCTTCCAAAAACATTCACTCCCTCTATCACCGACTAAGAATGGCAGCCGTGTATGCCATCGACAATTCACACTGCAGCAACTCACCAAAGCCAAAAGGCAGCACCTTTCAAGCCCTTGGCCACTGCCACCTAGAAGAATAGAGGCAGCAAACAAATGGAAACACCTCGGCCCATAACCTCCAGGTTGCCCAGCGTCGCATTTAGGGGGTACCCCTATGATGTGCTGGGAATCCCCCGAGGAAGATTACAAGATTACGTGTAAGGGTTTAACCAGCAATTGCCCAGAAGTGCTAACTTCCTCTGGACAATTGCGCTGGGCTGGGAACCATTCGACAGAAGCGATTTTAGATTGCTAACTTTGAATGTTCTATCAGTTTTACCCTGACAGTTAGTCTGAAAGAGTTACGATAAAAAAAAACTGTGAACTCCAGATTAACTATTTAAAACACCTAGACCCAAGCTCACAAGGGACACTCCGCAGACCCCCCCCCCTCCCCGACCGACCTGACCTCTCACCGCTTGACCTGGCCTGACCGCAATCCATCCCCTTACTCCATACTGAGCGCCCCCCCCCCCTCCCCCCATCATGGACTGATCTCTCCTCCCTCCTGGCTGACCCCCTCCCTCCCTCCCTCTTGGACTGACCTCCCTCCCTCATCCTCCCTCCCTATTTGGCTAAAAAATTAATTGAGTACTTTAAATTTATAAAAAAAGAAAAAGGATCATATATCAGGACATTTCCTGTCATTCTGTTGGAATAACCTATTTTTCTGAATGATTAGAAGTAAGGTTGGTGGTGTCTGTGCAGATTGTGTCTTGTGCTTCTTCCTTTGTGGAGGAATGTGTGCATTCACAAATGGTCAAATTGAGCAGAAGATGGAGTAAAGAAGATAAATTCTTTTCGATGATCTATTGAAAATTGCATTTAATAAAAGCCTATGGCACTTTGTGCAGTGCATTGAGATGGCAGACAGGAAACAAAAAGTTGGAATAAACTGGTCTTTTTCCGAATGGCAGGCTAAGGTGACGAGTGGGGTATCGCAGAGATTGGTGCTGGGACGCCAGCTATTCACAATATATATTCATGATTTAGATGAGGGAGCTAAATGTAATATTTTCAAAGTTGCAGATGACACAAAGCTGGTTGGGAGGGTGAGCTGTGAGGAGGATGAAGAGATTATTCAGTGTGATTTGGACAGACTGAGTGAGTGGGCAGATGAATGACATATGTAGTACAATGTGGATAATTGTGAGGTTATCCAGTTTGGTAGCAAAAACAGGAAGGCAGATTATTATCTCAATGGCTATAAAAGGGGCAGCACGGTGGCCTAGTGGTTAGCACAACCGCCTCACGGCGCTGAGGTCCCAGGTTCGATCCCGGCTCTGGGTCACTGTCTGTGTGGAGTTTGCACATTCTCCCTGTGTCTGCGCGGGTTTCGCCCCCACAACCCAAAAATGTGCAGAGTAGGTGGATTGGCCACGCTAAATTGCCCCCTTAATTGGAAAAAATAATTGGGTAATCTAAATTTATAAAAAAATAAATAAATAAATAAATAATAGCTTCAATGGCTATAAATTGAGAGGGGAAAATGTGCAACGAGACCTTGGAGTCCTTGTATACCAGTCACTGAAGGTAAGCATGCAGCAGGCAGTAAAGAAGACAAATTGGTCTTAACAGAGAGAGGATTAGAGTACAGGAGCAAGGATGTCTGGCTACGGTTATACAAGGCTTTGGTGCAGCCACACCTGGAATATTATGGGCAATATTGTGGTCTCCTTATCTGAGGAAGGATGTTCTTGCTATAGAGGGAGTGCAGTGAAGGTTTACCAGTCTGGTTCCTGGGGTGGCGAGATTGATGTTTGAGGAGAGGATGAGTCGGTTAGGATTACATTCGCTGTAATTCAGAAGAAATCTTTAAAATTCTACCAGGACCAGACAGAATAGATACAGGAAGGATGTTCCAGATGGCGGGGAATCCAGAACCAGGGGTCACAGCCTAAGGATAAGGGGTAGACCATTTAGGACTGTGATGAGAATTTTCTTCACTCAGATAGTGGTGAGCCTGTGGAAGTCATTACCACAGAAAACAGTGGAGACAAAACTTGTATGTTTTCAAGAAGGAATTAGGTATAGCACTTGGGGAGAAAGCAGTCAAAGCATAGGGGGGGGGGGGGGGGGGGGGAGGTGGCAACAGGCAATTGAGTTGGATGATCAGCAATATCATAATGAATGGTGGAGCAGGCTTGAAGGGCCAAATGGCCTACCCGTACTCCAATTTTCCTACGTTTCTGTGTATTTTAAATGGTGGAATTTTATATCATACTTGGATAAGATGTAATTGAATACATGGAGTGATGTGGAAGGGGATAGTAATCTGACTGTTAATTCACAAGTGCTGTGTAACAGGAGAGAAACACAAAGCAGTTGAAATTGCTTTTTGATCTGTTTTTAATGCATTGATTAATGTAATTGGGTAAAATACAGACCCAAATAAGTATTTTAACAACTTTGTTAAATTAGTACATGCAGGATGCAAAGATAATCAGGATGTATGCTAAAGAAAACATAGACTAGAATTCCAACCTAAATAAATTTATGTAAAAAGTCAATGAGATTTCTTATTGGGACTGAAAAAATGGTCAGTTTCATCAGTGATTTCTGTCAGCAGATAGCTTCAGTACAGCATTTTGAAACAACCAATGTCTAAAAGATGAGCATGTTGTGGCATGTTGGCACAGTGGTTAGCACTGCTGCCTCACAGCTCCAGAGACCCGGGTTCATTTCTGGCCTCGGGTGACTGTGGAGTTTGCCCTTCCTCCCCATGTCTGCATGGGTTTCCTCCGGATGCTCCGGTTTCCTCCCACAATCCAAAGATGTGCAGGTTAGGTGGATTGGCCACGCTGAATTGCCCCTTAGTGTCCAAAAGGTTAGGTGGGGTTACTGGGTTATGGGGATAGGTTGGAGGCACGGGCTTAAGCAGGCTGCTCTTTCCAAGGGCCGGTGCAGACTCAATGGGCTGAATGGCTTCCTTCTACACTAAATGCTATGATTCTATATGTTCCTGGGATCTGGTTCTCACAAAAATGATTTTTCAAACATTTTTATTCCTTTCTCAGAGTTACAAAGCCAACGTGCAGAGTAGATAGAGCAAACCCCGAATCCATCTCCTTGTTTGCTCCGAAAACTAATACAAATTCAGTCCAACTCGTGGTCCCCACAAAAGGGTCTTACAAGATCCAAACGGATGAGAACAGGCATCACACCTGATCTACACTTAGCCAAAAGAATGGGAACAGGACACAAAAGTTATGTAGTGGTTTATAACACTTTGCCAATGCCCTTTCAGGACATGGTACCTGCAGAGAGAGAATGGCTTACACCAGAATTCAGTGCAAGTAAGAGAAGCAGTGAAGAGAGATGTATTGTTACGGGCAAGTAAGACAATGTCAAAGGAAAGGAAGGGATAGTAGAGACTGATGCGATAGAGTTAAAAGATATGGGAGTGGACTGAATTTATTTTGTGGGCTTGTTGAATATCAGAAACTGAATTTTTTTTATGGCTTTGAACATATCAGAGATGATATAACTTATAACATCTATTATACAGTTAAGTCACTTCCTCCAGCAACACTACCTGTATCTCACATTTCCCCTGTTGCAGTCACAATCTCACCATCACACATCACTATCACTTTATTAATTGGTTCAAAGAGTTTCAGCAGCAAGTCAGATCTGAAGGAGGAAACATAGGGATTGGAAGCGAGAAAAGTGGCTAGAACACTCAATAACACTATTAAACGCTTTTAAATCATGCACTCCTGGATGAGCTGACAGGGAAACTGTCAAATCTTTCAAAATCATGTGATGAAACAAATTTTATGATTGAACCTAATATCCAAAATAATTTATTAATTAAAATATTATTAAAATATTAATAGTAAATATTAAGAAAACCTCAATGCACATATTTCACATCAATGTGGTCACAATTACTCATTGAATTGTCTTTTAATAACTTCATTAAAGTTTCTTCAACTTTATGTTTTGAAAGCCTCTAAACTTCCACGAGATATTTCCCTCAGAATATTTGAAGGAGTTGACAAACTTACCTGTGCAATCTGTAAACTCTCCCAACACGCATAACGATATTTCCTTCATTTGAAGAGAAAGGGTGTCTCTTGTCCAAGGAGAATTAGATTTTTAAAATTTTGCAAAAGCATTTGAAACAAACTTGAGATTAAAGGTGCAATGTTTAATTTACATTAGGGGCGCGATTTAACTAAATGGGAACAAAGTCCCATAGTGAGCGTGTTTAGCGGCGTGTTTCCTGGAGCTCGCAGTGCTGAGAAACACAATGCTATCTAACGTTACTCGGGTTAGGTATGGGGCCTCAGTGGTTGAACGCGCGGCACATAGCCCCGTTTTGTGCACTGAGGAGCTCCCCTTGCCGGAACTCCTCAGTGTAGCGAGAGATTGGGATGCCATTTTTAAATAGCGTCTCGATTTCTGGAGCTCCCATCGTGACCCCTGACCATCCCAAGCCCCTACTCACTTTCAAAGGGTCCCCAGGACCCACCCATAACCCCACCAACAACCGTGCAGGGCACCCCCTGCCCAATCACCGCCCTATGAAAAATGCCAGTGTGGCGCCTTGGCAGTGCCAACCTAGTACCCTGGCAATGCACCTGCCAGGTGGTACCTAGGCGCACTGCCAGGATGGCACTACCAGGGTGCTCAGGTGGCAGGTGCACTGCCAGGGTACCGCCCTACCCAAAGGGCATGTACTTGCTGGCTTCTGATTGCCTGGGAGACCCACGAGTGCCCTTTCATCTGCTCCTTGTTTGCGGAAAGCAATACCGAATGGCATTCATCCGAGGTCTCCAAGGCAAAGGGGATAGATCCTAATTCTTCAGGTGCCTTGAAAACCACATATTAGAGTGAGACTAGCTGTCTTGCTCTAAAATGCATATTTGTCAAAAAGTGGTCCTGCCCACAGTGGGCGGGGTTCACATTGCAACGTCTTGCGAGATCGTGTTAGATCTCACAAGGTGTTGCGAGGCGGGTAGATTCCAGCAGCGGTGCCTCCTGGCTTCTATTGGTCATGTTGCGTCGAGGCGAGCTGCTTTTCTGGCGCAGCGTGGCCATTTGATCATGTCCCATGTTTTATATAGAAATAATTAAAACAATCCCTTTTTAAATTGTGAAATGCTTGGTCTTTACCTCGCAATTATGCAAACACACATACAAAATTAGCAGCAGGAGCATCATAGCATCCCTACAGTGTAGAAGGAGGACATTTGGCCCATCGAGCCAAATCGAGTCTGAATGGACCCTTTGAAAGAGCACTCTACCTCTGTCCATTCTCCCGTCCATCCCACCCTATCCCCGTTACACCGCCTAGTCTGCACATCTCTCAACACTAAGGGGAAATTTATCATCGCCAATGCACCTAACCTGCACATCTTTGGACTGTTACAGGAAACCGGAGCACCCGGAGGAAATCCATGCAGGAATGGAGAGAATGTGCAAACTCTACACAGACACTGACCCAAGACTGAAACCCGGGTCCATGGCGCTGTGAGCAGCAGTGCTAACCACTGTGCTGCCCATTGTACCACTTGCTGTCCTGACCACCTGGCCCCTTGACTCTGCTCTGCCATTTGATAAGATCATGGCTGATCTGATTGTGGTCTTAATTCCCCTTCTCTTCCTACCCCTCTGTACCCTTTAACTCCCTTGTCAATCAAGAATCCATCTACTGTTGGACAACTTCTTTAATCAATAGAATTTGTACTTTATTTTGCTAACATTTAAAGAGTAAAACAAATATTGTTTTAAAAAATGCATTTCTGGAGATGAATAGAAAGTAGAATTGTATTTTACTTTATTTAAAAAGTTGTGAGTCTAGCTGAAGATTAATTTACATTATTAGATTTGTCTTAATTGGCTGCTGTTCATAACAATTATAGAACCACCTCCAGGCTACAAATGAGTAAAAAACCTTTCGCTGCTGTGAAAGTCAGTCGAAAGATAATTTTTTGTGTTAAAAAATTACATTCTGAAGAACGTTTCTAACGTTATTTTTTATCTGTGTAAATTTGTGTTTATCTGAGACTTTTTAAATCAGCAAATGTAAATAGTGGATTTACTGCTTTCAGATGGAACCTGGTTGATGATGATTTGGATAGTTTCCTATAACGTTGTGTTCTCTCGGATGCATTCAAAATTGCTGGTTTCTACATCCACAATATTACTAGACTCTGAATCTTTATTCAAACATTCAAGATTTCAACCTCAATGCCGAGAAATCAGCTTTCTTAATAATATTACTTGGCACAACATCTCCATTCTCATGAAGCCTTCGACTTACACAGGATGTTAACTAGTTTAGTTTAACTTTTGTGAATGATTTGCTGTGAGCTGGATTATGCTTCCATTCATATCTGTTGTAGTAATCCTTCCAAATCCCGTACCAGCCTCCCCGGACAGGCGCCGGAATGTGGCGACTAGGGGCTTTTCACAGTAACTTCATTGAAGCCTACTCGTGACAATAAGTGATTTTCATTTTCAAATCTTCCATATGGCTCAGAAACTTGGCGACGTATAGATGCCACCTCAAGGAGAGGTACCTTCAATGCTGTCTGAGATGGATTCTCCACATCAGCTGGGAGGGCATGTATATTAACATCAGCGTCTTTGAAGGAGCCAAGAGCACCAGCATCGAGGCCATGATCATGTGATACCAACTGTGCTGGGACGGCCATGTGCCAGATGTCAGAGGCCCGATTGCCAAAGCAAATCATCTTCATCCAGCTCAAGGAAGGCTTCTGAACAAGAGGATAAAGACAGCATTTCAAAGACACCCTGAAGACTTTTCTCAAAAATGCAACAAATGCAAATATCAACGCCTGGGAGACCCTTGCTCAGAAGAGACCTACTTGGAGGAACCTCCTGATTGAAATGACACAATTCTTCAAGGACACCCAATGGCAAGAGGAGGCTCAGAAACGGAGCCTGGGAAAGCAATATCAGTGATCTAAGTCAGCAAGGACCCATCCCAACTCGCAGAAACACCTGCCAAGTGAGTAATTGAAGATGCAGCTCTAGCTCAGGCTCATCAGCCATGCAAGGACCCACAGAACCCATGACCAGTAAGACAGAATTTCTTAGGTGGACAGTCATACTCATTAGTGAGTGATCCACAAAGAAGAAGGGTGAGTAGGTCGGTTCGCTCAGTTGGCTGGACAGCTGGTTCACGGTGCAGAGCGAGGTCACCAACGTGGGTTCAATTCACGTGTCAGCTGAGATTATTCACAAAGGTTCCACCTTCTCAACCTTGGCCCTCGTCTGAGGTGTGGTGACTCTCAGGTTAAATTACAACCAGGCAGCGCTCTCTCAAAGGGGAGAGCAGCCTCTGGGGCTGTGACAACAATTACACTTCAGCACCAGGCTATACAAATGTAAGTATCCCAGTCTGGGCTGAGACAGTAGATCGACAATTGGAGTTCTCCAATTAGTGTCAGCGACCCTGGGCTAGACAAGGTGAACAAAATGACGAATCAATTTACTCCTGCTGGAAAAACTATGGTACCACTCAAGATCTCACCACATTGTCCGAGCATGGAAAATAGTCACCTGGAAGACCATCACTCATGGAACCATACCCGAGTCCAGCACCTAACCTTCAGGAGAGAGTCCATTCATTACGTGAGCAGTTTTGCTTTGTTCTGAATTTAAACAAAACTTTCATCTCTTAACTTGTGTGTTTTCAAATGGAAAAGAAGTACAGTAGCTTTGCAGTGACTAGTTTAACAGTGTGAAGATTTCACAGATGTTGCTGTCACACAGCCAATAAAGTCTGGTGCTCAACTATACGGAACAAGTACAATAGTCATAATATGCATCTAATTCAAATGGTGACGGAGCCTTTCTTTGCTTAAGTATGCAATTAAGTCTAATTGTTCTGCCCATATGCATTACCCACTGGATGGGAGCGTGAATGAAGTTTGTAAAGATAAAATAAGACAACAAAAACTTTCATTTCGTTTGCTGATTTTCATATCTTCGCCACCTCTGACTCGAATATTCTCATAGAAACTTGATTGTACTCATAGAATTTGCAGTGCAGAAAGAGTCTAAACGGCCCATCGTGTCTGCACCGACCCTTGGAAAGAGCACCCTACCTAAGCCCACACCTCCACCCTATCCTCGTGACCCCACCTAACCTTTCTTTTGGACACTAAGGGCAATTTAGCATGGTCAATCCACTTAACCTGCACATCTTCTTTTGGGAAGAAACCGGAGATCCCGGAGGACCCACGCAGACACTGGGAGGACATGCAGACTCTGTACAGACAGTGACCAAGCCGGGAATCAAACCTGGATCCTTGGAGCTGTAAAGCAACTGTGCTAACCACTGTGCTAGCTTGCCATCCATCGCAGTCCTGGCTGGTCTCCCGCACTTTACCCTCTGGTAAACTTGAGGACATTCAAAATACTGCCTCCTGTGTCTTAACTCAACCCGAGACCGGTTTTCGCTAACATTTCTGTGCTCGTTTACTTACATTGGCTCCCAGTGAAGCAATGCTTGGTTTCAAAATTCTCATCCTTGTTCTCAATTCCCTCCATGGCCTCTCCTCTTCATATCTCTATAATCATCTCCAGTCCCACAACCCTCTGAGATATCTGCACTCCTCTAATTTTGGTCCCTTATTCATCTCATATTCTGTTTCACCAGCATTGGTGGCTACCCCTTCAGTTACTCAGAGCCCAAACCTTGGAATACCTAGCTCTCTGCCTCGACCTCACTTTCTTCCTTGAAGACACTCCTCAAAACTGACCTCTTTGACCAAACCTTTGACCTCCTATCCTAATATCTCCGTAGGTGGCTCAGTGTCGCACTTGGTTTTCTAATGCTCCAGTAAAGTGCCTGAGGACATTTTATCAAGTTAAAGTATGAGATTAGTACAAGTCATTTTTTTGTTTTCTTCCCTTTTCTCATGATGCTGACTGTAGTTCCAGTGGCACAATTAACTGTTGCAAACACTGTGTTCACAGCTATTTTGCAACGTTGCTGAGTGTGGGGAGGCAGTTGGAGGTGATGACACCACAGAGTCGGTCTGTAGCTGCTGTCATCCAGCAAGCAGTTTTCAGCAGGGAGTGACGGGGAAGGAATCAGGAACCTTGTTCGGTTTCCTAACTCTGCATCTCATTAATACTCAGACCAAGCTGGGCAGTGGCGTAGTGGTATTGTCACTGGACTAGTCATCCAGAGACCTGGGGTATGGCGTTCGAATCCCAGCAAGGCAGATGCTGAAATTTGAATTCAATAAAAATCTGGAAGTAAAAGACTTCCAGTAAAAGTAAATGATCATGAGAAACCATTGCCAATGTCGCAATAACTTACTTGCTTCACTGATGTCCTTCAGCGAAGGAAATCTGCCGTCCTTACCCGGTCTTACCTACATGTGACTCCAGACCCACGTAGTGATGTGGTTGACTCTCAACAAGCCAAGGGCAATTAGGGATGGGCAACAAATGCCAGCCCAGCCAGTGACGCCCATATCCCAAGAATAAATTTTTTAAAACCTCTTCTGTCCAATGCTGATTCCAAATCAAATTCAGAACCTTCTGCCCCGTGCAGGTTGGCAGCTGGCGACCAGGATTGGATTGGATTGGATTTGTTTATTGTCACGTGTACCGAGATACAGTGAAAAGTATTTTTCTGCGAGCAGCACAACAGATCATTAAGTACATGGGAAGAAAAGAAAAGCAAAAGAAAATACAAAATAGGGCAACACAAGGGATACAATGTAACTACATAAGCACCGGCATCGGGTGAAGCATACAGGGTGTTAATGGGGTCAGTACATAAGAGGGTCATTTAGGAATCTGGTGACAGTGGGGAAGAAGCTGTTTTTGAGTCTGTTCGTGCGTGTTCTCAGACTTCTGTATCTCCTGCCCGATGGAAGTAGTTGGAAGAGTGAGTAAGCCGGGTGGGAGGGGTCTTTGATTATGCAGTCCGCTTTTCCCAGGTAGTGGGAGGTGTAGATGGAGTCAATGGATGGGAGATAGGTTTGTGTGATGGATTGAGCGGTGTTCACGACTCTCTGAAGTTTCTTGCGGTCCTGGGCCGAGCAGTTGCCATACCAGGCTGTGATGCAGCCAGATAGGATGCTTTCTATGGTGCATCTGTAAAAGTAAAACTCGGAGCTTGAGAAACTTTGGCGAAGATGCCGTAAAAATTTTTAAATGAACTTTTTTTTGGCTTGAAAACTATACGAATTCCCAGCATCTTAACTTCGGTGGACATTCTTCATGAAGGGAAATAATTAATGATAATTATGCAGTGCAGCCAGGCAAGGCTGGGATGGGAGGATGGGAATATATTTCACAGATGGTCACACCTCTGTAGTACACACTCAGCCCCACACATGCTGGGAAATGTCTTATAAAATCAACACTAAAAATGACAACTACAGTGATTCTTTGGAGCCTTTGAGAGTTCTGTTCAATGAAGCAGAGTGACCTTAATATGGTGAGATTCACTTATAAGAACCTTTCCTTTTAAAGACATTTCCAGAATTATTTTTCCATTAGCTTGCATGCTTAATTTGCCCTATTCGAAGAAAATTATGATCATAATTTATGACCTCTATAAGCACAACTGTTACCAGATGCCAGGTTTCATCACAGTGCATTCTGAAAGCCAGCTGTCCCCACTTTCAAGATTCTAGATTCTGGATCCTTCTTCTGACAAACATTGCGAAATGAATAAATAGGAACAGGAGTACTCTATTCAACCTCTCGAACCTTTTCCGTCAATCACATAGGTCATGGCTGATCTGTACATAGAACTACATAGAAGTTACAGTGCAGAATCAGGCTGGTTGCCCCAAGTGGCCTATGTTGGTGCTTCTGGTCCAGAAGAACTTCCTTCCACCTTACTACACCTAACTCAATCAGCATAACCTTTTATACCGTTTGCCCTCACAGCGCCAGGGACCTGGGTTCGATTCCCGGTTTGGGTCACTGTCTAAGTGGACGGAATCTGCACGTTCTCCCCGTTTCTGCATGGGTTTCCTCTGGGTGCTCCAGTTTCCTCCCAAAAGTCCTGAAAGACCATGGGCGAAATTCTCCCCTACCCGGCGTAGCGGAGTGGCGCCAACCACTCCGGTGTCGGGCCTCCCCAAAGGTGCGGAATTCTTCGCACCTTTAGGGGCTATGCCCGCGCCTGAGTGGCTCCCCCTCTGCCGGCCGGCGCGAACGGCCTTTGGTGCCACGCTGCCCGGCATCGCAGATGGCCGAAAAGGGTCGGCATGAGTCCGCGCATGCACCGGAGCGTCAGCGGCCGCTGACATCACCACCGGCGCATGCGCGGTGGAGGGGGTCTCTTCCGCCTCCGCCATGGTGGAGGCCTTGGCGGCGGCGGAAGAAACAGAGTGCCCCGACGGCACAGGCCCGCCGGCCGATCGGTGGGCCCCGATCGCGGGCCAGGCCACCGTGGGGGCACTCCCCGGGGTCCGATTGCCCCGCGCTCCCCCCCCCCCCCAGGACCCTGGGGCCCGCTCCCGCCGCCTGCTCCCGCCGGCACAGATGTGGTTTAAACCACGCCGGCGGGAGAGGCCTGAAAGCGTTGGGGTGTTGGCCCATCGTGGGCCGGAGAATCGCCGCGGGGGGCCCGCCGACTGGCGGGGCATGATTCCCGCCCCCGCCGATTCCCGGGTTGCGGAGAATTCCGGCCACGGCGGGGCGGGATTTACGTCCGTCCCGGTCGATTCCCTGACCCTGCGTGGGGGTTGGAGAATTCCGCCCCATAAGACTTAAAGACATAGGAGCAGAATTAGGCCACTTGGCCCATCGAGTCTGCTCCGCCATTCAATCATGGCTGATATTTTCTCATCCCCATTCTCCTGCCTTCTCCCATAATCCCTGATCCCCTTATTTATCAAGAACATATCTATCTCTGTCTTAAAGAGACTCAGTGATTTGGCCTCCACAGCCTTTTGCGTCAAAGAGTTCCACAGATTCACCACCCTCTGGCTGAAGAAATTTCTCCTCATCTTTGTTTTAAAGGATCACCCCTTTAGTCTGAGATGGTGTCCTCTGGTTCTAGTTTTTCCTACAAGTGGAAACATCCTCTCCACGTCTGCTCTACCCAGGCCTCGCAGTATCTTGTAAGTTTCAATAACATCCCCACTCATCCTTCTAAACTCCAACGAGTACAGACCCAGAGTCCTCAAACGCTCCTCATACGACAAGTTCTTAATTCCAGGGATCATTCTTGTGAACCTCCTCTGGACCCTTTCCAAGGCCAGCACATCCTTCCTTAGATATGGGGCCCAAAACTGCTCACAATACTCCAAATGTGGTCTGACCAGAGCCTTATACAGCCTCAGAAGTACATCCCTGGTCTTGTATTCTAGCCCTGTTGAATGAATGCTAACATTGCATTTGCCGCCTTAACTGCCGAATGAACGTGCAGATTAGGGTTAAGAGAATCGTGAACAAGGACTCCCAAGACCCTTTGTGCTTCTCCTTTCCGAAGCATTTCCCCATTTAGAAAAACGTCTATGCCTAAATTCCTCCTTCCAAAGTGCATAACCTCACACTTTCCCACATTGGGCAATGAAGTAGCAAATGAAATACAATCTCCTAGCTTGTCCAAGTCCTTCTGCAGCCCCCTTGCTTCCTCAATCCTACCTGTCCCTCTACAGATCTTTGTATCATCGTACTTGTTATGTGGGTTGGATATTCTGAATTGTCCCTCAACGCACCCGAACAGGCGCCGTAGTCTGGTGACTAGGGGATTTTCACTGTAACTTCATTGGAGTGTTAATATAAGTCTACTTGTGACACTAATAAAGATTATTATTATTGTCTCCAACGATCATCTTTACTTCAGCACCAGTTGTTTTCCCATATTTTATGATATACTTGCCCAACAAAGGTATGCCAATCCCGCCCTATGAAGGTTCCAGCTATCCAACAATCATAAGCCTTTGGACGAGAGAATTCTACTGCATTTTGCTTTCTTGTCTTTCTCTCCAACATGATCTAGTTTTAATTTTAAGATTATGTCATTGTGTTCATTTTACATTTCATCAGTTGGATCATTCCTCAACCTTCTGGACTGAAAGCACTCCAGGCAAAGCATATGCAGCCTGACCAAGGCACAATTTAATTGAAGCAGGACTTAGTTCCTTTTACACTCAATCCAACAGTTCATTGGTTATGTTTCGTACACAACTGCCTAAATTCATATCAGAGAAACAGCTGGTTGAGCAAGGTGCTGGGAAGGTATCTGGAGTGCATGAACCAGCCTGTTGTGTTCTTATATTGATACGAAGGCGTGAATCACTTATAAGGGACGGGTAAACAATTGTTGGCTTATTTATTAAGGCTCGGCATGTGATAATATATATACATGGATAGATAGTTTGAAGACATCAACAACAGGGCTGCGTGTGCTGTTTTCTTCTAACAGACCAAAGTGAAACTGAGACTAGATCACATGACACTTCCCTTTGAGTGGTGGCATGTTCCTATCCCAAAGGCATATTACAACACATTGCCCAAAAAGAGTTTTGTAAAGGTCACACTCTTGCATCAGTAGCTCAGGGGCAATACACCGGGTTTGCTTTGTGGAAACAAAAATATCAGGGGGTTTGGACACCTGATTTTACCTTATTGGATTATCAACCACTTGTTGATTCATGTAAAAGATTATAAATGCTTGTCATTGATTAATTATTATAAATATTTTCCATTGTCTAAGTGTCTAGCTTTATTTTTTATAAAATCTGCCTGGACTGTGCAAGACTAAATTCATCTTGTATCAGCATATTCAATTGTTTCTCTGACTATCTTTGTTTCAGGAAGCATCTGACATCCTGCCAGGCAGCCTATAAACTCCACGCAAAGGTCAAGTGCAGATAAAGCAATGCTTGCATTTCAGTGCATCGTCATGCCAGCAAACCTTTTACCTTGTGGCTACTAACCTGACAAGAGTGTCCACAGGATCAAGTCCAAATCACTAACTTATTACTCCTGATGTAGCCAAAGCTATCCTGCTATGTTTATAATCTAACTTACCGGTCATGTCGATGAAAGCACCACCGTGAATCCTCCAGCCTCAGGAGTCAAAGATGGCTGCAACTTTCTGCAGAATTATAGGAGATCTTTCTTTCAATTTGGCAAAGTTAAAGCCCTTTAAAGAGTTATGGACGTCACTCAATATCTTCACCTGCTGCCCTAGCAGGAATTTATTTTTAGCAATAAGCACTTGATTAGAAACTAGTTCTCATTCTTCTGATCAACCACCTCAACAATTAACTTGATACGTGCTCGCGAATGTGAACCGCTAAGGTCCAGAAGTACAACCGTGTTTCTCTGAATCCAATCTCAATTAAACAGTTAAGTCAGTTTAAAGATGCATTTGTACCAGCAATGAGTTGGGGGGGGGGGGGGGGCACGGGGGCACAGTGGCACAGTGGTTAGCACTGCTGCCTCACAGCATCAGGGACCCGGGTTCAATTCCGGTTTTAGGTGACTGTGTGAAGTTTGCATGTCCTCCCACAATCCGAAGAAGTGCAAGTTAAGTGGATTGACCATGATCAATGCGCGGGGCTATGGGGAGAGGGTGGGTGCATGGGTCTAGGCAGGGTGCTTTTCAGATAGTCGGTGTAGACTTGATGGGCCAAAAGGCCTCCTTCTGCACTGTAGGGATTATATAATTCTATTCTATGATTCCATGTTCCAGTGCCTGTGTGTTCACATGTAATACTTTGATTTTCTTCCTTTGTAATTCCACAAAACAATTGTCTTCATCTGGCCCCACTCTATCCTTTTAAGTAGCTGTAATCAGCTATGAGGATGCTGCTGATGCACTGGGGGCCAAACAATTCACTGATGGAAAGCAGTTGTATCTGGCCACTGAACAGGAACCACCCAGTGGATGGAAATTTGTGTGATCTTACATCGTGGTTTTTGGAAACTAAAGGTCGGAGGATCTGTTGCTCAATTCCTGAGCAATGCAAACATTTTTCATCGTAAGCTGTTGTGATATTTAATCACTAGCTTTCAGAGCACTGCTCCTTCCTCAGGTGAATGAAGAGGTATGTTCCAGAAACATATAAATAGACAAATTCAAAGATGCAAGATAATGCTTTGAATGCAAGCATTTGCAGGTAATTAAGTCTTTACAGATCCAGAGATAGGGATAACCCCAGGTTAAAGAGGTGTGTGAATTGTCTCAAGCCAGGACAGTTGTTAGGATTTCGCAAGCCCAGGCCAGATGGTGGGGGATGAATGTAATGTGACATGAATCCCAGGTCCAGGTTGAGGCCGCACTCGTGTGCGGAACTTGGCTATAAGTGTCTGCTCGCCGATTCTGCGTTGGCACACGTCCTGAAGGCCGCCTTGGAGAACGCTTACCCGGAGATCAGAGGCTGAATGCCCTCGACTGCTGAAGTGTTTCCTGACTGGAAAGGAACATTCCTGCCTGGTGATTGTCACGCGATGTCCGTTCATTCGTTGTCGCAGCGTCTGCATGGTCTTGCCAATGTACCACGCTTCGGGACATCCTTTCCTGCAGCGTATGTTGGACTTTAACCTGGTGTTGTAAGACTTCTTACTGTGCTCACCCCAGTCCAAAGCCGGCATCTCCACATCGTGATATTTAATGGCCTGGTTTGAAGTGGAGGAATAATTCTGGCAGCGGGAACATGTGATTGAAGTAAATGAAAGATATTGGACCCGTAAGTGAGGAATCTGTTGTGAAGTGTCTGTCACTTGCGGCGGAGTTTCCACCAGGCCTGAGTGGGCAGACACATCAGTCACACCTTGCCTTTGCCTCCTCCCCACTGTCTTCAACAGCGGACAATGCATATTGAAATAAGTTATGGGGTAATGTTCATGTCACTGGTCATGCCACACCAATAATATAGCATGTTACCAGTTGACAGAGCAGACAGGCTCTTTGTCTGTTTCCTCCCCACACTGGTGTGAAACCCAGCAGGAAGGAAATTTCTAAGCCGTGAGCCAGCTGAATGTTTTGAAAGGACGTTTCTGGGTCCAGCATCCACTCATCCTGTGACTGAGATGATTTTATTTCCTCTCTTCGAGGATCAGCCTTGGATAGGAAAACCTTCCCAGCTCGTGGAGGATCTGCCTACTGAGGAAGTATGGGTTGAAGTCAGAAATAGGAAAGGAGCAGTCACCTTGTTGGGAGTTTTCTATAGGCCCCCCAGTAGCAGCAGATATGTGGAGGAACAGATTGGGAAACAGATTTTGGAAAGGTGCAGAAGTGACAGGGCAGTAGTCATGGGTGACTTCAACTTCCCAAATATTGAGTGGAAACTCTTTAGATCAAATAGTTTGGATGGGGTGGTGGATAATGAACCAGGGCAAGTGATAGATTTGTTAGTGGGGGAGCATTTTGGAGATAGTGACCACAATTCTGTGACTTTCACTTTAGTAATGTAGAGGGATAGGTGCGTGCAACAGAGCAAGGTTTACAATTGGGGGAAGGGTAAATACGAAGCTGTCAGACAAGAATTGAAGTGCATAAGTTGGGAGCATAGGCTGTCAGGGAAGGACACAAGTGAAATGTGGAACTTGTTCAAGGAACAGGTACTACGTGTCCTTGATATGTATGTCCCTGTCAGGCAGGGAAGAGATGGTCGAGTGAGGGAACCATGGTTGACGAGAAGTTCTGTCTTGTTAAGAGGAAGAAGGAGACTTATGTAAGGCTGAGGAAACAAGGTTCAGACAGGGCGCTGGAGGGATACAAGATAGCCAGGAGGGAACTGAAGAAAGGGATTAGGAGAGCTAAGAGAGGGCATGAAAAATCTTTGGCGGGTAGGCTCAAGGAAAACCCCAAGGCATTTTACACATATGTGAGAAATATGAGAATGACTTGAGCGAGGGTAGGTCCGATCAAGGACAGTAGCGGGAGATTGCGTATTGAGTCTGATGAGATAGGAGGGGCGCGATTCTCCCAAAACGGGAGAAATCGTAAAGCTGCCGTAAAACCCGGGTGGGTTTTACGGCAGCGCGCCCCTTCCCGACCGGGGACCGATTCTGGTCCCCGGTCGGGGCTAGCAGCCCGACGCCGTAGGCTCCGGCAAGACGGGCTTAACGAAAATCGTTAAGCCCGCTTGCCGGAGTTAGCGCCGGCTGACGCGTCATATGACGTCAGCCGCGCATGCGCAGTTTGGAAGACTCCAACCCGCGCATGCGCGGGTGACGTCATCGCGTTTTTGCGCGAAACCCGCGCATGCGCGGGCCAGGTTGCCCCTCAGCCGCCCCGCGAATGGATACTGCGGGGCGGCGGAAGGACAAGTAGTGCGCGGGCATCGGGCCCGCTGCCCGCGATCGGTGCCCACCGATCGCGGGCCCATGGCACCCTTGGCACGGCCGTGGTACGGCCGTGCCAATCGGTGCCATGGTTATTAATAGCGAGTTAGTCACGCCGTTTTTACGAACGGCAAGACCAGGTGTGTTTGCCGTTCGTAAAAACGGCGTAAAGGGCTGGGACTTTGGCCCATCTAACAGCTGAGAATCGCTGCCGGCCGTAAAAAAACGGCGGCAGCGATTCGGGTCGGGACTTCGGCGGGGGGTGGGGGAGAATAGCGGGAGGGCGGCAAAAATGTCGGGAAGGCCCTCCCGCTATTCTCCCACCCGTCGTGGGGGGCGGAGAATTTCGCCCGAGATGTCTTGAACGAGTACTTTTCTTCAGTATTTACAAATGAGAGGGGCCATATTGTTGGAGAGGACAGTGTGAAACAGACTGGTAAGCTCGAGGAGATACTTGTTAGGAAGGAAGATGTGTTGGGCATTTTGAAAAACTTGAGGATAGACAATTCCCCCGGGCCTGACGGGATATATCCAAGGATTCTATGGGAAGCAAGAGATGAAATTGCAGAGCCGTTGGCAAGGATCTTTTCGTCCTCACTGTCAACAGGGGTGGTACCAGGGGATTGGAGAGTGGCGAATGTCGTGCCCCTGTTCAAAAAAGGGAACAGGGATAATCCTGGGAATTACAGGCCAGTTAGTGTTACTTCGGTGGTAGGCAAAGTAATGGAAAGGGTACCGGTGGATTGGAAATGAGCAAACATGACACCACTGTTTAAAAAAGGAGGTAGGCAGAGAGCAGGAAATTATAGGCCAGTGAGCTTAACTTCGGTAGTAGGGAAGATGCTGGAATCTGTCATCAAGGAAGAAATAGCGAGGCATCTGGATAGAAATTGTCCCATTGGGCAGACGCAGCATGGGTTCATAAAGGGCAGGTCGTGCCTAACTAATTTAGTGGACTTTTTTGAGGACATTACCAGTGCAGTAGATAACGGGGAGCCAATGCATGTGGTATATCTGGATTTCCAGAAAGCCTTTGACAAGGTGCCACACAAAAGGTTGCTGCATAAGATAAAGATGCATGGCATTAAGGGTAAAGTAGTAGCATGGATAGAGGATTGGTTAATTAATAGAAAGCAAAGAGTGGGGATTAATGGGTGTTTCTCTGGTTGGCAATCAGTAGCTAGTGGTGTCCCTCAGGGATCCGTGTCGGGCCCACAATTGTTCACAATTTACATAGATGATTTGGAGTTGGGGACCAAGGGCAATGTGTCCAAGTTTGCAGATGACACTAAGATGAGTGGTAAAGCGAAAAGTGCAGAGGATACTGGAAGTCTGCAGAGGGATTTGGATAGGTTAAGTGAATGGGCTAGGGTCTGGCAGATGGAATACAATGTTGACAAATGTGAAGTTATCCATTTTGGTAGGAATAACAGAAAACGGGATTATTATTTAAACGATAAAATATTAAAGCATGCCGCTGTGCAGAGAGACCTGGGTGTGCTAGTGCATGAGTCACAGAAAGTTGGTTTACAGGTGCAAAAGGTGATTAAGAAGGCAAATGGAATTTTGTCCTTCATTGCTAGAGGGATGGAGTTTAAGACTAGGGAGGTTATGTTGCAATTGTGTAAGGTGTTAGTGAGGCCACACCTGGAGTATTGTGTTCAGTTTTGGTCTCCTTACTTGAGAAAGGACATACTGGCACTGGAGGGTGTGCAGAGGAGATTCACTAGGTTAATCCCAGAGCTAAAGGGGTTGGATTATGAGGAGAGGTTGAGTAGACTGGGACTGTACTCGTTGGAATTTAGAAGGATGAGGGGGGATCTTATAGAAACATTTAAAATTATGAAGGGAATAGATAGGATAGATGCGGGCAGGTTGTTTCCATTGGTGGGTGAAAGCAGAACTAGGGGACATAGCCTAAAAATAAGGGGAAGTAGATTTAGGACTGAGTTTAGGAGGAACCTCTTCACCCAAAGGGTTGTGAATCTATGGAATTCCTTGCCCAGTGAAGCAGTTGAGGCTCCTTCATTAAATGTTTTTAAGGTAAAGATAGATAGTTTTTTGAAGAATAAAGGGATTAAGGATTATGGTGTTCGGGCCGGAAAGTGGAGCTGAGTCCACAAAAGATCAGCCATGATCTCATTGAATGGCGGAGCAGGCTCGAGGGGCCAGATGGCCTACTCCTGCTCCTAGGTCTTATGTTCTTATTTTCTTATGAAATGAAATGAAAAATGAAAATGAAAATCGCATATTGTCACGAGTAGGCTTCAATGAAGTTACTGTGAAAAGCCCCTAGTTGCCACATTCCGGCGCCTGTCTGGGGAGGCTGGTACGGGAATCGAACCATGCTGCTGGCCTGCTTGGTCTGCTTTAAAAGCCAGCGATTTAGCCCAGTGAGCTAAACCAGCCCCTGCATGTACTGAGGGATAGGATTTCTGAGCATGTGGAAAGACACTGTTTGATTAGGGATAGTCAGCACAGATTTGTGAGGGGCAGGTCTTGCCTTACAAGTCTTATTGAATTCTTTGAGGAGGTGACCAAGCATGTGGATGAAGGTAAAGCAGTGGATGTAATGTACATGGATTTTAGTAAGGCATTTGATAAGGTTCCCCATGGAAGGCTTATGCAGAAAGTAAGGAGGCATGGGTTAGTGGGAACTTTGGCCAGTTGGATAACAAACTGGCTAACCAATGGAAGTCAGAGAGTGGTGGTGGATGGCAAATATTCAGCCTGGAGCCCAGTTACCAGTGGCGTACTGCAGAGATCAGTTCTGGGTCCTCTGCTGTTTGTGATTTTCATTAATGACTTGGATGAGGGAGTTGAAGGGTGGGTCAGTAAATTTGCAGACGATACGAAGATTGGTGGAGTTGTGGATAGTGAGGAGGGCTGTTGTCAGCTGCAAAGAGACATAGATAGGATGCAGAGCTGGGCTGAGAAGTGGCAGATGGAGTTTAACCCTGAAAAGTGTGAGGTTGTCCATTTTGGAAGGACAAATAAGAATGCGGAATACAGGGTTAACAGTAGGGTTCTTGGCAATGTGGAGGAGCAGAGAAATCTTGGGGTCTATGTTCATAGATCTTTGAAAATTGCCACTCAAGTGGATAGAGTTGTGAAGAAGACCTATGGTGTGCTAGCGTTCATTAGCAGAGGGATTGAATTTAAGAGCCGTGAGGTGATGATGCAGCTCTACAAAACCTTGGTCAGGCCACATTTGGAGTACTGTGTGCCTCATTTTAGGAAGGATGTGGAAGCTTTGGAAAAGGTGCAAAGGAGATTTACCAGGATGTTGCCTGGAATGGAGTGTAGGTCTTACTAGGAAAGGTTGCGGGTGGTAGGCCTTTTCTCATTAGAACGTAGAAGGATGAGGGATGACTTCATAGAGGTTTATAAGATGATCGGGGAATAGATAGAGTAGACAGTCAAAGACTTTTCCCCCGGGTGGAACAAACCATTACAAGGGGACATAAATCTAAGGTGAATGGTGGAAGATATAGGGGGGTGGCAGAGGTAGGTTCTTTACCCAGAGAGGAGTGGGGGCATGGAATGCACTGCCTGTGGAAGTAGTTGAGTCGGAAACATTAGGGACCTTTAAGCGGCTATTGGATAGGTACATGGATTAGGGTGGAATGATGG
Source organism: Scyliorhinus canicula (assembly GCF_902713615.1). Taxonomy (NCBI): domain Eukaryota; kingdom Metazoa; phylum Chordata; class Chondrichthyes; order Carcharhiniformes; family Scyliorhinidae; genus Scyliorhinus; species Scyliorhinus canicula. Next base: position 32,672,037 of record NC_052164.1, read on the forward strand.
AGTGCAGATTAATTTGTTCTTAAGGGCAGCACGGTAGCATTGTGGATAGCACAATTGCTTCACAGCTCCAGGGTCCCAGGTTTGACTCCGGCTTGGATCACTGTCTGTACGGAGTCTGCACATCCTCCCCGTGTGTGCGTGGGTTTCCTCCGGGTGCTCCGCTTTCCTCCCATAGTCCAAAACTGTGTGGGTTGGGTGGATTGGCCATGGTGGATTGCCCTTGGTGTCCAAAATTGCCCTTAGTGTTGGGTAGGGTTGCTGGGTTGTGGGGATGGGGTGGAGGTGTTGACCTTGGGTAGGGTGCTCTTTCCAAGAGCCGGTGCAGACTCGATGGGCCGAATGGCCTCCTTCTGCACTGTAAATTCTGTGATAATCTATAATTAATCTAGGACAAAGGTTCGGCACAACATCGTGGGCTGAAGGTCCTGTTCTGTGCTGTATTTTTCTATGTTCTATGTTCCCAGAGTCTGCTTTGTTTTAAACTTTTGGATAATTCTTTAATGATGCTTTACAGTTATGTCATTATGCAGATTAATGCAAAAGCACCAATATGAGGATATCACTGTTTGATTAGCACTGTTTATCTTTTGCACATAGGTTTTTGCACTGCATTAAGTTCCACCAGCAGAGATATTGTGTGAGATAAACTTAACGGATTGTACATAACGCCATCCAATTGAATGAAATACTGCAGATTATGCTGGAGAAAACAAATCTTTTACTTCTTAATGTCCTTTAACAATTCATTTTTTGTGTGGTGTTGTTTATGTTTCCAGTGGTTTCTTTTGTGCTCTCGGTATTCTTTCAAACTTGACTCGGAGGTCTCAGTGGCCTTTGTGCATTTTGGCTGCACATACTCCTGCAACCATGATGCCTCTTTTCATCATAGAATTTACAGTGCAGAAGGAGGCCACTCGGCCCATCGAGTCTGCACCAGCTCTTGGAAAGAGCACCCCGCCCAAGCCCACACCCCGCCCTATCCCCACAACCCAGTAACCCCACCCAACACTAAGAGCAATTTTGTACGCTAAGGGCAATTTAGCATGGCCAATCCACCTAACCTGCACATCTTTGGACTGTGGGAGGAAACCGGAGCACCCGGAGGAACCCCACGCACACACGGGGAGAACGTGCAGACTCCGCACAGACAGTGACCCAAGCCGGGAATCGAACCTGGGACCCTGGAGCTGTGAAGCAATTGTGCTAACCATTATGCTACCGTGCTGCCCTTTGATGGCTCAGCATGTGGTACGCATCGAGCAGTGGACTTCCCAGTTACCATGGGTTGGATCGATGATCAATGGGCTGAGTTAGTTGATATTGGTTAATGCAGTTGTATGGCCATTACAATTAGTCTGAATTTGGGGGGGTAGGCTTCCTTCTCCTGATTGCTGTCCTGTGAGGAACACCCCTCCCCCCACCTTCCTACTCCTAACGTGGATGGCAGATGAGGATAGGATTGATTTTCAAGACTATCCGGCCTATTTGAACTCAAGGCTGAAAACACTTTTGAGAGGCAGCGATGCCCACATCCCATGAAATAAATATAGAAAAAAAGATGTTTGCCTGAACAATGTCTATCTGCCGCAAATTGCAAACATCAAATTATTTCCTCCATAGAAACATACCATGTGTCTATTTTGCATATGTGCATAAGGAATCGTCTATTAAAAATCTTGGATCACTGAACACTTCTTGATCCAAAACCTATTTTCTAAAGTCACATTTTGTCATAAATTTACTCTCCTAAATCTACATCCTCATTTATAATGGAAACCATCCTCATAAATATGATCATAGACATTGGAGTGGAAGTGGGTATCTGGCGCCATGAACCACATGGTGGGTTGTGTAGAAAATCCCGCTCTACATCTCCTCTTGCAAGATCCCTTACCCCCGCTATACAATTGAAAGCGCTTTCAACAACCCTAGTTTATATATTGGGATTACCCTCAAGGGGACAACAGGGAATCACTCATCAATCTCCCTGTGGGCTCGTGGAGTACAAATTCCCATGGAAATGGGCGGCGGCCCGTCCAGCTGGGACTCGTTGTGAAGCCCTTTAAATATTGCCCCAGACCCAGATCGGGTGATCTGTTAGTTCTGGGTTGCTAGTCAGAGTAGGAACATCAGGATAGATAAGATGAATACATGGCTTGAGAGATGATGCAAGAGGGAGGGATTCAATGTGCATCTGCCACAAATTGCAAACATCAAATTCCTGGGACATTGGAACAGGTTCTGGGGAAGGTGGGACCTGTACAAACCAGACGGTCTGCACCTGGGAAGGACTGGAACCAATGTCCTCGGGGGAGGGTTTGCTAATGCTGTTGGGGAGGGTTTAAACTAATGTGGCAGGGGGATGGGAACCGATGTAGGAAGTCAGAGGGGATTAAACTTGGGACAGAAACAGAAGGCAGTAAGGAGAAAAGTGAAAGGCAGAGAAACCAAAGTTAAAAATCAAAATGGATCACAGTACAGAGTACAGAAACTGTGGATAACTCAGTAAATGGGTCCAGTAAGGCGAAGAGAAATAAAACACAGGGAAAGTGCACAAAACATGATTGGACAGATGGTCTGGGAAAGCAGGGCAGAGAGCAAGGGAAGAGGCCTGACGGGCAAGGCAGATGAACTCAGGGCATGGATGGGTATCTGGGACTGGGATATTATAACTAATACTGAAACATGGATAAGGAATGGGCAGCTCAATGTTCCAGGGTACAGATGATACAGGAAAGATATAACAGGAGGTTAGAGAGGAGGGAGAGTTGCGTTTTTGATTTGGAAGAATATCACTGCAATACTGAGAGGGGGTATATCCGAGGGTTCATCTACTGAGTCTATATGAGTAGAACTGAAAAATAAGAAGGGGAGGGGTCACTTTGATAGGATTGTTCCACAGGCCCCCAAATAATTAGCAGGAAATTGAGGAGCAAATATGTAAGGAGATTACAGATAGCTGCAAGAAAAATAGGGTGGTAATAGTTGGGTATTTTAAGTTTCCCAACATTGACTGGGACAGCCATAGCATTGGGGGTTTGGATGGAGAAAAAAATAGTTGAGGAATTTCTCATTCAGTGAGTGGATGGCCCGACTAGAGAGGGGGCCAAACTTGACCTCCTCTTGGGAAATAAGGAAGGGCAGGTGACAGAAGTGTTAGTGAGGGATCACTTTGGGTCCAGTGATCATAATTCCATTAGGTTTAAGATAGCTATGGAGAATGATAGTTCTGGCCCAAAAGTTAAAATTCTAAATTGGGACAAGGCCAATTTTGATGGTATCGGACAGAAACTTTCAAAAGTTGATTGGGGAAGTCTGTTGGCAGGCAAAGTGATGGCTGGTAAGTGGGAGGCTTTCAAAAGTGTGTTAACCGGGGTTCAGGGTAAGCATTTTCCTCTTAGAGTGAAGGGTAAGGCTGGTAGAAGTAGGGAACCCTAGATGACTTGGGATAGTGAGGCCCTGGTTAAAAAGGAGGCATATGACATGCATAGGCAGCTGGAATCAATTGTAGTACAGAGATTGTCAGGGTAGAGTTAAGAGAGAACTCAGTAGGGCAAAAAGGGGACATGAGATTGCATTGGTAGATAAGGCAAAGGAGTATCCAAATGGCTTCTCCAAATACATAAAGGGCAAAAGAGTAACGAGGGAAAGAGTAGGACCTCTACAAGGTCATCAATGTGTGGATTCACAAGAGATGGATGAGATCCTAAATGAATATTTCTCATAGGTATTTACTGTTGAGAAAGGCATTGATGTTAGGGAACTTGGGGAAATAAATAGTAATGTCTTGAGGAGTGTACATATTACAGAGAAGGAGGTGCTAGAAATCCTAAAGTGCAAGAAGGAAGATAAATCCCCGGGACCTGATGAAATGTATCCCAGGACGTTGTGGGAGGCTAGGGAGGAAATTACAGGTGCCCTAGCCGAGATATTTGAACCGTCGACAGCTACTGGAGAGGTGCCTGAAGATTGGAGGGTAGCAAATGTTGTGCCCTTGTTTAAGAAGGGCCACTGGGAACTGAAGACTGGTGAGCCTAACGTCTGTGGTGGGTAAGTTGTTAGAAGGTATTCTCGGAGACAGGGGGCGGGATTCTGCGCAAATCGTTGGGGTGGGAAAAAACGCCGCAAACCCTGGTGGGAACCACTCCGGCGTCGAGCCGCCCCAAAGGTGCTCCGCACCTTCGGGGGCTAGGACGGCGGCAGAGTGGTTTGCGCGCGCTGGCCAGCGGGGATGGGGCTTGGCGCCACGCCAACCGGTGCCGAAGTGCCTCTGCTGGCTGGCGTGAGTTGGCACATGCGAGGGAGCGCCAGCATGTGCTGGCGTCATCCCGGCGCATGCGCGGGGTGGGCGGTTCATCTCCGCACGGCCATCGCAGATCGGTACAAGGCTGACGCGAAGGAATAGAGTGCCCCCACGGCACAGGCCCACCTGCGGATTAGTGGGCTCCGATCACAGGCCAGGCCACTGTGGGGCATCCCCCAGAGCCAGATCGCCCCGCGCCCCCCTGAGGACCCCGGAGGCCGCCCATGGAGCTGGGTCCCGCCGGTAGGGACCAACCTTGATTTACGCCGTCGGGACCCTCGTTAAACAGGCGGGACTTCGTCCCATCACAGACCGGAAAATTTGGGCAGCCCCGGGGCCCATTGCGTCACGCAGGTCCCTGCCATTCTCCGAGGCGGGTGGTGCGATTCACACCGATTGATTTTGGGGGGGGCTGGAGAATTCGGAGGATGGCGGGGGTGGGATTCACGCCGACCCCCGGCGATTCTCCGACCCGGTAGGTGGTCGGCGAATCCCGCCCAGGATCTGTAATGATATGGATACATGTATATAACTAAAGGGTTAATTATAACATCTAGCTGTAACACTACCACTAGAGGGCATTACAAGATCCACTGTTAGTATCAGCTCCCAAAGGATTTTGGTCTCTTTCAACCCAGAAGTGTTTAGTAAGCAGTTCTGTATAATAGCTAGCTGAAATGAAAATGGCTTATTGTCACAAGTAGGCTTCAAATGAAGTTACTGTGAAAAGCCCCTAGTCGCCACATTCTGGCGCCTGTTCAGGGAGGCTGGTACGGGAATTGAGCCGTGCTGCTGGCCTGCCTTGGTCTGCTTTCAAAGCCAGCGATTTAGCCCTGTGCTAAACCAGCCCCTGGAGATACATAGAAGATAGGAGCAGGAGGTGGCCTTTTGGCCCTTCTAGCCTGCTCTGCCATTCATCATGATCATGGCTGATCATCCAACTCCATAGCCTAATCCTGCTTTCTCCCCATAGCCTTTGATCCCATTCTCCCCAAGTGCTATATCCAGCCGCCTCTTCAATGTAAAAGTTTTAGTATTAAACTATTTCCTGTGGTAATGAATTCCACATGCTCACCACTCTTTCTGTGAAGAAATTTCTCCTTATCTCTGTCCGAAATGGTTTACCTTGAATCCTCAGGCTGTGACTCCTGGTTCTGGACACACCCATCATTGGTAACATCTTCCCGACATCTACCCTGTCTAGTCCTGTTAGAATTTTATAAGTCTCTATGAGATCCCCCCTCATTCTTCTAAACTCCAGCGAGAACAATCCCAACCTAGTCAATCTCTCCTCATATGACAGTCCCGCCATCCCTGGAATCAGTCTGATAAACCTTTGCTGCACTCCCTCGAGAGCAAGAACATCCTTCCTCAGAGAAGGGGACCAAAACTGCACAAAATATTCCAAGTGTGGCCTCACCAAGGCCCTGTACAATTGCAGCAAGACATCCCTGCTTCTGTACTCAAAAACCTCTTGCAATGAAGGCCAACATACCATTAGCCTTCTTTACCACCTGCTACACCTGCATGCTTACCTTCAGCGAATGGTGCACAAGGACACCCAGGTCCCGTTGCACGCTCCCCTCTCCCAATTTACAACCATTCAGGTAGTAATCTGCCTTCCTGTTTTTGCTTCCAAAATGAATAACCTCACACTTTTCCAAATTATATTGCATCTGCCATTGGTTTGCCCACTCGCCCAGCCTGTCCAGATCTTGCTGTAGCATCCCTGCATCCTCGTCACAATTCACGCTCCCACCTAATTTGGTATCATCTGCAAACTTTGAGATGTTACATTTTGTTCCCTAATCCAAATCATTAATATATATTGTGAATAGCTGGGGTCCCAGCACCAATCCCCGTGGTACCCCACTGGTTACTGCCTGCCAATTTGAAAAGGACCCATTAATCCCTAATCTTTGTTTCCTCTCTGCCAAGTTTTCTATCCACCTTAATACATTTCCCCCAATCTCATGTGCTTTAATTTTGCACAATAATCTCTTACTTGGGACTTTTGTCAAATGCCTTCTGAAAGTCCAGATATACCACATCAACTGGCTCCCCCTTGTTGACTGTACTGGTTACATCTTCAAAGAATTCCAACAGATTTGTCAAGCATGATTTTCCCTTCATAAATCCATGTTGACTCTGACTGATCCTGCCACTGCTTTCTAAATGTTCCGCTATGAAGTTCATGATAATGGATTCAAGCATTTTCCCCACTACAGATGTTGGGCTTAATGATCTATAATTCCCTGCTTTCTCTCTACCTCCCTTTTTGAATATCGGAGTGACATGAGCTACCCTCCAATCTGCAGGGACAGTTCCAGAGTCTGTGGAATCCCGGAAGATGACCACCAATGCATCCACTATTTCCAGAGCAACCTCCTGGGATGCAGATTCTCAGGCCCTGGGGATTTATCTGCGTTCGATCCCATCAGTTTTCCCAGCACCATTTCTCTACTAATGTTGATCACCCTCAGTTCTTCCCTCTCACTAAACCTTTCATTCTCCAACATTTCTGGGATCTGATTTGTGTCCTCGTTTGTGAAGACAGAACCAAAGTATGTATTCAATTGCTCAGCCATTTCTTTGTCCCTTATTATGCATTCCCCAGTTTCTGTCTGTAGGGGGCCTACATTTCTCTTTACCAATCTCTTCCTCTTCACTTATCTGTAGAAACTCTTAGTGTCAGTCTTTATGTTCCCTGCAAGCTTCCTTTCGCACTGTACTTTCTCCTTCTTAATCAATCCCTTCGTCCTTCTTTGCTGAATTCTAAACTGCTCCCAATCCTCAGACCTATTATTTTTCTTGGTCAATCTGTATGCTTCTTCCTTGTATTGGGTACTATTTCTAATTTCCTTTGTAAGCCATGGATTGGCCTTGTTACCCCCTTTGCTTTTGTGCCAGACAGGAATGAACAGTTGCTGTAGTTCCTCCACGCGTTCCTTGAATGTTTGCTATTGTCTATCTACTGTCACCCCTTTAAGTAACTCTCCTCAATCTATCACGCCTCATATCCTCATAGTTCCCTTTATTAAGATTCAGCACCCTAGTCTCCAAATCAACTACTTCACTCTCCATCTTGATAAAACATTCTGCCATGTTATGGTCGCTCATCCCCAAGGGGTCTCGTACAGCCAGATTGGCAATAATTCCCTTCTCACAGTACCCAGTCTAAGGTTGTTGCATAAGGTTAAATCTCACGGGATCCAGGGCAAGGTCGCCAATTGGATACAAAATGGGCTTGATGACAGAAGAAAAAGGGTGGTTGTAGAGGATTGTTTTTCAAACTGGAGGCCTGTGACCAGCGATGTGCCTCAGGGATCAGTGCTGGGTCCACTGTTATTTGCCATTTATATTAATGATTTAGATGAGAATTTAGGAGGCATGGTTAGTAAGTTTGCAGATGACAGTAAGATTGGTGGCAGAGTGGACGGTTATCTGGGATTGCAATGGGACCTTGATCAATTGGACCAGTGGGTCGATGAATGGCAGATGGAGTTTAATTAGATAAATGTGATGTGATGCAGTTTGGTAGATTGAGTCGGGGCAGGAGCCTACTCAGTTAATGAAATGAAATGAATGAAATGAAAATCGCTTATTGTCATGAGTAGGCTTCAAATGAAGTTACTGTGAAAAGTCCCTAGTTGCCACATTCCGGCGCCTGTTCGGGGAGGCTGGTACGGGAATCGAACCGTGCTGCTAGCTTGCCTTGGTCTGCCTTCAAAGCCAGCGATTAGCCCAGGTGTTGGGGAGAGTTACAGAACAAAGTGATCTAGAGGTACAGGTTCATAGCTCCTTGAAAGTGGAGTCACAGGTGGACAGGGTGATGAAGAAGGCATTCAGCATGTTTGGTTTCATTGGTCAGAATATTGAATGCAGGAGATAGGACATCTTGCTGAAGTTGTACAAGACACTAGTAAAGTCACACTTGGAATACTGTGTACAGTTCTTGTCACCCTATTATAGAAAGGATATTATTAAACTAGAAAGAGTGCAGAAAAGATTTACTAGGATGCTACCAGGACTTGATGGTTTGAGTTATAAGGAGAGGCTGGGACTTTTATCCTCGAGTGTAGCAGACTTAGGGGTGATCTTATAGAGGCCTGTAAAATAATGAATGCATACGCAAGGTAGATAGTCAACATCTTTTCCCAAAAGTAGGGGAGCCTAAAACTAAAGGGCGTAGGTTTAAGGTGAGAGGGGTGAGATACGAAAGGGTCCAGAGATGCAATTGTTTCACACAGAGGGTGGTGAGTGTCTGGAATGAGCTGCCAGACACCATAGTAGAAGCAGATATAATTTTGTCTTTTAAAAAGCATTCAGACTGTTATATGGGAAAGGTGAGTATAGAGGCATATGGGCCAAATCAGGCAATTGAGATTAGCTTAGTGGTAAAAACTGGGTGACCTGGACAAGTTGGGCCGAAGGGCCTGTTTTCATGCTGTAAACCTCTATGCCCATAAACACATATTTTGTATGCCGTGGTGAGGCTTTACTTTGGAGCTTAAAATAAAATTAGTTAAATCTTCATCTTTGTGTCTACTGGGTTACTGCAATTAGCACAGTGGTGAGCACTGTTGCCTCACAGCGCCAGGGACCCAGGTTCAATTCCGGCCTTGGATGACTGCCTGTGTGGAGTGTGCACTTTTCTCCCTGTGCCTGTGTGGGTTTCCTCCGGGTATTCTGTTTCCTCCCACAGTCCAAAGGTGTGCAGGCTAGGTGGATTGGCCATTCTAAATTGCCCCTTAGAGTCCAGGGATGTGCAGGTTAGGTGGAGTTACAGGGATAAGGCAGGGGCAATGGGCTAAGGTAGGATGCTCTTTCATAGAGTCATTGCACTGACGGAATTCTATGCTTCTATATCTTCTTTTAAAAAAAAATAATTTTTATTCAAATGTTGACATTTTCACAAAAAAGAAAACAATAACAGAAAATTCTAAGAACAAAAAGAATAGAACCCCCCCCCCCCCGTAAATACAAAAGAGAAACAATAAATTAACGCCCGTCGTTGGCAAAAAAACAGATATTCAACCCAAAACAAAAACAAAGAGACAAGCCCCCCCCCCCCCCACCCCCCTGTTTGCTGCTGCTGCTGACCTTTTGTTTTTACCGTTCTGCCAGGAGATCTAGGAATGGTTGCCATCTCCTGAAAAACCCCTGCACTGACCCCCTTAGGGCAAATTTCACCCTCTCCAATTTAATAAACCCCGCCATATCGTTGACCCAGGCCTCCACGCTTGGGGGCCTCGCATCCTTCCACTGAAGAAGAATCCTCCGCCGGGCTACTAGGGATGCAAAGGCCAGAACACCGGCCTCTTTCGCCTCCTGCACTCCCGGCTCCACTGCAACCCCAAATATTGCGAGTCCCCAGCCTGGATTGACCCTGGATCCTGCCACCCTCTATACCGTCCTTGCTACACCCTTCCAAAATTCCCCCAGCGCTGGGCATGCCCAGAACATGTGGACAGGGTTTGCTGGGCTCCCTGAGCACCTAATACACCTGTCCTCGGTCCCAAAAAACCGACTCATCCTTGTCCCGGTCACATGAGCCCTATGCAGTACCTTAAACTGTATGAGGCTAAGCCTCACACACGAAGAGGAGGAGTTCACCCTTTCTAGGGCATCTGCCCACATCCCCTCCTCAATCTCCAAACCCATCTCCTCCCATTTATCTTTCAGCTCCTCCACCGAGGCCTCGTCTACCTCCTGCATCACCTGGTACGTTGCCGAGATCTTCCGCTCTCCAACCCACACCCCCGAGAGCACCCTGTCCTGAACTCCACGTGGCGGCAGCAGAGGGAACCCCGCCACTTGCCGCCTGACAAACGCCCTTACTTGCATGTACCCCATGGTACGGTGCTCCCCGGGGGGAGCCCAAACTTCCCCTCCAGCTCACCCAAACTTCCCGACTATGAACAGGTCCCCCAGCCTCCTGACACCTGCCCTGTGCCAACTCAGGAACCCGCCATCAATTCTCCCCGGAACAAACCGGTGGTTCCCCCGTATCGGGAACCCCATCGAGGCCCCCACCTCCCTCCTGTGCCGCCTCCATTGCCCCCAAATCTTGAGGGTAGCTGCCACCACCGGGCTCGTGGTATACCTCGTTGGGGGAACGGCAGTGGCGCCGTTACCAGCGCTTCCAGCTCGTGCCCCCACAGGATGCCATCTCCATCCTCTTCCATGCTGCCCCCTCCACGTCCATTACCCACTTACGCACCATCGCTGCGTTGGCAGCCCAATAATACCCACAGAGGTTGGGCAACGCCAGCCCCCCCACCCCTGCCCCGCTCCAAGAACACCCGTCTCACACTTAGAGTCCCGTGCGCCCATACAAACCCCGTAATGCTCCTGTTAACCTGCCTGAAAAAGGCCTTCGGGATAAGGATGGGGAGGCACAGGAACAGGAACAGAAACCTCGGGAGCACCGTCATCTTGACTGACTGCACCCTACCCGCCAGAGACAGCGGCAGCATGTCCCACCTCTTAAACTTCTCCTCCATTTGCTCCACCAGCCTTGTGAGGTTTACCTTATGCAAGGCCCCCCAGCTCCTGGCCACCTGAACCCCCAAGTACCTGAAGCTCCTCTCTGCCCTTTTCAGTGGGAGCCTCCCAATCCCTCCCTCCTGGTCCCCCGGGTGTACCACAAACAGCTCGCTTTTCGCATCATTAACGTTCAAGAGCCTCCGTATATTAGTGTTCAGCTGCCTCCCATTCACAAACCCCGTTTGATCCTCGTGGATAACCTGCGGCACACAATCTTCTATCCTTGTGGCTAAGATCTTTGCCAACAACTTGGCGTCCACATTCAGGAGTGAGATTGGCCTGTATGACTCACACTGCAGGGGATTCTTGTTTTGCTTAAGGATCAAGGAGATCAGCGCCCGAGACATCGTCAGGGGCAAAGCCCCCCCCCCCCCCCCCCCCCCCCCCCCCCTCGCCTCGTTGAAGGTCCTAACCAACAGGGGGCCCAGCAGGTCTGCATACGCCTTGTAAAATTCAACCGGAAACCCATCCGGCCCCAGCGCTTTCCCCGACTGCATGTTCCCTATCCCTTTAACCAGCTCCTCAAGCTCAACTTGCGCCCCCATACCCTCCACCCATCCCTCCTCCACCCTCGCGAATCTCAGCCGGTCCAAAAAGCGCCCCATCCCCCCCTTCTCCGCCAGAGGTTCGGACCGATATAGTCTCTCATAAAAGTCCCTGAAGACCCCATTAATGTCTACCCCCCTCCGCACCACATTTCCTCCCCGGTCCTTAACTCCACCAATCTCCCTAGCCGCATCCCGCTTACGGAGCTGGTGTGCCAGCATCCTACTCGCCTTCTCCCCATACTCGTACACCGCACCCTGAGCCTTCCTCCATTGAGCTTCCGCCTTTCTGGTGGTCAACAAGTCAAACTCAGCACGAAGGCTGCACCGCTCCCTCAGCAATCCCTCCTCCGGGGCCTCCGCGGACCTCCTGTCCACCCTCACCATCTCCCCCACCAATCTCTCCCTTTCTTTCTGCTCCCCTCTCTCCCTGTGGGCCCGAATGGAGATCAACTCCCCCGAACCACCGTCTTCAGCGCCTCCCAGACCGTCCCCACTCGGACATCTCCATTATCATTGGGCTCCAGGTACCTCTCGATGCATCCTCGAACCCGCCCCCTCACATCCTCGTCCGCCAGCAGCCCCACCTCCAAGCGCCACAACGGGCGCTGGTCCCTCTCCTCCCCCAGCCCGAGGTCCACCCAATGCGGGGCATGGTCAGAAATGGCTATTGCCGATTACTCAGCGTCTACTACCCCCGCAATCAGCGCCCTACTCAAAACAAAGAAATCGATCCGGGAGTAGGCCTTATGTACATGGGAGGAGTATGAAAATTCCCTGGCCCTCGGCCTCGTGAACCTCCAAGGATTCACTCCTCCCATCTGGTCCATAAACCCCCTCAGCACCTTAGCTGCTGCAGGCCTCCTACCCGTCCTGGAACTGGATTGATCCAGTGGCGGATCCAACACCGTATTGAAATCCCCCCCCCATTATCAGGCCCCCCACCTCCAAATCTGGAATCCGGCCCAACATGCGCCGCATGAAACCCGCATCATCCCAATTCGGGGCATATACATTGACCAGCACCACCCGCTCCCCTTGCAGCCTGCCGCTCACCATAACGTACCTCCCGCCACTGTCTGCCACCACACTCGATGCCGCAAACGACACCCTCTTTCCCACCAGGATCGCCACCCCCCGGTCTTTTGCATCCAACCTTGAATGAAACACTTGGCCCACCCAACCCTTCCTCAACCTAACCTGATCTGCCACCTTCAGGTGCGTCTCCTGAAGCATAGCCACGTCCGCCTTCAGCCCCCTCAGGTGCGCGAACACGCGGGACAGTTTAACCGGCCCATTCAGTCCCCTCACATTCCAGGTCATCAGCTGGATCGGAGGGCCACCTGCCCCCCCTCCCCCGTCGACTAGCCATCACCCTTCCGTAATCCACCACGTGCCCACGCCCCCCGCTCAGCCCGTTCCCCACAGCGACAGACAGCCATCCTGATCCCCTCTGCACACTCCAGCTCCTTCTTGGCCATTCCAGCAGCAACCCGGTACCCCCCCCCCCCCCAACCCTCCCTATCCCCCCCCAAGCTAGGGTAGTGCCCCCCCAGCTGCGTAAATCCGGTCATTGTACTTCCGTAAGTCAGCCGACTCCTGCTGACCCCGGCTGCTCCCGCCACCCCAATTACCCTCCCCAGTGACCCCCAACCATTCCCCCAATGCCAACCCTGCCCCACTGCTTCTCCAGCGCGGGAGAGAGGCCCGCGCCCCCCATCCCAAGCGCCCCCCCCGACCTAAAACGCGGGAAGACAGGCACATGACCCAACAGGGCCGCGAACCCCACCGAAACCCGCAACCAGTGAAATAATAAAAATCCCAACATGATATGATAAAACACCCAAGTAAACAGATAACAGTCCTGAAAAGCAGAAAAGAAAAGGCAAGACAGCAAAAAAAAAAACATTGTCCAATAGAACCAAAAAGAGCGAAAGGATATCAAGGAGGACAAAGCCTCCGGGCTGCGTACATCGTTCCCCAGCCCCCAGTCCTCCGTTCAAGTCCAGCTTCTCTGCCTGGACAAAAGTCCAGGCCTCTTCCGGGGAGTCAAAGTAAAGTTGGCGATCTTTATAAGTGACCCACAGGCGTGCCGGCTGTAACAGGCCAAACTTGACCCTCTTGTGGAGCACTGCCTTCGCCCGGTTAAACCCAGCCCTTCTCTTCGCCACCTCCGCACTCCAGTCCTGGTAGATCCTGATCCCCGTATTCTCCCACTTACTACACCTCTCCCTCTTTCCCCAACGAAGCACACACTCACGGTCGACCAAGCGTTGAAATCGGACCAGCACCTCCCTGGGCGGCTCGTTCGGCCCGGGCTTCCGCAGCCGCACCTCATGGGCACTCTCCAACTCCAGGGGTCCCCGGAACGACCCCGCGCCCATCAGCGAGTTCAGCATCAGGACCACGTAGGCCCCCAAATCCGAACCTTCCAGCCCCTCCGGGAGGCCCAAAATCCGCAGATTCTTCCGGCGGGAGCGGTTCTCCATCTCCTCCATCCTTGCGAACCATTTCTTGTGAAGCACCTCGTGCGACTCCACCTTCACCGCCAGCCGAGGAGTTCGTCCTCGTTCTCCGAAGCCTTCTGCTGCAGCTCCTGAATCCCCGCAGCCTGAGCCGACCCGAGCCTGTCCAGCGATGCCCTCAACGGCTCCAGGATCTCAGCTTTTAGTTCCTGGAAGGAGCGCAGCAGCAGCTCCTGCTGCTCCCTCGCCCACTGCTGCCACGCTGCCGGTTCCCCGCCCGCCGCCATCTTGTCCTTTTTGCCTCGCCCCTTCTTCTGCTGCAAAGTTGATTTTCTGGTCGCTCCACTTCGAGTCCAGCCCATCCACCGGCCGCTGAGCACAGAGGCTGCGTTCCCACCCGGGGGGCGGGGGGAGGGGGAATCAAATCAGCGCCGTTGCGGGCCCTTAAAAGAGCCCTTGGTGAGATCTTTTCCCAGTTGTTCCTTCTGCTGCTAGAATTCAGCTTTCATAAAGGCCCTCAGGTCAGCTTGAAGCCTTTAAACTCGCCCTTCCCCCACCTGCATGCTGGAAAAGGCTTTTGTCTCTCTGCTGTAGCTGCAGCCAAATCTTTCACTGTTTCCGCGGGTCTGGAAACCAAGAAACATACCATTCCTGGGGGAAAGTACTCCTCCAACATTCACCTATGCTTTTTCATAAAAATTCCACCCCATATTTCTTAAAAAAGAGCTCTTTTCTGTAACCTTAGGCAGGAGCTGCCCTGTGTGTGACCACTCACTCCATGGTGCACACCGGAAGCCGCTTCTATATCTTCAACGTAAAGTTGCATCTTGTTCATAACAGCAGTCTGGGTGTATTTAAGATGATACTGGACAAGCATATGAAGGCGAAGGGGAGAGAGGGTTGCAAGGAAAATTTTAGATGCGGAAAATTGGGAGATGGCTTGCTGAAGCTTGGGCTGAATGGTCTGATATTATGCTGCATTTCCTAAGTATGTGATTTCAAGACCATTTGTAGTCTGCAGGTGTGTGATAAAAGTGTTTTCTGATTTCACTCCTGAATGGACTTGCTCTAATATTAAGATTGTTCTTCTGGATTCTCCCACCAGAGGAAATAGCTTCACGATGTCTGTTCTATTGAATTATTTTATCATTCTAAACAATTAAATTGAATCACCACTCAACCTGCAAAACTGACGGGAAACCAATTAATGCTTGTGCAATCTTCCCTCAAAACTTAACCCCCTAAACCATGGTATAATTCTGGTGAATCTGCCAAGACCAACTTGTTTTCAAAAAGGGCTGTATATATATTAAGGGTTGAACATTCGGACTAAGTGCTTTTGACCACTAACAGAAAAAGCAGAGTTACAAATTAAGGTAGAAAGTGTTAGCCGTGCGTGTGGTCAGTCCAGTGGAACTGCCACTGTAACATTAGGTAATGGGGAAATAAGAATATTGATCTGAACTGGTCTTGTGCACTTTAAAATGGAACACCAGTAAAACGGGGCAATAAGAATACTGGCCCAAACTGTCTATTTTCCTTTCTGGGAGAACCTCTGCTAGGGTATATAGACAGGTTAAGTTTGGCAGAAGGGGTTTAATGTAGAAAAATGTGAACTTGTCCACTTTGGCAAGAGGAAGGCAAAATGCCGAATACTCATTGGAAAAGTGGAATTAAGACCACGGCCAGATCAACCATGCTCAGCCGGGGGGGGGGGGGGGGGGTGGGGGGGGCTAGCATTCGCGCCACGTAAAGTCCCCGGCTCCACCTGCAGATATGGATGGAGAACTGCCGGGTCCGTGGCCGCGCATGTGCACGGCGACAACCTGCGGCGGCTGCGCCATACGCCATGGCACTGGCCGCGCACGGGCTCGGCCTGCCAGATAGTGCCCCCCTGTAACCACACCCCGCCGTCACCGGACCAGCTCCCACCAGTCCCCCCCAGCCCCAGTCGAAGTCCCCCCAGCCAGCGGAACAGCCCCCCCCCCCCCCCGACTGTGGCGGCGCTGGACACAGTCCGCAGCCGCCAAGCGAGGTCTCTGAAAACTGTGATCGCTCGCGTCCCACGCCATCGGGAAGTCAGCTCTTCGGGGGTGGGGCATCTGGGGAGGGCCTCACGTGACATCCTAAGGCTGTCCCAATGGCATGTGGCGCACCAGCGATGGTGCCGTTTTTGAGGGGACGGAGCATCCGAAAAGCGGCGCCGCCCCGATTTCGGTAAAAAAACGGATTCTCTGGCCAATTGCCGTTCGCGATTTCCGCGTCGACAATCGGAGAGTCCCGTCCACGGTCTTCATTAAAACAATGGACAAAGGAATTTCTGAATCACAGAGTTGTCACAATGTAAAAGGAGACCATTCAGCCCATCCTGTCTGCACTGGCTCGTCAAATGAGCAACTGACTTAGGGCCATTCTCCTACTTCTCCCCCATAACCCATCATTTTCTTCCTTTGCAAATAAGGCTCAAATTCCCTTTCAAATGCCTCCAGTGAACCTGCCTCCACCACACTCTCGGGCAGTGCATTTCAGACTTGAACAATCCTGTTATAACCTCCACAGGGATGACCTGATTAATCTCCACGTGAGCCTCGAGGAGTGTGAGCTCCCTCGCCGAGGGGCGGAGGCCCATCAGCGGGGTAGTTAACTCAGGATATTAAAAGTCGGCCCAGGTAAGAACCGAGCTGCAGAGTAGTCCTGGCTGGGACTGGGACTTGTACATCTTTGGCAATAAATCCTTAATTTTAACTCCCTTTTCTGGACTCCTCTGTGACCACTATATTGCCGACGAGGGTAAGATGGAACTACAGTTAGCGCTGCTAACTATTTGGAGCATAGCCACCTCTCTTCGCGAAGGAATAAGGTGAGAACCATTTAAAAAATGATGCTCTTTGGCAGACTCAATTCGGGTGTGGAGGACTGGACTCAGCACGTGGAACGTATACGTTTTTTAAGAAGGCAAATGCTATTGTCGGGGATGATCGCCAGATGATACTTCTTCTGACCACCTGTGAGGCCCCCACTTTCAGCGCCATAAACAGCCTGATGTATCCCGTGTCCCCAGACTCCAAAACGTTCAAAGGGCTAATAGATAGAGAAATACAGCACAGAACAGGCCCTTCGGCCCACGATGTTGCGCCGAACTTTTGTCCTAGGTTAATCATAGAATTTTGGACAATTTGTCATGGCCAATCCACCCAACCTGCTAATGGCACTTGATCCCAAGCAGTCAGTTATTGCACAGAGGCCGAGATGAGTCTGTTAACCGGATTTGTGGCGCGGAAGTGAAAATTAGCAGAGTTTTGTGACTATGGGCCAACCCTGCCAAGATGCTGCGGGACCGCCTTGTATACAGAGTAAACAATATGACAACCCAAGCGGAAATTGCTGGCCGACCATTGCTGGACCTAAAAAAGGCCGTTGAGATGTCGCTCTCACCGGAGAGTGTAGAGAAGGGAATCCAGGAACTCCAGGCGACGTCAGGAATGGAAGTTAACAGCATAGGATGCTCCCCATTCTGGTGCACAGCGTCCCCATGGACTGTAACTCCTGGGAGCCTGCCCTGGCCTGAGTACCGCTGGGACTAGGCTCATTGGTTAAGGGTCGCTACAGCCCGACGGGGCGCCTCTGCGGAATAGATGGAGGATAATCCAAGGCAATGCAGCTTTGTGGCCGGCGCAATCTCTGGGACAGGAAACCGCAAGTCAACCAATAAATTCGCCGCCCTACCCTGGGGAGACATCAGCCCAGAGCCAGAACCATCAACTTCTTCACCTGAAGAAGGAGCCGTGCTCCGAAAGCTCGTGTTTGAAACAAACCTGTTGGACTTTAACCTGGTGTTGTAAGACTTCTTACTGTACATCAACTTAGAGCCATCTGGTGACAAGGAGTGTATGCAATTGAATTGCATTGTGCGCGTCACGAGTTGCTCCAAGTAGGATTATCGTCCAAGCGAACAGCCACCCACTAGAGCTGGAGCTGTACACAGGGGACACAGTATTGGTAATTGGGAGACAGATTTTCAAGAGAACCAGGACTGCAGTTCAATGGTTCAGTTTGCAGGACACCAAGGTGAGGCTAGCGACCTATATGGGGGAACCCCTAGCCATAACGGGCAAGATGATAACCCCGGTGACCTATGGGCCGCAGCTCATTAGGCTGCTGTTGATAATAGTGAAGGGTTGTGGACCGAGACTGTGGGACCCCCGACTGACAACAATGCCTCTGGTTGGACGGGCAACAGATCTTTCGGATGGTGTTGTATCTTCGGATTGTGAAGTTTTATTCAATTTACCGGTTGTTCTTGAGACATTGCTGAAACTCAGTAGAAATTCAAGTTTAAAAACTTGTCAGGTGCAAATAAGAATTGTTTTATTTGAAGTTCATTGGTTACAACTTGAATTTCATTTAAAAGGTAGTTTGTAGACAATTTGATTTTCTTCAAAGAATCACAGGAATTATCTTCTGAGACAATAGGCTGAACACAACTTTAAAAGTCAAAGGCTGAAGTCAAAGTATGAAAATGAAATAGGAATACAGAACTCTTTTCTAATTCTCTTCCTTTACTTTCTCTCTCTCTCTCTTTCTGTCTTTCTTCTCTTTGTCTCTTTCCTGTCTCTTTCTCTCTGTCTCTTTCTTCTTTTCTTTCTCTGTCTCTTTCTGTCTAAAATGGTGGCCAAATCATCCATGGATATACTATTTCATATCTGTCTTAAGCGATCCGATCACACCCCAATATAATCCTAATTGGTTTAAGCTATATTCAAAACACATTTGATTTGATAACAAGCCGTCCATCCTCACGATGCAACGCCACTTCCAATTGTTGCTTATCTGCAACAATTGAGACGTTATGTCATCTCATCATACTATAATTCCGAAAATATAATTGAAACTGTCTTAACGCAGTCTAAAATGTTTCGGCTTTCATACGTTATGCAATGTGGTTCAGGCTGTTATCACAAGTGGCCTGAAATCAGAACAATGGAGCCTTAATGCTTCCACCTTATTGCCATGAGATTCAGCCATGCCCTTGGAACAATGTGATGTTTTTATCAGTGGTTCTGTGTTTCCAAAACTCATGTCTGAGTTTGGAAATTGTTTGGAAATTGTATGTTTCTTTCATTTTAAAACTGGGATTTAATATTTATGCTTTAAACAGCTTTTTTACCTATATTAAGTGTATTTAAAATACCTGACTTCTACAGATGGGCACCGGAGGACTTTACAAAGTATTGAGGAAGTACTGTCATGTTTTCCAGGAAAGCCTGGGCAAAATTAAGGGAGCTGTGGTCAAAATACATGTGGACCCTAAGGCCCAGTCTCAGTACTTCTGGGCCTGCCCAGTCCCCTGTGCATTGCTGGCAAGGGTCAAGGACAAACTCAGCCGACTGGAAGGCATCAGGATCTTCCAACTGGTACGGTTTGCTGATTGGGCAGTGCCGATACTCCCGGTACTTAAACCTGCCAAAACCATACACCCGTACGGTGATTATAAGTTGACCATCAACAATGCCTCCCAGGTACCCAATGCTGCGGATAGAAGACCCAAACACAAGAGCTGGAAGTCATTCCTTTTCTAAGCTCGACAGGAGCCACGCTTATCTCCAGCTGGAGCAGGACCCCGATTCAAGGTGTTATGTAATGATTAATACACGTAGGGGCCTCATTGAATTCATGAGGCTGCCATTTGGAACATTATCAGCTTGTGCAATTTTTCAGTGCATTAGGGAGAATGTTCTGAGAGGGCTACCACATGTTCCGCTCTACTTGGGTGACGTCCTGGTGACCAGAGCCATGGAAAGGGAGCACCTGAGCAACCTGGAGGATGTCGTCCTCCCTGTTTTCCGAGGCGGGTGTCCGCCTCAAGAAGGGAAAGTACGTTTCCTACGCTAAGGAGGTTACTTACTTGGGGTATCGTGTGGGTCGGGATGGATGACACCCGGTAGAGGAGAAGGTGGCTGGTTTAGCTCACTGTGCTAAATCGCTGGCTTTTAAAGCAGGCCAGCAGCACGTTTCGATTCCCGTACCAGCCTCCCCGGACAGGCGCTGGAATGTGGCGACTAGGGGCTTTTCACAGTAACTTCATTGAAGCCTACTCGTGACAATAAGCGATTTTCATTTCATTTCATTTCAGGTGTGGGCGATTAGACAAGCCCCCCACTCTGGAAAACACGAAAGGTTTACGGCCGTTCTTAGCTCTCGTAAACTATTACGGGAAATTTATTCCTGGTCTAGCGACCATCCTCACCCCTCTGCACACATTATTGAAGAAGCACCAAGAATGGGCGTGGAGAGCGCCCAGGAGGAAGCTAGCGCCAGGTTGAAGCAGCAGCTTACGTCGTCCGGCTTATTGACACATTATGACTCCTCCGAGCTTCTTTAGGTGACGTGCGATGCCTCCCCTCTGGAATCGGAGCTGTATTGTCCCACCGCATGGCTGAAGGAAGAGAAAGGCCAATAGCATTTGCGTCCAGGACATTAACCGCGGCAGAGGGGAATTATGCTCAAATCGAAAAAGAAGAGTTGACCGTCATTTTCGCGGTGAAGAAATTTCACCAGCATGTGTTTGGGTGTTGATTTATTATTGTGATGGACCACAAGTCATTGCTAGGGCTCTTTAAAGAGTACAAGCCAACCCTGCCAATGGCATCTGTCCAGATTCAGCAATGGGCCCTGTTGCTAACAGTGTACCAGTACCCTTTCGAGCATTGGCCAGGCATGCAGACGCATTGAGCAGGCTCCCGCTGCTGGTGCATCACCGAGAGCCGGCCTGCATACCATTTCCTTCTTTGCTTCTCTTATTTGTTTTTTGACCTCTCCGCCCGCAAACGTTTTATATTCAGCCTCATTCTCAATTGCCTTTTCCACCTGTCATAGGCACACTTTCTTTCTTCTTTATCTTAATTTCTATCTCGAATGTGAGTTTGCCGTAATTACGTTTGCACATCCATTAGTTTCCGTTGCATGATTTGTAACAGGCAGTCTTATCTTTAAAAGTTGGCAATCTAGATTTAAAGTAATATACATGCTTTCTGCATAAGTCAGGCTTTTTTTGCCATCGTTAATTTACAAATAATTCTTGCCCCCAGCAGCCAACCTAATGGAATTTGTGCTGTTTTCCTTCAATTTACATACAGTAATTTGGTACCTACCCAAAGCACCACTGGATAATAAGCAAGTGTCCTGATGTACTGTGAGGTGTGACACCAATTTATAACCAGCAACATAACAATGCCTTAAAGCAAACAGAGAAAAAACATCTCTGCCATAAACCACATCAATTTACAAAACAAGAAGAAGCTTGGGTTGGTACAGAGTAAGCCCAGGAGCAATAATTCATTTCCTTAAAAATCTGCAGTGCCCAGATAAGGGCAGTCCCTTGAAATTTTTTTTTTTTGGCTGCCTGGATTAATGAGAAATTTATGCCTTATCTTAGAATTATTTTGAAGGAGTTCAATTAACCGAGTGGCACGCAGTGGCCACTTGAGGGCAGTAGAACTTCATTTTCTGAATGGCTGAGAGGCGGACCAATCCTTATGGTGTCTGCCTGCTGGAGTTTTGGAGGGGGAAAAAACAATTTGGTTGGCAAAAAGCAAGTGGAAGTCTATCTCTGTACTGCTGCAAATGGAACTAACCAAGTGTTAGTAATGCTGCTCTGACAAGGTATAGGTTCCTTTTCAGCATCATGAAGTAAACGAGCTGCTTTGCCGTTTTTGCAAATGTTCACCTACTGGGATGAAATGAAAATGAAAATTGCTTATTGTCACGAGTAGGCTTCAATGAAGTTACTGTGAAAAGCCCCTAGTCGCCACATTCCGGCGCCTGTTCGGGGAGGCTGGTATGGGAATTGAACCGTGCTGCTGGCCTGCCTTGGTTTGCGTTCAAAGCCAGCGATTTAGCCCAGTGTGCTGAACAGCCCCTAAAGCTGATTATGGTAAGGAGCCTGTTTGAAGGTTGTTTGTGCCATCACAACATTTCACAAGATGGTTCATTCACCTGGAAAGACGCTACAATCCCCTCAACACGGCTTCAAGAAAACAGGGGTGGAAGCGGGGGGTTTGGGGGGGGGGGGGGGGGGGGAGCCATCCACCGTAAATATTGATTTACTAAATATGAGGCAGATTGGCTTGGTACAGTGCAAACTCCGGAGCCAGAAAGGTTGAAAGGTTTCCAGCTCCACTTTGTTGTTGCAGAGATGTGTTCCGAGCTTTGGGCCATTCTACAGGTGGAGAACTTCCTGAAATTGGTTTTCTGTTTGCCTCTCTCTTCGAACCAGGGTCTTCATTGCCCTGCTGCTATGATACAGCTTAAAGCAGAAGGTAAGAAGGACTTGCATTTACGTAGCGCCTTTCACCCCCCCCCCCCCCCCCCCCCCAGTGCATCTTGAAGCACTTTACAGCCAATGATTTTGCATTCTTTGAAATGCAGTTGCTGTTGTGATGGGGATAATACAATATAAAGGGCGGGATTCTCCCAGCCCTGGGTTGGAGAATCCCTGCGACCGGGCCACGCCGCTCCGACCCCGGCTCGCGATTCTCAGCAGAGTGGAGAATCAGCGCCATTGGCGCTGGCGTGGTTGGCGCGGCGCCGGTTGCGGGCTGCTCTAGGCAACCCCGCCGTGATTCTCTGGCCAGGAGAAAAAAAACGGAGTTCCGCCGGCGCTGTTCTAACCTGCTCTGAGCCGGCGGGACCTCAGTGTTAAGGATCGGGTGGCGGCCTGTGAAGGGGGGAGGGGAGTTCTGACCCCGGGGGGGGGGGGGGGGGTGCCTCGATGTGGCCTGGCCCGTGCTCTGGGCCCACCGATCGGCTGGCCGGCCCCTCTAGCTGGGGGCCTCCTTTCCTACGCGCCGGCCCCTGTAGCCCTGCACCATGTTGCGTCGGGGCTGGCGTGTTGAAGGAGGCCACTTCGCATGTGCGTGTTGGCACATGCGCCACTGCACGTTGGCGCCGGCGCCACTGCGCATGCGCGGATCCCGCGGTGCACAGTTCATGCCGGCATCGACAGCTGGAGCGGACCGCTCCAGCGCTGGGCTGACCCCCTGTAGGGGCCAGAATTAGTCCTGGCAGCAGCCCGTTCACAGTGTGGACACTCTGCCGCGGGATTAGAGAATCCCGCTCAAGGTTCTGGGTGTACCTTTTGTATCCTCTCTACTGGTCTAACTCACTTTCAACCCCTTCAAAAATTGAAAAGTCGAGGGGCTGGTGCATGTTCTGGAGACTAAGTCCCCACGCTAGCGTGAATACGGTGGTATTTTACGCCAGGAAAATTGCCGCGGAATGGCCACCGATTCCCTGTTCTGGGGGTGGGGCTAGCAGCCAGGCAGTGTAGAGCTCCCAGCTCTAGCTGCCGATACGGCCTGGAGAGACGCTGGGTCCATGGTCACACATGTGCACGACGGCGGCCTGCAGCGACCATGTGAGTAATGGCGGATGCCGCTCGCAGACCGGGCCCGTGAAATAGTCCCCCCCCCCCCCCCCCCCTTCGACCGACTTGCGTGCCCTGGACCGCCCCACCACAGTGCCCCCAGCCCCGAATATGTCCCACCCAGCCCGCGGATCGGCTCTTCCCTGACTGTGGCGGCGCTGGACTGAGTCTGCAGCCGCCACGCTGAGATCCCGACGGTGAGACCATGAGAGACCCACGCCGTCGGGAACTCGGCCGGTCGGGGACGGAGCGTCGTGGGATGGGCCTCAGTGTACTCGGAGAGTACGCCACACGTTTGGAGGCCGTGGATACGGCATGTGGCATACTCTCCGTGTACACTGCTTTTCAGGGGGCGGAGCATCGCGAAAGCGGCACTGCCCCAGATTTCGGCGTCATCAGGAATTCTTCGCCCCGTCGCCGAATGCGATTTTGGTGTTGGTGTCGGAGAATCCAGCCCCATGATGTTTCCCAGATTTCCTCATAATTGCAATTTTCAACACTAGGGATCAGTCTTGCACTGCTCCTGGCACCCTTTATAAATCACTTTAATTTTGCCAATAACATGAGGTAAGCAATCAATGGGACTACTGGAGAGGCTCCATTAAGCAGTCTCTGGATCCTGTCTGTTGACACTAATGCTCCTGATTGCCCAGGTAGGGCTGTTTCACTCTGATCCTGCAGATTGTGCAACCGTTATGAAGCAATGTGAGTTGCGCTTGCTGTCGGGGAAAAAAGGAGACCTTCAGCTGACTGAAATCCCACAGCTTCAGTTCACCCAGCCCATCTCCAAGTGAATCCTATCGTCGTAGTGTTGGCGACAAACTGCTGTTCGTCCTTGTTAGGTCTCGTGAGGCTAAACGAGCGTCGTAAATCTCACGAGTGACCTCTCGCGTCATTGGGTCGGGCGTGGTGAGGCTGGTAGATTACACCCATAATCCCTCCTCATACGACAATCCTGCTATCCCAGAAATCAGTCTGGTGAACCTTTGCTGCCCTTCCTATGGGCAAGTATATCCTTTCTTAGATGAGGAGACAAATACTGCACACAGTACTCAATGTGTGGTCTCGCCAAGGCCCTGTACAGCTGCAGTTAGACATCCTGGCTCCTGTTCTCAAGTCCTCTTGTAATGAAGGCCAATATACCATTTGTCTTCATAACTGCCAGCTGCACCTGAATGCTTGCTTTTGTGACTGGTGTACTAGGATACCCAGGTCCATTTGTACATCAACATTTCTCAATATATCAGCATTTAAATAATGCTCTGCCATTCTGTTTCTCCATCCAAAGTGGATAACTTCACATTTATCCATGTTATACTGCATCTGCTATGTATTGCCCACTCATTCAACTTGTCTAAATAACCTTGGAGCCTCTTAACATCCTCCTCACCACTTACGTTCCTAGGTTTTGTGTCTTCAGCAAACTTAGAAATGTTACATTTGTTTCACTCATCCAAATCATTGATAATTATTGTGAATAGCTGGGGCCCAAGCATTGAGCACTGTGGGACCTCATTAGCCAACGCCTGCCACTTCAACAAAGACCCATTTATTCCTATTCTGTTTCCTGTCTGCCAATCAATTTTCAATTCATGCCAATATATAGGGGCTGGTTTAGCACACTGGGCTAAATCACTGGCTTTGAAAGCAGACCAAGGCAGGCCAGCAGCACGGTTCAATTCCCGTACCAGCCTCCCCGAACTGGCGCTGGAATGTGGCGACTAGGGGCTCTTCACAGTAACTTCATTTGAAGCCTACTTGTGACAATAAGTGATTTTCATTTCATTTCATTTTCATATATCACCCCCCAATCCTATGTGCTTAAATTGTGCATGCTAATCACTTAAGTGGGACTTTATCAAAAGCTTTCTGAAAATCCAAATGAACCAAATCCACTGGTTCGCCCTTATCTATTCTACTAGTTATGTCCTCAAAATACTCCAGTAGGTTAGTCAAACATGATTTCCTTTTCATAAATCCATGTTGACTTTGTCTAATCTTATTGGTATTTTCTAATTATCCTGTTATGGCAGCCTTTTAATAGACATTAGCATTTTCCTACTACTGATGTTTTTTTACCCTCCTTCCAATGCAGCCACTATTTCTAAGAACACCTACTTTAGTTCCCTAGATATAGGATATCAGGCCCTGGGGTTTTATTGGCTTTCAGAATTGTTAATTTCTCCGGCACTATTTTCTGACCAATGGTTATTTCCTTCAATTCCTCCTTCTCAAGGTTCCCTAGCATTTCTGGGACGTTTTTCATGTCTTCCCAGGTGAAGACAGAACTGAAGTAGTTGTTTCATTGATCTATCCTTTCCTTGTTCTCTATGACAAATTATCCTGTTTCAGATGGTAAGGGATCTACATTTGTCTTCAAAACTTTTTCTTTTTACATACTTAGAGGTGTTTTTACAGTCTGCTTTTGTGTTACTTGCAAGTTTACTCTCATACTCCAGTTTTCTCCTCTTAATCAGTGTCTTGGTCCTCCTTTGCTGAATTTTGAGCACATCAGTGCATTTAGGAGGTGACCAATGCTCTCTACATACAGGAGGGTCCATCATTATCTGAACATTGTTCTAGATGAGGCTAGCCTGGCTCAGTAAGTCACTGGTTTCACAGCTATCTCTGGGTTGTCAGAAGTGCAACAGACTGCTCCTATGGGGTGGTACGGTGGCTCAGTGGCTAGCACTGCTGCAACACAGTACCAGCGACCCGGGTTCAATTCTGGCCTTGGGTGACTGTCTGTGTGGAGTTTACATGTTCTCCTCATGTCTGCATGGGTTTCCTCCGGGTGCTCTGGTTTCCCCCCACAGTTCAAAGATATGCCGGTTAGGTGGGGTTATGGGGAATAGGGGAGGAAGTGGACCTGGGTAGGATGGTCTTTCAGAGGGTCGGAGTAGACTTGATAGGCCAAATGGCCTCTTTCTACACTATGGGAGTTCTATGGTCTATGCGGCTACATGGGATCCCTGACAACAGCCCTTGATGCTCATCAATTGCAAGGGCTTCCATGCCGTCAATGTGCTGTTGATGTGCGATCATTGAAAACACGTCCTGCACGTTTGTTCATGGCTACCTGGGAGATGCCATGATTTCTACTTCCTCAGTCACTTCCAAGTGCTTGGGATCTGGGAGGGAGGGGGTCGTGCAGGAATTCTGCAGGGATGGTTGCTGGGGCGATAAGGGGTCCCCACTTAAACAGTGGCTCATGGCTTTGGTCTTCAGTCGAGGCAAGGTGCAAGGCTGCTCACGTCGCCACACATTCAACGAACAACAAAGAACAAAGAAAAGTACATCACAGGAACAGGCCCTTCGGCCCTCCAAGCCCGTGCCGACCATGCTGCCCGACTAAACTACAATCTTCTACACTTCCTGGGTCCGTATCCCTCTATTCCCATCCTATTCATGTATTTATCAAGATGCCCCTTAAATGTCACTATCGTCCCTGCTTCCACCACCTCCTCCGGCAGCGAGTTCCAGGCACCCACTACCCGCTGTGTAAAAAAAACTTGCCTCGTACATCTCCTCTAAACCTTGCCCCTCGCACCTTAAACCTATGCCCCCTAGTAATTGACACCTCTACCCTGGGGAAAAGCCTCTGACGGTCCTGTCTATGGCCCTCATAATTTTGTAGACCTCTATCAGGTTGCCCCTCAACCTCCGTCATTCCCGTGAGAATAAACTGAGTTTATTCAACCGCTCCTCATAGCTAATGCCCTCCATACCAGGCAACATCCTGGTAAATCTCTTCTGCACCCTATCTAAATCCTCCATATCCTTCTGGTAGGGTGGTGACCAGAATTGAACACTATACTCCAAGTGTGGCCTAAATACGGTTCTATGCAGCTGCAACATGACTTGCCAATTCTTATACTCAATGCCCCGGCCAATGAAGGCAAGCATGCCGTATGCCTTTTTGACTACCTTCTCCACCTGTGTTGCCCTTTTCAGTGACCTGTGGACCTGTACACCTAGATCTCTCTGACTGTCAATACTCTTGAGGGTTCTACCATTCACTGTATATTCCCTACCTGCATTAGACCTTCCAAAATGCATTACCTCACATTTGTCCGGATTAAACTCCATCTGCCATCTCTCCGCCCAAGTCTCCAAACGATCTAAATCCTGCTGTATCCTCTGACAGTCCTCATCACTATTCGCAATTCCACCAACCTTTGTGTCGTCTGTAAACTTGCTAATCAGACCAGTTACATTTTCCTCCAAATCATTTATATATACTACGAACAGCAAAGGTCACAGCACTGATCCCTGTGGAACACCACTAGTCACAGCCCTCCAATCAGAAAAGCATCCTTCCATTGCTACTCTCTGCCTTTTGTGACCTAGCCAGTTCTGTATCCACCTTGCCAGCTCACCCCTGATCCCGTGTGACTTCACCTTTTGTACCAATCTACCATGAGGGACCTTGTCAAAGACCTTCCTTCGTAAAGCAGACCATTGGATGGCTGAAGATGTGATTCAGATACTTGGACCACTCAGGTGGCTGTCTGTAAAATGTAAAGGAGAGGAATTGCCTAATCATTGCAGTTTGCTGTGCCCTTCACAATCCGGCATTGCAGAGAGGTGATGTCCTACTAGTGGAGGAGGGGGAGCGCAGTCCTTGGCAGATGGAGATGAGGAGGTGCAGGAAGCCCAGGGGAATGTTGAGCGACTACATGAGTGCCATGATGCCATGGAGGAGGGAGACGTGGGAGGTGTAGCCATGATACCTTCATAGCTGAAAGGTTCCAAGAGCAGTTGTAAGGGTCCCTCCTGCTGATTCTCTTATTTCCCCTTTATTTTTGCTGTTATCATTTGATCCATGGATGCTTAATGGACATGTATCTTTAAGTCAAGCAGCTAAGAGAAGGAGGAATTGAAGAAGTTGCCGCATAGTATATGGTGCTGCTGGCTTTGGACAGCAAGACCCAGACTTTTCAGCACCTGAAAGATGGGATAGGACTCGGTTTGATTGATTGGCTGGTGGCCAATGAATTGGTCAAAAGGCCATATTCTGCCCAGTAACAGGTGGTGATTGGATCCTACCTGAGTGGAATGATTTCTAGAGACCCAAGGAGCTCAGTTTGAATCCTGGAGACTCAGGGGAAGGACCTACTTTTTTCTCTCTCTCTATTTATCTCTCTCTCTCACTCTCCAGAAAGGCTGTGAATGCTGTATTTCTGAAACTGCAGAGACCTGAATGGGTCTACAGTGAAAAGCATTACAGGTTGCAACCAGCCACCTGGATCTGAAAGCTTACTTTGAAGGACGATCTGCTTAAAGACAACCATCTGAAACAAAGACTCCTTTTCCTTTTACTTATTATTTTCATCCCTCTCTTCCCTTCTGTGTTTGTTTGTCTTGTGTGTGTGCAGAGGGTGGGGCCAAGTTAAAGTGGGGGATTAGGAATTAGATAATAGTTAACCAGTTGAATTTGCTGCATATTTTGTTATAGTTCTTGTTATAAATAAAATGTAATTGTATTATAAATAAAATACTGGCCTGTGTCAGTCTTGCATACTTTTAAATGGAACACCAATAAAATGGGGGAAATAGGAATACTGGTTTGAACTGTTTTTTTTCCTTCTGGGATTCCAGAGTTAGCAGCAGACATGCTCTTGTGGACCGTTGTAAATAAATCCTTTGTTGTTCACTAATGAAGTCTCTGAAAGTGCATCATTGCACCATAGCAACATCCTCTAGTAGCTACACCCACTGTGCTGTTAGGCAAGGAATTCTAGGAATCTAACTCAGCGACAATGAAGGAATGATGATATATTTCCAAGTTAGGCTGGTATTTGTCTTGAGGAAAATACTCCGTATTCTTTCAAGCATGAGCTGTTCCTTTCTCTGTCTTGTACTATGCAGTTTACCAGAAAAGTTAATCAGGGCCAATATGATCTAGTTTTGCTTGCCTAAGGAGTTTGAAGAGGAATTATCCCGTTTTTTGTTCCCTGATTGGCTTGGGTTGCTGTCTGGTGTTTATGCTTCTCCCAGTGAATTAATGACAAGATTGTGGGTTGGGGGCCCTGCATGAAACAGGCAAGACAGACTGCATTCAAATCCTGGTTAACTTTCTACTTCGCTAGAGCAGGGGTGTTGAGACCAATTTCAATGCCTCAACATTGAAAATTGGGTAATTCAGCACGGACGAGGGATTCAACCTCAATTATTAAATATATCGTCACATGATATATTGCTGAGCTATGACCTTGCCTTAAATCGTAGCACCCTAATCTGAGAGCCAGGAAGTTGTGCCCTAAACTGGGAATATGCAATCTAATTTATCCCCCATATGTAATACTGAGGGAATGCTGCTGTCTTTCTGCAAAGTTTCTTTCTTCTCCAAGTAAGTTGATTGCAAAATGTATACTGAGAGGAAGGCTGTTCCTCGCTCCCTGAGTAAAAGCTTCCATTAACGCTCCAAACAGCAGGCCACTTAATGGTTCAACTAGGAGCTTTAAACCTTGCTCTCTGGTTGAAATCCAGAGGAAAGCAGGTTCATGAGAAAATAAATAGAATGAATAACAGCAACACGATAACTGCTGCCAGTAATATAAGATCACATCAATAGCTATGGAGATTTGATGCTGCATAAATATTAAATTCCCCCAAATATTGTACTTCAGATTGAAGACAATCTGCGGAATGTGCATATGGGTTGTCTCAAGTGCAATTGCTTCTGTCTATGTTTAAGGCTCCTATTGTTATCATCAGAGAAGATTGCATTGTATCCATTAATGCCTGATGGGAGGAAGATTGGATGTAATGATGGTTAATGGGGGTGCTATTACGATAAATCTGTCTTGATGGTAGATAATGAACTCAGGTGTCAGCTTCCCATCAGAATATATCGACTCCCCAGGGGCAGCTAGAGCATAGAATTTCAAAGTCCCTTCCCTAATACAACCAGGTATGATGGCTTAAAACTCAGCAAACTCTCTTGCTTTTGCTTCTGCTCTCTTGCTTCCCCTCTCTGGGTCAGCTTTCTCTGTCTATCTCCGTACCAGCACAAGCTGGTGCTATTAATGGTGTGTAACCAGGCCAGCCTTGGGCCTGGGCTGGGAGTGTGTACCAATATCATGTTAAGCGATGTGTAGCTTATGTAACAAGTATTCTGCCAGCAGAGCAGCATGTGGCATACCATCTGCACAAAAAGTAAATTACCCGCTCGACCACATTTCCATGTATTTGTATGAATAAACTTTTAATTCTTATAATATTGCATCTCAAACTGACGAGAAGGAGGTATTGGAAACATGAGTTTGTGAATCTGCCCTGTTTTACCTTGCTCGCACCTAAATGATCGTTGTTTGAACGTTCAGAGTTGCTCCATTGATAACCAAAATTAATTGAACATATGATTAATAACTTTCCCATTGATGTCTCCATTTTACATAGCATTTACAACTCAAGTGGTCTATAGTGCTGTCCACAGGAGCCTCCTCCCACCTCCTTCATCTCACCACATTAGATTATCCTGCTATGTATGTCTTGCTCATGTAAGGTATGAGCTTCCCATTAAATACATCTATGTCTGGTCTACATGTGACTCCAGATCCAGAGTAATGTAGTTGACTGTTAACTGCCCTCTGAAATGGCCCAGCAGGCCACTCAGTTCAAGGGCAATTTAAAAAAAACATTAAGTTACTGGATGTGGGCGTCGCTGGTTAGGCCAGCATTCATTGCCCATCCCTAGTTGCCCATCAGAAGTTGGTGGTGAGTTGCCTTCTTGAACCGCTGCAGTCCCTGAGCTGTAGGTACACCCGCAGTGCTGTTAGGGAGGAAGTTCCAGGATTTTGATCCAGCAACAGTGAAGGAGCGGCGATATATTTCAAAGTCGACTTGGTGAGTGACTGGGTGGGGTTCCCAGGTATCTGCTGCTCTTGCCCTTCTCGATGGTAATGCTCGTCAGTCCGGAAGGTGCTGCCTAAGGAACCTTGGCGAGTTCCTGCATTGCATCTTGTGGATGGTACACACGGCTGCCACTGTTAATCGGTGGTGGAGGGATTGAATGTTTGTGGTAGGGATGGCAATCAAACGGGCTGCTTTGGCCTGGATGGTTCCGAGCTCCTTCAGTGTTGTTAGGGCTGTACTCGTCCAGGCAAGAGGAGAGTATTCCATCACACTCCTGACTTGTGCCTTGGAGATGGTGGACAAGCTTTGGGAAGTCAGGTGTTGGCTTTTCCAGTGACACTTACATCTCATAAAATAATAAATAAAAATACATAATTGACCTCAGTGCACTTGGATTTTGGAGGCCAATTGGCCGGAGCATAAATGCTTCACAGCTCCAGGGTCCCAGGTTCGATTCCCGGCTGGGTCACTGTCTGTGCGGAGTCTGCACGTCCTCCCCGTGTGTGCGTGGGTTTCCTCCGGGTGCTCCGGTTTCCTCCCACAGTCCAAAGATGTGCGGGTTAGGTGGATTGGCCATGCTAAATTGCCCGTAGTGTCAAGGGGGGGGGGGGGGTTGTTGGGTTACGGGTAAAGGGTAAATACGTGGGTTTGAGTAGGGTGATCATGGCTCGGCACAACATCGAGGGCCGAAGGACCTGTTCTGTGCTGTACTGTTCTATGTTCTATATTTGTCACTCCGGTCTCTACTTCAAATACTCAATGCAGCAGCAGATTCCACATTCTAATCGCCTTCTGAGTAAAGAAGATGTTACAGAATTTTCTTGTTGAATTTTGATGACTGTCATACATTTATAGCCTCTAGTTCTGGGATGCAATCAAATAGCCTCGTCGCAACCGACTAGATGATGCGACGAGGCTGTTAAATCTTGTGAGAGGCCTCTCGTGCGATTTGCAATACTCAGAATGCCTCGTGAGATCTAGTGAGGTCTCGCGAGACGTTGCGCTCTGGATGGTGCCCTCACTAGGCCATTGGGCTCAACTAAATATGTTGGCACCCGGTTCTCCTGAGGCCCAGGAACATATGCCTGCATCTGGGAGACCTCACCGTGGCGTTGTCTGGTACTGGTCCACACAAACGTGGACCAGGTGTAACAGCACCTGCGGGGGTCTCCCTGACCATTGGAGGCCCCCGGGTGTTCGGGCTCTAGGCAGGATGGTACCCTGGCATCCCCGCTGCCGCTTGGGCACCTTTGCACTGACAGGCTGGCTGGGGAACTGCCAGGGTACCAGGCTGGCAGTGCCAAAGTGCCTGGGTGCCAGGTTGCCCGTGCCAGGGATTGGGCCCGGGGGTGCACTGCCCTTAAGAGGTGGGTAAGAGAGGGCTTGAGGATCCCCTAAGAGGTCAAGTTAGGGCGTTGAGAGGGTCCAGCGGCTGCGGTAGGGAGTCTGAGGGGGACCGCGAGATCGGGCGCCAGTCAGTGATCTTGTCAACGCACAAAGTGAAATAAGTGCGGCCTCGGCAAGGCCAAAAAAGCAACATAATAATAGCGGGGTGGTTCTCACCACTGCAGGTGCCGTGAAACACCCCATTATACATGCCCAAAACGGGACTTCTTTCTGGGTGTTAAATCACGCTGGTCTTGCCCCGTGAGTGTACTCACTTAAATAAAAATCACCTTCTTGATGTTCTGTTTTCAATTGAGAAATTTCCACACTGCAATTCAAAATGCAAACAATCCAGTCCAAACTAGTCAGGTGACAACCCTTGGTTAGAGCTGTAACCATGGGCACCTCTCACCTGTCATTTTGCGAAGAGAAAAGTCCCTTTATGTTTCTCCTGGTTTGCCTTGGTCAACAATCTGACTCTTTGCATGCCTTCAAGAGCGAGCAGGACAGGTTCTTGCTGGGGAGCGGATGTAGGACGAGGAGGGATAACGAAGGATCTGGCCATCGTGCTCCGAGATGATAGACCAGCTGGCATTTTCCTGCTTGTGTTTTACGTATGTTTATTTGTAGCAATGGAGTCACTCCAGATCCAATCGCTGTGAAGTGACGGATGGTGGGGTCAGCCTGGGTGCACCTGAATGGGGTACAGGATCTGTGTTCCATTCAGTAGATTCCTCCTATCTCTTCAGGAAGGAAACTCGAAGGATAATAAACACGAATGCTTAGCATCCAACCTTTAATTTGTCTCTTTAATTCTTTTCTTTATTTTCCAAAACTCAATCTAAAATAATTACATTTTAAAGACTCCAGTGTGCATCCTGTAAGTAATCTATTTGCTGAATGAAAGAGTAAATGGGCTGCACTAAATTAACAGCAGCTAAAGAGACCCATCCGTTTCCCAGCCTAGCATGTTTAATCCATTTGCAGAATGATGGCAGATTGTCTCTTTTATTTCCACTCAGTCTCCTGAGTTTTTTTTATGCTTCTCAATTTTCTACCTTCCACATGAAGGTTTTTGCATCTTGGTGAGCTACAGTTCTACAGATGCTCGCCACACTGCCCCTTCCCTTCTCCCATTGACAAAGTACCTTATTTGACAATGAGTGTTGCTGAGCCATTTGACCACAGAGTCTATTTGTCCATCTGAACTTCTGCTCAGTCTACCTCCGCCCATTTGGGCAAGAGGAATTGCTGGGAGAGATTGGTGTGACAAATCTGGCCAATTTGTCCTCCAAAATCCAAAGCCAGTTATGTCTTTTTATTTATTAGTTTATGGGATGTAAGTTTGGCTGGCAAGGCCAAGATTTGGTGACCATCCCTGAATTACCCTTGAACTAAGTGGCTTGCTAGGCCATTTCAGAGGGCACATAACAGTGAACCACATTACGGTGGATCTGGAGTCACATGTAGGCCAGGTAAGGATGGCAGATTTCCTTCCCTAAAGGACTCTGGTGAACCAGAAGGGTTTTTACAACAATTGATGATAGTTTCAAGGTCACCACCACCGAAGCTAGCTTTCATTTCCCGATTTCTCTTTGGCATTCCTACTGTCACCCTTGACTGAAATCAACATTCAACAAAATTCAACACAATCCGAAAGAATTCTGAAATCTTCTAGGTTGCATGGATTAACTACTCACGGCATCATCTTGTTGATGTCAGCTGAACAATGGGACAGCTTTAGCCATCATCATTGCCCCACCAGAAACTCTGTGCCCTTGCCACTGATTCTATCTCCTTCCACACTGGTTATCGCAGGTTGTATCAGATTAGTCAGAGCCAAAAGGTTTCCACTTCGTAATATCTTATTTCTACTCTTATTGGCGTGTTTGGTATGGAAATCTGCATATGCGCCTTTTATATTCATTTGCGGGTTGTGGGTATCACTGGCACGGTCAGCGTTTATTGCCTATTCGTGGTTGCTTCTGAGAAGATGATTGTAGCCATTTACTTAAATTGCTGCATTGTACTGGTTTGATGTAACTAAGTGGCTTGCTTAGGCCAGTGTTTTTCAAACCTTTTTGCCTAGGACCCATTTTTAGCAACCGGCCATCCTTCGGGACCCATGCTGGCTGACCTCCGCTTCCCACGATGCCTGAACTTCACGACCCACCATTTTCACTTACCTTTAATGTGACAGGTGAGCCTGCTTGGTCTTCACAATCTCACGTGGCACAGTGGTTAACACTGCTGCCTCACAGCTCCAGGGTCCCAGGTTCAATTCCGGCCTCGGGTGACTGTGTGGAGTTTGCACTTTCTCCCCGTGTCTGCGTGGGTTTCCTCCGGGTGCTCCAGTTTCCTCCCACATTCCAAAGATGTGTAGGTTAGATGAATTGGCCATGCTAAATTGCTCCTTAATGTCCAAAAGGTTAGGTGGGGTCACTGGGATAGGGTGGAGGCATGGGCTCAAGTAGAGTGCTCTTGTGGATCTCTTACACCCCTTGTCATACCATTGGTCCCTCCATCCACCGAGGCCCCATTGTCTGAGAATTATCTCTTCCTATTCCCTCTCATCCTTAAAACCAACTTTCTCGACCAATCTTGTTGGCTGATCAGGAGCAGCCCCACTGAACTTCTAAATGGAGGCACAGGTAGGAATTCTGAAGGGGCTAAATCTCCTTGATTGGTGCAGACAGATCAGTTAAAATGAAGCAGCTCCATTTCTCACTCTGTTACTCCCACATTCCTCAGACTTAATGCTTTTGGATTGGGTGAGGGACAATCCTCCTTAACAAACTAAAATTCAGACCTTACAATGTACTTAACCTGATTCTGAGCAGAGGAACCTGTCAGGATACCAGTAAGACCAAGAAAGACTTTTCATAGGGGGTTTCAGTTAGTTAGTAATGCCTGGGCCCACAAGGATCGCCCATATCTCTCCTGCTCCAAGCTCCCCCATTCCTGCTCCAGCCACAATCCTTATGGCAACCCTGTGTACAAGAACGCAGAGATTCTATCCTAAAAGGTATGAGCATACATACCCCCTTTTCTGTATTAGAACTAAGATGTTGAGGTGCTCTTTTGAAGAGTTTAACGCTTTCATGAAAAAAGCCACAGAAAACCCTTAAATAAAAGGAAATTACTGCGGATGCTGGAATCTGAAACCAAAGAGAAAGTGCTGGAAAATCTCAGCAGGCCTGGCAGCATCTGTAGGGAGAGAAAAGAGCTAATGTTTCGAGTCTAGATGACCCTTTGTCAAAACGGAAACTCTTGTTCGTTTGCTAAATCATGTGGGGCAATTGCATGTATTGTCGATAGAGGTTTTGGGACACTGAGAATGTTATCACATTTTGTGGCTCCTTTTCCAGGCCCAAGAATGTTATGTTCAGAATTCCATACCTCACTGGAAATAATATGAACTTCTTGTAATAACTTCCAACGTATCTCAAAAAACAAATATAGTTTATGACACGAGAGCACCTTCTTAAAGCCATGCAACATTTGGTACTAGAGTAGTTTAACAAGCCAGCAAAGGATAGGATTGACTTTTGTGTAAAGATGTATAATGGAATCCTGTCTCTATAACTTGATCTAAATGAAAATTCAAAGCTGCAAAACAAATATATCCACATTATAAGGAGATAATGTACATTCCTCTAAATCAGTATTTTTCAAGCTTTTTTCCTGGGAACCACTTTTGTCAACCGGCCGACCTTCGTGACCCACGTCGGCTGACCTTCGGGACAGATGGCGTCCAGCTTCGAGACACGTGCCACGTTCGCTTGCCTTTAATGCGAAAGGGGAGCCTGCTTGGTCCTCACAATCTCACTTGGATCAGGTTCAAAGGAGGAGAGGCAAAAGGACTTCAGCCCATTCCTTTGTGCCGCCTTTATCTTTGTGAGAAAGGAAAATCCAACCTCGCACATGTAGGTCGTTGTGAAGGGCAATAACAAAATTTTTGTTTACCTCAGCACTGGGTGTTCCTGGGAGATGCTACTCCAAAATGCTGACAGCCTCATGGACTTCTGGCATGTTTTTAATGTGGTGTCACAGGTCAGGTACAGCAGCTCAGTCTTTTCATTTGGAGACAACTTTCAGTTGATAACTGACTCTGGGGGTCTCAAACTCAAAAGGAATTTTTCACCCGCCACTTTTCTTGCAAAATCTTAAACTTCTCCTCTCATTCGCCTGCATATCACACACGGGGGCTTTGCAGCCTGATTGGCACAGTTGACAAAACCATACATCAAGAAATCATCTTTATACTGCTTTGTTCCCAAGTTAAAGGGCGAGTCAGAGTGTCCGCGCCGTCGTGAACGCCGTCGTGTTTCACGATGGTGCGAACGGGCCGCCGGCAGCATCGATTCAGGCCCCAAGAAGGGGCCAGCAGCGGGGCCACGAGAAACGCGGTCGGCGTGACGCCAGAGCAGGCCGTCATTGCGCGACGCCTGAATGACGAGGTGCCGTGTTATTTTATGTGCACGATCCACGCACAGGCCCCGACACAGAGATGGCTGCGCCCCGCCATGCTGCCCCCCCCCCCCACCCCCAGGTTCCGGGACAATGACTTGGAGACACTGCTGGATGCAGTGGAAAAGCAGAGGGTGATCCTGTGCTCAAGACGTGGCCACCGGCACCCCGCCAGCACAGTCAGGCACAACTGGCGTGATGTGGGCATCGCCGTTAGCGCTGTGGGGCACACCCCATGCTCTGGAGGGCGGTGCCGCAAGAAGCTCCACGACCTCACGAGGGCAGCCAGGGTAAGTACCCCGAGAGTTCCCCCAGGCCGCACCCCACCCCTCCCTCCACCCCCCACACCACGTGCCGCACCCCCCCTGCCCACGCAGGAGGGGGGGCACCATGTTCCACCCGACCCACATGGGCACCACACCCCCTTGCAAGCCGCCGTGGCGTGGTGCCCAGTGCCCCCCCCGCCAGCCATAACGTTGCCAACATCTGCATGTCTTGCTGCTGACCGACTAACTCTAATGCTTCCCCCCCCCTCCTTGCAGGATAAGACAGCCCACAACCATCATGAGCGCACAAGAACTGGAGGGGGATCACCTGTTCTGCACCATCTCAGCATCCATGTGCAGAGCGAGGAGCTGGAGCTCGCTGGGGGAGCTGCCACCCCGGAGGTAGCACCATGCCAGATCGGAGGCACAGCACCAAGTGAGACTCCCCTGCCTGGCTACACTCCTTCAGCTCCTCACCTCCCCCACCCCCTCAAACTGCACCCCCTCACACTGCCCCCTCCATCCCCTAACTCCCCCCTCACTCTCCAACCCTCACACAGCCCCCTCCACATCCTAACCCCCCCTCACTCTCCAACCCTCACACTGCCCCCTCCACATCCTAACCCCCCCTCACTCTCCACCCCCTCACACTGCCCCCTCCACATCCTAACCCCCCCTCACTCTCCAACCCTCACACTGCCCCCTCCACATCTTAACCCCCCCTCACACTCCAACCCTCACACTGCCCCCTCCACATCCTAACCCCCCCTCACTCTCCACCCCCTCACACTGCCCCCTCCACATCCTAACCCCCCCTCACTCTCCACCCCCTCACACTGCCCCCTCCACATCCTAACCCCCCCTCACTCTCCACCCCCTCACACTGCCCCCTCCACATCCTAACCCCCCCTCACTCTCCACCCCCTCACACTGCCCCCTCCACATCCTAACCCCCCTCACTCTCCACCCCCTCACACTGCCCCCTCCACATCCTAACCCCCCCTCACTCTCCACCCCCTCACACTGCCCCCTCCAACCCCTCACACCCGACTCCGCGTGTCTAACGATAGATGCTTTATTGTGTATTCCAGGGCCAGCCGACGACCGTCCCGGAACGTCTCAGACAAGCCACCGCCGTCCAGCTCCACATCCATCCGCCCATAGGGGCGCACGCCAGGGAGGGGAAGGAAGACGGACAGGAGGGCCCTCGTCCGAAGCCGGGCCATAGGAAACGGACGCACAGAGGACCGACACAAACGACATTGACGAACGCAGGACGGACAGTCAGGACACTGACAGCCATAAAATGGACGAAGAGGGGATGGAGAGCCAGGACAGTGATGGACAGAGGACGGGGACTCTGGACAGTGACGGACAGAGGACGGGGACTCTGGACACTGATGCACAGAGGACAGCCAAACAGATGTTGGACAGACCGGACTTGGCCCCTCACATGGGCCGGAGACAACGTCCATCGGTCCAAGGCTCGACCCAGGAGACCCCAGACTTGGGGTCCGATGAGGACATGGACCTTGCATCATTGCTGTGACCCACACCCTCCACCAGATACCCTCACCTCGGTTGGGCACATTAGTGATGAGGCTTCTAGGACACTGACTGGTGTGCACCACACAGCCGAACTGGTGCAGCAGGTGGAGGTAGGAGCAGCCGAGGGGCTGGATGGTCGGAGGGCAGCCCAGCCCCAGCACCTAGCTGCCGCCCAGATGGTTCCCGTGTTCCTGGACTTACCAGACTCACCTCATAGATGCAATGCGTTTGGAAACCCAGGGAGTGGACAACAGGATGACGGCCTCCTTCCAGCATCTGCAGATGCAGTTGGAGGAGTCCATCCGCTTCCAGGAGCAGGGAATGGTGCCAGTCATGGCTGCCACCCAGGCCGACACCGCACGGGTGGCGTCCGCGGTGGAGGCAATGGGATCAACGGTTTTGACCATGGGTCAGGTTCTGCAAGGCGTGGGGCTTCATGTGCAATCGTCATCCATGGCCTAGGACAGGGCTGCCCTCTCACAGGCAGCCATGTCCCAGAGCCAGTTGGACATTGCTGCCACGCTCCGGTGTCTGGCCGAGTCTCAGCGGGCCATGGCCCAGTTTCAGCAGGCCATTGCTGAGAGCGTCGGCTGCCTTGCGCACGTGCTGGATGGCGTTGCACAAGTCCAGAGGGAGGTTGCACAGTCCCTGACAGGGATGGCGCACTCCCTGAGCTCCATCGCTGCAAACGTTGAGACCCTAGTCGATGCCACAGCGGGCCTCCAGGACTGGCAGAGCCAGGTGTCGGTGGTGACTCGGCGCCTGTCTTGCACCACCGTGCCATAGTGAGGCCCAGGGGCACCAAGCTCCCTGAGGCAGGAGGAGGTTATGGGGCCCGTCCCGGTGACTCCTGCAAGGGAGGTCCCGGAACACCGCAGATTCTCGGACTCCCTCCGTCCCGTCCCTGGTGCATCTGGTAGGCAGCGGGCAGAACAGGGTGGCACCATGCCATCCAGCATGCCCGCCGAGCAGCCTGGCCCATGCAAGCTGGGCTGCTCCAGGAAACGCGCGCCGACGGGCAGCCAAGTCGCAGGGCAGGTGTCTCAGCAGTCCGCCTCCACTCCTGCTGTACCATCTGGGGAAACACCAAGGCGTAGTGGTAGGGCCCGTAAGGCAAAGAAGTTCGACACGTAGTAAGTTGACACGGGTGCAGGGCACAGCTTAGTTATTGGGGCTCGGGAACTTGTATGTGAATGTCACGATGAAAGTCACTGTTACACCAAACCTAGATGCCTCTGAGCTATGTCCGGTGCCTGAGGGGTCGTGAAGGGGACCGAGTGGCGCTGGGGTCGAAGGTCGGTACAACGGTGAGGCTTGGTGTGTGTTCCCCCCCCCCCCCCCCCCACCCCCCCACCCCCCGTCGTCCTCGGCACACTGACGCCAGCTACCCCACATGGCCATGTGTTGGAGTGTCCGTGATGGATACAGGGACCACTCAGGTGGAGGGTGTAGCTGTGGCCATGAGTCAGACATTGTCTAACGATCCGGAGCTCACAGCTCATCTCAGAGCGGGTTGTCATCATTCAACATGGCACTGATCACACCCGCTTACACAAGGAATTGTGTGAGACCATCCCGTTTTGCCGCAAGTGTAAGGTGCTGTGAAAGTGGTGGTGTGGGAGCTAGGGTTGTCGGATGGAGCGGGAGGTGGGGGGTGTTGGGTGGTGCGTTTGGGCGGAACGGTGGTGCAAGTGTCTTGCTCAGCGATGCCCTTCCCCTAGTTGGTGAAATGTGCGGCGATCAACGTCTCGCGTGCTCACTCGCCAAGCCGGTGGAGTTGTGCAGCCCCCATGTCACCCCCACGGCTCCCCCCATCCTCCTTCTCCCCCTCCTCCTCATGTATAGATTAGTCGCCCTCATAGGGCTCCCCCTGTGCCTCCTCCTCCAGGACATCGCCCCTCTGCTGGGCTATGTTGTGCAGGATGCAACAGACAACAACTCTGCGACCGACCCTCTCTGAATGGTACTGGAGGGCCCCTTCAGAGTGGTCCAGGCACCTGAAGCGCATCTTCAAGAGGCCAAAGCACATCTCAACAACACCCCTGGTTGCTGTAGGGTCTCCGCGCTGGTCTGTGGCCTCCGTATAGGCATTATCAGCCACGACCGCAACGGGTAACCCCTGTCGCCCAGCCGCTCAGCCGGGGAGGGGGGGGGGAAGGGGGGGTGTCCCTCAAACATGGCGGAGATGAAAGATTCCGCCACTATAAAGGCATCGTGCACACGGCCGGGGTACTGCGCGCACACGTGCATGATCTTCATGCGGTGGTCGTGGACCACCTGAATGTTCATGGAGTAGGTCCCCTTTCTTTTTTTAAAATAAATTTAGAATACCCAATTAATTTTTTCCAATTAAGGGGCAATTTAGCGTGCCCAATCCACCTACCCTGCACATCTTTGGGTTGTGGGGGCGAAACCCACGCAAACACGGGGAGAATGTGCAAACTCCACACGAACAGTGCCCCAGAGCTGGCATCGTACCTGGGACCTCGGCGGCGTGAGGCACAGGGCTAACCCACTGTGCCACCGTGCTGTCCGAGTAGGTCCCCTTTCTGTTCATGAACACGTCCCTGTTCTCCGATGGTGGATGCATGGCGACATGCACCCTATCAATCACCCCCTGGACCATCGGTATCCTGGCCACGAAGGTGAATCCCGCTGCCCGGGCATCCTGGTGGGCGCGGTCCTCTGGAAACTGGATGTACCGGTCAGCGATGGCATTCAGGGTGTCGGTTACTGCTCGGATGCACTGGTGCACCGATGCCTGGGAGATCCTGGATAGGTCCCCGCTCGGCGCTTGGAATGACCCAGTCGCGTAGAAGTTGAGGGTAACCTTCACCTTGACGGTCAGCGGGATAGCATGTCCTCCCCCCGTTCCACGTGGTGCCAGATGTGCCATGAGGTGGCATATATGTGCGACGGTCTCCTTACTCATCCGGAGTCTCCCCCTGCATGTCCTGTCCGGCAGGTCCTTGAAGGACATGTGGTGATGGTACACTTGAGGCCTTATGGGGCGCCTCCGGCACCTTGACACCACCACCTGCTCCTCCTCTTCCCCCTGCGTCCCATCAAGATTGGTATCCTAATCCTGTGCATCCCCCCCCTTTGTTGTCGTCGGCGGCAGCGGCCTCCGTCTCCTCCTGCACCTGTCGGGCGGGCGGGCCTGCAGCCTGAGCGGGTCGCACGGGACCCTCTGCAGCCGCCGCTGCCGCTGCTGCTCTGAGCTGCCTGCATCGACGCTGCCAAAGGACCACCTGCAGGGCAGCGGCTCCCACCACGGCAGCAAACATCGCTGGCTGGTGCCCAAACATTACGATCTGCGGGGGGAGGGCGGTACAACATGTTTAACGATGGCGCTTTGACGCCTCAACACCCAGGTGCCATGTGTTACATGTGTGCCCCGGTTGGCTGGTGTCACTACAGACACGCAGGCACCCTGACCCCTGCACACAGTATCCGTCCACTGCCCAGTTTTGCCCGCCCCCCCTCATTGCGTCACCGTGGGCTGGCCATGCCCTCATGAGGGCTGGCATGTGTGTTGCCTTGACCCTTCCCAGAGATGGTTTCCGTCAGCTGGGTGTTGCGCCACCTGTGGGGGGGTCTGGACACATCCAAGGTCAAGGCGTGTGGCCACGCGGGATGGCGGCGCCAGTGGCCTTTGCCCATCAGCTTGACCTCAACTTGCAGGCGTTGCTTCGCCACCGCACTGCCATGGCAGTCCGGTTGGTATGTTGCTCCTGCGGAAAACCCTCCGCCTCCCCCCCCGGAGCAAGGAGACCCTCTGCCCCGAACCCTGCCCTCCAAACATGGCTGTACCCTTCCCCCCTCCTTCCCCCCCCCCCCCCCGAACATGGCTGCACCCTTCCCCCTCTCCTTCCCTCCCCCCACGAACATGGCTGCACCATTCCCCCTTCCCCTCCCCCCCCCCCCCCCCCCCCCCCCCAACCGGGCATGGCGGCACTCTTTCCCTCCCCCTCCTTTCCCCCCCCCCCCCCCCCCCCCCCCCCCGATCATGGCGGCACTCTTCCCTAAATCCCCCCCCCCCCCGCCAGTACCGGCCGTGGACACCACAACATGCTGCCCCCGGCACGCCTGGCTGACAAATTTATTTTGCAGGTGTGAATCGTGACGGCGTGGGCCATGCCGTTGGGATTTCAGCCCATCCGGGCCCTGAATAGCGGGGGACCCGGAGAATCGCCAAACTTAGCACCTCGGGCGATTCTCCAGGCGGTGCAGCGCCAACCTCGACGACGCTGTTCTCGCTGGTTGGGAGAATGGCGGAATGGCGTCGGACCGGCGTCGCGTGAAAATCTGGCGCGAACGCCAATTCCCCCAAACGGCGCGACATGGGAGAATCCCGCCCAAGATTCTTCTTTGCAGGCTGTTCACCAGAGGCACTGGATCTCTGTACAGAGATAGCACTAGCCCTGCTCTGTATTGCCATGGACTCTCCTGGAGCAGCTCTCTCCAGCAGATTCAGATGTAAGATCCTGGCCAATAGGCACACTGCCTACTTGCGACCCTAGTCGTTGCCTTCTTGAAACAAGAAGGTGCATTTTCACAGCCCTCTTGTCTTCCTTGCTTGCAACTAGAAAATGAAGAAGCTATCCTCTATGAATTGGCGCCAAAAGCACGTTTGTACAAGGTGTTTGGCGTCAAGTGTGTGTCCAGGAAGTGTGACCTTCTCGCTGCTGCCGCTCATAGTTGGAAGATTGCACACAGCTGTTCCCATTTAAATACCGGCAGCGACCGTTGGGCGGGACCACCGTGGGAATGCCACGACCGACTGTCCTGTTACCCTCCCGTCACCTGCCCACAACCCACCCACGGGTTGTGACCCGCACTTTGAAAATCCCGGCTCTAAGTTGCAGATTTTCTATAGAAGTTTGATTTGATTCCTGCCCCATTAAATCTGCCCCCAGTTCAGAAACCAAATGAGCACCCACAATGCAAGATGCTTATATTCAAAGACCCCACCAAACTTGCAGGGCTGTACGTTGAACGAACACATAAATAATACCAGCTTCTAATTTAGATGAAATTGACGGCATAAGCCCCACTGTCAAGTAGGGTGCAAACAATTGATGTTCAGGTTTTTACACAATGGCTGATGTGGTGAATAGCAGCCTCTTGGAGCCAATGTGACATTGTGGAAGAAAATGACCTAAAGCTGCTATCTGTAGTAGACAGGATGTGAAAATTCATATGAATACTTGAAACAAAACAAGACAAAGGATAGGAATTGGAGAATGTAGGAAGAGGAGATGGATAAAGGGAAGTGAAGGCAGAGTGAGGAGGAAATGATTCAAGTGCTGGGTTTTGCAACAAACATTTACTATGATTGAGTTTTGACTGTCAAAGACCTATCATAATGTTTCCCACAGGTAAATACTGCTGATATTTTTAAATTGTCAAAGGCCTAACGTTGGTGTTTTCAATGATTCTTCTGGCAGTCCCTTGAACCGAGGAGGGCACTTTCCACAGAGTGTAGCCCTTGGCAAGAACCTGCGCATGGAGTCTTTGAATATGGGGAGGCTCTTGCACTTTAGCTACCTCACAGCTGATCACAGGGAAACTTCGAAACATAAACAGAGAAAATAGAAGCAGGAGGAGGCTATTCGGCCTTTCGAGCCTGCTCCGCCATCCATTATGATCATGGCTGCTCATAAAGAGACCCTTATCACCTGCCATAGACATATTGGAAAGAATTACAGGGTGATAACCTCATAATTATAATCTTTATTATCACAAGTAGGCTTACATTAACACTGCAATGAAGTTACTGTAAAAATTCCCCAATCGCCACATTCCGGCACCTGTTCGGGTACACAGAGGGAGAATTCAGAATGTCCAAATTACCTAACGTATTTCGAGACTTGTGGGAGGAAATTGGAGCACCCGGAGGAAACCCACCCAGACACAGGGAGAACGTGCAGACTCCGCACAGACAGTGACCCAAGCCGGGAATCGA
This sequence comes from Scyliorhinus canicula, assembly GCF_902713615.1. Taxonomy (NCBI): domain Eukaryota; kingdom Metazoa; phylum Chordata; class Chondrichthyes; order Carcharhiniformes; family Scyliorhinidae; genus Scyliorhinus; species Scyliorhinus canicula. Next base: position 32,716,821 of record NC_052164.1, read on the forward strand.
ACCTGGACCCTGGCGCTGTGAAGCAACAGTACTAATCACTGTGCTACCGTGCCACACAGCTGTTTGACCACTTCATGATCACACTTTTTTGTTGCCACCAAATCCCGGAGTAGGACTTGAACTCAATGCTACACACTGCAGTGGAATGCTACCTACTGCGCCACCAGACCTCCATGTTTTCAACGTGTTTGTAAATAGAATCCCAGACCGACTCACTGATGGATTGATGTGCTCCATAACTTTCAATTTCTTCACCAGAGTCCACTCTCTAGTAGCATACAGTAACATTGACCAAAACAACAACTTGTATCTGTATCACAGCCTAAATAGGATGTGAAGAAAAGCCGACACCTATCCAAAGAATAAGAGACTAGGATGGGGTGACCAAAAATTTGAGAAAGATAAATGGGAAGAGTCCAGGGAATAGTTTTGAAGCCGCACGACTGTTAGGCCAGGAAAAGGAGTACCCTATGCCTAGTTGTAAGAGACAAAAAGCAATGATGCCTGGACACAAGAAGCAAATGTATCAGTTTATTTGAGCAAAGTAATACCTTGCTAAACAAAAAAACATGTCAGGCTTGAAAATAACACCTTTAAGGGAGTTCAAATCAAACTTGGATGACTCCCTCATCCAACCTCAACGGCCTTGGTGTCCTGCGTTTTGGAGAAAACCCAACCTCTGCTATTCTTTATACAAATCCATCTCCTGACTTATTGTATACAGCAAAATGTCTTCAGGACTGTAATGAGGAACGTCTTCACTTATAGTGTGGTGAATGCATGGGATTCTCTACTATAAAAGACTGTGGTGGCCAAGTCGCTGAATATATTTAAGAAGGAAGCAGAGTCATTGAGTCAGACAGCACAGAAGAAGATAGATTTCTAGACTCTAACGATGTGAAGAGAATGGGAAGAACACGGTAGTATGACATTGAGTTAGAGGATCAGCCATGATCGCATCAAATGGCAGAGCCAAATGGCATACTCCTGCTCCTGTTTTTTATGTTTCTGTGTGGTTCTGACTGTGAAATGACACACAGGTCCTTAGTGGCTCCCTGGAGCGACCCAGAGGTAAAGCAATTGAGTGCAACCGTCATCTTCAGGGCCACTGTCAGGGCGAAGCCTCCAAACGCATGTGGCATTAGGTCTTCTCGGCGCATGAGGCATGGGATCACATGGTGGTGCAGTGGTTAGCACTGCTGCACCACAGTGCCAGGGACCTGGGTTTAATTCCGGCCTCGGGTGCCTGTGTGGAGTTTGCACTTTCTCCCTGTGTCTGTGTGGGTTTCCTCCGGGCGCCGGTTACCTCTCGCAGTCCAAAGATGTGTAGGTTAGATGCATTAGTCATGCTAAATTTCCCCTTAGTGTCATGATGCACAGGGTTACAGGGATAGGTCCCAGGTAGAGTGCTCTTTCAGAGGGTTGGTGCAGACTTGATCAGCCAAATGGCCTCCTTCTGCTCTGTAGAGATTCTATGATTCTATATGTGGCGGACCAGATTTCCGTTCAATTGTAGTCTTACCCTGCACCGCCTTTCATTCATTTATGGAAAGAAGACTTGTGGCCGATAGACTGTTGCTAGCCATCTCCACAATCTGGGTCTCGGCTCGTCAGCCTCCTGTTGGTGCACACACTCCTGGCCTTGCCTCACATACAGTGAATCGTGTTGGAGCTGCGCACACAGTCACCTTTCCCTCCTTCGCCTGCTGTCTCGAATGATGATGGTTTAAATAAAAGCTCCCTGAACCATTGAATCCATTGTCACTTTTGGCTCCTCTCTGGAATGAGATATTAAAGACCAGAATAGTTAAAGGATGCTGACTGTGAAGGTACAAACGACAGACCTTTGGGAGAGGTGGGGCAGCTAAGCTTTAGCATCTTAGATTGCATTGTTCCTCCTTCTACCCTACCCTTGGGACACTAGCATACACATAGGGGTCAGCAGCAATCCATTCCACTGATGTGACACCTGGAGAGGGAGGCAGTGGCGTAGTGGCATTGTAAACCAGAACCCTAGAGTAGTGCTCTGGATACCCAGGTTCAAATCCCGCCTCTGCGGATGATGAAATTTGAATTCAGTAAAAATCTGGAATTAAAAGTCTAATGATGACCTTGAAACCATTGATGATTGTCGTAAAAACCCATCTGGTTCACTAATGCCCTTTCAGGAACGAAATCTGCCATCCTTATCTGGTCTGGTCTACATGTGACTCCAGACCCACAGTAATGTGGCTGACTCTTAACTGCTCCCTTGAGGGCAATTAGGGATGGGCAATAAATGCTGGCACAGCCTGCAATGCCCACATCCCATGAACTAATAAAAAAAAAACCTAGAGCCCTGTGGAGGAATGAAAACTTGTGAATTACATAATTGAACCAATGTGGCTCTGAACTCCACTCATTGACTTGCCAAAATGTATGTGCATTCGTTTGCTCCTGGTGAAGGAATCAAATCCATTTGGCCACTGATAAATGGCATTAAATATTGCATTCATGACACCAGCCAGCAGGATTCATGACTATCCCACCATTAACCCACCATTGAGAGAATTGCAACACGATTTTACGCTGACGGTTTTCTGACATTTTGGTTCTCGCTAGATTCTCCGCGCCTGCCCACCACCAAACCTGCCATGGGCGGGTTGGAAGAATTCCACCCAATGTTTCAAGCCTAATGTGACCCATTTTCAAAACTCGGAAGTACTGAGATCTGAAGAAGTGACACATTTGATCCGAAATATTACCAGTGTAACACAAGAGTGCTTTTAAATCTTATTCGATGTAACATAGGACATAGAACATACAGTGCAGAAGGAGGCCATTCGGCCCATCGAGTCTGCACCAACCCACTTAAGCCCTCACCCACCCTATCCCAGTAACCCACCAACCCCTCCTAACCTTTTTTGGTCACTAAGGGCAATTTATCATGGCCAATCCACCTAACCTGCACATCTTTGGACTGTGGGAGGAAACCGGATCACCCGGAGGAAATCCACGCAGACACGGGGAGAACGTGCAGACTCCACACAGACAGTGACCCAGCAGGGAACCAAATCTGGGACCCTGGTGCTGTGAAGCAACAGTACTAACCACTGTGCTACCGGCTGAAAATAAATTTATTCGTTAATTTAAGCCTTAAGGAAGCAGAATATTTCTCTTGCAGCAGTTGCTTTACTGCATCAGAGGGAAAATTCAAGTAGGCAGAGTAGAAGATGGAGGTTGAGGCACTATACGTTTTGCAAAGTGCATTGCCAAACAGATATTTGAGATTAACAGAATAGCAGTGTTCTCAGTCAAAATAATCTCATTGTACAACTGATGACATATGTCAGAGACCTTTACAAGAGCAACTGCATTACCTTGAGCTCCGAAGGTCAATGACACCATGTACCTCTACAATATTAATTTGTCACAAACTCCAAAGGGTGATTATACTGTCATCTTGCAACCATCCATATCTAACTGCATCAAGAACGTCTCTAATGCACTGTTAATGAAACTTACAAATAGGCTGCCTTTGTAGCATCAATGATTGCACTTGAAAATCTACTTCATTGGATGGGGAGTGCTTTGGGGTGTCCGGAGAATGCAATAAGGGGCTATATAAATGCTAATTTTTGTTTCGTTCCTTTACAGGCAGCCAATGAAGCTGTTTGTTTTAGGCAGTCAACTTATTAAATCTCTTCCACAGTTTCCTATACCATAGTTTGAACAGCCTTTATCCCCAAATGCCTGTTAAATCCACACACTGAATAGACTTTAATCTCTCCCTAATTTGAGCTAAACATACATGCAAACTAGACCGCACGACCGTAGAAAGGACTGTGGCTCATCATACATAGTGAAAAAGCCAAAATATCAGCTGAATGAATTTATAGTAAGTCCTTGTATCTCTCGCAGTCTTTATCCGATCACTGCCGACAAAGAAATGTGAAAAGAGTCTCGCAGGTTTGAGGTAATTAGCCTTTAATTCCACATCCTACCGAAAGCTTCAAATCTTTTCTTTAAATCAGTGGCAAAGGAGACTGGGAGCCCTAACCCTAACCTTAACCCCAACCCTAACCTTAACGCTAACCTAACCCTAACCCTAGCCTTGACCCTACCCTACTATTAACCCTAACCCGTTCCTGTGCACTTCTTTTATTCAGAGTCTGAATTCTGGACGATGAATCCACTTTCACCTCCTCTGTTGCGAGTGTCATCCCCTCAGGAACTGATGAGTGTTGTTTCTTGGTGATGGAGATACGCCTGTGGTGAAATTGGACCTTACTGCGTCTGTCTCCCAGGTAGAAAGTGAATGCAAAGAGGTCCAATTGAGGGGGACGGTTCTCCTGTGTCTGAACCCTGTCAGAAGCACATGTGGCTACTTGGGCACACTAGAGGGGTCACTGGTACCTACCTAGAGCACTGGCAGCTTTTCCCCTACCAGATCCTTTGGGGCAGAAAATCAAATGTTGTCAATGTCATGCACTACAACATCTGATTTAACTGCCGTCAGATAAGATGCGCAGCACGCATCTCTGAAATTCGAAATTATGCTGGCATACAGCACGATAGATCTTGGTTTTCTAAATTTGGTATCTCAATAATAGGTCAACAACACATAGCTGATTAAAACTGAAGTGAAAATGTAAGCTGGTGATTAGCAATATAATTTATATGCTGCTTACAAGCTTAGCTATTTACTTGTACATTAAGGGGCTGTTTCATAGCCTTGCAAGTGCACATCTGTAGCTGTGGCTCTGCAGAATTGGGTGATCAGGGCTTCTGCCAATTTCTTTCTGGGCTGCAGTTCAACTCTTTCCTGCACTCAGTCACCTAATGGGCTTGCATACATTTTGTGCTTTAGTGTTGCCGAAACCAAATCTGTTGCAAATATATTTAAATGAACATCTGATAAAGTTCAGCAATATTTGTGCTTTGTTTGCCTCCGTTTCCCTCTCGTGCCCAGATTTGGAATGGGAGCAAGGGTCGGGTGGCTCCAGGATGAAGGAGCTCTTAAATTGCCACGGCATGTTTCTATTTCAGTATGGACAGTATTTAAGTACCACAGGGCCTTTCACAGAAATAGTTTCCATTTATATTAATCTTCTCCCCAAAAGCTTTGGAATTGAAATGAAATGAAAATAGCTTTATTGTCACAAGTAGTCTTCAAATGAAATTACTGTGAAAAGCCCCTAGTCGCCACATTCCGCCGCCTGTTCGGGGAGGCTGGTACGGGAATTGAACCGTGCTGCCGGCCTGCCTCGGTCTGCTTTAAAAGCCAGCTATTTAGCCCTGTGCTAGACCAGTCACAAATTCATTGTTAAGGAGATTTAATTTTAAAATGTCCCAAATAAATTAATTTGGGCTTGTGGCAGTGAAAAATGTAAGAAGGCAATGTTGGGAGACCTTGGCGTGCCTACCTGCCAATGATCAAGGACAAATGTTCAGCTTGGTTTGGGTCTACAGGCTGTCTGAGGCAAGTCCACCTGTTCTCCACTTTGAACATATGGGGGTCACTGCCAAAGGTTGCGAGGTCCTCACAGCCCACAACTGTTATTCCTGTGATTTATTCCCAGCTAGAGGTGCAATATTAGATAATGTGTTGCCCACATATGGATCAAACACGTAATTGAGTAACTGGTCAACGTGGCCAGGACTTTCACTATTAGAACTGAATAGCACGAGAGAGCTGCCCAGTGCCAGCATTGAGGTGGATGTCTCAAAACACAACGCCACTGATGACAACCACGTGCCCAACCTGAAACCCTTCCTGTGTACCCACACGTTATCAAGCTCATATTTCAATGCATTGTTGTGTGACAACCATGGAAAATTAAGTATTTCCATAGAAATGTCTCTTTGTTTAACTCAGTGGCAATTACATTTTTTCTTACACTCCTGTGAAGCCTTGTGGGAGGTTTTACTGCATTGATGGTGTTACACTCATGCAAATCGTCTGCTCTGAAGTTTACGTTTTGTGCTGGACGTGGAAATGCTAGTGATTACCGTTGCGGGGAGGGCAATGTTTGAATATGCACAATCTTGCTCTGTTCAGCTCAATGCTTAGGGCAGACAGAAACTTGGCCAACCCATTGTTACCTTGTGGTCTCAAGGGTCCAGGCATCATAATTAAAGGACGCCTGGATGCCTTTACTCTTTTCCCCTAAAACCTGATTCCTAGATCCAGCCTCTGCACCCCCCACACCGCCGTCGTGTAACTTGTCATGCCTTGGACTCCAACCCGTCTCAGCCACATTTCAGAATGTGAGATGGCCCTTGTACCCAATTCTGCCTCATACCAGCAAATGGCTTGTGGGTAGTTCATTTGTGCCACCTTCCTGCTTGGAACAGGCAGTAAGTTTGGCAATTGCACTTATAAGAGGTCCAGGAACTAAAATAGCCGAGGCCTCATTTCTGGAGCAGCGGGAAGGTTTTGTGCAGTTTGCTAACCACCTGCCTGAAAGTAGAATTTGGGCTCGTTTCTTTCTCACTTGTCCACCGTCTGCCCTCTTCTTTTTAACTATGAATTAATTCCCCTCTGACACCTTCATCCAGCCTCTGCTCAGGCATTTTTGAGGATTCAAAAAGGACCCAACACTTTTCAGAACCAGATGGAGTCCCTCATCGTAAATGGTTGGATATCTATACTTTTGTGTAGTAGCACTTGAAGAATGGTTGGATATCTATACTTTTGAGCAGCAGTCCTTTAAGAAGAAGGGGCGGGATTCTCCAGGGGGGGTCGGAGAATTGCCCGGGGCCGGCGTCAATCCCTCCCCCGCCGTGTCCCGAATTCTCCACCCCCCAAGATTCGCCGGGGGCGGAAATCGCGCCGCAACGGTCGGCGGGCCCCCTGCAGCAATTCTCCGGCCGGTGGGAATCAAAACACCTACCTGACCGGCAGGATTGGCGGCATGGGTGGGCCTGTGGGGGGGGGGGCATGGGGCAATCTGACTCTAGGGGGTGCCCCCACGGTGGCCTGGCCCGCGATCGGGGCCCACTGATCGGCGGGCAGGCCTGTGCCGTGGTGGCACTCTTTTTCTTCCGCCTCCGCCATGGTCTTCACCATGGCAGAGGCGGATGGGGCCCCCTCCCGTGCGCATGCGCCGGTATGACATCAGCAGCCGCTGACGCTCCGGCGCATGCGCGTACTTACGCCGACCGGCGAAGTCCTTTCGGTCCCGGCTGGTGTGGTGCCAAAGGCCGCTCACGCCAGCTGGCGGAGTGGGAACTACTCGGGCGCGGGCCTAGCCCCTCAATGTGAGGGCTTGGCCCCTAAAGGTGCGGAAACTTCCGCACCTTTGGGGCGGCCCGACACTGGAGTGGTTCACGCCACTCCGACACGCCGGGACCACCCGCCCCGCCGGGTACGGGAGAATCCCGGCCAAGATCTGGCGCAACATCCTGAGATTTGCCCTTCATCTCAATGTCTGTGCAATACAAAGGATCTGTTGGGCTCAGTTGAAATGGTATTTATGAGAAAGTCTCAGAAAATAGAAGGGTCAACTCAGCACTTCAAGCCTTCAAGGCCAACTCGAGTCAGCCATAGTGGACACTTAACAAATTCACCAATCCAACTCTGCCCACAGATCAAATTCATGCACTTTAAGTCTGTTCTTTTTGGTCAGCCTGGTTAATTGGGATCTTCATCTTGACAGTACACATATTGAGTTTTTCAAACATTCTGCTATTTCTTTTTTAAAATTACTTTATCAGAGTTACAAAGCCAGAGCTCAGAGTGGGGACAGGGGCAAACCCCCCAATCAGCTGCTTGCCTGCTTCAAAAGCCAATTACAATTGAATCTAATTCATGGTCCCCACAAGAGAGACATACCAGATCCAGGCATTACACCTGACCTCAGTCTCATCTTAGCCAAAAGGCCAAGAAGCGAAGGATGTTTAACATTTCTCTTTCCTAGTTGTTTTACTGGTTCTGGGTTTTGATAATAGGAAGCCGTTTCAGAAAAGAATGAGCTCAACAATGATGGGAGCCACTAGCCCATCCAGCCTGTCCAACACAATTGTGATAACTCAGGGGTGGGCAAACTACGGCCCGCGGGCCGCATGCGGCCCGCCAAAGGTATTTCTGCGGCCCACCAAGTCATTAAAAAAAAAAAAAAAAAAAATTTCTTTTTAAATTTTTTTTTATTTAAAAAATTTTTTTTTTTTAAGGTTAATGGGGGGGGGGCTGTTGGGTTACTTACTGGTATAGGGTGGATACGTTGACTTGAGTAGGGTGATCATTGCTCGGCACAACGTCGAGGGCCGAAGGGCCTGTTCTGTGCTGTACTGTTCTATGTTCTATATGAGGCGCCCAGAATCATAACCGGGTGAAGTAATTATTTTACTTAATATACTATGCGGCCCTTTGTGAATTGTGAATTTCTGAATGTGGCCCTTGCACGGAAAAGTTTGCCCACCCCTGTGATAACTTGTGTATCACAACTCCACATGCCATCTGAAAGTCATGTGATCAGGGAGACAAAGCCCCGACCAATCAGCAAAATTAAATCTGGAAATTCCTCCTTCAACCCCATGGGTGATCAAAATTAGTCCAGGAGACCACTCTTAACGTTATTGTGGCCATGCGGTGCGTTTAAGGGCTGATCTTTCGCGGGCCATGTGGCCTGCTCAAGGCTTACCACGCAGGAGCGCATGAACCCTGGCCAATTGGGAAAAAGCGCAGGGCCCTGGGTGCAGATTACACCCTGGCACTTCCCCTGGCACCCGAGCACCTTTGCACATGCAGCCGGGCATCCTGACAGTGCCACGCAGAACCCAGGTGGCGCTGCCAGTGTACCAGGCTGGCAATGCAAAGGTGCCCAGATGCCAGGTTGGCACTGACGGGAGGGTGGGTCTGGGGGGGGCTTGCCAATGAGAGGGAGGGATGTGGGGGGTTTGGGCGGATAAGAAAAGGTTAGGTGTGGTGGAGGGAGGAACCTGAAGTGGGGGGGGGGGGAATGTAGAAATCGGAGTTTCCGTTCGAAGTTACTCCCCGATCTGCGAGGAGCCGGCCCTCGACAGTGCAGCAAAGGGGCCTAAGTGTGGTCTCGAGGTAAAAAAAAAGTCAATGGGGCAGCACGGTGGTGCAGTGGGTTAGCCCTGCGGCCTCACGGCGCTGAGGTCCCAGGTTCGATCCCGGCTCTGGGTCACTGCCCGTGTGGAGTTTGCACATTCTCCCCGTGTTTGCGTGGGTTTCGCCCCCACAACCCAAAAAGATGTGCAGGCTAGGTGGATTGGCCATGCTAAATTGCCCCTTATTGGAAAATGAATTGGGTACTCTAAATTTAAAACAAAAGTCAAAGAAACAACCTGTCAAATGCGCTCGAAAGTGGACGTAGAATTATTTTTGCTGAATTGCATCCAAGGTCACACTGTGAGTGAGAAACAAGCCTTTGATAGGGAAAGGTGATCTGTTCGACCAGGCAGCCGAAGACTGGAGTCAATAAATCGAGAGGCTCAAGTATGTTTTTACCATCAATTAAATCACGGGAATAGGAGGGTGGGGCCCTGGAGCAGGGACCTGGGCAACATGGGATTCAAGGAGTCAAGATCTGTAGATTCATCTCTGTGCCTGTATATAATTATATCTCATTATTATTTCCAATAATTCACTCAGTTAAGCAAGAAGCCTCCTCAGTGATACCTCGCGCTATTAAAAACCAACCCTTGTTTTGAGGTGATTGCTGCCTGTTTGTTGGAACTAAGCATAAGAATTATTAGTTACTGAAACGTGGGTGAACAGGCCCTTTCTGATAGATTCAGCAACTTAAAGTTGCTATTAGTAAGTTATAAGTAAGATAATGGGCGGGATTCTCCGACCCTCTGTGCTGAAATCGCGCTCGGCCCCAGGGCGGAGAATTACCCATAATAGGCTCCCACGCCGGCACGCGATTCTCTGGTGACCGGAGAATCGGCGCCAATCGCGCGCGATCAACGCGGAGCCGGTCGGGGAGTTCCGCCGAGTCCCACCGGCGTGGTTCACATGTGATCCCACCCAGTGGGACCTCGGCTTTCTGGCTGCGGGGGCTGTCCTGGTACGGGGGCGGGGGGTTCCGACTCCGGGGGTGGGGCCTCCATGGTGGCCATGCCTGCGATCGGTGGCTACCGATCGGCAGGCACACTCATTCCGGGGGGGGCCTATGCTCCTCCGCGTGGGGCCCCTGGTGCCGCCATGTTGCGCGGGGTCCAGCGCAAAGACGGCCGCCGCGCACATGCACGGACCCGCGGCCGGCCACCTTGTGCATGCGCGGCTGCGCGGCATAACTGCAAGGCCCCACCGGCAGCCGGAGCTGCAGGAAGCAGGCCGGGGCCCTGTTTGCCCCCCTGAAGTCGGAGAATCACCTTGGACTTTCTTGGAAAAAGTCCGGAGTGATTCCAGCCTGTTCTCTGGCGGGCTTGGGGACTTAGTACCCAGAAGGGAGAATCCCGCTCAATACGTCAGATGTCTGTCTTTCATTCAAAGAGTTATAGATTAGTAAAATAAATGACCTGGGGAGCAGAGGTTCTAGAGTATGAAGAAAGATGAGATTAAATGCGGATAGGTAGAGTTGATCTCTCATAAAGGACTTGTTGTTCCGGCTCTGGGTCACTGTCTGTCTGGAGTTTGCACAGTCTCCCTGTGTTTGCGTGGGTTTCGCCTCCACAACCTGAAGATGTGCAGGCTCGGTGGATTGGCCACACTAAATTGCCCCTTAATTGGAAAAAATGAATTGAATGAAATGAATTGAAATTTTTTAAAAAGGACTTGTTGAGCCAAATTCATGTCACTAAAAATTCCTGTGCTTTTATCTTGTTAAGTGATGAGTTACGGAGATACATAGAAGATATGAGCAGGAGGAGGCCTTTTGGCGCTTCGAGCCTGCTCCGCCATTCATCATGGCTGATCATCCAACTCAATAGCCTAATCCTGCTTTCTCCCCATAACCTTTGATCCCACACACAAGTTAACACACAAGTGCATGAAAAAAGGTCAATTTGTTTTAGTGCAGCTTCACACCCACACTGCTGTTTATCCTTAAGGGAATAGTGGGGGCGAGGTGGGGTGGTAGTGGTGGAAGGGTTCCCTAGCTGATTATCAGCCTGTTGAACTGCATTGAATGCTCCTTCTGTGTCCTGGCATTGGGCTTAAACACGTAGCTCCGGTGCAGTGACAGTGACACCATCACGGCACCACAGGGCCCCCCCAACGGCTAAATGATGAAAGCCAACTGTAACTAAACTTAAAATCGCTTCAAAATTGAATTTTATCTTCAATGTTTATTTCCAAAGGAAATAAAAAAAGCTATTGAGCAATAATAAGAGATCATTGTTTTAATTTTGTTGTACCAGCTGGATGCTGAATCTCTCTCTTCCTACATTACCTTCACTGCGATTTATGAGAGGATTTCAGTTTATGGAGCATGGCACCCATTTGCCTCTTAGTTTATACCTCTATCTATCCCAGCTTCTTGATAAAAGTGCAGGCTGTAAAACAGTTCAATTGTTTCTCTGTAAATCACATTAACCATACAGTGATTGAAGTTCTGATATTGCTTTGTGCTGGGTGCCTGTTGCTTGTTTCTGGGCAGCAGGTGCTGGGACAGCAAAGGCCAGAACTGAATCCACTTCTCATCTTTTCAAAACTGTTCCATCGCAGAGTTCAGAGGACTGTAAGGGGTATTACAGAAAGTACACGGAGAAATGTCCAATTTTGCTTGTGCACTGATGTGAATGGCAAAGACTATGGGTAGAATCTTAAGAAAGGCAAATGATCAGCCATCCCCACAGTTAGTACAAACTGGATGGGTTACACCCTGGCAGGATCGGGGCTGCTGCCCTAGCGGGTGTATTTGCTGGGGTGGTTGGGGAGGTTTTAAACCAAAATGGCAGGGGATAGGAACCTGTGCAAGGAGTCAGAGAAGGGGGAAATCAGGGACAAGGACAAAAGGCAGTAAGGGGAATAAGAAAAGTGACAGAGAGAGAAATCGAGGGCCAGAACCAAACAGAGCCTCAGTGAAAAATAGTGGGAGTGGGACAGGTAATGTTTAAAAGACAAACCTTCAGGTTTTGTACCATAACTTGTGGAGCATTGGCAATAAAATGGATAAAATAAAGTGAAAGGATATGATTTCATCAGGATTAGGGAGACATGGCTGCAGTGTTACCAGGGATGGGAACTGAATATCCAGGCGTAATCAGTATTTAGGAAGGATAGACAAAAAGGAAAAGATGGTGGAGTTGCATTGCTGGTTAAAGAGGAAATAAATGCAATAGTGAGGAAAGATATTAGTCCCGACAATGTGGAGTCTGTATGGGTAGAGCTCAGGAACACTAAGGGGCAACAAATGCGGTGGGGGTTGACCCCCATACTCCAATGGTGATGTTGGGAATGGCATTAAACAGGAAATTAATGACACATACAATAAAGGAACATCTGTAGTTATGGGTGATTTTAATCTGCATATAGATGGGAAAAATCAAATTAGTAACAATACCACAGAGGAGGAATGACTGGATTCGGGATGGTTTTCTGGACTAATACATTGAGGAACCAACCAGAGAACAGGCCATTCTAAACTGGGTATTGCGCAATGATAAAGGAATAATTGTGTTAGGCCCCTTGGGGATGAGCGATCATAATATGAAAGAATTATTCATCAAGATGGAGAGTGACATAGTTGATTCTGAGACTACAGTCTTTAAACCTAATAAAGGATACTACACCGGTATGAGACGAGAATTGACTATGATGGATAAGGAAACATTACTTAAAGGGCTGATGGTGGAAATGCAATGGCAAACATTCAAAGAGCGAGTGGTGAACTGCAACAATTCTTTATTCCTGTCTGGTAAAATGGGAAAGTTGGCCAAACCATGGTTTACAAAGGAATTTAGAGATAGTATTAGATCCAAGGAAGAGAATTGGCTAGAAAAAAATAAGACCCGATTATTGGGAGCAGTTTAGAATTCAACAAAGGAGAGCCAAGGAATTGATTAAGAAGGGGAAAATAGAATACAAGAGTAAGCTTGTAGGGAACATAAAAAACAACTGTAAAGGTTTCTATAGATTTGTAAAGAGAAAAAGATTGGTGAAGGTGAATGTAGGCCCTTTACAGTCAGAAACAGAAGAATTTATAATGAGGAACAAAAAAGTGGCTGACCAACTAAATACTTAGGATCTGTCTTCACAAAGAAAGATACAAATAACATACCAGAAATGTTAGGGAACACATGGTTTAGCGAGAGGGAGGAACAGGCTCGAAGGGCCAGATGGCCTACTCCTGCTCCTAGTTCTTATGTTCATAACTGAAGGAAACCACTATTAGTTGAGAAATGGTGTTGGGGAAATTGATGGGATTGAAGGCCGATAAATGCCCCGGGCCTGATAACTACATCCCAGAGTATTGAAGGAAGTGGCCCTAGAAGTAATGGATGCATTGGTGGTCATAGTCCAAGATTCTATAGACTGTGAAACAGTTCCTACAGCCAGCAGTTCTCCAGTATATGTTGCCAATCGTGCCTTACTGTACCTTAGGTTCAGCTGTTGGATCCGTGTACAGACTTTGCTGTCCTATGAGCGAGACAGCAGCCCTTGTATCAATTTCCATCTATTGCTGGTGGCCATTAACCTGGACGGTGACCTTGATGGGGCTACTCTTGGTGCGGCAATGCAGTTTAACTTAGTCCTCTTTAGGGTGTGCTAGGTGTAAAGCCTTGGCTCTGGATAGGCACGTCCCCCAACCAGTGTGATGCACTTTCTGATGGTTCTGGTGTTCCGGTTGCCATGGTTCCTTTGACCACAGGTGCAGCACCATTGTGAGTCGTCCTTCTCAGCGGAGCTCAGGGGAGATGTCTTACTGAGCTGTAGAGGCACTTGGCCAATGGATCTGGCCCCGATGCTGCTTGGGCCGTGACTGGGTCCCACAGGCTCTACTCATTGGGGACATTACTCACCAGAATGTGGCGGCACCCAATGCTATTCATCTCCACAGCTAGTGAGCCCTGGAGTTCCTGGACTCCCTTCACCACACATCCACACGAGAGGGATACCTCTCTGGCCTTTTTTAAGTCCAACGAAGGTTCTGCCAACAGCTTACGTAGTGTCGCCATGTTGTTTATGCCACACGTGATGCAGTCCCTCAGCATCTCCGGATGGGATGGCCCATAGTCGCAATGCGTGACCAGCTTTTTAAAAAGATTATTTCATGGGTTGTGGGCGTCGCAGGCAATGCCAGCATTTGTTGCCCGTCCCTAATAGTCCTCAAACTGAGTGGCATTTTAAGTGTCAATCACATTGCTGTGGACCTGAAGTCACACATAGGCCAGACCAGATAAAGATGGCAGATTTCCTTCCCTAAAGGGCATTAGTGAACCAGATGGGTTTTTACGACAATCGACATTGGTTTCATGGTCATCATTAGACTGTTAATTCCAGATTTTTATTGAATTCAAATTTCACATTTGCCATGGTGGGATTCAAACCCGGATCCCCAGAGCATTACCCAGGTGTCTGGATTACTATTTCAGTGTCAATACCACTACGCCACAGCCTTCCCTGCTTGCATTGGCGCGTCAAAAATTCCGTGATCCACCCCCTCGAGGTTCACCTGGCCATGTTCAACCACGTTCAATTCAAGGGCTGGTTTAGCACACGGCTAAATCGCTGGCTTTGAAAGCAGACCAAGGCAGGTCAGCAGCACGGTTCAATTCCCGTACCAGCCTCCCCGAACAGGTGCCGGAATGTGGCGACTAGGGGCTTTTCACAGTAACTTCATCTTGAAGCCTACTTGTGACAATAAGCTGTTTTCTATCTTGATTTCTCGAGGAATTAAGGGCTATGGGGAGAGAGCGGGTAAATGGAGTTGAAATCAACCATGATTGAATGGTGGAGTGGACTCGATGGGCCGAATGGCCTTACTTCCACTCCTATGTCTTATGGTCTTATGGTCTTATGTATCTGTGTACTATCACCAGTGGTTTTAGATTATAATAGTCCACAAGTGCTAGCAGCTCATCAAAGGTCTTTGGATCTGGGGCCGCCGGGTAGGTAAGACTTTTGATAACGCTAAAGGTTGAGACACTGCAAGCGGTCAGGATTATCACCTTTTGTCCATTGTCTCCTGTAATGGCACTCGCCTCATAAAAGTAGCGCATCTGATCAGCATACTGGGTCCAATCCTCTAGGCATGCATCGAAAGCTTCGAGCCTCCAGAAAGGCGGCATTTTAAAATTTGCTCTGACTTTTCTCCCCTGAAGCGAAATTCAAACGTGGTCTGGGCATCCAGAATTACAGTCTGTAGTTCCGTTTTTCTTCATCGCCAGTATAATATTCACAGGATTCCCGAGAAAGCTTGAACATACAGGTTTATTCACTCAAAGGCGAACGACCCAACATTCAGTACATCAGTCGCAGCCAGGACCTGAAGTGTCTGATCCAAGCGGCCACTTAAGGGTCTTAATAAGCGAATGAATGGGTTCCTAACCTGAGGCCCTGTCCGCTCAAGATTGAATTTGCGCCTGGGTTTGGGCAGGCGGGTTCCCGGGGGGAATCCCGTCCATTAAAATTTACGCAATTTCCCCCATCCCTGCCTCAGAACCCCACCTTGCAGGGAGTGTAAAATTCTGCCCTGTGTTGCAACTATATCCTTCATATCAATGATCATGGGTCCAACTAAAAACATGTGACAAGGTTTCCTCAAGGCTCTAATTACTGAAATCTTAAAAAGTCTTCTCTTGAGTTACACAAAAGGCAAAGAGAAAATCTTCACTGAAAGTATATATCATAAAATTGAAATTATTCCATCTTCGTAAGGAGTCATCGAGTAATGGTGCCATCATCACACAAAAGAAAAGCATTCGGCCTGTCGAATCATGCCAGAATTAAAGGAGAAAATTGGTGATAACAATGAACAAAGGGGCTGTAGGAAATTCTAAGGCGTGTACTCATAGTCCATTCTACTTCGCTTTTGTACTCACTAATGTATTTTATTAAAAATATCTGAAGCATTTCAGGTTAGCATTGTGTTGCATCATTATAGGGATTTAATTTTCTGCTCAAGTGGAGAATTTTGGACACACAGCTAGCACTAGCCTTGTTATGTGAAACATTTAATATAGATCAAGGTTATTGTGTTTGAGGTGTAAGTGCAGTACGAAAGGACACAAGTACTGAACTAACAAGATTTGAACACTATGTGATTTGAAGGATTTTTCTTCTCACAAATTAGTAGATGTACAATTCCAGCTAACAACAATATCTTGCATTTATATAGTGTCGTTAAGTTAATCAAATATTTCAAGATGCTTCACAGGACCATTGGCAAACACCATTCGACACTGATGCACCTCATTTGGCATTCCATTTACCATCTTATACATTCTCTCCCTCCATCACTGATTCACACTGATGCACTATCTACAAGATGTACTGCGGCAACTCACCAAGTCTCCTTCGACAGCATCTTCCAAAACCCCAACCTCTACCAGCTGGAAGGACAAGAGCAGCAGATGCATGGCAAGACCACAACCGTGTCACACACCATCCTGACTTGGAAATACATCACCCATTCCTTCAGTGTTGATGGGTTGAAGTCCTGGCACTCCCTCTCTAACAGCACTGTGGGTGTACCTACAAGTCAGGGACTTGCAGCGGTTCAAGAAGGTGGCTCACCACCACCTTCTTGAGGGTAATTATGGATGGGCATTACGGGCGGTATTCCCCCCACGCCGGTTGGTAGAATCGCCGGGGCGCTGCGCGAATCACGCCACTCCGCCCCGACCCCCGCACGCGATTCTCCCACCTCCCCGAAACCAACGCTGCGAGAATCGTGCCAGGCTGCTTGGAAAATTGCTGCAAATGGCGAGCAGCGATTCTCTGGCCCGAATGGGTTGGCGGCCGGCGAAAGAAATGACAGTCCCGCCGGCGCCGACCACACCTGGTCGCTACCGGCAGATACTCATAGCGAAGGCTTGGGGGGCGGCCTGTTGGGGGCGGGGGGGGGGGGCTCCGAAGTGGTCTGGCCCGCAATTGGGGCCCAGCGATCTGCAGGCCAGCCTCTCCCCCCACCGGGCCTACTTTCCACCGCAACACCAACCCCATGTCGGGTCAAGGCCGGCGGCGTAACAAGTTCCCTGTGCATGCGCAGGATGGCGCGGCCCAACTGCGCATGCGCAGGATTGAGCTGGTCCAACTGCGAATGGGGCCGCGCCCATTTGGTGCCGCGTAAGGAGGCGTGAACCGCTCCATTGCCGTGCTGGCCCCCTGTGAGGGCCAGAATAGGTCATGTCCGGGCCCTGTTCGCGCTGTCGTGAAACACAACGGTGTTCACGACGGCGCGAACACTTGGCCTCAATATCGGAGAATCACCCCCCATATGTTGGACATACTGGCCTGACCAGTAATGCCCACATCCCGCAGACAAATAAAAAAAAACAGGCGATGTTAGGGGAAATGACCAAAAGCTTCGTCAAACAGGTAGGTTTTAAAGAGTATCTTCAAGGATGAAAGTGAGTTAGAGGGATGGAGAAGTTTAGAGAGGGAGTTCTTTTCTGAAGGCACCGCTGACAATTTTGGTGTCATTCACATTGGGAATGCTCAAGAAGCCAGAATTGGAGATCTCGGTGGGTTGCGGGGCTGGAGAAGATTACAGACATAGGGAGGGGCTAAGCTATGAGGGATTTGAAAACAGGGATGAAAATGTTTTAAATTGAGGTGATGCTTACCCAGGAGCCAATGTCGTTCAGTGCACAAGGGTGGTGGGTGAACTGAGAGTTAGGACATGGCCAACAGAGTTTTGGATGAGCTCAAATTTGCAAATTGTGGAACATGGGGTGCTGGCAGGGAGGGCAGTGAAATGGGCAGTTCTGGACGTGACAGTCACCTGGGCGAGGGTTTCTGCAGCAAATGAACTGAGGCAGGAGTAACGATATGAAGGGAGAAAAGGTGAGCTTTAGTGACGGCGTGGAAATGTGATCTGAAGCTGACCTTGGGTTCGAAAATTCTGCGGTGATTAACCTCTTTAATGAAACGAACCGTGGGAGTATTTGTCGTAACAATGGGGTTGAGTATTACAATGGTAAGGACAGATAGAGGTGATTGAATATTTCACTGAACATTCCACAGAAGGTGTAACACCTGCCCCATTACCTCTTCCGCGCTGAACATCCCAGGCCCAAAACACTCATTCCAGGTTAAGCAACGTTTCACTTGCATCTCTTCCAATTTGGTCTACTGCATTTGCTGCTCCCAATGTGGTCTCCTCTTTTTCGGAGAGACCAAACGCAGACTGGGTGATCGCTTTGCTGAACATCTTCAGTCTGTGCGCATTCAGGACCCTGACCTTCCTGTTGCTTGCCATTTTAACAAAAGACCCTGCTCCCATGCCCACATATCTGTTCTTGGCCTGCTGCAATTTTCCAGTGAAGCTCAACGCAAACTGGAGGAACTACATCTCATCTTCCGGTTAGGCACGCTACAGCCTTCAGGCCTGAACATCAAATTCAACAACTTCAGATGATCAGCTCTACCCCACCTTGACCCATTTGTTTTCATCCCATTTCATTTTAACTGTCTTTTACCATTTCTTTCTTTCTTAATATATATTTAATTCCCCCCCCCCCCCCCAATCGTATCCACCTTTCCTTATCCTTGCTCCTCTTTGCTTCCCCCTTCCCCTCCCCCCACATCTACAGTTCATCCTCTGATGTTAGCTTCCCTGCTGTTTGACCTTTCACATCTTTTGTTCTCTCTGGGGACTGCCATTAGCTCTCTTTCACCTTGGTTTCTGTGGCCATTAGCACCCGGATTCCCTGGGTTTCTGTGGCTATGACTCATCTTTCATTCTCACTCCACAGTATAATATTTCCCACTTTCTCTGTCTGTTAGCTTTGACAAAGAGTCATCGGACTCGAAACGTTAGCTCTTTTCTCTCCCTACAGATGCTGCCAGACCTGCTGAGATTTTCCACCATTTTCTCTTTCGTTTCAGATGGCCGGAATTCTCCTTTTGGGAGACTAAGGGGCTGGTTTCTCCGTTCCTGCGTCAAATTGCTGATGCTAATGGAGGGTCCGTAGTGTTTCACGACAGACAAATCAGTGCCACACCCGCACCAATTCCGCTACCGGTGAGAGGCTAGCATCGGCACTGTGTGAAACACCTGCGGAACGTGCAAAAACCAGTGGGAGAATCACCGGGTGTGTGCTGGACATGCGCAGGGCTGACACCTGCAGCCGTGCATACACCTACACCCCCGCACACACGCACCGATCGCGCCCATCAGTTGTGCTGAACCACATACCCGTCCAGCCTGACCCCACAGACCACTTCCTGGCCACCCTCACTCCTCCCCTCCCCAGCCCTAGCAGAAGTCCCCGACCAGCGGCACGACTCTCGGCAGAATATGGTGGTGCTGGGCACTGTCCTCATGCCCTTTCTCTCTCTCTCTGCAGGTGGACCACTGATTGAGTTTGGCCACGGCCATCCCCTTGATGAAACAGTTGGGGTATGGGGGTATCCAGAGACGCTGCCTGGGTGGACTCCCAGATGATCAGAGACTCTCTAAGCATTCAAAGGTCAGAGGCATCACTCAGCAGTGTGAGCAGCCAGGAGCCTGTAAGGAGCCCCAAAGGGGTGTGTTTAAAGGAATCATAATGGCGGTCTGAGCCAGGCCACCCCGATCCTGGTGGGGACACCCCAAGTCCACGGACCTGTCACCAAGTTGTTCACCGTTACTGCCCTTGCCTGGGAAGCCACCCCCACTATGCCTGTTAATCTGTGAGACTTTTTCAGCATTTATTTAGCCTCTCACTCCCCTTCTGCAGCCATGGTGCCCAGGCCCCAGTTCTAAGTACTTGGACCAATTTGTGCCCGTGAATCCTCCGCCTAAGCTCCTCCCGAGCATCACGGAGGAGTGGAGCATGAAGTGTCTAAGCCGTTAATAACAATAAAATCCACGCAAATTACGGTTTTACAAGGATCCTCTTTATTGCCGCCAGCGAGGAACTGGAGCATGATGTTGGAAACAGTGCGGACGCAAAACGGACTTTTTCTATTTAGCGCCATTCCCTGCTGGATCACAATTCTTGTTTCCAACATCACAAAGAGGAGAATCCAGCTCAATGTTTCTTGAGCTAGCGGCACAATGGAGATTTTTTTTTTAATGTTCTAAATTTGCTTTTTTGTTTTTAGAAACTGTTCTGCAAAATCATTATCATTTATGTTTCTGCTTTCTGATTTAAAAAACTTATGACCTACTTGAAAACTGTTGGATGGTGATGCAGCTTTGAGCTCCAGGATCGGACTGCTCCTCCCACAAGTCCCGAAAGACGTGCTTGTTAGGTGAATTGGACATTCTGTATTCTCCGTCCGTGTACCCGAACAGGCGCCGGAATGTGGCGACTAGGGGCTTTTCACAGTAACTTCATCGCAGTGTTAATGTAAGCCTACTTGTGACAATAAAAATGATTATATTATCTTATAAAATATTCTGATTTGACCTTTCAAGAACTGGATGTCCGATGGCAACAATTTACCATTATATTAAAGTAGTCCAGGCAATGGCATGGATGGGAACATATGAATTTTGCTCCAAGCCCCACACCATCGTGACTTGGAAATATATTGCAGTTCCTGGAACTCCCTCCCTAACAGCGCTGTGGGTGTACCTACATCACATGGGCTGCAGCGGCTCAAGAAGGCAGCTCACCACCACCTTCCTATGAAAGAATAAAAAGAATATATAAATAGACATTGCTAATAAGCCTGTGAACAGTACCAAGGCCCTGCGTCTATCTTCTGTTTATAAGCAGAATTATTATTTAGAGGTTTGACTGCTAGATAGTAAACAGTCAGTCATTGACTTTGACCTGCTTGCTCCTGAATTATATTGACATAAGGTATTTGTCGGTGCACTATAATTTAGCATGCATTGAAACCAGTTTAAATTGGTACAAAAATGAATTGCTTATAGTTCATAAAATGCAATGTACATGGTAGGACAAGTTAAAGATTTGTGACTATAATAATTCAAGCTCCGTGACATGATCTTTTAATGCCATCTTAATAATGTTATTTACCTGTGCAGTCTGCCTGGATATTCTCACAAATAATTGCATACAAGACTGAAATACTCGAGAGGTTCTTTGGATTAAGCGACAGAAATGAACAGCAAATGCATGAACTATTTCTGTTTTCATTGGGAAATCCTGGAGAAGGGCTAAGGCCTGTTCTGCGAGGCACTATATCAAGGTCAGAAAGAATCAGAGAAAATGATTAATCGGAAGATACTCTGACTGTGTGCGAAGCACTTAGAATGGGACAAAAGGGCAGATTAAGGGAGGTAAGGGGTTTCACAGTTCTAAAATCCTGTGGAACAATGCATTGTAACACATTGGGCTGGATTCTCTGATCGCCAATGCTGAAATCACGCTTGACGATCGGCTGGAGAATTCCCGTTTAGGCCAGAATCAGGGACGGCGCCGTTTTTGCAATGCTCCACCCCTCAAAAATGGAGTACTCGAGGATGACGCCACACGACGTATGGACGGCCTCAGGACGTCACTTGAGGCCCTCCCCCAATGCTCCTTCCATGATGGGCCGAGTCCCCGATGGCGTGGTCACATCATTCAGGGACCTCGTGTGGTGGCTGAGGATTTAGTCCAGCGCCGTCACAGTCCAGGTGGGAGCCATTCCGCTGGCAGGGGAGGTTTTGGCGGGGGCTGGGGGGGACTGGTTGGGGGTGGTCGGTGGTGGTGAGGCTGGTTACAGGGGAGCAGTTTCTGTCAGGATGGGTCTGAGCACGGCCGCCGCCCTGTTGTACAGCGCGACTGCCGTAGGCCGCCACCGTGCGCATGTGCGGCCGTGGACCCGGCCATTCTTGGGGGCTTTACGCTGTGCGACTGCTCGCCCACGAGCGCCCACTTTCTGGTCGTAAGACCAGATGACCAGGCGGACATAGCCGCAGGATTGGAGAATCCAGCCCGTTATATATGATTTTGCACAATGCTCCACAGCAAATGTTTCTCAAGGATGTACTTCTGCTATTATTACAGGTTGAAAGAGTAATCCTAACCAGTCGCTGCGTAAAAATATTTTTCCTCATTAATCAGTCAGTTTAAATAAGGATCCCATGGTTTCCCCACTTCTGCCACTGGGAACTATTGTTTTATATACTCTGGGGTGAATTTTCCGCTGCAACCACTGAGAAACACCCCACTAAACATGCCCAAAGTTTCCGCCCTCTGTTTATTTGGCTCTAAAAGACCAATGGAAGCTGGCCAAACTAAGAGACTTCTACAAGATACACAGAAAATTCTGGAAACTCTCAGCAGGTCTGACAGCGTCTGTGGAAGGAGAACACAGTTAATATTTTGAGTTGGATGACTCTTGGTCAAAGCAAAGACTTCTACATTGTATTCAGAAGCAGCACCATCAGGGAATGGATAAGAGTGTCACTTATGATTGACACCGGTGAAGTGGGTTGTAAACTCGTATTTATTTTTTAAACGTTTTGCTTCAGGAAAGCTGAGGTTTGGGATTTTTGTACCTGACATTTTGGATACTTCTGTCAGCATACAACACATCCAAGCCTTGTGAAACATCGATATATTGCAGCTGGGTGAAAAGTAAACTCCCTGCACTCTGTTTAAGCAACATGACATGGGTGCAATATCTTCATACCTCATTCATGGAGTATTTAGACATGTCTCAGACCAACCATCTTTTACCTCCCCACGTGCATTTACCATTTTTCACTAATTAGTATAATGAAAACGTGTTTTATGTCAAGTAATAATTTTTAATTCAACAGCTGGAAACCTAAATTGAACGTGAGACTTTTACAATGCTATGACTTGAACTCACAGCTAACGATGGCTAACCTAATTCACATCACTGTACATTCCACATTCCAATCAATTGAGGCGGAGACTGCATGTCAGTAAAGATCCATTAAGGGCAATGATACCCATTCGCAAAGCATTAGGGCAATCACCTGAGATATTCAACTCAGCTACTAGCCTCATCACAGCCTTGCTTCAAACATGGACAAAGGAGCTGAACTCCAGAGGTGGAAGTAACTGCTCTTGATATCAAAGACATAAATGACCAAGATTGGCATCAAGGAGCTTAAAACTGGATTTAATGATAATCGGGAGGAAAACTCTATGCTGATTGAAGTCATATCCAGCACAAAAGATGCTGGTTTGGTTGTTGGAGATCAGTCATCTCCGTTCCAAGAAATCACTTGGGGTAGTGTCCTCAGCCATACACCTTCAGCTGCTTCATCAATAACCTTCCTTACATCAGAAGGTCAGAAGTGGCGATGTGCAATCATCAGCGAACCAATGTTCAGTACCATTTCTCAGACACTGAAGTAGTCCACATGCAAATTTAGAAGCACCTGGACAATATCCAGGATTGGGTTGACAAGTGGCAAGTAACATTTGTGTCATGCAAGTGCCAGGCAATAACCATCTCCAACAAGAGAGAAAATAACCATAATCCTTTGACATTCAATGGCATTACCATCACTGAATTCCCGACTATCAACATCCTATGGGTTACTATTGACATGTGAGAGTACCTTTAAGAAATGAGTGTTTATAAATGGGTGTGTATTTAACTATCTGTAGTGAGAGTACCTTTAAGAAATGGGTGTTTATTACTGCAGTGATGTCAGAGAGTGGGTGGAGCTGGGCTGTCTGTCACTTTACGCTGTTTGCTGCAGGGTGGGTTTGGTTTCATTTTAGCTTAGGAGAAGCTGCAATCACAGCAGGATGTGTGTGAATCTTTGCAAGATTGTGAGTGTCCATTTGCTGATTTCAAAGTGGTAACTGTTCTCAGTACTGAAGTTAAGCCTGATGTATTTCTGTAAAAAGGTGTTTTTAAGTCTTATGGATGTTAAAATGAAAGCTTAAAGGATTACTTAGTGTGGTTGTATTTGAAGTGATGGTTGCTAAGATGTTCACTGTATGTTTTAAAAAGGTTAACTTGAGTTCATAGAATATACATTGTTTTGCTTTAAAAAATACTTTTCCATTTCTGCTGTACCACACCTGTAGAGTGGGCCATGTGAGCCCCATACCACAACCTATTAAAAGTTGTGGGTCAAGTGAACTCCATGATGCACTTTGGGGTTCTCTAAACCCTGGCCCATAACACTATTGACCAGAAACTGAGCTGGACGAGCCCTATTAATACAGTGGCTACAAGAGCAGATCAGGGGCGGGATTCTCCGACCCCACGCAGGGTCGGAGAATTGGCGGGAAGCGGCGTCATTTCCGCTCCCGCAGGTTTCGTAATTCTCCCGCCGGAAAAAAACCGGCGTTGTGCAAATCCCGTCGGCGGCCTGTGAAAACAGCTGGCGCCGGCGGGATTTCATTTTATTTGCACTGACCTGAAATCTCCGGCCCGGATGGGCCGAAGTCCCGCCGACGTGGCCACGGGTCACGTCGGCGCAAATCAGAGTTGATTTAAAACGGCGTCAACCATTGATGATGGTTGACGCCGTTCAGTGTCGGGGGTGGGTTGAGGCATTGGGGGGGGGGGGGTGGGTTGCGGCCATCGGGGGAGTGGGTTGCAGCATCGGGGGAGTGGGTTGCGGCCATCGGGGGAGTGGGTAGCGGCCATCGGGGGAGTGGGTTGCGGCCATCGGGGGGGGGGGGTGGGTTGCGGCCATCGGGGGGGTGGGTTGCAGCATCGGGGGAGTGGGTAGCGGCCATCGGGGGAGTGGGTTGCAGCATCGGGGGAGGGGGTTGCGGCCATCGGGGGGGTGGGTTGCGGCCATCGGGGGGGGGGGTGGGTTGCGGCCATCGGGGGAGTGGGTAGCGGCCATCGGGGGGGGGGTGGGTTGCGGCCATCGGGGGGGTGGGTTGCAGCATCGGGGGAGTGGGTAGCGGCCATCGGGGGAGTGGGTTGCAGCATCGGGGGAGTGGGTTGCGGCCATCGGGGGGGTGGGTTGCGGCCATCGGGGGGGGGGGGTGGGTTGCGGCCATCGGGGGGGTGGGTTGCGGCATCGGGGGGGTTTGGGGGCAGCGGCGGGCAGAGAGGGGGGGGGCGACGGTGCGTTGGCCCCGGGCATCCGTCGCCCCCCCCCTCTGTACGCCGCTGCCCCCTACCCTAACCACCCCCCCCTCACCACCCCTACCTCCCTCCAACGCCCCTACCCCCCTCCCCACCACCCCTACCCCCCTCCAACGCCGCCCCCCATCTCTCGCAACGCCGCAACCCCCCCCCCTCAACGCCGGGTCCCCCCCCCCTCAACGCCGGGCCCCCCCCCCCTCAACGCCGGGTCCCCCCCCCTCAACGCCGGGTCCCCCCCACCCTCAACGCCGCAACCCACACCCCGTCCCCCTCCCTCTGAAGGCCGGTACCCACACCCCCCCTCTCTCCTCCTCCCCCCCTTCCTTCCTCCATCCCCCCCTTCCTTCCTCCGTTAGTGGGGGGGGGGGGGGTGCGGCGTTAGTGGGGGGTGGGTGCGGCGTTGGAGTGGGGTAGGGGTGGTGAAGGGGGTAGGGGTGGTGAGGGGAGGGGGTTGGGGTAGGGGCAGCGGGGTGCAGAGGAGGGGGGCGACGGATGCCCGGGGCCAACGCACCGTCGCCCCCCCTCTGCACGCAGCTGCCCCTACCCCAACCCCCTCCCTTCACCACTCCTACCCCCTTCACCACCCCTATCCCCCTCCAACGCCGCACCCCCCTCCAACGCCGCACCCCCACACCCCCACTAACGCCGCACCCCCCCCCCCCCCCAACTAACAGAGGAAGGAAGGGGGGGGGAGGAGGAGAGAGGGAGGGGAGGAGGAGAGAGGGAGGGGGGGGGAGGAGGAGAGAGGGAGGGGGGGGGAGGAGGAGAGAGGGAGGGGGGGGAGGAGGAGAGAGGGAGGGGGGGGAGGGAGGAGGAGAGAGGGGGGGGAGGAGGAGAGAGGGAGGGGGGGAGGAGGAGAGAGGGAGGGGGGGAGGAGGAGAGAGGGAGGGAGGAGGAGAGAGGGAGGGGGGAGGAGGAGAGAGGGAGGGGGGGGGGAGGAGGAGGAGAGGGAGGGGGGGGAGGAGGAGAGAGGGGAGGGGGGGAGGAGGAGAGAGGGAGGGGAGGAGGAGGAGGGGGGGGGGAGAGGGGGGAGGAGAGGGGGGGAGGAGGAGGGGGGGGAGGAGGAGGGGGAGGAGGAGGGGGGGGAGGAGGAGGGGGGGGAGGAGGAGGGGGGGAGGAGGAGAGGGGGGGGGAGGAGGAGAGGGGGGGGGAGGAGGAGAGGGGGGGGGGAGGAGGAGAGGGGGGGGTGTGGGTACCGGCCTTCAGAGGGAGGGGGACGGGGTGTGGGTACCGGCATTGAGGGGGGGGACCCGGCATTGAGGGGGGGGGAGACCCGGCATTGAGGGGGGGGGAGACCCGGCGTTGAGGGGAGGGGGAGACCCGGCGTTGAGGGGGGGGGGACCCGGCGTTGAGGGGAGGGGGGGACCCGGCGTTGAGGGGAGGGGGGGACCCGGCGTTGAGGGGAGGGGGGGACCCGGCGTTGGAGGGGGGTAGGGGTGGTGGGAGGGAGGTAGGGGTGGTGGGGAGGGAGGTAGGGGTGGTGGGGAGGGAGGTAGGGGTGGTGGGGAGGGAGGTAGGGGTGGTGGGGAGGGAGGTAGGGGTGGTGGGGAGGGAGGTAGGGGTGGTGAGGGGGGGTTGAGGTAGGGGTGGTGAGGGGGGGTGTTGAGGTAGGGGTGGTGAGGGGGGGTTGAGGTAGGGGTGGTGAGGGGGGGGTTGGGGTAGGGGGCAGCAGCGTACAGAGGGGGGGGCGACGGTGCGTTGGCCCCGGGCATCCGTCGCCCCCCCCTCTCTGCCCGCCGCTGCCCCCAACACCCCCCCCCCCAAATGCCGAAACACCCCCCCCCCCCAAATGCCGGAACACCACCACCCCCCCCGCCCCCCCAAATGCCGGAACACACCACTTCCCCCCCCCCCCACCCACCAAATGCCTGGAACACACCCCCCCCCCCCCCCCAAATGCCGGAACACGCCACCACCCCCCCCCCCAAAATGCCGGACACACACCACCCCCCCCCCCCCAAATGCCGGAAACACACAACCTCCCCTCAAATGCCGGAACACACCACCGCCCCCCCCCCAAATGCCGGACGACCACACCACCCCCCCGCTCCGCTCACCGCCTTCCCCCCCCAAATGCCGGAACACACCACCACCCCCCCAAATGCCGGAAACACACCACCACCACCACCCCCCTCCCCCCCAATGCCGGAACCACACCACCACCACCACCACCACCCCCCCCCCCCCCCAATGCCGGAACACCCCACCACCCCCCCCCCCCCCCCAAATGCCGGAACACACCACCACCCCCCCCCCCAAATGCCGGAACACACCACCCCCCCCAAATGCCGGAACACACCACCCCCCCCCCCCAAATGCCGGAACACACCACCCCCCCCCCCCCAAATGCCGGAACACACCACCCCCCCCCCCCAAATGCCGGAACACACCACCACCACCCCCCCAAATGCCGGAACACACCACCACCCCCCCAAAAGCCGGGTCTGTCTCTCTCCTCCTTATCCTCCAAAAGACGCCGGGTCTCACCACTTCCGCAGCTGG
Source organism: Scyliorhinus canicula (assembly GCF_902713615.1). Taxonomy (NCBI): domain Eukaryota; kingdom Metazoa; phylum Chordata; class Chondrichthyes; order Carcharhiniformes; family Scyliorhinidae; genus Scyliorhinus; species Scyliorhinus canicula. Next base: position 32,744,365 of record NC_052164.1, read on the forward strand.
TGAAACTGACGCGTATCGCGTCAGTCAGCTGCTAGCCCCTCCGGGAACGGAGAATAGCGGCCTTAAAGAAGGCCCCGACGCCGGAGTCATTAACACCGATTTTTCTCGCAGGCAACCCGCGTTACGAAGGGCTACGGAGAATCCCGCCCCAGAGGCGGCAGAGGATTGCTGCAGTGTGTAACTCACCTCCTGTCCTCCCAAAGCCCATCCACTACTTACAAGGCACAGGTCAGGAATGTGATGGAATACTCTTCACTTTCCTGGATGAGTGCAGCTTGAACAACACTCAAAAACCGTGACATCATCCAGGAGAAAGTAGCCTGCTTGATTGGCAGCGCTTCCACAATCATTCACTTCCTCCATCACCGGCGCACAGTAGTTGATAGATAGAAGATAGAACAGTACAGCACAGAACAGGCCCTTCGGCCCTCGATGTTGTGCCGAGCAATGATCACTCTACTCAAACCCACGTATCCACCCTATACCCGTAACCCAACAACCCCCCCTCCCCCCTTAACCTTACTATTAGGACACTACGGGCAATTTAGCATGGCCAATCCACCTAATCCGCACATCTTTGGACTGTGGGAGGAAACCGGAGCACCCGGAGGAAACCCACGCACACACGGGGAGGACGTGCAGACTCCGCACAGACAGTGACCCAGCCGGGAATCGAACCTGGGACCCTGGAGCTGTGAAGCATTTATGCTAACCACCATGCTACCGTGCTGCCCTGTAGTTGCTGTGTGCACCATCTACAAGATACACTGCAGGAACTCACCATGGCTCTTTGGACAACACGTTCCAAACCCACTACTGTTATCATTCAGAAGGACAAAGGCGGCAGACGCATGAGAACACCGCCACTTGGAAATTCTCCTCCAAGACACTCACCATCCTGACTTGGAACTATATTGCCGTTCCTTCACTGTCGCTGCGGCAAAATCCAGGAACTGCCTTCCTTACAGCACTGTGAGTGTACAAACACCACATGGACTGCAGCTGTTGAAGAAGGAAGCTCACCATTATCTTCTCAAGGGCAATTAGTAATGGGCAACAAATGCCGGCCTAGACAGTGATGCCCATATTCCACACGTGAAGGTTTTAAAAATCAACTGATGGAGACTAACCTTTAAGCCTAATCACTTGGGCAATAGGATCCTAGCTGAGATGGGCTCCCTAGGCATGAATTGATAGAACTATAATGAAAATGCCTCAAAGCAATCACTTGAACAACAGGACCCTAGATGTGAAGTGGGTGTTGAGGGCCGAGGGTGGTGGGGGGTCCCAGACATGACCTGATCAAAGTTACAAAGGGGGAATTCAATTGTGACGACCACGTTTGAATCATTGGGTGATGGCCATGTGACAGGCCCACCCTTCCTGTTTTAAACTTCTGCTTCCTCTGCAGGAAGAGGAGCTGAGCTACTGCCAAGGAAAGACTGTAGTGGGGTCCCTCCTTACTCCCTTTCTCTCCAATCCACTTTGCAAGCTTCAAACCTTGTCTGCTGACCGTGACCATCCAGGGACACCTGTGCTGCAGGCAGAGACTTTTAAAAACAATTCAACCCAGCATTCTGCATCACCAGGGGAACAGCCAAACCAGCCTTCTGCACCGTTAAGTCGGAAGCATGGGGACGACCGACGGTGAGTCACAAGGCCACCAAATTCATCCAGAAGCCAACTGAATCATCAAACTACAGACTGCATGTTCCTTTTACTTTGATGGACTTTAATTTGACCAACCTATCATCCCCCTCTCTGTAATCTCGGTGTTTGTGTGTATGACCTTTGACCTTCGACTGTGTGTGTGTGTGTGTGTGTGTGTGTGTGAGTGAAAGTGGAAGCGTGTTTTATTAGTTTACTTCAATCAATTAAGGATAGCAATGCTAACCACTTTTTTTTTGAAACACAAAAAACCTGTTCGATCGGTTTATTCACAGCACGTAAAGAGTTAAGGACCCACTATATTGGCAAGTATATATATTGGCAAGGGTAACCATTTAACGACTCCTCATCTGATCGTAACAATAGAATTGCAGTGACTTTATGTTGGGTGCACAAGTTCACCAAGAACTCAGTTAAGAATACTCAGACTGTGTTATAACCCACACGGGTCTGACAGGGTGGGAATGATTAATTACCCTTAGGACCTTGATTAATAAGCGGATCAGGGGTTATGGGGCGAAGGCAGGAAAATGGGGATGAGAAAATATCAGCCATGATTGAATGGCGGAGCAGACTCGATGGGCCAAGTGGTCTAATTCTACTCCTATGTCTTATGGTTTGATGGTCTTATGGACCTTGCAGAATACGAGCTCCCCCATTAAGGGGTCAGGGGACCTCGAATAATATCTGGCTATGTACAAATGGAGTCAGCCAGTCAGGCACCAACTATAGTGAAGAGTCAGTAGGGAGCTACTGGAGCTGTACATAATAGTAGCTGTAAAATGGCGACTTCCGGTTGCGGCTATGACCAGCTAAGTCGCACATTTGGCAGCTCCTGCGACAAAGGTGTTTAAGGGCCGATTGGAGGGCCCCGACGGTACTGTAAAGACGAATCCCGGTGGGGGAAGGCTCCCTGAGGAGAGTGAGACCAACTTTATGGTCGGTACTCGGAGTGGGGCGACAAAAAAGCGGCAGCAGCTCCCCGAAAAAGCGGGGGAAGAGGACCAAAATGGCGGCCGGTGGCGCACTAGAAGATTGGAGAAAATGGGCGGAGGAGCAGCAGGCCGCTCTCCTCCGGTGTTTTACGGAGCTGAAAGTGGAACTCTTAGAGTCTATGAACGCGACGACCACAAGGCTGATGGGGGCCCAGGCGACCCAAGAGGCGTCGATAAGAGAGCTGCAGCAGGAGATGACTGCAAGGGAGGAGGAGGCCACGGTCCTCGTGGGAAAGGTGGAGGTGCACGAGGCACTCCACCTGAAATGGCAGAGCCGCTTTGAGGAGCTGGACACTCGAATGAGGCGGAAGAACTTGAGGATCCTGGGCCTAGCAGAAGGCCTGGAGGGGCCTGATCTCCCGAAATATGTAGCGGAGATGCTGAGCTCCCTGATGGGAGAGGGGGCCGGTCCATCGCCTCTGGAGCTGGAAGAAGCATATCGGGTCATGGCTAGGCGGCCTAGGGCGAACGAGCCCCCGAGGGCGGTGCTGGTGCGATTCCAGCGTTTCTGTGATCGGGAGAAAGTGCTGAGGTGGGCCAAGAGGGAGAAAAGCAGCAAATGGGAGAATTCGACGGTGCGGATATATCAGGACTGGAGTGCGGAGGTGGCAAAGCGGCGGGCCCGGTTTAACCGGACGAAGGCGGTGCTGCACGCAAAGAGGATCAAGTTCGGAATGCTGCAGCCAGCGCGCTTGTGGGTCACCTACAAGGACCAGCACCATTACTTTGAGACCCCAGAGGAGGCATGGACTTTTGTTCGGGAGGAAAAGCTGGACCTGAACTAGAACTTGGGAACGCCGGCGGTCGAGGCCGCCCGAGTACCCTTGACTGATCAAGTGGCCCATGTCTTTCTTAGGCCAGGTCGGAACTGGTTAAAGTTGATGGATCGTTTGGTTTCTTTGAAACTTGTGTTATGGGGGGTTTCTTTGTTCCTTTTTGTGTGTCTCTTCCCGTTGCCAACTTCCCTTAATTATTGTTGTTGTAGGGGGGGCTTTTTTACTGTTTTTTGATCTGTTCTTTAAGGGTTATGGTTACTGTTCTGTTCGATGGAGGGTGATGGTTAAATACGTTATTATTGGGTAGTTATTTAGTTATGCAGGCATAGTTATGTATTTATGTATTTATTTGAGATTTGTTATTTATATTGTTATATTGTTAAGTTGGGGAGGCGGGACGGGGGGGGTGCAAGTTGGTTATGCGGGTTTTCTTTCTCTCTTTTTTCTTCCTCTCGTTTTAAGGGGGCTTTTTTATGGGCTTGGATGGGGACGGGGGTGGAATTGAAGATGGCGGGGTAGGGTGTGGCCGGGCGAAAGCGCGGGCTTTCCCCTGTTTCCCGCGCGCGGGACGGAGGAAGGGGGAGGAGAGAAGAGTGGGGTGTGGCCAGCAATGGCGGCTTTTCCCGCGCTGAAGCGGGGTCAGAGAGGGATGGCAAGGGGGGGGAGGCCCCTCCCCCCCCACATCGGGAGGAGTCGGAGTGTGGCAGGGGCAGCCGGGTCAGCGAAAATCAGCTGACTCTCGGGAGTACGATGGTGGATACACCGCGGCTAGGAGGGGTCCTAGCCGGGGGGGGGGGGGGGGGGGTTAGGGGGGATACCGGGTTGCTGCTGGAAAGGCCGAGGACGGGAAGGGAAGAACGGGAGGAGAGAGGGGGGGGGGGGGGGGGCATCGCCATGGGGAACGGGTCAGAAGGGGAGGGTCGACCCGGGGCGAACAGGGGACAGGACATGGCTAATAGACAGGGGAAAGGGACAGGTCGCTCCGCGACCCGGTTGATTACTTGGAACGTGAGGGGGCTGAATGGGCCGGTCAAGAGATCAAGGGTTTTTTCACACCTAAAGGGACTGCAGGCGGATGTGGCAATGTTGCAGGAGACTCACTTGAGAGTAGTAGACCAGGTACGCCTGAGAAGGGGGTGGGTGGGACAGGTGTTCCACTCAGGCTTGGACGCAAAGAACCGGGGGGTGGCGATTTTGGTGGGAAAGAGGGTGTCGTTCGTGGCGGCGCAGGTGGTAGCAGATAAGGAGGGTAGGTACGTGATGGTGAAGGGTAGGCTGCAGGGAGAGAATGTGGTGCTGGTGAATGTGTATGCCCGAATTGGGATGACGCGGGTTTTATGAGGCGCCTGTTGGGCCTCATTCCGGGTCTGGAGGCAGGGGGCCTGATCATGGGGGGGGACTTCAATACAGTGCTCGACCCTGGGCTGGACAGATCGAGTTCCAGGACGAATAGGAGGCCGGCAGCGGCAGAGGTGCTAAGGGGGTTCATGGAGCAGATGGGGGGGGGTAGACCCTTGGAGATTTGGCAGGCCAAGGGCGAGGGAGTATTCTTTTTTCTCCCACGTCCACAGGGTGTACTCCAGAATAGACTTTTTTGTACTGAGCAGGGGGCTGATTTCGAGAGTGCAGGACACGGAGTACTCGGCCATTGCGATTTCGGACCATGCACCACACTGGGTAGAGGTAGAACTGGGGGAAGCACGGGACCAGCGCCCGTTGTGGCGCCTGGATGTGGGGCTGCTGGCGGACGATGAGGTGTGCGGAAGGGTCCGGAAGGGCATTGAGAGATATCTGGGCACGAACGACACGGGCGAGGTGAAGGTGGGGGTAGTCTGGGAGGCCCTGAAAGCAGTGATCAGAGGAGAGCTGATCTCCATAAGGGCACACAGAGAAAGGAAGGAGAGGCAGGAGAGGGAGAGACTGGTGGGGGAACTTATAGAAGTGGACAGGAGATATGCGGAGACACCAGAGGAGGGGCTGTTGAGGGAGCGGCGCAGTTTACAGGCCCAGTTTGACCTACTGACCACTAGGAAGGCGGAGACGCAATGGAGAAGGGCACAGGGCGCGGTCTATGAGTACGGGGAAAAGGCGAGCAGGATGCTAGCACACCAGCTGCGCAAGCGAGATGCAGCCAGAGAGATTGGGGGAGTGAGAGAGAAGGGAGGGAACGTAGTGCAGAAGGGGCAAGAGGTGAACGGGGTCTTCAGGGATTTCTACAGGGAATTGTACCGGTCTGAGCCGCCCAGGAGGAGGGGGGGAATGGAGAACTTCCTCGATAGATTGAGGTTCCCAAAGGTCCAGGAGGAACGGGTGGAGGGGCTGGGGGCGCCGATAGAGCTGCAGGAGCTAGTTAAAGGGATAGGCCAGATGCAGGCGGGGAAGGCGCCGGGGCCGGATGGGTTCCCGGTGGAATTTTATAAGAAGTATGGGGACTTGGTGGGTCCAGTGCTGGTGCGAGCCTTCAATGAGGCGCGAGAGGGGGGGGGGTTCTGCCCCCGACAATGTCACAGGCCCTGATCTCCTTGATCCTGAAGCGGGACAAAGACCCTGTACAGTGCGGGTCCTACAGGCCTATCTCCCTCTTGAATGTAGATGCCAAACTGTTGGCAAAGGTCCTGGCAACCAGAATAGAGGATTGTGTGCCAGGGGTAATCCATGAGGACCAGACGGGGTTCGTAAAGGGACGACAACTTAACACAAATGTCCGGAGACTGTTGAATGTGATTATGATGCCAGCAGTGGAGGGGGAGGCTGAGATAGTGGTAGCACTGGATGCGGAGAAGGCATTCGATAGGGTGGAGTGGGAATACCTGTGGGAGACGCTGGAACGGTTTGGGTTTGGGGAGGGATTTATCAAGTGGGTGAAGCTGCTGTATTCGGCCCCGATGGCGAGTGTGGTTACAAACGGGAGGAGGTCAGAGTATTTTGGGCTCCATCGAGGTACCAGGCAGGGATGCCCCCTATCCCCCTTACTATTTGCATTAGCGATCGAACCGTTGGCGATGGCACTGAGGGGTTCAGGGGGGTGGAGAGGACTGACAAGGGGAGGGGAGGAACATCGGGTATCACTCTATGCGGATGATTTGTTGTTATATGTGGCGGACCCGGAAGGGGGAATGCCGGAGGTAATGGAAATACTAGCGGAGTTTGGGGACTTTTCGGGATATAAATTAAACGTGGGTAAAAGTGAGGTCTTTGTGATACACCCGGGAGATCAGGGGGAGGGAATTGGGCGGCTCCCCTTTAAGAGAGCAGTAAAGAGCTTCAGGTACTTGGGGGTGCAGGTGGCAAGGAACTGGGGGACCCTCCACAAGCTGAACTTTTCAAGGCTGGTGGAGCAGATGGAGGAGGAGTTCAAGAGGTGGGACATGGTACCGCTGTCGCTAGCAGGGAGGGTGCAGTCAGTCAAAATGACGGTCCTCCCGAGGTTCTTGTTTCTGTTTCAGTGCTTGCCCATCTTTCTCCCCAGGGCCTTCTTCAAGAAGGTAACTAGCAGCATTATGGGCTATGTGTGGGCACATGGCACCCCTAGAGTGAGAAGGATTTTCTTGGAACGGAGTAGGGACAGGGGAGGATTAGCGCTACCCAATCTTTCCGGATACTACTGGGCGGCGAACGCATCGATGGTGCGCAAGTGGGTGATGGAGGGGGAGGGGGCAGCTTGGAAACGTATGGAGAGGGCGTCCTGCGGCAATACAAGCCTGGGGGCGCTAGTAACGGCACCATGGCCGCTCCCCCCCACAAGGTATACCACGAGTCCGGTAGTGGCGGCCACCCTGAAAATCTGGGGGCAGTGGAGGCGACACAGGGGGGAAGTGGGGGGTCTGATGGCGGCGCCACTGAGAGGGAACCACAGATTTGTCCCGGGGAACACTGGCGGGGGATTCCAGAGTTGGCACAGGGCGGGCATCAGGCAACTGAGGGACATGTTCATAGAGGGGAGGTTTGCGAGCCTGGGAGAGCTGGAGGAGAAATTTGAGCTCCCCCCGGGGAACACGTTTAGATACCTGCAGGTGAAGGCATTTGCCAGACGACAGGTGGAAGGATTTCCCTTGCTTCCCGATAGAGGGGTGAGTGATAGGGTGCTGTCAGGGGTCTGGGTCGGAGAAGGGAAGGTCTCGGACATCTACAAAATAATGCAGGAAGTGGAGGAGGTATCGATAGAGGAGCTGAAAGACAAGTGGGAAGCGGAGCTGGGAGAGCAGATAGAAGATGGGACATGGGCGGATGCCTTAGAGAGGGTCAATTCGTCGTCGTCGTGCGCAAGGTTGGGCCTCATCCAATTTAAGGTGCTGCACAGAGCCCATATGACGGGGACTAGGATGAGTCGGTTCTTCGGAGGTGAGGACAGGTGTGTTAGGTGTTCGGGAAGCCCTGCGAACCATGTACATATGTTCTGGATGTGTCCGGCACTGGAAGAGTTCTGGGAGGGGGTGGCGGGGACGGTATCGAGAGTGGTGGGAACCAGGGTCAAACCAGGGTGGGGGCTAGCGATTTTTGGGGTTGGGGTGGAGCCAGGAGTACAGGAGGCAGGGGAGGCCGGAATATTGGCCTTTGCGTCCTTGGTAGCTCGGAGAAGGATCTTGATTCAGTGGAGGGACACAAGGCCACCAAGTGTTAACACCTGGTTAAACGACATGGCAAGCTTCATCCAATTGGAAAGAATCAAATTCGCCCTGAGAGGGTCGGTACAGGGGTTCTTCCGGCGGTGGCAGCCCTTCCTTGACTTTCTGGATCAGAGATAGGAACTGGAGGCCGAAACAGCAGCAACCCGGGGAGAAAGGGGGGAGGGGGGAAGGGAGGGGGGGGGGGATAGCAACGTAGGGAGCACGTCAGCGGGGGGGTCGCGGGCAATGACTGCCCGAGGCCATCGGCAGAAAGGGAAAAACGGTTTGGTTGCTAGACTGGTAGCGCGGGGTGGGGGGGGGTGGGGGGGGGTGCGCGCGGGGGAGGGCGTGGGGAGGGTTTTCCAGGGGGGATTTGTTGTGTTATAATTTAAAATGTAGTAGGGGTAAATGTTTGTATCGAAAAATTTCAATAAAAATTATTTAAAAAAAAAAAAAAATAGTAGCTGTAAAATAAAGTAAGTTTGGGCAGCACGGTGGCACAGTGGGTAGCATTGCTGTCTATGGCGCTGAGGACCCGGGTTCGAATCCCCCGGGTCACTGTCCGTGTGGAATGTGCACATTCTCCCCGTGTCTGCGTGGGTTTCACCCCCACAGCCCAAAAGATGTGCAGGATAGGTAGATTGGCCACGCTAAATTGCCCTTTAATTGGAAAAAATAATTGGGCTCTCTAAATTAAAAAAAAAATAAAGTAAGTTTTCGTTTCCACAAAGTCTCTTCGTGGCCTTATAAAAGGCTGATTTCACGAGATTGTCAGGTGCGAAAATAATTCATGTTTATAAATCAGAGCTTGTGTTTCTTACACCCAGTGAGTTACCTTTGGCAGTTCTGTGTATTCCGGAATTGTAAATGCTCCTGGTTCCAATAGCAATAACCCAGGTTTGGAAATTAATTTACCACAGGCACATTACTTGGAGATTTGAAGTGTGAAGTTGAATGCAAATTGCGCATTGAATTGCTAATGAGCAAACAAGCAAAACAATAAGTTCTGCAGAATCAGCACTGTAGATCTGCTGGCTGTGTCAACGGGCAGAGATTTCTTCCTGATTTCAAAAGCAGTCTGTTTATTCTCCAATCGGCACTTAGTTGTGAGTAATTAGGTATTTATTTTATTCTTCCTCCTCCATTTTACATAAGGGAAAAACTGGTACTAAAGCTTCCTATCCAGTTGAGTGAACAAATGCACAACATAGCAGAATCTGCTCTAATGAATTACTTACTTACACACATATAGAAAATCACCTGATTGGTCTAGTTAAAGAGAAATAGTCTCATATATATAGCTATAGATAAAGATGGAAACATGGAAAATAGGAGGAGGCCATTCGGCCCTTCGAACCTGCTCTGCCAATTCATTATGATCATGGCTGATCATCCAACTCAATAACCTGTGCCTGCCCCTCCTCTCCCCATATCCTTTGATTCCTTTTGCCCCAAGAGCTGTATCTAAATCCTTCTTGAAAACATAGAGGGCTGAATTCTCCATTGGGCCGACTATGGGCTGGATTCTCCAATTTTGAGGCTATGCCCAGAGGATCCGTGGCATATTACGTGGGAAAAATCGGCGGCACCCCAGCACCGACCGCCCGACCATTGAGGGGCTAGTAGCCACGGCACGTAAAATGCCCAGCCTCCATGAAATAAATGGCCGGAGAATTGGCGGGTCCGTGGCCGCGCATGCGCACGATGATGACCTGCAGCGGTCGTGCCGTACAACAAGGCGCCGGCCGTGCGCGGACCCGACCTGCCAAATAGTGCCCCACCGGACACCCCCTCGCCACCCCCCCACCAGTCCCCCCAGCCCTTGCCAAAGCCACCCCTGGCCAGCAGCATGGCTTCCGTCAGGCTGTGGCAACACTGGACATGGTCCGCAGCCGCCACGTTGGGTTTCCCGACGTCCTAGACCACGTATCAACCGTGCGATCGGGAACTCAGCCCATCAAAATAGCGAAATCTGGTGGCTGCCCTCAAAACAGGGACCCTCCTTACAGACACCCCCACCAGAAACCCTCGCATTACAGAGAACCCTCATAAGAGAGATCCCCTCTAGAGACCCCCACATTACAGGGACCCCCACCAGAGACCCCACCATAGGAGAGACCCCCACAAAGAACCCCTGTAAGATAGACCCCCACCAGAGAGCCACACATTACTGAGACTCCCACCAGAGACCCCCCATAAGAGAGAACCCCACCAGAGAACACGCCTCCCCCCCCGCCCCATAAGAGAGGCCCCTACCAGCGACCCACCATTACAGAGATCCCTGCCAGGAAGAGTAGTCCAAACAGAGACAGTGAAAAAAAAAATCACTGCTTGAAAACTCTCCTGTGCAAACTCCCACTGGCTCAGCAGAGAAAGTAGTACCTGCAAATTCCCAGAAAATGAAGACCACAGCAGCTGGGTTTAAACCCCCTCAGATCTTTGATCTGCCAGCCTTTCATTCACATAGAATGGAATTGGTTTTACTTGGCTGTGATTGGTAGCTGGCACATAGCCAGCTGTCTGGACCATTTAATCTAATTTCTGGTTGCACTTGAATGGATCTCAAGTAACCTGCTGGGTAACTGACCACAATGTTTCTGAACATCTAGATATGATTGACAGCTCTTGGGCCATATTAAAGGGAATAAGGTGCTTTCATTCCTCCTTTTCTCCAGGAGGGTTTCGGATCTGTCTTATGGGGCGGGGGGGGGGGGGGGGGGGGGGGGGTTGCAGGCAGTGTCTGGTGGGGTTTCTGCAATGGGGGGGTCACTAGTGGGGGGAGGTCTGGTGGGGTAGTCTGGTGAGGGTGGATGGGCAGGATTTGCATTGTTGGTGAAGGGGAGCCCTCCGATGGACTGAGGGAGAGACTTCATTAAAGATTTACCCTCTTGGTTTACCTCGAGGTCCACTGCACCCAGGCCATGCTGGGAAATACCTGTACCAATTCTCGCCCCTGTGAATCCTGGCGTAGAGGACCGAAGATTCACGCGGGCTTGGAGAATCCAGTGCCCGACCTGTTAATAGGACGCAAATGGGTCAACTTGACGCATTTGCATTGTCCCACTGAGGCAGGGTGCGAACCTCGGAGCTGCACCAGCAGGGATTATAGAATTTACAGTACAGAAGGAGGCCATTCGGCCCATCGAGTCTGCACCGGCTCCTGGAAAGAGCACCCCACCCAAGGTTAACACCTCCACCCTATCCCCATAACCCAGTAACCCCACCCAACACCAAGGGCAATTTAGGACACTAAGGGCAATTGATCATGGCCAATCCACCTAACCTGCACATCTTTGGACTGTGGGAGGAAACCGGAGCACCCGGGGGAAACCCACGCACACACGGGGAGGACGTGCAGACTCCACACAGACAGTGACCCAGCCGGGAACCGAACCTGGGACCCTGGAGCTGTGAAGCATTTATGCTAACCACCATGCTACCGTGCTGCCCCTAATCCGGAGCATTGGAATGGGATTGGCCCCCATTTTATGGACGATGCTGGATTCTCTGTCGCATTGAGAACTCTGCTGTTGGAAGCTGAGAATCTAGCCCATAATATTTTGGCTTTGACTACTTTCTGTGGTAGCGAATTCCACGGGCTCACCACTCTCTGGGGGAAGATATTTCTCCTCATCTTACTCCTAAATAGTCTACCTGATCGATCCTCAGACTGTGACCTCTGGTTCTGGACACCCCCACCATCAAGACGATCCTTCCTGTACCTATCCTGTCCCGTACTGCTAGAATTCTATATGCTTCTATGAGAACCCATGTAATTCTTCCGAACTTCAGTGAATATAATCCTATCAATCTCTCCTTATATCAGTCCCGCCAGCCCAGCAATCAGTTTGCTAAACCTCTGTTGCACTCCCTCTATTGCAAGAACATCCTTCCTCAGATAAGGCCAAAACTATGCACAATATTCCACATATGGACTCATCAAGGCCCTGTATAACTGCAGCAAGATGTCCCTGCTCCTGTACTTGAATCCTCTCGTTATGGAGGCTCGCACACCATTTGCATTCTTTACCGCCTGCTGCACCTGCTTGCTTACCTTCAGCGACTGGTGTATGAGGACAGTCCGGTCTTGTTGCACATTCTCCTCTTTCAATTATGACCATTCAGATAATAGTCTGCCGTCTTTATTTCCTACCAAAGTGGATAACCTCACATTTATCTATATTATTATATATCTGCCATGCGTTTGCCCACTCAGCTTGCCCAAATCACATTGAACCACCTCTGCATCCTCCTCACAGCTCACCCTCCCACCCAGCTTTGTGTCATCTGCAAATTTGGAGATATTACATTTAGTTCCCTCATCTAAATCATGAATATATATTGTGAGTAGCTGAGGAACCAGCACCGATCCCTGCGATACCCCACTAGTCACTGCCTGCCATTTGGAAAAAGACCCATTTATTCCATATTTGTTGAAAGCCTTCTGAAAGTCCAAATAAAGCACATCCCTCGTCAACTCTACATTCTCGAAAAATTCCACTAGATTTGTCAAGCATGATTTCCCTTTTGGAAATCCATGCTGACTCTGTCCGATCCTGCCACAGTTGTCCAAGTGATCGGCTGTTAATTCTTTTAGAATGGACTCTAGAATTTTCCCCATTACAACATCAGGCTGACTGGTCTATTAGTACCTGTTTTCTCTCTACCTCACTTTTTAAAATAATGGGGTTACATTAGCTACCCTCCAATCTGTAGGAACTGTTTCAGAGCCTATAGAATCTTGGAAGATGACCACTAATGCATCTATTATTTCTAGGGCCACTTCCTTTAGTACTCTGGGATGTAGATTATTAGGCCCTGGGGATTTACTGGCCTTCAATCCCTTCAATTTCTCCAACATCATTTCCCTACTAATATTGATTTATTTCAGTTCTTCTCTCGCAATGAGCCCTGTGTTCCCCAACATTTCTGGTATGTTATTTGTGTCCTCCTTTGTGAAGGTAGAACCTAAGTATGTACTTAGTTGATCAGCCATTTCTTTGTCCCCCATTATAATTCTCAATTTTCTGACTGTAAGGAAACTAGATTTGTCTTCACCGATCTTTTTCTCTTCATAGGAGTCTCTTCACAAGCTTCAACAACTTAGCAACACCACTGCCCAGCCTAGGCCCTCCACCAGTCCCAATCCCTCGTACCCCATTTCTCCCAACCCCAGCCCTTGCTGCGTATTCACCATACCCTTCGACCTTCCCTCTCTGAGGATGAGCTTGCTGTTCCCAGCAAAGAATTCAACTTTGTACCCTTACATCCCCACCTCAATGAATTGCGGGCTCGACGTGGTGTTGAACTCTTCCGTCGCCTTCGTCTCCGTGCCCACTTCTTTGGGCAAGAATCCTCCCCCCGTTCCACTGATCCTTTCATGTACCTCCAATATTCTGCCTCCAAGTGGACCCCCCCCCACCGGGACAATTACCTTCCTTGACCTTTTCATTGAGAACTGTCGATGGGACATAGGCCGTCTTAATTTTCCTGCCCCCCCCTCACCCATTCCAACCTCTCTCCTTCCGAACTTTCTGCTTTTCAATCCGTCAGGTCTAACCCCGACTTTGTCATCAAACCTGCCGACAAAGTGGGTGCTGTTGTCGTCTGGCGCACTGACCTCTACTTCGCAGAGCCTGAGCGCCAACTCTTAGAAGCTCTTTTCTCTCCCTGCAGATGCTGGCAGACCTGCTGAAATTTTCCAACATTTTCTCTTTCGTTTTTCTCTTCACATACCTATACAAACTTTTCCAGTCAGTTTTTATGTTCTCCGTTAGCTTACTCTCGTATTTTATTTTCCCCCTTCTTAATTAATCGCTTGGTCCTCCTTTGCTGAATTCTAAACTGCTCCCAATAATCAGATCTTGTTTCTTCCTGGTCAATTTATATGCCTTTTCCTTGGATCTAATACTATCTCTAATTTCCCTCATAAGTCATGGTTTGGCCACCTTTCCTGTTTTACTTTTGTGCCAGACAGGAATAAAGAATTGTTGAGTTCGCCCATGCTCTCCTTGAATGGTTGCCATTGCCTATCCATTGTCACCCCTTTAAGTAATGTTTCCTAATCCATCATAGCTGTAGTAATCCACGGGAGGCAGGAGTTCCGTCACCACACCAATATTTATTTACAATAACGATATTACAGGAGCAGCTACAAACAGTGCTGCTAGCAGTCCAGTCAACTTAAGACTGGCTCACAAAGCCTACACAGGTGCTTATATGGGCCCCCTCAATGAGCTATCATTGAGGGAGCTCATACTCCAATTAGCCAACCAATAAAGCCAATTGGAGTTCATTACACCCCTCCCCCCCAAGGTCCGAGGAATTCCTGCCAGCTGGCATTCCTCTGAGCTTCTTCCTGCTCCTCATGTCTGGGTCTGTCACCTCTGTGTCGTCCGCTGGGTCGGTCTCCGAAGTGGGCAGGGTGTACCTTATCGGTTCCCGTCTTTTCCTTGACGACCCCCTTGGAAGTTGTTCTTCCTCCTCCTTGGGAAGAGGTGTCGCGGCGGCCTCGTCGAACGTGTCCATCTCCGACTCTGACGACTGGATGACGGGGTCTGGAGAAATTGCTCGGGGCTGGAGTGTGGGTATCCTTTCCGTCTGGGCTATCCCAGCTTGAGGCGTTCCTGCTTCGCCTGCCTCCAGGTGTGGTTCCGCTGCCCTTATTTGGTCTAGGTGTTTCTTCAGCACCTTACCTCCTATTGAAACCTCATAGGATATGGGCCCTGTTTGGGACTCTACCGTGCCTTTGACCCATGTTGGTCGATTCCCATAATTCTTGACCCAAACCAGTGCCCCCACCTGGAAATGTCGCTGCTGCCGATTATTATCATGCCCCCTGCATTGGGCCTCCTGTTGTTTCTCCACTTTCCACCGTTAAATTTGGGAAAAGGAGACTCAGCCTCGTTCGCAGCCGCCTTACCATTAAGAGTTCAGCTGGCGGTATGCCTGTTGTGGAATGCGGTGTGGTCCTGTAGTGAAACAGCCAGCGGGAGTGCTTTGTGTCCATTGACGCTGCCGGCTGCTTCTTGAGTCCCGCTTTAAGTGTCTGGACCGCTCTCTCTGCCAGGCCGTTGGTCACTGGATGGTAAGGGGCCGTTTTGATGTGACGGACTCCCTTTTCTTTCAGGAATTTTCCAAATTCCCCACTTGTGAATGCCGTTCCGTTTTCTGACACCAATACCTCTGGAAGTCCATGTGTTGCAAACGAGGCCCTGAGCTTTTCAATTGTCGATGCTGTGCTTGCCGTGTTTACCCGGTGGACGTCCAACCATTTGGAGTGGGCGTCCACTATCACCAAAAACATTGAGCCCATGAAAGGGCCGGCGTGGTCAATATGCAGGCGGGTCCACGGTCTGCTTGGCCATTCTCACGGGTGCAATGGCGCCGCTGGAGGCACTCTTTGCACCTGTTGGCACTCCTGGCACCGACGTACCAAGGCTGCTATGTCTGTGTCCAAACCTGGCCACCAAACGTAGCTTCGAGCTAGCATCTTCATTTTAGACACCCCTGGGTGTCCGTGATGTAACTCGGTTAAGATTGCCTGACGGCCCTGAGCTGGGACTATTACCCGGGCTCCCCGTAATAGGATACCGTCTGTTTGAAATCTCCACAGAGATGTATCGAGCCGTCTGGCTTCTAAATTGGTACCACCGGCGCTGCCTATTCCGAGAACTGTACTGGTCTGATAATGCCGTTGCGCCGTAACCTTTCTATTTCGTCATCTACTTTCTTCCTTAATGCAAAAGGTACCGGCCTGGCCTTACAAAATTTCGGAAGGGCTTCTGGGTCCACGTGCAAAGTTGCTTTGGCGCCTATGATTTCCCCCAAACCTTCCTGGAAGACCTCCGGGTATTTTTGGAGTACTCCACTCAACTGCCCGCTTCCACTCTGGAAAATTTTCATCCAATCTAATTTTAGGTCTTTCAGCCAGTTTCGTCCAATTAAGCTTGGTCCGGAGCCCTCTACTATCGTCAACGGTAATCTGAGCAATTGTTTCTCATATTCCACGGGTACATGAGTCGTGCTTAGAACTTCCAGGGGTTCCCCCGTGTAGGTTTTAAGTTTCGTCGATGTTTTTGTTAGGGTTAGTGGCTGGAGTCCATCTTTGATTTGTCTAAATGCTGCCACTCCCATTACTGATACGGCCGCACCCGTGTCTATTTCCATTATTGTCGGCCGCCTGTTCACCCGTGGGGTAATCTTAATGGGTTCTGCTTTCTTCGTTGCAATATTGTATAATTGTTCCCCTTCAGAGGAGGATGGGGTGTCTAGGTTGTGTACTTCCCTGCGTCCCCACCTGCTATTCCTCTTTTGCCACCTCCTTCTAGGGTTTCTGTCGCTGTTACCCCACTCTGTCTGGTGCCAGAAACGGTGCTTCTCAGTTGGGGGAGCCTCAGCCCGTACTTCCCTCTGTCTCCAGTTAGTCCTGGCAGACCTGGGGGAAGTTCTGGGGTTTTCCTTTTTCCCTCTATTCCTCAGGCTTTTCCTGAGAGCGGCTATCTGGTAGCAGGACCCATTGTGGTAGTGCCTCTCACAGGTATCTACCTCCATTAGCGTGCCCTGTAGTTCCTGTGCCCCACTTGCTGCCTTTTCTAGGGACAGTGCGAGCTGTAACGCCTGCCTGCAGTCTAGCTCCGTTTCCGCCAACAGGCGTTTCCATATTGTGAGGTTGTTTATACCACACACTAACCGGTCCCGAAGCATTTCATTTAGCGTCGGGCCGAACTCACATTTTTCCGCCAGCCTTCTCAGGCGGGTCAAGAAATTTGTGACTGACTCCCTGTCTTCCCGCTTCGCTGTGTAGAATCTGTACCTACGCAAAATGAGGGGTGGTTTTGGGTCGTAGTGCTCTTTCACCAATTCCGTTAATTCTTGGAAAGTTTTCGTGTCCGGCGCATCGGGATAAGTCAGACTACGTATAATGACAAAAGCTGAGGGTCCGCACGCCGACAGCAGGATAAGCCGTCTCCTTTCATCCGTCAGTATATCATTTGCCCGGAAGAAGTAACAGATTCTCTCCACATACTGGGACCAGTCCTCAATAGCCGGGTCGAATGCCTCTAACCTCCCAAAAACCGGCATTTTTAAAATGGCAAGGCTTACCCTCCGAGTGCGGCAGCTGGTCTCCGCAAAATTCTTAGTTTACCTCGTCGCCACTGTAGTAATCCACGAGAGGCAGGAGTTCCGTCACCACACCAATATTTATTTACAATAACGATATTACAGGAGCAGCTACAAACAGTGCTGCTAGCAGTCCAGTCAACTTAAGACTGGCTCACAAAGCCTACACAGGTGCTTATATGGGCCCAGCTCATTGAGGGAGCTCATACTCCAATTGGCCAACCAATAAAGCCAATTGGAGTTCATTACAATAGCCATCTCGTGCCTCATAACACTACAGTTTCCTTTATTAAGATTCGGAACCCTATCTCAGAATCAACTACATCACATTCCAGCTTGATGAAGAATTACATAGAACCACAGTGAAGAAGGAGGCCATTCGGCCCATCGAGTCTGCACCTGCCCTTGGAAAGAGCACTTTACTTAAGCCCTCACCTCCATCCTGCCCCTGTAATCCAGTAACCCCACCTAATGTTTTTGGACACTAAGGAAAATTTAGGATGGCCAATCCGCCTAACCCGCACACCTTTGGACCGTGGGAGGAAACCGGAGCACCCAGAAGAAACCCACAAAGACACGGAGAGAACATGCAGACTCCACACAGACCCAAGCCAGGAATCGAACCTGGGACCCTGGAGCTGTGAAGCAACTGTGCTAACCACTGTGCTACCGTGCTGCCCAAACTCTATTATAATATGGTCACTCATCCCCAAGGGACCTCACACAACTAGATTGGCAATTATTCCTTTCTCATTGCACAATACCCAGCCTAGGATGGCCTGTTCTCTAGTTGGTTCCTCAAAGTATTGATCCAGGAAACCATATACCACATACACTCCAGGAATTCCTCCTCTGCAGTATTGTTACTAATTTGATTCGCCCAATCTATGTGCAGATTAAAGTCACCCATTATTACAAATGTTCCTTTATTGCATGCATCTCTAATTTCCTGTTTAATACCATCTCCAACATCACCACTATAGTTTGAAGGACTATATAGAACCCCCACTACGTTTTTTTGCCCCTTAGTGCTTCTCAGCTCTATCCATACAGATTTCACATTGTCTGAGCTCCTAACTATTGTGTTCATTTCCTCTTTAACCAGCAATGCAATTCCACCAACTTTTCCTTGTTGTACATCCATTCTAAATACTGAATATCCCTGGATGTTCAATTCCCATCCATGGCTACTCTGCAGCCATGTCTCTGTAATCCTGACTATATCATACCCTTTCACATCTACCTATGCGATTAATTCATCCACTTTATTGTGAATGCTCTGCCTTATCAGGCAAAAAAGCCTTATGGCTTGTTTTTCACTGAGGCTTTGTTAATTCTGGCCCTTGATTTCTCTTCCCATCACTTTTCTTATTCCCCTTACTGTCTTTTGTTCTTGTCCTAGATCCCCCCTCCTCTGACTCCTTGCGTAGGTTTCTATTCCCTGCCATTTTAGTTTAAACCCTCCCCAACCACTTTAGTAAATACTGCCCCAAGGACATCTGCTCAGTGCCTGCTCAAGTGCAACCGTCCATTTGTACTGATCCTGCCTCCCCCCCAGAACCGGTCCCAATGTCCTAGGAATCAAAAATCCTTCCTCTCTCAGCATCTCTTCAGCCACATATTCATCTGATAAAGCCTGCTATTTCTAATCTGAGTAGCTGGTAGTAATACTACTGAGTAGCGGTCCTACTTTTCAACTTACTTCCTAACTCCCTATATTCTGCTTTTAGGAACTCATCACTTTTTTTTTTAACCTATATCATTTGCACCAGGACCACTGGCTGTTCACCCTCCCCTTTCAGAAAATCCTGTAGCCGCTCTGAGATATCCTTCACCTAAACAAGAGGAAGGCAACATACCATCCTGGAGTCTTGTTTGTGGCCACAGAAATGACCATTTACTTGCCTTATGATTGAATCCCGTTTAATTACTGCAGTCCCATACTTTTTACTCTTCCCCTGCAGCAGAGCCACCTGCGGTGGTGCTACAAACAGAGCTGTTGCTGATTTCCCCCGAGAGGCCATTCACCTCAGCAGTATCCAAACCAGTATATCTATTTTTCAGGGGAATAGCCACAGGAGATCCCTGAACAGCTTGCCTAGCCCTCTTGCTCTTTCTGGTGGTCCCCATTCCCTTCCTGCTTGTGGACCCTTTGTCTGCAGTGTGACAACCTCGCTACACGTGCGACCCACAATGCTCTCTGCCTTGCAGAGGCTCCACTGTGTCCCCAGCCACCGCTCCAGCTCTGAAATCCCAGCTTCCAGAAGCTGCAGATGAAGACACTTCCTGCATGTATGCGCGTCCTGGGCATTGGAAATGCTCTCCGTTTCCCACAATGGAGCAGGAAAAGCCCACCATCGCTTTGAGCTCTCCTGCTATGATTTACCCTTTTAAATTAAATTAAACCTTTTGGAATATACTTGATATAAAATAATATCAATTACTCTAGGGCCCTTCTTCTCTGCTCCTCAGTGTTACAGAATATAGCCCTTACAAATGATGAACCACAAAATAAGACCTTAAAAACTATCGGCAATAAAAGTAGTAAGTACTTACCTGACCTTACTTACAGTACTCATAGGATCACCAGCCGTACGAAGGATCACCTTGTTCCCTCCTCACCAAACTCCAACTTAGGCACTCTACTGCAGCCCAAAGCAGCACTGCAAAGCTGGCTAGGGGAGAGGAATGTTACGAGGTAGTGGTATTGTCATTAGACTAGTAATCCGGAGACCCAGGGTGCTGTTCTGGATATCCGGGTTCGAATCCTACCATGGCAGGTGGTGAAATTTGAATGGAATAAAAAGTTTAGTGATGACCATGAAACCATTTTTGATTGTTGTAAAAACCCATCTGGTTCACTGTCCTTTATAGAAGGAAATCTGCCAACCTCACCTCGTCTACATGTGACTCCAAATCCACAGCAATGTGGTTGGCTCTGGGATGGGCAATAGATGTTGGCTCAGTCAGCGACGCTCCCATTCCCATTAATGAATAGAGTGCCGTTCTGCTAACCTACAAACTACAATGTTGGCTGTGACTGAGATATGCTCGTCTGACACTCTAAACTTTTATCCACAAGTGTCATTTAAGGTAGCACCTTTTTTGTTGATGAAAAATATCGCAAGATGTTTCTGTCAAGAAACATCTTCCCCTCAGATCAGAATTTTGTCTCTGGTGAGGGACCTTTTCAGTGACAATGGACATCAAGTAGCAGAAACGGTTCCAAGGGTTGGGTTGCACCTCTTGAAACAAAGTATTTTTCAATATATTCTGCTGCAAAACATGATGGGGTTGATGAAATGAAATGATTGAGAGAGTAAGGTCTGCAGACCAAATGTTGTTAGTCGGAAATGGCAGCAAAAGGTGGTGCCATGCAAAGCGACCCATTTGCTTTTGGCATCCGGCTTCAACTTCAAACAGATGGGATGAGAATTCCCTTTTCACCAGAAGGGAATGTTTTCTGTGAAATTAGTCCTGGCTGGGATAAATATGAAGTTTCTAATGGAAGCGAGCCCATGGCATAAAAGTATTTATTATTCAGTTCAAGTTGGTAGCAGCATGTGTCTTCCTCAGAGGCTGTTAAGTTGGTTTGTGCAGAAATTGGAAATATTACACTGGAACAAGACAGCAGTGTTTTTGACGCTGAAATGAAGTGTTTTCTGTGGCCATGTAGAGTACCCTTCTCGCTGTCACTGTCCTCAGGGAATGCAACAACAGACTCACCAGTGTCCAAAATGGAAAAATTGTTTTGTTTCTCAAGACTTGCGTTCTTCACCCTGCTGTTGCTGTTGTAATATGGGTTCTTTAGATGTCTCAATGATGAGATCTTGAGACTCCTATATTTAAACATGAACTGTTTATTGTTCGTTTTCAATTACTTACAGATCGCAGGTCAGTGACATGCCTTGAACTGCTTCTCCATTTAGGTAGGCTTCCAGAGTGTTCTCTCTGAGCCTGTTGCCATGTGACTCTACACATCACACCGTGGGCGGTGCCACTCTTCAGTCCCACATTAACCCTCGCTCTGCTGAGTATGCACTCAATATCACAACCCTTGCCACGCACAATGAACTCCATGTACGTTTGTGTCAGGTACATACAATCTCTTCAGGCATCATATACCCTCTCTCAGCTATATTACAATCACCCTCAAGTGCACACTCATCATTGAAATTTGTCATTCTCGCTGAATCACAGGCTTAAAATGAAAAGCAAGTCCATTGATTAAGCCCTAGCAGCTGGTGCCTCCGGCTCAGCTTGTACATGAATTGTCATGAGGCATTGAGCATTTTCAAGCCTCTGATTGAGTCATACATGCACCAATTTATAATTGTCTGCAGATACTACTAGTTATTTAGCTAAATTTTAATTTAAACTTTTTAATAGTCAAAGTTATTCCAAATCACTAAGGCGTTTGGTGTGAAACCGTAATTGCTACCTTCTGTGCTTGTTGTCGAATCTTGGTCCCGAGTCTAAATGGTGTCTGCTAAACAAATGGCTGCCATTATCCCCGGTTAACATGAACCATTCAGAAAGTAACTAAGGACATAAATGCATTCAAACAGACACCATTTTTTTCAATTGGGGAGATTACATTAAGAGATTTTCTCATTAACTTTGCTAAGAGCTTACTTTAATATTTTTCACTTGAAACTCTGTTGAAATGCTCTCCGAGGCTCGCTTCCCTGCTCATGTTGAAGCTGGCATTGATAACTGGCTCCAGATGGTGAGGTTGAAATGGACATGTCAAATCATGTTCCTGAGAAAGAATAACACAAATTAATATTCCAGATTGTGGGGAAAACAAGTGGCTGGACGTCTGCACAACAGAGAGAAAAACCTCAACCAGTTCTGTGGAGATTTGTTTGGAAAAGAGCAGTGATTACCACTGGCCCATCCCAAATTTATATATATACATAAGTGTAAGATGTTCTATATGTGCTGTACATTTAAACCTGGACACTGACCAGGAACGCATGTGTCAGTGGTGACTGTTTACTGCCTGGCTTGAATGTGGTATTGGAATCACGATTGGCAGGATCTTAGTCCCAATTAATGATTGATCTAATTAATCTAAAAGTAATGAACATGAAGGATTACAAGTACACAGTGGGTCAATCGATATCTAAAATTGGAAGGTGGGTTAATATTTTGACTGTACTCCCTCACCGGTTTAGTCAGTTTAGCTCAGTTGGTTAGACAGCTGGCTTGTGATGCAGAGCGAGGACAGCAGCACGGGTTCAATTCCCGTACCAGCAGAGGTTATTCATGAAGGCCCGGCATTCTCAACCTTGCTTCTCGCCTGAGATATGGCGATCCTCAGGTTAAATCACCACCAGTCAGCTCTCCCCCTCAAAGGGGAAAGCAGCCTATGGTCATCTGGGACTATGGTGACTTTACTTTACCTTACTCCCTCACCAGAATACAAAGAGGTTCTATGTGGTAAAAGTGGCATTTAAGTGCCATTGTCAATACTGTGGACTTGCTGAGCAGGTTATCATGTGCGTGTACCTATGATAAATATTGCGCATTGATTCATTGCTATACCAACACAATGCAACTGGTGGCATTGTAATGAATGTAGAAATTGTCATATATTATGGCCAGAATACTCTAGCCATTGGGATTCTCTTCTCCTGCTGGCAACGCACCCTCTCCGACAGGTTTCCCGACATCATGGGAAATCCGATTAACAACTCACAGGAAGAGAGAATCCAACCGCCAGCCTGGATCCTGCATGCGGTTGGGAGACCAGAGACTCCCATCCTATATTTTATATCTGTTTCTGTAACGTTTTCAAAAGCCTAGGGTTAGATATATATTTGTGGCAGTAATATTATTAATGGATCTAGCATAAGGTACACATGTCTGCTAAGGAGTTGTAAAAGGTGAAGTCATGATTGATTCCAACCACTCACTAGGCTACAGATAAAGGGATCATTGTGTTTTGATGGCTAGAGATTCTCTGGAGTGTAGAAAATTTATGAGGGAGTGATATTTAGTCCTAGTTAAGCAGATTGTGAAGCTTAATGCAATACAGATGATGTAATTAATGGGAGGAGCCAGGTCTGTTTGTAATTTTACAGTAGAATAGTTTGACTTGGGCAGCACGGTGGCCTAGTGGTTAGCACAACAGCCTCACGGCGCTGAGGTCCCAGGTTCGATCCCGGCTCTGGGTCACTGTCCATGTGGAGTTTGCACATTCTCCCCGTGTCTGCGTGGGTTTCGCCCCCACAACCCAAAAATGTGCAGAGTAGGTGGATTGGACACACTAAATTGCCCCTTAATTGGAAAAAATAATTGGGTAATCTAAATTTAAAAAAAAAAGAATAGTTTGACTTGAACAGCGGTTTTGCCAAATGCCGCTAGGTTGAGCAGAGTTGTATTGGATGTACTTTTGAAAGGAATTCTATCCAACAGTCTCTACACAGCTAAGCAAGTACTCTGTTTGCAAACTTTATTTGTAAGTAGCATTTCAACTGTATTGAGTTGCTTAATTTAAGTTAATAGCAGGTATAGATAGTGGGCGGGTTTTCCATCAGCCAACGGCGGAATCGGGAAGGGTGATTGGACAGAGAATCGCACGTGAGGCAAAAAAAGTAGCAGGCGCTGGGCTCCCAATAGAATACCATGCTCCAGTGCCTCAACAGTGGTGTCAATGTGTTCTACTCCGCACATACAGTAAACTCCATTGGCATATCATTAGCAGGCCTGACCTGGTATTCTCTGGGGCTTCTGTGATGCTCCACCTCCATTAGAAGGTATTACCGATGGCGAGCTTCACATGTGGTTTTAAAAAATCAGGAAACAGGAGCCATGGCTGATGATGGAGACAGGGGATGTAGGACTTGCAATGGCACGACCGTGGCAGCCAGCTCTGCCACTAGCAGGGCTTTAAGCGTGGACATCTGCCAGTCCTGGGGGGAGATAGAAAGAGCACAGGGTTCAGCATTCAGATGTATGCGGCACAGGGGTAGGTAGCTGGTGGCCTTCGTGGCCAGTGCACCTGCCCATGGTGGCCGGTATGGGTGCTGGCATATGGTGAAGGGTTGGATGCACATACATTGCTGACGAGTGGGGTCCGGTTGCCCTCCAGGTGGGGGGAGGGTGGGTTACAGGTGTGTGGGACGAGGGTTTGTGCCAGAGGCACAGTGCTGCTTACTCATGCTGGCCGCCCTGAGCAGGTCGTGCAGCTTCTTCTTACACTGTTATCCGGTCCTGGATGTGGGACCTGTCACAATATACACCAGTATATCATGGTGCAGACACACACACTGATGGACACACAGTAAGACCAATCAACACACACAACACCGCAGCCAATCACAAGTTAGAGCACACTCACTATAAAGACAGAGGGCATCAGTTTTCCCACTCATTCGGGATGCAGCCTTTCAGAAGGACAGAGCTTACATAGAACATAGAACAGTACAGCACAGAACAGGCCCCTCGGCCCTCGATGTTGTGCCGAGCAATGATCACCCTACTTAAACCCACGTAACCCGTATACCCGTAACCCAACAATCCCCCCATTAACCTTACACTACGGGCAATTTAGCATGGCCAATCCACCTAACCCGCACATCTTTGGACTGTGGGAGGAAACCGGAGCACCTGGAGGAAACCCACGCACACACGGGGAGGACGTGCAGACTCCACACAGACAGTGACCCAGCCGGGAATCGAACCTGGGACCCTGGAGCTGTGAAGCATTGATGCTAACCACCATGCTACCGTGAGGCCCCGATTACAGCTCACAGCACAGATCTTCACCATGTGCTGAGTGCATAGACTGGTTAGGATAGGCATAGGTCTTTAGTTTAATCTAACATCATGTTAACCCACAGTGAAAGTATGTTCAACAGTTTCTAGCTGAATAAAATAGTGTTGTACTATTTTAAGTGTTGGTAGCCTGTATGTCTTCCACGGATCCAGAGCACCCATCAGGACCCACAGCACTCACAGCATCTGCCACCTCGCCCAGGCCTGGTGAACAGCGGCAAGTTGCAGCCTCCTTCCCACCCCGGAGAACAGGGTGGCTTGCCTCTCCTCCACGATGTCCAGCAGGGTCTCGAGCTCAGACTGGTGTGCTGCTCTCTGGGCTGCCATCCTGGTGGCTGGGATGAGTGTGCACGGGGAGTGGAGGGATAATACGCAGCTGCAGGTTGGCAGTTTCTCAAGTAGCAATCCCGACACCGGCGAATCAGACACGTTTTTCATTGGAATCGATTGAGTTCCAGGTGGCACTGGTGCCAGCCTATTAATGGATCATGAATTGCTCCGGGTCCGGCGTCAATTTAGTGCTCGTAGAAGCCCACCGATTCAGTCCCAGTGTCAACTGAAACGGAGAGTCCTGCCCCATGACTGGATGGTTAGTAAAATTTAAAAAATATTACATTTTCTAGCACTGATACTGTGCTCTTGCTAAGAGCAGAAATGTGGCTCAAATATATAAATTAATAGAAACAGTTTCACTGTGTGGCTATGTGGAAAAAGTATAATTGATTTTGCATAGACTGGGATGTAGCCTGGAGTGTGAGCATCTCTTCTATTCATCCTTAACTAGATCTGAAAATACAGCTTTCACTTAATTTGAATGCCACAATTTTAGTGGGGTAGGATTGAAATGATAATTTACTTTGTAATAGAGTATAAATGACACACATTCTGGCTGGTACCAAGGTGTTTTATTCTTATCAACTCCTTCTTGCAGCTAATGCAGTGGAAAGTAACGATGATCAGACAAAGAATATGAGCTCCTCTCACAGCTATACTGTGAACTGGCAGTGAACACAAGCTGTTAACAGGACCAGGCACCCTGTACTACTTGTGTAGGATTCTGGTAGCAGTAGCCATGAAAAGCACTGCTTTTGCAGCCAGCAATTACTACTCTAACTCGCTAGTCCTTCATGGCCGTTGTTTTGCAATTGTTCAGTTGTGGCCTGATGTCTCTCTCACATTAGCACCAGGGTTACACAAGAATATAAGAAAAGCCAAGGAAAAGGAAAGGCCTGGGTAGCCATTCAAGATCACACTGTTATAAGCCAACACCCCCCTTAAAATATCAAGCCGCATTTTCAATGTCTACACTTTCTGCCTCCAATATCCTGCCTGGCAGATTAGTCCACACATTTGTGACTCTTTAAAACAAATACTTTTTTGCTAATATTTATTTTAATTTACTTTTCACTGTTTTAAGTTCTTATCCTGCCATGGTATCCTCTTGCCTCATTTCAAGTAATATTGCAGATATATGATTTAATAATTTATATATTAATAACAATTTAATACTAACATGAGGGTCCACTCCCTTTAGTACATTCAACACTCCCAAGTTTTCAGTTTTCTAAGCAATGCCACTACATCTCAGGATGTGTTTTATGCTATTAGAAGGCCACACAGGGAAGAAGGGGAGGACACGCGGTGCAGTGGGTCCTGTCTCTGAGAGCCAGAGGTTCAGGGTTCGAGCATCGTCCCAGTACTTGATGGCCAAAGAATGAAGTGGCCAAATAGGGTTGCAATTCCTTCCAGGATGTGTCAGTGGCCTGTGGGTGAACACTGGTGAGGAACATGGTCAGCTGCGTGATGGAAAGAAAATTGGAGCCTCCAGACAGCAATATGCCTGCTGCCACAGAAACTCGGATTCTCTGTGCGAACTGGAAATGCACAGGGACACAGAATAATTGAAATAAAATGCTACAAAACAGAAATGATGGTGAAATTAAAAAAGGAAAAAAAATCTTAGAGCTTCAGATGGTTTATAATAAGCAGTTGACCTCTAAAATTATGTTCTGATCAGTCCCTTGTAACCATTTCTTGGAGTTGATGTAAGGAATGGCAGTCAGGATTTTCAACACACCCCTTTTGACTTTCGACTGCCTCTCCAAATTTTCCATTCCTTCCCATGACAGGACCAGAAAATCCTTTTCATATTTATTCAATGGTTATGGGTGTCACTGGTCAGACCAGTATTTATTGCCCATCCCTAATTGGTGAGCTGCCATCTTGAACCACTGCGGACCCTGTGTTGTAGGAACAGCCAGAGTGCTGTTAGGAAGGGAGGTTCAGGATTTTTACCCAGCCACAGTGAAGAAACGGCAATATAGCTCCAAGTCAGGATAGTGAGTGAAGCTAATGGCATTCCCATGCATCTGCTGCCCTTGTCCTTTGAGGTGGTAAAGGTCATAGGTTTGGAAAGTGATATTGAAGGAGCTGCTGCAGTTCACCTTGTAGATGGTACATACTGTTAACGCTGTGCGTCGGTGGTGGAGAGAGTGAATGTTTATCGTGTTGAGGTACCAATCAAGAACACTGCTTTGTCCTGGATGATGCCTTGTGCTTTGAAGAGGCAGGAGGTGAGTTACTCTCTGCAGACTTCCCAGCCTCTGTCCCGCTCTTGTAGCAACAGTATTCACGTGGCTGGTCCAGTTCAGTTTCTTCTCAATGATCTTTCAGAATATTATAGAATAATCAGGCAGAGAATTGTGAGCTTCCAGAAAGAGATTGCTCTCTTTCTCTTTCTCTCTCTTCAGAAATAAATATTTCTTAGCAGCCAGGAAGAGGAGCAAATAGAGATAATAGCCCAGGTGAATGGTGCAGTCAGAGTTCTCATCTCAAGGTCCTTGAGTTGCTGGGACAGAGTCTTATACCCCGTTATCAAGACAAGTGTCTGGTAGATATAAAAGGTTGGCACCAATCATGAGATAAGCTGCTTTGTGACCTCGACCCATAATGATGAAGCAGGGGTCGTTACACCTTAGGCACTTGTCCTCTGGTCATTGGTCAGATATGACAGAATAAGTGATGGATTTGAGGAAACAACCAGTCCCCAGAAATAAAGTATATTAATGGCAATGTAGAGGGAAAGGAGGAAGTCCTCTTCAGAATAAGCATTCCTAATTTCTTCACCCCTCAGTTAGCTGGAGAAGACAGAAAAAGAAAAGAAAATGTGAACCTAACAAACAAGTAACTGTCACAAAAACTGCTCTCACCTGTTATATATTTTCTCTGTCTATTTATCTTTTGCATCGTATTTAAACTGTTGTTTCTTAAGTAACAACTTTAAAATTACTTACCAGCCTTACCCTCTTTTTTTTAGATCATCTGTGACTCCTAAATCAGAACCTTACAATGAGGAGGGTGTGATCTATATCTTTGCTGATGGTGGGTCTGATACACTGAACATTGCTTGCAGGAATGAGGTTGGCTCTGAATGACAGATGTTTGTGATGTGATCATATAAACAGTTTCAATTGGAAAATAAGATGGTTTGCTTTTCTCTGGCCACCACTCTTGGCAAAGGATGCCACTTACCTGGATTATGTGGTCAGCAGTAAAAGAATAGCATGCATTATTCACCTAGCTAACAGCTCCCCACCAAGTATTTGGGGGACTCTAGAATGGAAATTTGCTCTAATGCCACTGATCCAATCCAGCACAGTGCCCTTTGGAGGGCATCTTTGATATCTGTGAGCAGGACAAGCAACAGCGAGGCTCTTCAACCAATTGGATTGAAGAATCCTCATTGAGATGTGCAGTCTCTAAACCAGGAAATATAAATTAGAATATTTCACTTTTGATGATATCATGTACCAAAGCCAACATAAAAAGAAAAGACAAATGGAATTATGAGAGATTGATAAAAGAGAGGCAGACTAAAAATGTTAATAGGCATTCAACACTAAGTAACATCTGATGGAGTGAGACACTACATTTGTAAAATTACATTTTCTGGGTTAGAGGTTGTTTAGAATAATTATTACTTATCGTGCTATTAAGTATTTGTGTGCTCCTAAAAGCAAGCTCCAACATTTTGATGCATCGTTAGAGGAGGACTAGTTGGCAAGCATCCCAACCTCATTCTGTTGCACACTGATTTTCGTATCTATCAAAGAGGGTTGTTGAGCACAACCTGTGGAGGATCAAAAAATCTCTGACAACAACTTCTGGATTTCCTCATTTAATTGCATGTGTAGCCACTGGAGGTTAGGCTCAATACCAGCCCGTACCAGCCTCCCCGGACAGGCGCCGGAATGTGGCGACTAGGGGCTTTTCACAGTAACTTCATTGAAGCCTACTTGTGACAATAAGTGATTTTCATTTCATTTCATATATTCCATTATAACAATGAGTTACAATGAACTATTAGCTTCATTATTATTATTCTCTATACAATATCCTGGTTGATGGATATAAAGCAAATCAACAAAGGAAAGAATACTTTGCCATCACTATAAAAAGTCCCAGTAATAACAACTTACCTTGGCAAAGGATGAAATGAGTTTAAAGTTGCTGGACTGGTCTATATGGATTGGGTATACTTTTCTTATTGAATGGGTCTGTGAGTCCCTTCATTGGGCAAAGTAAAGGACTGCTACTCGGCTGCAGGCATTTCTACCAGGATAAGCCTGAGAGCTTGTCCACATGGTGTGGTTCCTGCCCAATGCTGGTTGACTACCAATGCGCGTGGAATGAGACCCTTAAGTGACGGAGAACTTCATTTGAGGAGGTTGGGAGGTAAGGGGGAAGTGTCCAGAAGGCAATTGTCCACTCTCTCCCCATTATGAACAGCCCTTCCCCCTCATTCTTTCCACTTCCCGGCCTGTTCCCCGGGGAAGCATTAAACTCAACCCATAGATTGGTACAAGGCAAAGGGGACACAGGTATGAAATTTTCTGAACGAGATGTTGGGACGATGTGAGAAAGAACTTTTTAATGCAGTTAGTGAGAATGATCTGGAACTCACAGCTGACCAGAATGGTGGAAGGAGAGATGATCAATCATTTTAAAAGTAAATTGAACGGGCATTCAGACGATGGGATGAAATAGAGCAATGGAACCAACCAATACTGGAACCTTCTTCTGACCTTGGAATTTTGTCCCTCTTTCCTCAGAAGGAACTGCTTTTTGCTGGGACATAACCGCCAGATGTTTCCCTTCCCTATCAGGGGCACTGAGACCAATTCCCTTTGTCTTGCTTGAGACTTGCAATCTGTGTCCAGGGTATAACCTGGGACAGATTATATCAGTAAGCACTTGATTAATTTGAAGTGTTATGCTCCATTAGGAACTAGTACTAATGATTGGAGTTAAGAACAATTTTATATAATGGAGAAATACGGCCCTTAATGAGTATATTTGGGTTTAAAGTATTTAATTGCTGACTGGAGAAAATCATTAACAATGATCACTGCACATTAAAACAGATTTGTGAAAATTGGACTGTAACACAACAGATGCCACGGCAATGAATGACATTCAGTGTTTAAGGAGTTGTACATACTGCAGTCAAAGGGGTGTCACTGCAGTTTGGAGGCAATTTTGGAGCAGGTCTTGTTTCTGAAACAATTTGCAGTAAAAGTGATGGAGATAGGGATAGGTCCAAGCTCTCAATAGCAATATTGAAGGGTGCCAGAAGAGCCTGCCAATTAGCTTGTTGTATATATATCACAAAAATCTGATTGACCCAATGTTCTGGAATTCATACCAGTTAAAAAATATCTCATGTACTTGGCAATACCAAATGAAGATTGTTACGACACCTTGGGCTAGCGTGCGGTCAATTCCAGCCCCACTTTACCCGAGTTGCAACACAATTGAAATTAAGAAATAATTCTTACTATAATTCTTAGAAAAAATCCAATGTCTCTGGACTTGGCTGCCGAATAACTAATCACCAGGTTTGTAAATTTAAACACAATATAATTTTTATAAAAATAATAACTATAATTAAATATGCAGCAAATACAACTGGTTATTCTCTGCCCCCGTGTCGATCGTGATTTTGGCGCAGAGGCTCGGTGAATACATAGAACAGTACAGCACAGAACAGGCCCTTCGGCCCTCAATGTTGTGCCGAGCCATGATCACCCTACTCAAACCCACGTATCCACCCTATACCCGTAACCCAACAACCCCCCCTTAACCTTACTTTTATTAGGACACTACGGGCAATTTAGCATGGCCAATCCACCTAACCCGCACATCTTTGGACTGTGGGAGGAAACCGGAGCACCCGGAGGAAACCCACGCACACAGGGGGAGGACGTGCAGACTCCACACAGACAGTGACCCAGCCGGGAATCGAACCTGGGACCCTGGAGCTGTGAAGCATTTATGCTAACCACCATGCTACCCTGCTGCCCCAGGTACCTCCCGAGATTTCAGATTGTTGTCTTCTGGTACACCTTTCTTTAGTCTAGGTTTTCAGTTCGAGGTTTTTGCTGTCAATCTGCAATGGTTTCACCATAGATTCATCCAGGTCTCAAAAACTTCTATGCAGGTTGAGAAATCAGCAGGAGGCAGCATTTCTGGAGAAAGAGAGAGAGAGACAGAAAGACAGACAGACACTCACAGCTGTTCCTCTCAGAAGCCAGGATCCAACTCTCACTTTCTGAGTCCTCGGAAAACCATCCCACTCAGGCCGGATCCAATCACCACCTGTCACCGGGCAGAATACAACCTTTCGCCAATTCATTGGCCACCAGCCAACCAATCGAACAAAATCCGTCGGATCTTACGGCTGCCAAGAATTTCTTTGTTCAGAAGCTAAACCTCCATAGCACAATGCACCATTTCGAAACTTTTGAATTCCTCACCTCCTCTGTTCGGCTTAAAGGTATGTGTCCATTAAATATCCATGGATCAAAATGATAACTACAATGTCAAAGAAATGGGAAATAGGGGAATTAACAGGAAGGGCTCTTACTAAATCAGGAATTTCTCAGGTATGTGTTCCATCTGGAAGTTCATTTACAAAGTATTTTAAGAGGATTGATGAGAGTATTTGGTCTGTTTTCACACCGTTTTCTACATCTCTTTTTGTTTTCCTAATATTGACACTCAGGTGGCTAATTGTCTTTAGATTCACGGTTTAGCTACTGCAATATTTCACCAAGAATCACAGCAATAACCTAGTGGGTTTCTG
Organism: Scyliorhinus canicula; assembly: GCF_902713615.1. NCBI lineage: Eukaryota > Metazoa > Chordata > Chondrichthyes > Carcharhiniformes > Scyliorhinidae > Scyliorhinus > Scyliorhinus canicula. Next base: position 32,776,463 of record NC_052164.1, read on the forward strand.
CATGGGAACCCTCCCCTTGAGGCACTCACACCCATCTGCAGCTACCCTCTCAGTTGCCTGAATGATAAAAGTATTTCCTGAAGAGATTATTTGCCAAATCTTGCTGGAGCAGAACATCTTGTGGTGTATGCCTATCCCTTATCCGTACATCTATTTGCCCAAACATATTTTGTGCCATAACACGGCTTAATTGCAAGCTGATGACATTATGTCAAGGACAATGAGGCATCTGGGAGTTGTGTGAATGATGGAATCAAACAATCTATCTCCTTAAGAAATCAGATTTAAGGATTGAGAAAGTCATAGAGGTACTAAAGAAAATGTATTAGCCGAGGCATAGAGTGTAAGTGCAGGGAGGATATGCTGGAATTGTATAAAAGATTGGTTAGACCACAGCTAGAGTACTGTGTGCAGTTCTGGAATCCATTTTATAGGGGGAATATGATAATACTGAAAAGGATACCAGGATGTTACCTGGCTGGAGAGTTTTATGTCCTTGGTGCAAAGGAGATTGAAGGGGGACATAGTTGTGATGTATAAAATTATGAAGGGCATAAGGTAGAGTAGACAGGAAGAAACCTTTCCCCTTGGTGGAGGGATCAATGACCAAGGGGCATAGAGTTAAGATAAGGGGCAGGCGATTTAGACAGAATGTGAGGAAAAAAACAGTTACTTCTTTTAGATTACAAATATAATTGTTACTGTAAGAAAAGCAGGGGAAATGCTGCAGGGGCAAAGTTTTACTATGCACTACAATTTAATAAACCACCAAGTCCCATTTTATTTATATTTTTACATTGGTTACATCTCTGCCGTGTAATAAAAACGAAAGGCAGAGCTGAATGAGACAGGGATGAGGTGATTGGATTTTTTTTGTATTCAGGGTATTCACTGTTCTGCTGACATTTTCAAATCTTCCTGTTCATTAAGCTGACTAATGTCAATTCTGACCTGCAGTTCAATATTCACTTTTCCATTACATTTCATTTGTACAATTCAACGAAAGTTTCTCATGATTGGCCTTAATGAGCAAAAACTTGTACTTATTTTTCTGCCCACTTGCCAATTCCTCTGAACGCATCTTTAAATACGAGCTGTCTTTTGTATTTCACTAGACACAAAGGTTGTAAATTTTTGGGCTGGAGATGGCGGAAAATCTGAGTTCTACCCGGGAGTGGGGGGAACTTGAGAGATTTGCTGCGGGGAGTAAGTGGGCCACGGCTGAATCTTCTGTGTCTCCAAGACCCGTGCATGTCTAGGAGAGAGGCCCTGAACTCAGCATATCATTTACATTACATGGACATTGGGGGCGATTCTCCAAAATGGAGCCCAAGTGTTTGTGCCGTCGTGAATGCCATCACGTTTCACGACGGCGTGAACAGGGCCCAGGTACGACCGATTCTGGCCCCCACAGGGGGCCAGCACGGCGCTGGAGCGGTTCACGCTGCTCCAGCCACCTTTCGTAGCGCCCAGCCAACCTGCGTATGCGCAGTTGGGCCGCGCCAACCTATGCATGCGCGGGGGACTTTTTCTGCGTGCCGGCCCCGACTCAACATGGGGTTGGTGTTCAGGGACCAGCCGCGCCAGGAAGTAGGCCCGGGGGGGAGAGGCCAGCCCGCCAATCGGTGGTCACGGACCACGGGCCAGACCCCATCGGAGGCCCCACCCCCCCAGTGAAGGAGGCCCCCTCACCACCCCCACAGACCACCCCCCAACCGTTCCCGCAGATTTCCCGCCGGCAGTGACCAGAGGTGAACAGCGCCGGCGGGTGTCTGTCATATCGGCGCGGCTGCTCAGCCCATCTGGGCTGGAGAATCGGCGGCCCTGCCGATTCCAGCGTCCCGCGGCTGGCGCCCTGCCAAACGCACCGGCGCAAATGGCGGCGAATCTCTGCACGTCGGAGAATTGCACGCCGGCGTCGGGGCGTCGTGGCACGGTCACGGCGATTCTCCGAACCGGCGCGGGGCTCAGAGAATTGCCCCCTATGTACATTTTAGTTGTTCTAAGTCCAGGGAAGTTCATGTTGCCATGGCTAAAATAAATATTAGAATACTGACAACATTAAGATTTGCTTTTCACACCTTGTCCATGCTGACTGAGGGACACAAATGACCTCGATATCCTGGGCTATCTAGCTGCTTTCACTATGCTGTTCCACATGAATCGTCATCTGTAAATGCAGCAACCAGCCACTACTGAAGCATTGTCCCAAATGCACCATATTTTCCACTGTTCTTATCCAATCCCTTCTGCCGGCAGCCCACGCAACCCCGAACAGCTGCAATCAACAGTGATGACCTTGCTGCCTTTTCTGCTTTTCAATTGTGGCTTTGTGGGGCAGGTTAGCTCACATGGTGCAGAATAACATCAACAGTGCTCCTGTTCCATTCCCCGTTCCAGCAGGGGTAGATTTGGGGCTTGCTTCTTTGCCCTTCCCCATGGTAATATCGCAGGATAAGAAGCGGTTTAGTGAATGAACAAGGATGCTACCTGTTGAAAGAGAAGAATTGATGTTTTAAGAGGTGGCTGAGTGCACTTACTTGTTGAGGCGCTCTCTGCAGTTACTTACCTCGTGCTGCAGCTGAGAGCTTCTCTGAAGCTTCGAGGGCCTGACAACCACCCGTAGCTGGACAGGAAATCCAGCTCCATGTCAATTAAGTGCTCACCCACATGAATGTCTTAACTTTATTAGTTTCCTTACAAGGCATGTTTCTAACTCGAAAACAAATCGGGCTCCTGATTCTGCCTCCCTGGCAAAGTTCCAACCCTATAGATTTTAAATTTAAAGCACTGGCTACACAGAATTAGTGTTAACAGTGTTGAATCTAGCCTGTACGCTCATGGACACATTAGGGACATATTTAGGGGTACATTTGCATTTGTGTAAAATCCCAGGGCGGGAATCTCCCGTCTACGAAATCGCGTTCGGCGATCAGCCGGAGGATCCACGTTGGCGCCAATATCGGGGGTGGCGCCACGTTTGTGATGCTCCGCCCCTCCAAAATGGCGTACTCATACAGTACATCGCGTGCTGTCGGTACAGCCTGAGGACGTTACCTGAGGCCCTCCCGCCGATGCTCCGCCCCGATGGGCCGAGTTCCCGACGGCGTGGGCCACTCGTGCTATTTTGTTTCTGGAACTCTGCGTGGCGGCTGCGGACTGAGTCCAGCACTGCCACAGTCGGTGGGGGGGGGGGGGGGGGGGGGGGGGGCGCCGATTTGTGGGCAGGGGGGGCTATGGCGGGGGCTGGAGGCACTGGTGGGGGGTGGTCCGGGGGTGGAGAGCATGGCCAAAGGGGGGCACGATTTGGCAGGCCGGGTCCGCACGTGGCGGACGCCGTGTTGACCAGCGTGGCCGCTGCAGGCCGCCGCCGTGCGCATGCGTGGCTACGGACCCGGCAATTCTCCGATCATATCTACAGCTAGAGCCAGGGGCGCTATGCTGAGTGCCTGCTCGCCCTCCACCAGCTGGAGGGTCGGTGGCCCTTTTGTACCGTTTTTCCGGTCGTAAAACTCCACTATTCCCTCATCGGCATAAGCACTTAGTTGCAAAATTGGAGAATCCAGCCCCCTATGTCTGCTATTCGAATGAAGGAGTGGGTTAATAACAAAATTGAATAAAAGAACTTCATACAAATGCATTACTGTTTTAATTACCAATGTCACACATCGTTTTTTAAACCCCTTGTACATTTGATCAACAGAAAGCAATAGTTGAGAGCTTATTTGTTTCATGTTCTCTACTCCAATGGGCAGATGAATATGCATCAGATTTCCATCCTGTTACCTGCAGGAGGCTGCACTCTACCTACCCACGGTATGGCAACAGCCTGTAGATAATTGATCAGACAAGTGAAGTGCAAAATATTCATTTTCTACTTCAGCAACTAGAGAACTCTCAGGGGAGGAGCGGATGAAATAGAAGAGAGAGCAAAGACAGAATTGTAGTCTGCGCTAAGAGCCGCAACGAGTCTATTAAAGCTCTCCACCACAGCCTTGTGTGGAGCATGTAATTGCTAAATCTGTAAAAACAGGGATGTTTGTTTAAACACTAAATGCCAGATAATGAGATCATGGGAGGTATATTTTGTCCTGCCTCATGATGAGTTTGGTGGCAGGGCAGATTTAATTGGGCAGGACAGTGGCGGGAGGGGACTCCCCCACCTTCCCACCCCAGCCCCAATTCAGTCCATGGGTGGAAGGCCTGCGGATGGCCTTCCCACCTGATGCCAATTAAGGCCCGTAAGTGGGCAATTAATGCCCATTTCAGGGCTCCATGGCTGCTCGCATTAACCCAATGGGCAAGGGACGTGCTATGCTGGGAATAGCTAACCTCGCTTAATAATTTGCAGGTTCCTGGGGTTAGGAGATGGTTCCCTCATTCAAAGACACTTGGTGCCTTGCCTGCTGGTATCAGCAAGTGTTGGGGGCAAGGTTCCATGGGAAGCAAACCCCCCCGCCCCCCCCCCCCCCCCCCCCCCTCCCCGCCCCCTCTCCTGCTGCTGCAACCTTGGCCATCCCCACCCCCTCCCACAACCTGCACGTTCCGACTCCCTTCCTGCCTTCACGTGCCTGGGCCCCTCCTCAATTCAAGGCCATGGGCAGGTGCAGTACTGGCAATAGCCACCACCTCTCCGGTGGCACTGCTGGATACAGAATCAGAAGGTTTGCTGACAGCCCACAGCAGGTGGAATGCCTGCCCCCGGGTCTCTCCCTGATCCTGGGGGAAGGTCCCCCGCTGGCTTGTCAAGTATCGGAGTAGCATAAGATGTGGTGGGCCTTCTTGAAAAGAGACAGTGTGGGGTCCTCACCAGCCCTTATATTTAACTACTTGATGGGTTTAGGGCAGGGGTGGGCAAACCTTTCCGTGCAAGGGCCACATTCAGAAATTCACAATTTTAAAGGGCCGCATAGTATATTAAGTAAAATAATTAATATTTAAAATAGCCAAAATAAAAGGTCTTTAAAGAAAAAAAAGCAATTAATTTTAATTAATCAATATTTTAAAGTAGAAACTTTACATGAAACACATTTATTTGAAAAACAAAGTAACTCAGTTTAAAGAAAAAAAAGCAATTAATTTTTATTAATTAATATTTTAAAGTAGAAACTTCACATGAAACACATGTTGTGCCGAGCAATGATCACCCTACTCAAGTCAACGTATCCACCCTACACCAGTAACCCAACAGCCCCCCCCATTAACCTTAAAATAAAAAAAAAAATTATTATTTTTTATTTTTATGACTTGATCTTGGTGGGCCGCTTAAAGACCTTTGGCGGGCCGCATGTGGCCCGCGGGCCGTAGTTTGCCCACCCCTGGTTTAGGGAGTTTGACTCGCATCAATATCCAGATAGCTGTTTATTTATACATGTTTGGTTTTAATTTTTTTGTTCACAATGTTACTGTAAAATGAGGCGAGAGGGAGTGTATTTGACTGGGTGTAGCATCAAGGAGCTTGAGCAGAATTGAAGTCAATGGGAATTAGAGGGCAGAATCTCCACTCTCATGAAAATGTGCACAGTAAGAAGTCTTACAACACCAGGTTAAAGTCCAACAGGTTTGTTTCAAACACGAGCTTTCGGAGCACTGCTCCTTCCTCAGTGCACCTTCACCTGAGGAAGGAGCAGTGCTCCGAAAGCTCGTGTTTGAAACAAACCTGTTGGACTTTAACCTGGTGTTGTAAGACGTCTTACTGTGCTCACCCTAGTCCAACACCAGGTGCATCTCCAACATCATCAAAATGTGCTGCATTGACTGAATTTAAAATCTGGTTTCACATATCAAACTTTTTGGTAAAGGGGCATTTCAATGGGACACAATGACACTGACTTAAAATGGTTCCCTGTTTGCATCTGTGTAGCTACATCCATTTACATAGATAGACATAGAGATGGAGATGTGTGGTTTATATCTCTGGCTGCAAGCAACTGTTTTTTCTCTCTCTCTCCTCTCTCCCTTCCCAAGCTGGCAATCTCCTCCCACCCTGCCACCGAAAAGGAAGGTGCTGAGAAATAAGAGTAAGACCTGTGTTTCCATTATAACAAAGTGGGTCATCTTTGAGCTGACTGCTGGAAGTTACAGGAAAAATCCATAGGGTTTGTCTGGATATGCCAGACCAGTGTAGGAAAAAAGGGCCTTGATGGACAGCAGAACAGACAAGGCTGTGGCCTTAACTGCAGCAGTAAATCCTGGTAAAAACACCGCTGAGAGATTACTTAAATCCCTCAGAGGTACTGAGAATTTTTTTGTCTGAGGGAAAAGCAACTCTATTCCCCATCGAGTGAGATGGGTAAGCCCATAGTCATACTCAGAGATACAGGGTCCTCCCAATCCTTTCTGCAGGGGAAAGACGTGACGTTTCCACCAGAGAGCACATTGAATGTCAGAGTATTGGTGAAAAGACTCAGAGGTGAGTGGGGGAGCGGGGTTGGTTGGAGGGTATGGATGTAGGGACCCATACATTTGTATTGGGTGCACCTGTAGTGAGACCATAGGGATTGTCCACAGTTTACCTGTGGATGGTAAGGTAAAGTTGTCATAGTCCCAGATGACCATAGGCTGCTTTCCCCGTTGAGGGGGAGAGCTGACTGGTGATGATTTAACCTGAGGATCACCTCACCTCAGGCGAGGGGCAAGGTTGAGAAGGCAGGGCCTTCATGAATAACCTCAACTGCTACGGGAATTGAACCCGTACTGTTGGCCTTGTTCTGCATCACAAACCAGCTTGCTCGCCACTAGAGCTAAACCTGCCCCCAAAATGGGATTAGAACAGATAAGTGTTTGATGGCCGGCAAAGACACGCTGGGCCAAAGGGCTTCTTTCCATCTGATAAACTCTAAGAGTTCAAGTCAATGTCAATCATTGGGATTTAATATTATCGCGCGAACAGGAACTTGAACCCAGGACCCTAAGATTAAAAGTTCGATGCTCCACCGACTGCGCAATCCTGGCTCTCTTACTTGTGGATGGGGCCGACCAGCTCCTTAACAATCACTTGGTGGCAGTTTCTCCAGTAGTCTCGGAGAAGTCAGATGAGATCAGCGAGACAGAACAGTTACAGGAGAAGGTCCCTGGCATTTTTCCTGACTGTGAGGTGACCTGGTCAATGACCAAGCAAAACCCATCGGCGGAAGCTGAATTGGCACCACAGATGGATGGCCCTGCCAAGTGGTAATCCCAAACTTTTTTTTCCTCAGAGCTTTATATGACACACAGGAAGTGATAAATGGGTCTTCCTTGGATGATGTCCAGCAGAATCGGAATTTTAAAAATTAGCACAAAGTGCGCAACCTGAAGCTGAAGTAGAAAGAGTTTGTGAGTGATACTATTTTAAAAAATCAGTGTGTGTAGCGACACACCCCTCCCCCCTCGCAGACCTGCAGACGAAGAGTGGACAGTGGTCCACCAGGTAGTGGTGCAGCCAAGGAAGATATTGAAGATAGCCCACAAAATCCTCATAGCAGGGCACATAGGTATTTGGAAAATCCAAGCCCTCAATTGTACTGGTCGTGCCTCCATAAGGACGTGGTGAAGTTCTACAAAATGTACCAGGTTGTGAGGAAGCCGCAACCCGCAATAAAACCGGCACCCTTAACCATTCCGGAGGGTATTTGTGGATTGTGTAGGACCCTTGCCAAGAACAAAAAGTTGTGGCCAGTGTATTCTCAGCATTGTGGATGTGGCTACCTAGTTCCCGGAGGCCATTACTCTGAAAACCATCTCTGCATAACAACTGGTTTCAGCCATACTCAGTAACGTGAAGCTGAACACTCCTCTGTGGAGTGCTCTGTGGCTCTCTTAGTTTATTTTTGGTTGACAAACACAGAAGCAACGATATCCTAAAATTATTTTGCAGTGTTCACTGTTGAAATATTTGATTGAAGAGAAAAATAGGAACTGAATACATTGAGCGTGGCTAAGTCGTCCTCCAATATTATTTCCATCCAAGAAAAGGTGTTTTTTTTCTCGAATGTAATTGAGTTTGGAATTGAAATGAATTTAATTTGATTTAATTCTCTTTGCGAATACCCCAGGGTTGTGAAAGACACTATGCAAATACAAATTGTTTCTGTTTTGATTGTGAGATATTTGTACCGATAAAGAGAAAGAAAGTAATTTATTTTTGCTTATTAGTCAATGAGGAAAATTTCTCGCCATTTGTCAGATTCTACTTAGTTACATACAGGATTACAAACCTGGCTGCTTGTGGAATTTGAAAGTACCTGCTCATTTCTAAACAAAATTAAGTGCTTGAAAATTGAGTAAGATAAAACTGAAATGAGGAAGCACAGCAACTTTTTTTTTCAATGAACTGAAAAATGGCAAGACAGGAGCGTCAGGATGACATTTAACAATTCCTCTCATCAACTTGTCCTTGTTTGGAACTTCCTGAATAATGCCGATTATTTATAGTGAAGGAAAAAAATTCTTCACACCCGAGATGGTGGGAATATTGAAACCTCGACTGTTCTGGAACGAGTTCCATTCCTTCTTTTTAAAAAGGGAATTAAACAGTAGCTTGCAGAGAGAAACAGTCAATGATTTAGGAAGTAAGCGGTAGAATGGAACTGGAAATGTGGCTCAGGGAGGAAAACACTGAAACATATTTGACAGCCTGATCCCATGTTTCCATGTTGTAATGCAATGATTCTTGAAAGAGAACTGTAGTAAAATAGAGCAAAGAAAGAACTTGCATTTATTTACATAGCAAATTTCATGACCCTAAGGCCTCTCAAAATACTTTACAACCAATAGAATATGTTTGAAATGTGTCATTGCTGCAAGTGTAAAAAGCATGGTTAAAACATGGAGAATTTGCCCATAAACAGCAACGACACAACGGGGTGAATTCTCCGCATCCCCAGTCATGCGTTTCTCGGTGGTGTGCCGTTGCTGGCAGCAGGATGGACCATTCCCGTCGCTGTCCAATGGGATTTCCCACTCTAGGCACCGTCATCCCCCGTCACCGGGAAATCCGTGGGCAGGGGTGCGCTGCCAGCAGAACAAAGAATTTAAAGGAAAACATTGTACCCGCCTCTACCACTGCCTGTGGCAGCTCGTTCCAGATGCTCACCACCCTCTGTGGTCTCTTTTGTATCTCTCCCCTCTCACCTTAAACCTATGCCCTCTAGTTCTAGACTCCTCTACCTTTGGGAAAAGATGTTGACTATCTACCTTATCTCTGCTCCTCATTATTTTATAGACCTCTATAAGATCACCTCTAAGCCTCCGACGCTCCAGGGAAAAAAGTCCCAGCCTATCCAGCCTCTCCTTATAACTCAGACCATCAAGTCCTGGTAGCATCCTTGTAAATCTCTTCTGCACTCTTTCTACTTTAACAATATCCTTCCTATAATAGGGTGACCAGAGTTTAACTCACACAAATCTCAATCATTATGCAGGGGTAAATTGCTTCCATATAATACTGCAGCAGAGAAACATGCCATTTGATCCAGAAAATTCCACATTTCACCCAGTCTCCACATAAAGGATTTTTTCCCCCAATCTCTTTAATTATTTTTAACGGAGTTGTTTTGGACAAAGATTCAAGGGAAGAGATATGTGCTAACATGACCTGTTAGAAATAAAATTGCAAGTTAAAGTGAGAAACATGGACACCTTCAGGCAAATTCAATCTCACCACGACATAAGAAAGTTTGCTCACAATGAACTTTTGCTTGGTTGATGCCTGGAGGTCCTAATAGTTGTTGACATTGAATGAAGGAAAGATTACAAAAGCATATGGATGGATGCCAATAATGGGATAGAAGTGGGGGTTGAATCTAATGGCAGTGGCAAGGTTGTTGGCAGCAGCACTCGAAGCGCACAACATATCCACTCACAGGTGGGAAGGCCCCTCATAACCAGCCATGATGCCTCCGACAGCAGCAGCTTTGCTTTTTTTAAACTTTTGCAAATAATAATAATTGCTTATTGTCACAAGGTAGGCTTCAATGAAGTTACTGCGAAAAGCCCCTAGTCCCCACATTCCGGCACCTTTTCGGGGAGGCCAGCATGGGAATTGAACCCGTGCTGCTGCCTTGTTCTGCATTTCAAGTCAGCTGTTTAGCCCATTGTGCTAAACCAGCCCCTGAATACGTGGTGGTTCTGCCGATTGGGTACCCATGTGCGAGAAACACAGCGAATCATGTGGCGAGGATGGACAGGCCATCAATGCCCCCCACTGTTACCTCACAGGGTCGAAGATCCAAGAAACACATTGCAATGAGATTAGGAGAGGTAATTATTCTGTGCAAGCCACAAACTTTATTTTGGGATTTTCCAGTCACACCAGCAGGTACCAAAATTTGGAGTGATGGCAGAAATCCGGGGCGAGGGCAGCACGGTGGCCTAGTGGTTAGCACAACCGCCTCATGGCGCTGAGGTCCCAGGTTCGATCCCGGCTCTGGGTCACTGTCCGTGTGGAGTTTGCACGTTCTCCCCGTGTCTGCGTGGGTTTCGCCCCCACAACCCAAAAATGTGCAGAGTAGGTGGATGGGCCATGCTAAATTGCCCCTTAATTGGAAATAATAATTGGCTAATCTAAATTTATAAAAAAAAAGAAATCCGGAGCGGGATTCTCCGAGCCTCCGCTCAAAAAGCACAATTGGCGCGGGGGCTGAAAATGGGCGTCAAACCCTAAATCCGGTCTGTCGCCGTTTCCGCAATCCTCCGGTCCTCGGAGAATTGCCGCAAATCGCGCGTGCGCAGTCTAAGTGGCGCGGGTCGGGGGCCATTGACAGAGGCCCCCGTGGCGATTCTCCGACATAAACTGGCCGAGTTCCCGACAGCGTGGTTCTAACCATGTTTTGGCTGTCGGGAACGGCCAGTGGCTGCTGCGGAATCAGTCCGTGGCTGCCCTGGTGGGGAGTGGGGGGATCCTTTACAAGGGGGGGGGGGCTCACAGACGGCCAGGCTAGTGATCGGGGGCCACCGATCCGCGAGCGCGTATGATTTCGGGGGGGTGGGGGCCTATCTTTTTGGTGCGTGTCCGCGGTCTGGACTGGTCAGGTGTGCTCTCCGGTAATCTCCAATGAGGATATCCCGATTCCTCTAAGTTGAACAACCCTGTCTTTGCCAATCCGTTCATGTAACTGAGGTCTCTCAACCCCAGAACCAATTCTCATAAATCCTTTCTGCACGCCTTCATATCTTTTCTCAAGTGTGGTGCTCAGAACTGGACACATTACTTCAGTTAAGGCTGGCCCAGTTGTTTTAGAAAAGTTCACCATAACTTTGTTGCTTTTGTACCTTATCCTCTATTTATAAAGCCCAGGATCCCTTATTAACCACTTTCTAAATTGACCCTGCCACCTTCAATGATTTGTGCGCATATTCCACCAGGTCCTCTCTTCTAGTACCTTCTTTAAAATGGTGCACTTTATCGTTTTTTTCGCATTCCTCTTACAAAAATGTTTCATTTCATACTTCTCTGCGTCACGGCAGCACCGTGGTTAGCGCTGCTGCCTGACAGCGCTAGGAATCTGAGTTTGATTCTGACCTCAGGTGACTGTATGTGTGGAGTTTGCACATTCTCTCCGTTTCTGCGTGGGTTTCCTCCAGGTGCTGCAGTTTTCTCCTACAGTCCAAAGATGTGCAGGTTAGGTTGATTGGCCATGCTAAATTGCCCCTGAATATCCAAAGGTTAGGTGGGGTTATAGGGATAGAGCTGGGGATTAGGTCTTGGTTACGTTGCTCTTTTGGAGGGCCAGTGCAGATGCAATGGGTCGAATGGCCTCCTTCTGCACTGTAAGGATCCTATGATTCTGCATTAAATTTCACACCACTGTGTACCCCCCACGCCCCCATCTCTCACCTCCAGCCAGATAAATAAACTATTGAATGGGGCGTAGAATATCTGAGGAAAGCATCAAGCAGTACTATTTGGAAATGGCACAGAGATTAGTGGGAGTCCTGAATGATTGCCAATATTTTAGCATACTGAATGAGAAACCCAACAATTTTGCAATTTGTTAACTGTCAGGAAGGAATTCTTCATCCCCAGGAGTAGTTCCACGAACAAACAGGGAATTAAAAAAAATAAAAACAAACCAACTTCATTAACATCACAGAAAATAGCTTAAAATTAACAGTTAAACAATTCTTAACAATCAAATGTAATACTCCAACTTCTCTATCGCCAATTAAGCACAGCCACTGGTCAAAAGCCACTTTTAAATAAAGTTAGCAAACACAGGGATACTTGCTGACCTCTGTGTAGAGAGTTGCTTTCTGCAAAGAAGAGACTCTTTTAGACACAAGCTGCAAGTCCTTTTGTCTTTTGCAGACTAAAGGCTGAATTGCTCTGGACATGGCTCCTCCCATTAATTACATCATCTCTATCTTAATAACTGGGTTATGATGATCTTACTAAGGTGAAACAGAACCCCTCAATTATCTATACCAAATGGAGCCTTCTTTCTATAAACAAAAGTCCATTAGCCTTATATAGGTAAAAAAAAAAGGTTTTCGTCAATGATTATCCCATTTTTCCACCATCTTAATTGCATATTTTGCAGACACATTGCCTGCCTGTACGTTAAATCAGGAGTGGTAAAATATTACTGCAACAGATATGTAAGATATAAAATAATTTCCCACATTCATCACAAACAACATGCTATTTTGTACACAATGTGAAGTATTATGTCATCTTACACTCCCGAACAGGACACACAAATAGTGGGCGGGATTCTCCAGGGGGGGGGCGGAGAATCGCCGGGGCCTGCGTCAATACCTCCCCCGCCGTGTCCCGAATTCTCCGCTCCCCCGAGATTCAGCGGGGGCAGGAATCGCCCCTGCGCCGGTCGGCGGGCCCCCGCGGCGATTCTCCGGCCCGCGATGGACCGAAGTCCCGCCGCTGACAGGCCTCTCCCGCCGGCGCGGATTAAACCACCTACCTGACTGGCGGGATTGGCAACGTGGGTGGGCTCCGGGGTCCTGGGGGGGGGGGGGGGGGCGTGGGGCGATCTGACCCCGGGGGGTGCCCCTACGGTGACCTGGCCCGCGATCGGGGCCCACCAATCGACGGGCGGGCCTGTGCCATGGGGTGCACTCTTTTTCTTCCGCTTTCGCCATGGTCTTCACCATGGCGGAGGCGAAAGAGATCCCCTCCCCTGCGCATGCACCGGTATGACGTCAGAAGCCGCTGATGCTCCGATGCATGAGCGGACTTAAGCCGGCCGGCGAAGTGTTTCGGCCCCGGCTGGCGTGGCGACAAAGGCCATTCACGCCAGCCGGTGAAGTGGGAACCACTCCGGCGCGGGCCTAGCCCCTCAATGTGAGGGCTTGGCCCCTAAAGGTGCGGAGAATTCACGCCACTCCGACAAGCCGGGACCCCCCGCCTCGCCGGGTAGGGGAGAATCCCGGCCAGTGTTTGTCATCGACTCCTTCTTTCATTTTTTTTTCTTTCTTTAAAAAAAAATAAATTTAGAGTACCCAATTATTTTTTCCAATTAAGGGGCAATATAGCGTGGCCAATCCACCTATCCTGCACACCTTTTGGGTTGTGGGAGTGAAATCCACGCAGACACGGGGAGAATGTGCAAACTCCTCACGGACAGTGACCCAGAGCCGGGGTACGAACTCTGGTCCTCAACGCCGTAGGCAGTAACGCTAATCACTGTGCCACAGTGCTGCCCGAATCCTTCTTTCATGTTGAACCTCCAACCTTTCTCTTCACATTAACTTTTCTTATCTTCCTTTAATTTATTCATAATGTAACGCTATTGTTCTTCTAAACTTTGTTTTTGTATTCTTTATTAAGTCAAAATACTCAATTACTGATCTTGCTCTTTCCTGCATCTTGCAGTGGGTAGTGGGTTCCTGGAACTCGCTGTCAGAGGGGGTGGTGGAAGCAGGGACGATAGTGACGTTTGAGGGGTGTCTTTACAAATGCATGAATAGGATGGGAATAGATGGATACGGACCCCAGAAGAGTAGAAGATTTTAGTTTAGACGGGCAGCATGGTCGGCGCAGGCTTGGTAGGCTGAAGGGCCTGTTCCTGTGCTGTACTTTTCTTTGTTCTTTGTTCTTTGCTGCTTTTGAAATAAAAGCCACCACAAAGTTCCAGATTCATTCTATCCCAGGACCTTAGCTCTGTAAAACTTCTTGGGCGGGATTCTCCCCTACCCGGCGTGAAGGAGGGTCCCGGCGTAGGGGAGTGGCGCCAACCACTTAGGGGTCGGGGCTCCCCAAAGGTGGGGAATTCTCTCCAACTTTGGGGGCCAGCCCCGCGCCGGAGCGGTTGGCACCAGAAGACTGGCGCAAAATCCGGCGCCCCCCGGCAGCGGGGCTGGCCGAAAGGCTTTCGCCGTTCGGCGCATGCGCCGGCAGTGACGTCAGCGGCAGCTGGCTGCTGACGTCACTGCCGGCGCATGCGCAATGTGGGGTTCTCTTCCGCTTCCGCCATGGTGAAGGCCGTGGCGGCCGCGGAAGGAGAAATAGTGCACCCAGGGCACTGGCCTGGAGTCTGAGTGGGGGTCCCGATCGCGGGCCAGGCCACCGTGGGGGCACCCCCCGGAGTTCGATCGCCCCCGCCCCCCCCAGGACCCCGGGGCCCGCTCTCGCTGCTGATCCCGCCGTTCCAGAGGTGGTTCAAACCTCGGCGGCGGGAGAGGCCTCCCAGCGGTGGGACTTCGGCCCATCCGGGCTGGAGAATCACCGCAGGGGCCTCTCCGATCGGAGTGGCGAGATTCCCGCCACCGCCACTTCCCGGGTGGCGGAGAATCTCTGCCACGGCGGGGGCAGGATTTTCGGCGGCCCCAGGAGATTCTCCGACCCTGCTGGGGGTCGGAGAATTTCGCCCCTTATCTCGCTGAGGTGTCCTTCAATCCTAAAATTGGCAGCCTTTTAAAACATGCATTTCTTATCATCTAAGGACCACTTTGTTGATATATCTTACCTTGAGAACTTTAAAAGTTCTCTCCGTTATCCATCTTTTTCCCAGGGCAGCTGAAGGACAGTTCTGGGGTCAAATGTGAGGAATTTCCATTTGGGCAAGGCACCAGGGCTTTAAGGGTATTATTAATGCAGCAGTGATCTTGGTGGTCCTATATTCTTCAGAGACTGGACAACCTACAGTAGGCACCTCAAAGAACTGGAGAGTAGTCAAGAGCGGTGTCTTCACAAGATCGTCCAAATTAGATGGCAAGAAAGGCAGCCCAACGGCAACATCCCCTCTCAAGCCAAATGCTCAGCATCGAATGCTGATCACTCCAAACCAGCTCCGTTAAGGCAGGATACGTCGTTCGTATGCCTGACACCAGACTCCCAAAACAACAGCTCAAATCGGAACTTGATCGTGGCAGGAGATTCCCAGGAGGACAGCGGAAACGCTTTAAGGATGTCCACGAAGCATCCCTGAAAAGGACACATATGTCCAACTGTCCATTACTGCAAAAACAACACACACACACAACCCCACCAACCATGAAAAAAAGAACTAAAACTCTGCAGAGTATCAGATCATAAAGTCAGAAAAAAAAACATAACTTGTCTCCAGAAAGCGGCTTGTATCCTTCACAAACACATTATAGCTGCTGCAGACAAGTGTCATTTACTTAGTTAAAGTGTTAAAGTGTTCTTTCCAAAATGTTCGAGATGGGTTTTATATATGTACATATATAATCCAGCTGATGACATCATAAAGTAATATGTCCAGGCAGTGGCAATATAAATTCATTTTTGTGTAATATATTTTTGTAACACGATGGATATGTTTTCCCAGCATTTCTGAATGTCAGTCAGCCAGCACGGACCCTGGCTAACATTTCTTCCCCTCAGTCTAGTCAAACGTGTAGTTAGTTAAAACATTCTCACTGTCAACCCAACACATTCAGCATCCACTGTAGCTTGGCCCAGGCACCACCTCGGCCTTTATGATTATACACACCACTCAGCATGTGTGTCCACTGAACCATCCAGAGAAACCATTTAATTAAAGTGAATTGCCATCTGAAAATTCTTCAATGTTCTGACTTTCTTGATTCATCATCTGCAGGCTGATATCTCTCAGCATTCCAAATCGAGAAGAATTTGTTTCCAGTGATTTCTGTTAAGAGATTGCCGTTCCAACTGGCAATGCTCATGATTATCTGTCACATACTAAGTGAGCATTTTTTGAACCACTTCAAAATGCGCAATGTTAAAAAATATTTTTTTTTTTAGGCCAGCTCACCAAATTCCTCAGTGTCTTTAAATTGTGAGCAGCATTCTTTTTCTTCACCGATGAATCAATGTGCCCAGTTTCTGGCCACAGATCATTTCAGTGATCTCCAATGCCTAATTCAATGAGAACATTCACAATTTGCTTTCCAGTTCTGTGTGCCAGGAACCTACATAAAAAAAATAATTTTCTTACCGGAAACCATGAGCGAAATTCTCCGCCACATGGCGCCGCAAATGTGAACCGCGATCGGGTGGGGAATTGGCTGTCCGACCAAAATTGAGTCCACGCCCGTCGCTCATGGGCTGGGATGGTACGTGGTAGTGACATGACGCCAAATCCGTGTACTTGGGGTACCCCCCTCGGGATCGCAGTGGCCTGGCAAACCGCCATTGCTGCAGTCTGTCTTTTAAGTGCACCCCGCTGGTGATACCTACAAGGTCCTGGCTGCTCACACTGCAAAGTGCTGCCTGTGTCCTTGAAATGCTCAGAAGGCCTCTGGTCATCTGGGAGCCAACCCAGACTGGCCCTCTGGACATCTTCATACCCCAGCTGTACCATCAAGGGCCGAGCTCAATCAGGAGCCCACAAGATGTTGGCATTCCTCAGAAGCGCTGTCTCATTGCAGAGGAAGCAGGGGATCAGCAGAGCTCACCCCAAACAGAGGACACTTACACCGTAGCCTACAAAACCCTCCCTGGTTCTCTGCCTCCCTCAGGGCAAAGGACTCACCAGTGACCCCCACCCCTCTGGATCACCAGCTGTCTCCTCCTGACGGGAGTGACCTCACTAATTGCCTCTGCTGCCACCTCCCAGGCAATGTTCAGGAGGGCAGGCTTTAGCCTGCTGGCCACGCTGGGGGAAGAGGGTGTCCCTCCATTCCTCACTGTGGAGCTGTGGGTCCATTTGGACTCTCGGACTTGGGGGGAGGTCCTTTCTGAGCCATCTTGGTGGCTGCAGTGAGTGTGTGGTAATTGGAGCACTTAAAAACAGCTCCAGTGGCTAGAATGCCCGCTGGGCCAGAATTGCCCGGATTTCACGGCAGCTGAGTGCTGGCTCATCGTTATGTCTTGAGTTTCTCCACAAATAGCGCCCCCAATGGGAACACAAACTACATACAATTCAGCCCCTGTGTCAACACTTAGTCTCCCAAACGGACAGTTTTGCCCCGTAGATCCAATCACAATCTGAGGTTCTCATTGTTGAGTTACACAAATGTAGAGCTACACAGGTGGAAAGACTTGTGAAACAACCGGGGCCCCGGGAATGCTCCTACTCTTTGAGTAAGAAATGGGAGGATGCCAGTCCTTGATAAATTAATGGCTTGCTAATGAAATTCCATTCTCAGAAATTGCAAAGTTAATTTCTACGATTTTGCTAATGGGTCATAACTGGGGCTGGTTTAGCTCACTCGGCTAAATCGCTGGCTTTTAAAGCAGGCCAGCAGCATGGTTCGATTCCCATACCAGCCTCCCCGGACAGGCACCGGAATGTGGCGACTAGGGGCGTTTCACAGTAACTCCATTGAAGCCTACTCATGACAAGAAGTGATTTTAATTTTCATAAAGAAAACTTGGCACGCTCCTACTCATCGTTAATGGAGGGTTTTTACTCCATTAGAGTGCTTGCTTCCCATCAAGGTGTTGCTCGTTGTGTTCTGTTTTTAATTGGCTCTGTTTATGGTGGTTAATATGGTCGCCTTCCTTAATTCTCATTACGTTTGCTCAAGAGTCGCCAGGTATCTTTCGACACCGCCACAAGGTTCAAAACCGAATACTGATCAAAGACTCGATACACCAGTTAGTAAGTTCGAAATCAATGCTCATTTATTTACGCACACAGTCAAATATACTCATGCACAAAACCCTACCAACTAAATTATCACTACTACTTAGCTTTGGGTGCCCACTCAGTCAGAGGAACAATGGCCATTGTCCGGTTCTGAGGCTGCTAGGGTCGAGCTGGTACGGAATAGTAGCTAGGTGCATCTGTCTCGTAGCGTGAGTTGACTTTGGACTTACTTGTTCTGGTGCAGCTGCTAGGTGGGCCTCTCATCGCTGAGAACCAAGGCCAAGAGAGCGATTCTCTCTTGGGGGCTTCTTCTTATACCCAAAGGGGGCTTCGCGTGCTTTTGGGCGGGCCTTGAACTTGGTCCCAATTAATTGGACTGTATCTTGATCATCGGTATCGATTTCCTCCAATAAAGGGGTGGTTGCCCTGATTGCTGGGCGGGCCCTAGGTGGCCGTTGGCCTGCTTTGTTCTAGTCTCCTCTGGCGCCGGGGTGTCTGCTTTAGTATAGTTTACCTAAATGTTACCCCTTTGTCCCCGGAGATGGCTCATTAGTATGGTAATGGCTTTGCAGTATCGGTCTTGTCTGGGAGCTACAGCTCCAATCAACAGACAAACCTTACACCTGCTTGCTTTCTCAGCATTGTCCATTTTCCCTGCATTCTTTGCAAAGTATCCAGTTTGTAATCGGGACATGGCCATCCCAGATGGCTACAAAGGGAAATAAAAAACCGGCATTAATAAATCAAGTAGCTGTTGGATACTTTAACATTGGTGCTGTTTTCATTTGGATTCCTGGTGACCAACTTCTGATATTTAGAACATAGAACATAGAACAGTACAGCACAGAACAGGCCCTTCGGCCCTCAATGTTGTGCCGAGCCATGATCACCCTACTCAAACCCACGTATCCACCCTATACCCGTAAACCAACAACCCCCCCCTTAACCTTACTTTTATTAGGACACTATGGGCAATTTAGCATGGCCAATCCACCTAACCCGCACATCTTTGGACTGTGGGAGGAAACCGGAGCACCCGGAGGAAACCCACGCACACAGGGGGAGGACGTGCAGACTCCACACAGACAGTGACCCAACCGGGAATCGAACCTGGGACCCTGGAGCTGTGAAGCATTTATGCTAACTACCATGCTACCCTGCTGCCCCTATTTGGAACATTAAATCCTGCAAACCTATGCATCCATAATGTATCAGGAATGTTGAAGGATTAGGAACAAGAGTAAGTCCTTTGTCCCTTTGAGCTTGTCCGCCATTCCATTTGGTAATAGCTGATTTGTACCTCAACTCCACTTTTTTGCTCAAAGTCATAGGATCATTGTAGAATCATAGAATCATGACAATGCATAAGGAAGCCATTCAGCCCATCAAGTCAGCATCAACCATCTGAAAGAACACCCTACCTCGGAACACGCCCCCGCCCTCTCCTCGTAACCCAGTAATCTGACCTAATCTTTTGGATACTTAGGGGCAAGTTAGCATGGCCAATCCACCTAACCTTCACAGGTTTTGACTGTGGGAGGAAACCACCCAGAGGATACCCACGCAGACAATAGAGAAAGTGCAAACTCCACACAGTCACCCAAGGTCGGAATCGAACCCTGGTCCCTGGTGCTGTGAGGCAGAAGTGTTAACAACTGTGCCACCGTGTCCTTTGATATTTGAACAAAGATTTCCCGATCTCAGTCCTGAAACTCCAATTGTGCTCCATCCCCATCTTCCACCGACTTTCTGGGGAGAATTCCCCCAATTCCTACTTATGCGAAAACGTGCCTCCTGATTTTGCTCTTGAATGGTCTAGCTCTAATTTTAAGATTATGCCCCCCTCCTCTTGATTTCCGCACAGGGGGAAATAGTTTTTTTCTGTAGATGCCTCATTAAATCGGCAAATCTAAACTCAGACAAATACAAGACAGGCGCATGCAACCTGTCTTCATAATTTAACCCTTCTAAGCCCCGTTTTCTGGTGATTCTGTACCACCACATCGCCTCCAAGGTTAAGATACCCCTGCTGAGGTATGGTGATTAAAATTGAACGAGAATCCAGGTAGGTTCTGATCAAGCCTCTGTACACAGAGGTATAACTTCCCGAGAGCTGGAATTAGCAGTGTGAAAGTTCATGGATGGAACCCCTAGAATTCAGAAGCCTGAATATAAAGTCATTCCATCTATAATATTCAGTGCTACTGAGCTGAATGAAGCTAACTTTTGATCTCCCAGGCATATAGAGGAATTTTCAACATCCAAAAAAGGATGGGATGAGATCATGTGCAAAAGATTATTAAAAAATGTAAAACACAACTCCAACCTATGGCCAACCAGCTCATGTGAGGTTACGTGAAGTGAAGATGGGGACATTGAGAAAATCTGGCCACTCTGGAAAAGGCAGGGTGAGGGTCTGGTGTTGGTGACAAGAGAAGATGAAACATCAGAAAAGAACAGCCAGAGTGGAGAAGGATTACAAGGCTGACAATGCCAGAAACTGGATGGAGGCAGGAATGACAACAATGTGTAGAATTCTAGTGAACAAAGAGAGTTGAGTACAGCCCCTCATGGACAATGGTTAATTGTGGATGGATGGGGAGTCACAGAAGCTCAAAACCACATCTAGTAAGATGTGTATTTACTGTCCAGGGCACTGCTTTCTTCATATTTATTCCTTTTCAGTCTGTACATTTATCCAGAAATATTCAATATTTGTTTTTAACCATGAACCCTTCAGTACTATTAAATACAATACGTAAGCCTTAATGACAGAAAATAGTGAGTTACAAAGCTGGAACTTAACTAAAGATGAGATGATCAACAACTGGAAGAACAAAACATGATTGGTTTGTAAGTGCACATTAATCATCAGCTTAGATTACACCTTGGAATAATTTCCTTCTCTCTCTCCCCGTCATAATATGCAGTGGATGTTTTTAAATCATTGATAAAGTTATGTGTTAATTCAGGCTTAGGAGTCAGATTTGAGTTGCAGAATTGGAAATTCTAGCTGTTTAATATTGTTAGAATTGCTTTTTAAATGTACCTTCTTGTGTGGATTACCTCTTTGAAAGTCTCTCAAGGATATTTTATTGCTCTATGGACTTGTAAATCTTTGTGCAAGTATCTTCTGTAGAACTCAAATTTTGTTTGAAATATTTCGTCCGTTCTCAGAAAAAATTAAATGTGCTCTGATAGTGAATTCTTGCATCCCAGGAAATGAAAACCAAGCAAAGGATCATCTGTCAAGATGTTAATATCTCCGTCTCCTCCTCCAGGTGCCATCCCTAAGAGGGCATTTGCAACCATGAATTTCCATTGGATTGATCCATGATTATGCATGGCAAATGATGTACCATCAATTGAACGTGAGACGAGTTGCTGTACAAAAGTATGGCTTTAATCAGCTAGATGTTAGCCCTGCGGTTTACGACCGCCAGGAGTACTGGGTATTTATACCCCGCCCTGGAGGCAGGGTTAACTCAGCCTCTCGACCAATCGGGGAGCCGTCACATGACTGGTCTCAACCAATCGGTCGAGAGGCACATGACCAACCAGGGCCAATGGTAAGCCGGTGTTCTGCACCAATGGCAGGCAGCTATGCTAATCATACCACCACATTCACCCCTTGCGGAGAAAGAAGCCGGGGGGGGGGGGGGGGTGTCAACGAGAGCTGGGGGGGGGGAGAACTGATGGTATGAGTAGTAATGAGAGAAGGAAAAAAAATGTATCCTTGGCTTCCCACTGGCCCAGACATTTAACAACAGTACATACTGTCCATACAAGGTCCATGGTGGCGTTGAAAGTTAAATGGACTTGATTAGCCTTTTCGTTGCCCGTGACGTCCTGGCAGACTGCCACAGTGGAGTTGATGACGCTGGTTCAGCCGATGGTGGTGGTTCAGCTGATGTCCTGGACTCCGGGAACGATGGTCCTTGAACTGTCTCCATAACCCGGGCTGGTGGTGGAGACGCCATGGATGGGGGTGGGGTGGTCTGGGTGGGGCGCTGGGGGAGAAAGAACAGAGGGGGGTTCTGTTGTGAAGGGGGGGAGGGCCGCACGCCGGCGGGTGCCAGGTCCCGGAGGGAGACCGTGTCCTGCCGACCATCGGGGTACTCCACGTACACATACTGTGGGTTAGCGTGGAGTAACTGGACTTGTTCCACCAATGGGTCGGACTTGTGCACCCGCACATGCTTCCGGAGCAAGATGGGTCCGGGGATGGCCAGCCACATCGGGAGAGGGGATCCGGAGGATGACTTCCTGGGGAAAACAAGAAGACGTTGATGAGGTGTCTGATTTGTTGTGATACAGAGGAGTGAGCGGATAGAATGTAGGGCATCGGGGATAACCTCTTGCCATCGGGAAATCGGGAGATCTCTGGACCGGAGGGCCAGTAGTATGGTCTTCCAGATGGTACCATTCTCCCGCTCGACCTGTCTGTTACCCCGAGGGTTATAGCTGGTCGTCCTGCTAGAGGCAATGCCCCTGCTGAGCAGGAATTGACGCAGCTCGTCACTCATAAATGAGGACCCCCGGTCGCTATGTATGTACGCGGGGTAGCCGAACAGGGAGAAGATGGAGAGGAGGGCCTTAATGACAGTCGATGTGGTCATGTCGGGACAGGGAATGGCGAAGGGGAAGCGGGAGTATTCATCGATTACCGTCAGGAAGTAAATGTTGCGGTTGTTAGAGGGAAGTGGCCCCTTGAAGTCAATGCTGAGACGTTCGAAGGGGCGGGATGCTTTGATCAGATGCGCGCGCTCGGGGCGGTAGAAGTGCGGTTTGTACTCTGCACAGATGTGGCAGTCACGGGTTACTGTCCTGACTTCCTCGATGGAGAAGGGCAGGTTGCGGGCCCTTATGAAATGGTAGAGACGGGTCACCCCTGGATGGCAGAGGTCCGCGTGGAGGGAGCGGAGGCGGTCTATCTGCGCGCTGGTGCAGGTACCGCGGGACAGGGCATCAGGAGGCTCATTGAGCTTCCCAGGACGATACAAGATATCGTAGCTGTACGTGGACAACTCGATCCGCCACCGTAAGATCTTGTTGTTCTTAATCTTGCCCCTCTGTGCATTATCGAACATGAAGTGGAGATGCCGGCGTTGGACTGGGGTGAGCCATTCACCTGAGGAAGGAGCTGCGCTCTGAAAGCTTGTGTTTGAAACAAACCTGTTGGACTTTAACCTGGTGTTGTAAGACTTCTTACTATATCGAACATGAAGGCCACTGACCGTTGGTCTGTGAGGAGGGTAAACTTCCTGCCGGCCAAATAGTGCCTCCAATGTCGCACAGCTTCGACTATGGCCTGGGCTTCCTTTTCCACTGAGGAGTGGCGGAGTTCGGAAGCCTGGAGGGTTCTGGAGAAGAAGGCCACGGGTCTGCCCGCTTGGTTCAGGGTGGCCGCCAGAGCTACTTCTGATGCGTCGTTCTCGACCTGGAAGGGGAGGGACTCGTCGATGGCGCGAATCGTGGCCTTTGCGATGTCCGCTTTGATGCGGCTAAAGGCCTGGCAGGCCTCTGACGACAGCGGGAAGTTCGTGGACTGAATGAGGGGATGGGCCTTGTCGGCGTAATTGGGAACCCATTGGGCGTAGTAAGCGAAGAAACCCAGGCAGCGTTTAAGGGATTTGAGGGTATTGGGGAGAGGGAGTTCCGTCAGGGGGCCCATGCGTTCAGGGTCAGGGCCTATCACTCCGTTACGCACTACGTAGCCGAGGATGGCTAGATGGTCGGTGCTAAACACGCACTTATCCTTATTGTAAGTTAGGTTAAGGAGTATTGCGGTTTGGAGGAATTTACGGAGGTTGGTGTCATGGTCCTGCTGGTCGTGGCCGCAGATGGTGACATTATCGAGGTAAGGGAAGGTAGCCCGTAATCCGTACTTGTCGACCATTTGGTCCATCTCCCGTTGGAAGACCGAGACCAGATTTGTGACACCGAATGGGACCCTGAGGAAGTGGTAGAGGCGCCCATCAGCCTCGAACGCGGTGTACTTGCGGTCACTCGCGCAGATGGGGAGCTGGTGATAGGCGGACTTGAGGTCCACAGTGGAGAAGACTTTGTATTTCGCGATCTCGTTTACCATGGCGGAAATACGGGGGAGAGGATACGCGTCCAGTTGCGTAAACCGGTTGATGGTCTGGCTGTAGTCGATGACCATCCGGTTTTTCTCCCCAGTCCGGACCACCAGCACTTGGGCTCGCCAGGGACTGTTGCTGGCCTCGAAGACCCCTTCCTTCAGCAACCTATGGACCTTGGACCTGATGAAGGTCCTGTCCTTCATCAGGACAATCGGGGGTGAGATTAGCAAACAAGGAGGGGGGGTCCACTTTGAGGGACGCGAGGCTGCAGACAGTGAGGGGGGTATAGGGCCGCCGAATTGGAAGGTCAAGCTCTGCAGGTTGCACTGGAAGTCCAGTCCTAGGAGTGCCGGTGCGCAAAGGTCGGGGAGGACAAGGAGTTTATCATTTTTAAAAACCTTCCCTTGGACCGTGAGGTCTGCGATGCAGCACCCGGTGATGCGGACGGAGTGCGAACCTGAGGCTAACCCGATTTTGTGTTTTACAGGGTGGACAGGGAGCGCGCAGCGTCTTACCGTGTCAGGGTGTACGAAGCTTTCCATGCTCCCGGTGTCCAGCAGGTAGCCTGTCTCGTGCCCGTTGAGGTGGATTAGCGTCGTCGTCTTGGCGAGCGTGCGTGGACGTGACTGGTCGAGCTGAATGGCCGCGAGCCGTGGAGAAGATCCATAGTCGTCGTCGGCCGAGTAGGTGCTGGCAGGACCTTGTGTGCCAGTCCAGGATGGCGACGCCCAGGACCCGTACGTGGAGTCGGTGCCCCAAGATAGCGGCGCCCAGGACCCGCACGTGGCGTCCGGGGCCCAAGATGGCGGCGGCGGCGGCGGGACCCTTGTGGTTGCTGGGGGCGGGGTTAGCGGTGCCGGCAGGCCGATCGGAGCGGCAGAGAGCGGGGACAGAGAGCCGCGCAGGCCGGGCGCAGGGGCCCGGAGACGGGGGGGGGGGAGTGATTGGCGCGGTGCGCTGGATGGGCCCGGAAAGGCCTGGAGGAGGAGATCCCCGGTCGCTGTGCGGCACAGCAGCGACCGATTTGGCCTGGCAGACTGACGAAAAATGACCCTTCTTCCCGCAGCTCTTACAAAGGGTGGAGCAGGCCGGGCAGCGCGGGCGAGGGTGTTTGGCGAACCCACAGAAATAGCAGCGGGGCCCCGCGGACTTGTCGGGGCGTCCCGCGGCGCAGGCATGAGGGGGGTCGGGAGCGGTGGATGGCGGTGGGGAAGCGTGCCAGGAGGCCCAGGGTGCTGCAGTGCGGCTGGGGACATAGGCGCGGGAGTTTAAGTCGGCGACCTCCAGGGAGGTGGAGAGAGTCTGTGCCTCAGTTAGGCTGAGGTCGTCTTTTTCCAGCATCCGCTGGCGGATAGCGGCGGACTGCATCCCAGCCACATAAGCATCTCTGATCAAAAGTTCAATGTGCTCAGTGGCTGAAACTTGGAGGAAGGTGCAATTCCTCCCCAGGACAGCGAGGGCCTGGTACAAATCGTCTAAGGATTCACCGGGGAGCTGTTGTCTAGTAGCCAGCAGATGTCGGGCGAACACTCGGTTTACCGGCTTAAGAAACTGTCCTTTCAGCTTATCCATGGCTGCGTCGTAATCTTTTTCTTCCCCTATCATCGCGTAGGCCGCCATGCCCACGCTGGAATGGAGGATATGAAGCTTCTGTGCCATGGTGGGGAGGCTGCTTGCGGACGCCAGGTAGCCATCGAAACACTCCAGCCAATGTTTGAAGATTTCCGATGCGTTCTGAGTTTGCGGGCTGATGCGGAGGCATTCGGGCTTGATCCGGAGCTCCATCTTCAAATTTCTAGCTGGTTAAATTGATGTACCATCAATTGAACGCTAGACGAGTTGCTGTACAAAAGTATGGCTTTAATCAGCTAGATGTTAGCCCTGCGGTCGATTACAGTATAAGGACGACCGCCGGGAGTACTGGGTATTTATACCCCGCCCTGGAGGCGGGGTTAACTCAGCCTCTCGACCAATCGGGGGACCGTCACATGACTGGTCTCAACCAATTGGGCGAGAGGCACATGACCAACCAGGGCCAATGGTAAGCCCTTGTTCTGCACCAATGGCAGGCAGCTATGCTAATCATACCACCACAGCAAAGTACTGCAGTGGTTTGTCGTTGCCGTTGGCAGCATGGCTGACCAGAAACTCTCCCACTCTTCTACCGCCTTCCATCAGACATATCGGGCGAGATTCTCTGACCTCCCCGCGGCGTGTTTCTCGGAGGCGGGATGTGGCCCGCCGTTGGCCGGCTGAGGGACCTTCCGGTCCCGCCGCTGCCAATGGGATTTCCCATTGAATCCACCCCCTGCGCTGCCGAGAAATCCGTGGCAGACGTGAGCCGTCGGTGGCACCGGAAGATCCCGCCGCCGTGAACAGCTGGAAGATTTTGCGAAGTGAAGGGATCTACAGGCTGATAATCAACTTGTTTGGTCACATTATGGTCAGAGGTCAAACTGACATAAGAAAAAAATACAGCAATATCCAAGTAAAGAGAATAGTGAGTTCAGCCTTTATTGTCAGGCCACATTAATGAATGGATATTGGGGAATTGTCTTGCTGACGTTATTGCAGAATCCTTCATTTCAGGAGACAAAGTACAGGATTTTCCGATTCCCCCAGCTGTGTTTTTCTCAGCCGCGCGCCGTTTGTTGCCGACGTGATTCTATATTCCCTCCACTTGCCAATGGGATTTCCCATTAAAAGGACCCCATGCTGCCATGAACCCCACTGGTGGGGGTGTGCTGCCAGCAGGAAGAGTGAACCCCATGATCAGAGACTTCCATCCAAAAGGAATTTGAAGGGTTAGGTAGGATATGCATGATTTTCAGATTATTATGAATATTGTTGTGATATATATTATAACTCTCCCCCAAACTCCACCCCCAAATTTACAAAAATGGCTTTTTGGGAGAAAATCAGATCTTAAGGGCTTTTTTGAGTTACAGAGGGAAGTTTCGACCAGTTGATATTGACCATGTTATTAACCCTTGCAACATGTACCTGTTTGATACCCATTGTTTCTAGAATGATTGTAATCCGTGGACGCATTCATCAGCAACCTTTTCAAAACGACACCCGTAACATATTTCTTCTTGCTAATGATGTTTAATACCACTTTTGAAAAAGTGCTGTGGGGATCAAGTCCTTTCTGGCTTAACTGGTTAAGGAGGCTGACATTCCACAATATCGTCTTCAGCCACAGTGATTTGTTTTAGTTTGAACGTTTTGTTGCACGTCTTTATTAAATAAAGCACAGCGCCAGAGGCTTTGAAAGCTTCTTCTCTGTATCCCTCATGCTAATCACTCAAGAGCCACTTGTACCTGTCCCTCACTGCTGAGATTCTGCGTAATATCGAATCTTTATGGAGTCAGTCTGATCGTGTTTTAAGTAACTGTTTCCAGTTGCAAATGAATCTCTTCTTTTAGACTGGCTGTCAAAATGGATTATGCGCCTGAGGAGAACATTGTCTTTCAAGAAGTTAATAATGCAATCAATTTGATGGCACAGTGATGGAGCATGTGTCTGATCTAATATGCGGTACTGTGGAAAGACAGGAAGTGAGCTAATAGTCATCGAATCATAAAACAATGCAGAACAGAAGGAGGCCATTTGTCCCATTATGCCTGTGCTGTTTCTTTGGAAGAATTAACAATCATCCAATCATCCCTTGCTCTATTCCCATAGCATTGCAAAGATTCCACCTTCAAGTGGATATCCAACTCATTTTTGAAAATTATCATTGAATCCTCTTCTACCACCGTTTCAGGCAGTGCATTAGAACATAGAACATACAGTGCAGAAGGAGGCCATTTGGCCCATCGAGTCTGCACCGACCCACTTAAACCCTTCCTTCCACCCTATCCCTGTAATCCAATAACCCCTCCTAACTTTTTTGGATACTAAGGGCAATTTAGCATGGTCAATCCTCCTAACCTGCACATCTTTGGACTGTGGGAGGAAACCGGAAAACCTGGAGGAAACCCACGCAGACATGGGGAGAACGTGCGGACTCCGCACAGACAGTGACCCAGCAGGGAATCGAACCTGGGACCCTGGCGCTGTGAAGCCACAGTGCTAATCACGTGTGCTACCGTGCTGCATTCTACGTTGTAAAAACACACTGTACCGTGTTATTTTTCCCTCTTGTATATTTGCAGATCACCCTAAATCTGTCTCCTCTAGCTATCTACTCTTGCACAACTGGAAATAGTCTCTCTTTTTACTCCTTCAAGGTTTTGAACAATTAAATCTCCTCTTCGCTTTCTCCACTCCGTGGGAACACTTCTAGTTTTTATATTCTCTTCATGTCGAGCTTTCATCCAACGATCCTATATATTGTGAGTCCTGGTAGCATCGTCAAGTGGACAACACAAGTTGAAGACAAAGAGAAAGAGAAAATAAGAGGGCGAATCAACACTGTGTTATAGGCAGGTGAAGCAAATTACATGATTGCTCATTTGATTGCTGAGTAGTGCATAGCTTGAGTGGATTTGAAGGAGAATATCTAAAAACAAACAAAAAAGCACAAAATGCAATCAATTTAAATTTATCTCTATTTTTAAAAGTGTAATGAAGGGTTATGTCTGTAGGTGGTTAAAAACTCCTACTCTGTCTTTGAGGAAGGGCAGATAAATAAAAATGGCAATTATATGTAAATATATTTGCCAAACCTGAGAGAATTGCTTTTAAATAGATCAATTGCTTAGACAATTTTAAAATCAATTGATTTCCATTGAGATAAGTTAACTCTTTTAGTAGTTCTTTTACAAATAGGTATGATTGGCTGATTGAATCAAATAGCATGTTATTCTGGGTGGTTGTAATAGGCAGAATATAGGCTGCACCCAAACAGTGCATGCATGCAAAACCCAGAAGCAAAATGTCTACTGTTAGCTGTGATTCTGTGTTTAGGCAGTACTTTCTGAATAATCCTGAGTGCACAAATAGTTACACAAACAACAAATTTAAGATAAACCAGTCGAGCTCGTAACATAGCTCATTTCCCCTTGCTAGAAGCAACATACATTCATACATATGGTCCCATTTTCTGAAAACAAAACTAATATGTGCAAGTGGTGCACCTTTTCTGAATTACCCAGGAGCTTGAGAAGCCTTTTGTTCCCCTTTGCTTTGTCCATGGCAACACCCCAGCCAATCAGATTCAACTTGCCAATCTTTCAGCACCTTTTCCTCCTGTCGTATAAATTGTTGTGAGGATTTGAAATTTGGCATTCTTGCATTTGTCCAGATCAGTGCAAGATGAAAAGTCTTGGCAACGTGTGTCACTTTTCAGCAATGTTCAAGGTTTAGTGAACTTAGAAGTCAATTTCTCCGAGTTTATAGAAACCGTTCATCTGAAGGAGGAAAAAGGGTTAATAATAAGTTTTGACACAAAGTTCCATTCAAGCAGCGCTGAAACAAGAACACTGCTCCCGCTAGCCGGAATATTGAAATTGGCAAAACAAAGCTGGAGAAAGCTGACAAAACTCAACATCTCTGGAAAAAGCAGGAGTAAGTCGATGTTTCCAGCCCCAAGACTTACTCAACACTCTATTGCATCGTGATGCACTGAGCATTTTAAAGAAAATAATTGTCTGCATATTTTCAACATCCGCTGTATTGTTTTCCCGGTTGTATGCTTTAAATTTGAGCAAATTCACCACTAGATGGCACCAAAAAACATTCAATGAAACCTGGAAATTCAGAAAGTAATTCAAATACTTTTGGAGAATTGCACAGCCCACCCGACCATTCAGCTTATTGCATCCATACTGCCTCTTCAAAAGTTTTGTTCAGTTCTCCTCTGCTCTTTTTGCACAGCCCTCCAAAAGTTTCCATTTGAAGTTGATCTCCAATCCTCTTCTGAAGGTGCTTTGAATCTGCTCCCATGTCCTTTCATGTTAGCCATGATGTGGAGATGCCGGTGTCGGACTGGGGTGGGCACAGTAAGAAGTCTTACAACACCAGGTTAAAGTTTAACAGGTTTATTTGGAATCACTAGCTTTCGGAGCGTAGCTCCTTCATCAGGCGAGTCACCTGATGAAGGAGCTACGCTCCGGCAGCTAGTGATTCCAAATAAATCTGTCGGACTTTAACCTGATGTTGTAAGACCTTTTTACTGTCCTTTCATGTGGCACATTCCAGCTCATAATAACTTCCTGCGTGGAAAGAAACGCTCCCATCAGCTCCCCCTGATTCTTTTGCCAGTTATATTAAATTTGTGTCATGTGGTTACCGACTGACACCACTTCCACAAACCCCTCCCTCCCTCCACCTTTAGCCAATAGAAATCTTTCCATTAATCCAATTTAGCTCAGTTGGTTGAACAGCTGGCGTATGATGAAAAACGAGGCTGCCAGCATTGCTTCAATTCCCGTACTGACTGAGGGCCCTGTCTTCGCAACCTTGCCCCTCATGTGAGGTGTGGTGAACCTCTGGTTAAATCACCAACAGTCAGCTCGCCCCCTCGAAGGGGAAAGCAGCCTATGGCCGTCTGGGCCAATGGTGACTTTACGTTATTGGGAGGATTCAGTAATGGTGTTTTCACCGCAGTATAAACGTTTTGCTCTTGGCTATTTTGATTTTTTTTTAATGCATTAATCGGTGGAAATTTAAAAAATGTAAATTGGTGAAGGGTTACGCTAGAAAAACGTTGCTGCCACCGACAGATACTCTATGACTCCAAGTGGAAAGATTTTATCTGTGCAGTGATCAACCCACAAGCCTACCAAAATCGAAGTGTGGCAGCTGTGCATCTATTCCCAGGCCTTTCGACCGAAGGTGAGTCAAAAATGGGTTCAGGGAAGGTTAAATAAAATTGGTTTATTAAGCTGGTTGGACAAAAGAATAGTAGACAAAATTTCATCCACCTCACTGAAGCCTGAACAACCAGGGCGATTGTGTGCATTTCCCAATACCGCAAAAGAAATTGCCCAGTTTTTTGCAAAAAAAAAAGATTTTGTGAAAATGGTTTAATTTTAAGCAAAGAAATGAAGAAGATCTTTGCCCTGGCAGTGGTCACCGTGTAGCCACAAGATCTAGGAGGTTCATTATGATTTTGCAAGTTGAAGATAACAAGAAAAAATCCAAAACAACGTGGACAATTTTTACCTAATCTACCCATCGGGAAGCTATAGGACTGAACAGTAGATTTACACCCTCGCTGGGATTTACGCTGCGATTCAATGGAGAATGATGCTGGACAGGGTGTTAAGCTGGGAGTCCCACCTGAACTCATGTTTTCCTGCCTGGTGCATTTGGTAATAACGGACCCATTGGGCGACGGTGCGGAGAATAGCGGGGTTTGTAAAATTTTACGGCCACGCTAGTCTGACGCCCTCCCGCTATTCTCCCCCCCCCCGGCACGCCCGACTCCCGATACGAATCGCTGCCGCCGTTTTTTAACGGCCAGCAGCGATTCTCAGCTGGCCGATGGGCCGAGTTCCAAGCCCTTTACGGCTGTTTTTCCGAACGGCAAACACACCTGGTCTGGCCATTCGTAAAAACGGCCGTAAAGTCCCGATTTTTAAAACCATGGCACCAATTGGCACGGCAGTACCACGGCCGTGACAAGGGTGCCATGGGCCCGCGATCGGTGGGCACCGATCACGGGCAGCGGGTCCGATACCCGCGCACTCTTTGTCCTTCCGCCGCCCCGCTGTATCACTTCGCGGGGCGGCTGAGGGGCATCCCGGCCCGCGCATGCGCGGGTTTCGCGCAAATGCGCGATGACGTCATCCGCGCATGCGCGGGTTGGAGTCTTCCAATCCGCGCAAGCGCGGCTGACGTCATGTGACGCGTCAGCCGGCGCAAACTCTGGCAAGCGGGCTTAACGAAATTCGTTAAGCCCGCGATGCCGGAGTTTACGGCGGCGGCATGCTAGCCCCGACCGGGGACCAGAATCGGTTCCCGGTCGGGGAGGGGGAGGCTGGTGTCAAACCCGCCCGGATTTGACGCCAGTCTTACGATTTCTCCCTCTCTGGGAGAATCGCGCCCATTATGTTTTAAATGAAAGAATGTTTATTCCAAATCCCAATGCTTCGGTTCGCTGAATGATCTAAATCAAACACAGCTTTAATTTAGGAGAATGGGGTTGTAGTTTGATTTATATCAAAAATGTAAAGAATTCAAAGGTTTCCTGATGCATTTCATGTGGCGTGGCTTTGAAATAATTCCCTCAAGTGATAACCCAAATTATGCTTGTTTTCCTTATTTTAGTGACATTGGGAGACTCCCTAGGGTCCATAAATCCTAACTGTATGAATAACAAGTTAGTTAAAAGAAAGATATTTGCCAGGAGATATTCCTGCTCCTCAGAATACTGTCTGACCTTTTAAAAACAGTTTTATAATTCTGGCAAGGACAGTCTTTTGTTGC
The DNA here is from genome assembly GCF_902713615.1 of Scyliorhinus canicula. NCBI lineage: Eukaryota > Metazoa > Chordata > Chondrichthyes > Carcharhiniformes > Scyliorhinidae > Scyliorhinus > Scyliorhinus canicula. Next base: position 32,808,889 of record NC_052164.1, read on the forward strand.
TTATCCATAATTAAGAACATAAAACCTAAGAGCAAGAGGAAGCCATTTGGCCCCTTGAGCCTGTTCATCCATTCAATAAGACCATGTCTGATCTTCTTGTGGCCTTAAATTAGAGTTGGCACAATTGCACAGTGGTTAGCACTGCTGCCTCACAGCACCAGAGACCTGGGTTCAATTCAGGGTGACTGTCTGTGTGGAGTTTGCATGTTCTCCGCGTGTGTGCGTGGGTTTCCTCCTGGTGCTCTGACTTCCTCCCACGGCCCAAAGATGTGCAGGTTAGGTGGATTGTCCATGCTAAATCGCTCCTTCGTGCCCAGGGATCGGTTATGAAGATAGGGCAGGGTGGACAAAGGAGTGGACATAGGTAGAGTGCTCATTCGAACAGTCCGTGCAGACTCGATGGGCCGAATGGCCTCCTTCTGCACTGTAGGGATTCTATGATTCAACTCCACTTTCTTGCCTACACCCATAACTCTTGACTCCCTTGCCAACAAAAATAAGTCTAACATAGCTGAGAATATATTCAATGACCCAGCCTCTACTGCTCACGGGAAAGATAATTCCAGAGACTAACGACCCTTTGAGAAAATAAATTCCTCCTCATCTCCATGTTAAATGGGAGATGCCATATTTTCAAACTGTGCACTCTAGTTCTAGATTCTCCCATGAGACAGAACATCTCCACAGCTAATCTGTCAAGCCCTCTCAGGATTCTAATTGTTTCAACATGATCGCCTCTCATTCTTCGAAACTCCAATGAGGGCGCCACAATGGTACGATGGTTAGCACTGCTGCCTCACAGCGCTAGGTACCTGGGTTCAATTCCTGCCTTCGGTGACTGTGTGTGTGGAGCTTTCGCATTCTACCAGTGTCTGCATGGGATTCCTCCAGTTGCTCCACTTTCCTCCCGCAATCCAAAGATATGCAGGTTGGGTGGATTGGCTATGCTAAATTTCCCTTTAGTGTCCAAAGATGTCCAGGTTGGGTGGGATTGCAGGGATGGGGCAGAGAAGTGGATCTGGGTCGGGTACTCTTTAGGAGGGTTGGTGCAGACTTGATGGGCCAAATGGCCTCCTTCTCACCATCGTGGGGATTCGATGGATTCTATGGAGTGTAAGCCCCACATGCTCCACCTTTCCTCACAAACCAACCCTTTAATCCCAGGAATTAGCCTATAGGGAACCTTCTCTGAACTTCTTTGAATATAAATCTGTCCCTCTTTAAGTCAGGTGACCAAAACAGTGCACACTACTTGACATGTGTTCACCTCGATGTCCTGTACAGTTGCAGCATGACGTCCCTACTTTTATACTCTATCCCCCTTGCAATAAAGGTCAACATTCCACACATCTTCTTAATTACACACTGTACCAGCATGTTGACATTTGGGATCTCCTTTCATCATTAGCAATTTCCTTTCATCGTAAGGTCAGAAGTGGGGATGCTGATAAATGACAGCTGATGCACAATGTTCAGCATTATTTCTGCCTCCTCAGATACTTAAGCAGGCCATGTCCAAATTCAGCAAGAGCTGGATAATGTCCAGGCTTGGACTGACAAGTGGCAAGTAACATATGTGCCACACAAGTTCCAGACAATGACCATCTCCAACAAGAGAGAATCTAACCTTTGCCCCTTGGCATTCGATGTGTTGACCGAGAAAACCTTCTCAATCAGTTTGGACAGACATCTGAAAACATGCACTGTCTACTGTAACTCTATTTTATTTGGGTATTACAATCTTCAAATCAATCACGCAGAATATGACCCAGACTCACAGCTGAACTCTAGGTATTACCCGCTATAGCGAAGGAGACTGGCCGGGCTACTATCACTCGGTGTGGATATTTTATTCTCTGAGCTCTGAGCTCAAGGCTCCTCTTCTATAATGGTTGCTCTTGGAGTTCCCCAGGTTGTCTCTGTTGATGTGTTCCGATATTCCTTCTTTTATCCAGGTTCTGCGAGCACTGATTCATGATACATATACACACCTGGCCTGAGTTTGATTGTCCCATTAGGACTTAAACTCATTAATAGAGATAAACAGGATACTCCTGCTCAGCCAGGATGATTGAGTCAATATCCGTTGTCCTCTCAAACACTCTTGTCTGTCCAGCTATTAACCCATTAAGGAATCTGATGGTCCCTTTGTACACCATTCGTCCTGCTGCAAAGTTGAACACTGTTGCCTCAAAGTTGCATTTTTATAGCAAAACCAGAAAATACTGGACAATCTCAGCAGGCCTGACAGCATCTGTGGAAAGAGAAGGCGCTAACATTTCGAGTCTGGATGAGTCTTCCTCAAAGCTTTGACAAAGAGTCACCCGAAATTTGACAATGCAGTTGATCTCTTTTTCCAAGTCAATAATGTTGATCGTAAATAGTTGAGTTGAGGCCCCAGCACTGAACCATGCGACACACTTTGCCAACCTGTAAGTGACCTATTTATTTTGACCGTTTCCTGCTAGTTAGCTCTTGGTAATTGCCCTTGGGAAGGTGAGCCACCTTCTCGAACCACCGCACCCCATGTGGTGTAGCTATTCCTTTTTTACTTTTGTCTAGTAGTTTGGCACAACCGAGTGGCTCGCTAAGCCATTTCAGAGGGTAGTTAAGAATCAACCACATTGTGTGATTCTGGAGTCGCATGTAGGCCAAACCAGGTAAAGGCAGCAGATTTCCTTCTCAAAAAGGACATTAGTCAACCAGATGTGGTTTTTACAACAATTGCATAGTCTCACATTCACCATTTAAAGTCTAGGTTCTGAATTTCTGAATTAATTGAATTAAAATTCCACCAATTGCCATGGTGAGATTTGAACCTGTGCCCCCAGAAGGAGGAATGGAGGCATCGATTATTTTCTAAATGGGGAAATGCTTAGGAAATCAGAAGCACATAGGGACTTGGGAGTCCTTGTTCCAGATTCTCTTAAGGTTAACTTTCAGGTTCAGTCGGCAGTTAGGAAGGCAAATGCAATGTTAGCATTCATGTCGAGAGGGCTAGAATACAAGACCAGGGATGTACTGCTGAGGCTGTATAAGGCTCTGGTCAGACCCCATTTGAAGTATTGTGAGCAGTTTTGGGCCCCGTATCGAAGGAAGGATGTGATGGCCTTGGAAAGAGTCCAGAGGAGGTTCACAAGAATGATCCCTGGAATGAAGAGCTTGTTATTTGAGGAACAGTTGAGGACTCTGGAGTTTAGAAGGATGAGCGGCAATCTTATTGAAACTTACAGGATACTGCGAGGCCTGGATAGAGTGGACGTGGAGAGGATGTTTCCACTTGAAGTAAAAACTAGAACCAGGCGACACAATCTCAGACTAAATGGATTTAATCACACTAAACTGTGGGGGCCAAATCACTAGGTTCTTGATTAATAAGGAGATCAGGGCTCATGGGGAGAAGGCAGGAGAATGGGGATGAGAAAAATATCAGCCATGATTGAATGGCGGAGGAGACTCGATGGGTCGAGTGGTCTAATTCTGCTCCTATGTCTTATGGTCTTATTATCCTGGACATCTAGATGACTAAATCCAGCAACATTGTCCCTATGCCAACGTCTCCTTCACCTCTGGCTGGTGTGGAGATGAATAACCAGACATGGCCAGAGTTTGATGTGCTGTCTAAAATGATAGTGCCTCAAACACTGCCTCTGTACTGTACTGAGGCAACAGCCTGGATTATATACCAAACTCTTGGAATGTGTCTTGAATTCAAACCCTTTTCACTTAGAGGTGGCAAAGCTATCAGCTGAGCTGGAGTAGAAAGATTTTCTGAGTTGGTGCTGTTGGTAGAAGGAGAATATCTGGAATTTCCCAAAATGCGTTGTCAGGGGAGCAAGTCATTGAAGGCCATTTTAGATGCAGAATCTAGATATGAATATAGAGCACATTTATGGAATAGCAGCTCGTGATCAGGCTGTAATCTAATCACGGGGCCTGGAGGTTCTAATGAACAATAAGTGTGTGTTTCTTGCTGTGATGTTCAGCAGCAAAATAGTGAAGAGTCAGTCACCTGTGTTTTTTCTGGGAGATATGGGTGAACAGCTTGCAAAGCATGTGGCTGAAAATGTAAATTATGCTGAAATATTTAGGCATAAAGATATAAGTAACAGCATCAAGTGGCAGGTACTGTAGTATAATGAAGATATATTTCTCAGCTCATCGCTACGGTTATGATAAATGTTCCAGTCTTATGCTTCAATAAGGTACAGGGATCTAAATTAATTAGCTTGGCATCCCCCATTCTAGCAGACAACACTGTGTAACATCTATTCTAATCATTGCAGAGCTGAAACATTCATTGTGATCATTAGTAGATGGATAATGACATAAGCCTTGAAATTAGCCTGAGTGATTTTAGCATTGGAACATTATGAAATGACTGCTACTTTACTGGAGGCATCAATCTGTTTAAAATAACGCTTCCATTAAAACAACTGTGAATGAGTTCCATAACCAATATGTTATATGTTCATACGCTGATATTGCACAGCACCCTTTCTGGTTAACAATTACTGAGCTGTGGCATTCTCTCTCGGCCAATATAGCTGGTAAGATTGAAGATCTTGCTAATGAGCAGCGACGCATTAAGAGTAGTCTTTGGAAATTGGGAGGCAAACATATGGGAACATTGAGACCATTAGTGGACCTCCCATTGTGTAGCTCATGATACGTCAGATGATAATACTGCTTTATAAAGACACAAGCCTGACACCGTGTATCATGCAATGTGTTATTCTGTGATTAAAGTGAATCTGTGTGCATTAGTTCAACCCCTTGAGGGTACATGATCTAATTGCTGCAAGTATGTGAGTATGTAAGGCACTTCTTGAGGTCAGCTATGGGCTGCCTCAATAGTTTTGCCTGTTTCAGGCCTGTCTCAGTCCCTGCAATGCTGACATATTTGTACAAGCCTTTATTGCGTACAAGTGCAACAATTCATATGCTCTGCTCGCTGATCAGACACCCATTCTCTACCTTCTGTAAATTCCAACTGCTCCAAAGTTTTCCTGCTTATACCCTGTCCTGCACCAAGTCCGAGGCACCTCTGTCCTTATTGATTTATAATGGCTTCCCCGGCCTCCAATTATACCTTAAATTTAAAGTACTTTATCATTGACATTAAAATGCCTTGATGTGGAGATGCCGGCATTGGACTGGTGGTGAGCACAGTAAGAAGTCTTACAACACCAGATTAAAGTCCAACACAGGGACCTGTTGGACTTTAACCTGGTGTTGTACGATTTCTTACTGTATTAAAATGTCTAACATGGTCTTGACAGTTGCTGCAACCTCCTTCACTTCTATAGACTGCCCCAAATACTACATTCCCCTTATCCTGGTCTCTTGCTCATCACTGTTCTTCAGGCGCCCCCTGGGTCCCATGCTCTCAAACTCTCTTCCGAGTCTTGTTTCTTCATCTCCGTCTTCAGCTTTGAAAACCTGCTCAAATCTAACTGTCTGTCTAAGCTATCAGCCACCTGTCTTCATCCCTGGCTCCAGATCCATTTTCCTCATGCCTGACTGTGAAGCACCGTGGTTGATTTTTCCCGTTTGAGGTGCTATGTGGAAACAAATTGTGTTCCAGCAGTTCCTGAGATCTATTAGCGGGTATTTTGTTTGGTTTCTCCTCTGGATTAGAAAGGGATTAGAGGCTTAATTCAGCCTGTCAACAACTTTTTATAAGTGTGAGTGTGACTGAGTCATTTGTATGCATGATCAGTTGTGGCCAACAGACGTACAATGGACATGTCTTTGACTGTTTATAAATATTCATAAGATATGTGCAACATCTGTGAAGAGAAACAGATTTAATGGCCAGAATTTCACGCTTCCGTCAGGTTTCCGCCCACCGCAACCACATAGTGATTAACCGCCGGGAGTGACAAGGCCTCAGACAAGAAGCCCGCCGTTGCTCCAGTTGAGGCCCTTAAATGACTAGCCCGTCAGTGCAGGAGGATATGGGGCGCCATTTTTAAATGCTGCCCCGATCTCTGGAGCCCCCACCGTGGGCTCCGGACATCCCCAACTCCCCAATTTACCTGTTAAGGGGTCCTCAAACCCCCTTCACCCCACCTCATCAGGGCAGGAACACCCCCAGGCCCGCACCCTGGCAGCACCAACTTGGCACCTGGACACCTTGGCATGCCAGCCTGGCACCCTGACAGTGCCCCTTCCAGGCTGCGAGTGTCAGCCAGGCATCCTGGCAGTGCCAAGTGACACTGCTAGGATGCCTTGGTGGCAGTGCCAAGATGACAGGCTGGCAGTGCTAAAGTTCCCAGGTGCTAGTGGGAGTGCCAGGGTACCACCCTACCCAAAACCCGACCACCTAATGGCTCAATGGCCTAGGAGACCCCCACAGGTGCCATTATGCCTGGTCCACGTTTGTATGGACCAGTTTGTTTTTCAAAAAATATACTTTATTCATAAAATCTATAATTAAAAAAAAAAAAATTTAGAGTACCCAATAATTTTTTCCAATTAAGGGGCAATTTAGAGCGGCCAATCTACCTATCCTGCACATCTTTGGGTTGTGGGGGTAAAACCCACGCAGACACGGGGAGAATGTGCAAACTCCACACCCAGGGCTGGGATTCGAACCCAGGTCCTCAGCGCCGTAGGCAGCAATGCTAACCACTGTGCCACCGTGCTGCCCCATAAAATCTATAATAAACATTATAGAACATTTCGAATTGTCTTGACTGTACATTCTTCCATTCAATTGGGATGACATTACACACATATCCCTCTTTACGTTACAATTCTTTCTTAAATATTTACATTGTCATGTTTCTTTTATACATTGGAGTGTTGATGACCCAGACCGAGAGGTTTTACACAGTTACCAGCCCCTCGGTGTACATTTGCTGGTAAGACCTTACACAGTGGTCTTTCCCCATTTCGCCTTGGCGGCAGCTGCCCCAAGCTTGAGTGCGTCCCTCAGCACGTAGCCCTGGACCTTGGAATGTGCCAGTTTGTATGGACCAGTGCTAAACGGCACCATGGCAAGGTCTCCCAGGCGTGGCTGTTCAATCCCAGGCCTGGGGAGAATCCAGCACAGGCATATTTAAGTGAACCTAACTGCTCACTTAAATATGCAGATCTGTATCCCGTCCGGTAAGGGCGAGATCTGGACTACGATGTTTCGCGAGATTTCGTTAGATCTCGCAAGGCGACTCGTGTGTCGCAAATCGAGACAGAGAGAGGCCTTTCGATCAGGCTCGATGTCTCATTGGCAATTCCGCTGGTGGAGTGATGCAATAGCTGAGGAGGAATCGTGAGATTTTGGTCTCCAAGGTTTCTCTTGACAGTTTCTTTAGGCCAGACCTGAAAACGTGGATTGGTCTCTCAGCTAATCTGTTTGATGCTGGGTGGTAAGATGCAGTTTCAATGTGTTTAATGTGTTTAGAGATGCCAGGATGAGCCCTGTCTAATTCAGTTAGGAGCAACTCTCTGCCTGGTACAGGAATGACTACTCTTACTCCCCAGAGTATGATGCTGTCCTGACAACTCAATTCATTCTTGCGGGTAAAGAATGGTTTCATTTTCTCAGAAAATAGCTCATTTACCCATCCTATAAGTATTTTGTCTTTCACTTTGGACAGAAATGGATCACGAATGGGCAGCACGGAAGCACAGTGGTTCACACAGTTGCTTCACAGCTCCAGGGTCTCAGGTTCGATTCCCGGTTTGAATCACTGTCTGTGCGGAGTCTGCACATTCTCCCCGTGTCTGCGTGGGTTTCCTCTGGGTGCTCCGGTTTCCTCCCACAGTCCAAAGATGTACAGGTTAGGTGGATTGGCCATGATAAATTGCCCTTAGTGTCCAAAACAAAAGGTTAGGTGGAGATACTGGGTTACGGACAGGTGTCGGCTTAAGTAGGGTGCTCTTTCCAAGAGCCGGTGGAAGTGAGGGCTTACGTGGGTCAGTGCAGACTCGATGGGCCGAATGGCCTCCTTCTGCACTCTAAATTCTATGTTCTATGTTGTATGTATACTTACATAGAACATATAGTGCAGAAGGAGGTTGTTCGGCCCATCGAGTCTGCACTGACCCACTTAAGCCCTCACTTCCACCCTATCCCCGTAACCTAATAACCCTTCCTAACCTTTTTGGTCACTAAGGGTAATTTATCATGGCCAATCCACCTAAGCTGCACATCTTTGGACTGTGGGAGGAAACCGAAACACCCGGAGGCCAGCATGGTGGTTAGCACAGTTGCTTCACAGCTCCAGGGTCTCAGGTTCGATTCCCAGCTTGGATCACTGTCTATGCGGAGTCTGCACGTTCTCCCCGTGTGTGAGTGGGCAATTTATCTTGGCCCATCCACCTAACTTGCACATCTTTCGACTGTGGGAGGAAACTGGAGCACCCGGAGGAAACCCACGCAGACACGGGGAGAACGTACAGACTCCACACAGACAGTGACCCAGCAGGGAATCGAACCTGGGACCCTGGCGCTACGAAGCCACTTGTGCTATCCACTTGTGCTACTGTGCTGCCCTTGTGCTATCGTGCTGCCCTCGTGCTACCGTGCTGGATTGGTCCAGCTCGTGATCTGCTTTGTTTAGACTGGCAAAGTATCTAAATGAAAAATGCCATGATGATTTCTTGTGGAACTGGAGGACATGTGACACATTCTTGCAAGGGTAGGCAGCCAAGAGCATCTGCATTCTCCATGCATGTTCCAGATCGGTGCTTGAAAGTATATTCATAATGGACAGAGTTAACACCCATCGTTGAATTCTTGCCGAGACGATAGGCAGGATTGCCTTGTCCTCTTTGAAGAGACCCAAGAGCGGTCAGAAACAATAGTAAAGTGTCTACCATATAAGTACTGGTGGAATTTCCTGAAGGCAAAGGCTATTGATAGTTCTTTCTTCTCGAATTGTGAGTAGCCTTTTTCAGCTTCTGAGAGGGTTCTTGACTCATACCCTATTGACCTTTCAGAAGTGCTGTCTATCTCATGGGACAACACCGTGCCAACACTGCATGGAGAGGAGTCGTAGGTCAATATCAGTTCTTTTGATTGGTCGAAGTGTACTAGCAGGTTTGAGGAATGCAGCAATAGCTTTACTCTGTTGAAAGCTCCTCCTGGGAAATCTTCCAAGACCAACAATGATGTTTTTTGAGCAGAATGCATACAGTTCTTCAATTCTCGGGTTTGGATATTTATCCAGCTTGGCAGCCTGATTAACTTCCCGTTCAGGAAGCTAACAAATTATGAACCTCTCCGGGGGATCGGTCGTAACAGATGGTAGGTAGGTAGGGTGGCAGGTGAATGAGGTGGTCAGTGCACAAGGTGGCAGAATGGTAGGGTGAGCCCAGTGTTAGTTGTGTAGGATGGCAGGTGGGTAGGTAGGCAGGTGGGATGAGGCATTCAGTGTATATTGTGGTAGTTGGCTCGAGTGGTAGGTGAGTGAATTGGCAGGTGGGTAATGTGGCAGGTGTAGAGTGGTAGGTGTAGGCGGGTAAGGTGGCAGGTGCCTGAGGCGTTAGGTGGTTTGGGGAATAATTGGGCTGGGTCAGGATGGGTGGTCAGGTTGATCAAGTTGGGTGGTTGTCAGATGTTGGACGGTCAACTGCTCTGGTTGGGGAGGACAATTTGGTGGTCAGGAGATTGTCAGGACAGTTTGCTTAGGACCTTGGCTAAGGTAACTGAGGAGTCTCAGGGGAGTCGGTGGAGGTGTCAGGGTGAGTGATTGTGGTTTCAGTTGTATAGTTACCCAGGCATTAGACAAAGATTCTCTTGTCTAACATTCATGTGTAACTATTCAGGTAAGCCCCACTGACCTGCTGGAAGTCAAAGATCCGCAGAGGGTTAGGGGGAGCAGGCAAAGTTTCCCATTGGAAGTTCAAACTTCCCAGGCAATTCCCACAGAGGTCAGCACAACAGATCCTCCACAGAGTCCCGATGTGCATCTTGGCTTGTGCATCCAGTCTCCGACAATCCATAGACAGGAAGATCTCGGCCAATTCAGTTGTAACTTACAAATCGGTTATTCTATTTGGACTGCTAGCCCATGTAGTCAGAACGGCTGTGTCCAATTTTCAATATTTCATTGATTTTTCTGACCATATATGAGGCAGAAACCGGAGGTAGGAGGGTTAACACACATGTTACCTAATGCAAAAGCAAAATACTACGGATTCTGGAAGCCTGAAGTAACAACAAGGCATGTTGGAAACAGTCAGCAGCATCTGTGGAGAGAAACAGTTAATTTAATATCCCAACAGAACAGGTCATCCACTCAGTAACTGAATGACTATTGAATGAAGACAATCAAGGCTGACAGGTCATTCATTCAGCACTATCAGGATTATAAGACTTTAGAGAATTGATCAAATACAATGGGAAGGTAGGATAAGGACTGAGGCCTACCAAGTATTAGCCATCTAATCATAGAATCATGGAATCCCTACGGTGTAGAAGAAGGCAATTCGGCCTATCGAGTCTGAACTAACCTTCTGAAAGGGCATCCTTTCTAGACCCATGCCACCAACCAATCCTCGTAACCCAGTACCCCCACCTAACCTTTCGGACACTAAGGGGCAATTTAGTGTGGCCAATCTGCACATTTTTGGACAAATAATGTTGGATGGGCTGATAGATGTTTATTTGTCTCTTGATGAATACACAACAAACATAGCTAAAAGACTTTCAGAAATAAAGTGGTTCAACCCGGTTATTGCGTCCGACTTGTTGCAAGATTGATGGCATTTTTTTACATCTCTGTGCAGTGCTGGATTTATTCATGTAATATTCCTCAGATTATATTTAATCTGCTGCAGGAAAGCAGGCACTTTTCTTCTAATAACCACCATTTGTATTTCCGATCGGACTGAACAGTTGATGGTGTTAAAGGTACTGAATCTGCTCACAACTGGGTTTCAATAATACTAGGGTTTATTAATCTGCCTCTGCATGAATGGATTCTCAGGGCACCGCAGATCAAGAGAAAATGCTAAAATACCTGCTCTGTAATTTGTAAAGAGGCTGCATTATTTCACCCAGATCAATAATTCTGCATTAATATGTGATAAAGGTTGTGCTTTTTCGTTCACAGAATGGTATTTCATCACAGAGGCCATGCTTTGTTCCATTATTGATTCTTCAATCTCCAATCCTTTGTCTTCCTCAGTCCATCCACATTGAGAAGAGTGGGCAGCCCGTACTCTGTATAGCCCATATCCCTGAGAGCTGAATTAGAAGTGCTGATGTCACCAGAGGATTTTAAACTGCTTGGTGGTGCAAGCTCGCTATCTCATGTCGATGAATTTACTTCATATCCTCGAGAAGAAAAGCTGACTGGAACAGCTTCTCCATGTCCACGGAGCACCAGAGGTTTAAAGACGTATCTATTTGCTCTTGTTGCTGTCACCATAGTACCTCCATTAATGGATCATAGAATCCCTACCATGCAAAAGGAGGCCATTCGGTCCATCTAGTCCGCACCGATCCGCCAAAAGACCACCCTACCTAGACCCACTACCCTACCCTAGCCCCGTAACCCTGATTAACCTGCACATCCCTGGACTCTAAGGGGCAATTTAGCATGGCCAATCCACCTAACCTTCACATCCATGGACTATGCGAGGAAACCAGAGCACCCGGAAGAAACCCACACAGACACGGGGAGAATGTGCAAACTCCACACTGTCACCCAAGGCTGGAATTGAACCCAGGTCTCTGATGCAGTGATGCAGCAGTGCAAACCACTGTGCCAGCATGCCACCCACAGTGCTGTCATTATTAAGTGACATTCCTGGCCCGCTGACCTGCAGAAAAACCTAAAAGACGCCTGACTCTTCATAACTAGTGTAGAATGAAAAGAAGTTCCCATTGTAATTCAGCCCTAAATATCCAATGTGTGAACGTGGAAGCTGGTAACATACTTTGGGTGCTGCACTTGCCTTGGGGGGGGGGGGGGGGGGAGGAGGAGGAGGAGGGGTGGGGGGGGAGGGGAGGGGGGGAGAGCTTGTCTCGCTATTGGTCGCGCTGAATCCTGCAGTGGAAGGGGGAAATAAATAGCTGAGTGTGGCGATGATAAAGAATGAGGGAAGGTCTGGTTGGAGGAGTCACCCTAGATTATAGCAGGATTATCCCTGAATCTTCATCCTTTACCTTGCTACTTTACGCTGATTCATGCTCTGCAGCATAATTGCAATTTCTGTCTTTTCACACAACCTGTTTTCCAAAGGGGTGCAGAATTTAAAAATGTAATCTTTTCCTCTTGTAGGCTCCCAGGCAGAATAGGCAACTTTGTCCAGTTGAGCAGCTGACAGCATCTTGCTGCACTCATATGTAAATTGCCCACCATCATTGATCCATTCACTTCGGGAAAGCTCACTGAGTTTCAGGAGGCAGCACACGGTGAGGATTAGACAGGGTGGAGGAGAAATCTCAGATGGAACCTGAGGAACTGCAAACTGCTGGCTGGCTGGTGAGTGTGAGGACTTTAGTAGTTGATGAGCCTGGGAGCTAGTACCACACAGGTCTTGCACACAGGCACAATTTGATAGCACAGCAGTTGGTGGAAGCAGATGAGAGTGTGCCATGCAGTTGGTACAATTTGAGGATGCCTGTGAAGGAGGCCACAACTTCTGACGAAAGGTCATCGGACTGAAACTTTAACTCTGTTCCTCTCTCCACAGATAGTGCCAGATCATCTGAGCATTTCAAGCATGAGAATATATTAATGCGGAGGGTAGATTAGATGGAACCAGTGGATATAATGTATTTGGATTTTCAAAAAGCATTTGATAAGAGGTTATTACATAAAATTAGGTCTCATGGGTTTGGGGTTAATATATCAGCATAGATTTAGGATTGATTAACTGGTAGAAATTAGTGATTAGAAATAAACGGTCATTTTTGGGTTGGCAGGCTGTAGCTACTGGGGTACCGCAAGGGAAGTACTTACGTCTCAGCTATTTACACTGTGCAATCTTAATGACTTTGATGAGGGAACCGAGTGTAATTTATCCATGTTTGCTGATGATATGAAGTTGGTAGGAAAATAGGCAACGAAGAGGATGCAAAGAGACTGTAAAAGGATTTAGACAAGTTAACTGAGTTGGCAAGAATGTGGCAGGTGGAATATAATGAGGATAAATGTGAAGTTGTCCATTTTTAAAGGAAAAATATTTGTGCCGTCACTAAGACTGCATTTTTCCAGCTCTGTAACATTGCATGATCTCACCTCTACCTCAACACATCCACAGATGAAATCCTCATCCCTGCCTTTGTCACCTCTAGGCTCAGCCATTCCAATGCACTCTGGCTGGTCTCCCATATTCTAGCCTGCACAAACTTCAGCTTATCCAGAATCTGTTGCCCGTTCCCCTATCAGTCCCGTGATTGTTGATCTGTATTGACTCTTCATCAAGCAAAGTCTTGATTTTGAAATTCTCATCTTCATTTCAAATCTATCCATGCCCTTGCCCCTCCCTATCGACATGGGATCACCTCCATCACAACATAGCCCTCTGACATATCTGAGCTCCTCAAATTCTGGCCTTTTGGACATTCCCAATTTAAATTGCTCTGCTATAGACAGCTGTACTTTCATATGCCTGGACCCTATGAGGTGGAATACTCTCCCTGCAGCTCTCTGCCTCTCTGTCATACTTTTCCCCTTTAATGGACGCCTTAAAACTTCCCTTTTTGACTAAGCTTCCGATCATCTGACTAATGGGCATGATTCAACTAATTGGGAACAAAGTCCCAAACCAAGCGTGTTTAGCTGTGTGTTTCCCTGGACTCGCAGTGGTTATTCAACACAATTCACGTTGTGTAAGGGGCCTGAACGGGGAACATGTGACCGAGGCTGCACATCGCCCCGTTTTATACACTGGGGAGTTCCACTCGTCAGAACTCCCCACTGTGCTCTATACGATTCCCTCCTTACACATCTGAGTATGAACACCCCTGTTAATTGGGGGCGGTGTTTCCCCTGAATAAGGGGGAAGCATTCAGTTTAAAAACCCTTACCTGGCCCTTCGGGAAGAGGAATTGTAGTTTTGTTATTTGTGTATACCGTAATAAACCTTTAAAAAAAAACATTTTATTAGTGTATTTGTAGTTTTTATAATAATAATAACGATAACAGCAACATAAACATAGTACATAAAATAATTCCATCTCCATCCCATTCTTCACACCCCTAACAGTAAGGCAGTAGCCTAGCTCCCTCCACCCTTCCCTAGATTTCTGCCCCTGCTGACTTTTAAATTTTCTCCGAGAAAGTCGACGAATGGCTGCCACCTCCGGACGAACCCTAACATTGACCCTCTCAGGGCGAACTTTATTTTCTCCAGACAGAGAAACCCAGCCATGTCACTAACCCAGATCTCTAATTTTGGGGGCTTCGAGTCCCCCCACATTAACAATATCTGTCTCCGGGCTACCAGGGAGGCAAAGGCCAGGACGTCAGCCTTTCTTGCCCCCTGGACCCCCGGCTCTTCCGACACTCCAAAGATCACCACCTCTGGATTCGAAACCACTCATGTTTTAAGTACTGTGGACATAGCCTTAGCAAAGTGCTGCAAAACCCTTTAAGCTTCGGGCATGCCTAAAATATGTGCTCATGAATTGCTGGACCTCCCGTGCACCTCGCACACCTGACCTCCACCCCAAAAATCTTGCTCATCCAGGCCACCGTCATGTGTGCCCGGTGGATGAACTTGAATTGTATCAGGCTAAACCTGGCACATGATGAGGATGTGTTAATCCTAATGTAATAAACCTTTTGTTCATTACTATCCTACCGTGCGTTCCTGTCGTCTCTCCCGTCGGATTCGACAATAAAGGTGCTATATAAATATGAGTTGTTGTTTCTGGTTGCAGCTATGCGGAGCTAAGCCGCACGTTCGGCAGCTCCCGCTATTTAAGGACTTTTGGGCCGATTTGAGGGCCCCAAACGGCGCTGTTTCGACGAATCCCGGTGGGGGAAGGTGTCTAGTGGAGCTTTCCCCATAATTTATGGTGCTCACCCGGAGTGGGGCAAAGGAAAAAGCTGCAGCAGCTCCCCAAGAAAAGTGGGGGAAGAAGGACAAAATGGCGGCCGGCGGAACACCCGAGGACTGGTGCAAGTGGGCGCAGGAGCAGCAGGCCTCTCTTCTGCGCTGTTTTGCGGAGCTGAAAGCTGAGTTGCTGGACTCCCTGAATGCAACTACCAACAAGCTGCTTGGGACCCAGGCGGCCCAGGAGGTGTCCATTCGGGAGTTGCAGCAGCAGGCTGCTGAGAGGGAGGAGGAGGCCGCGGTCCTCGTGGGGAAAGTGGAGTTGCACGAGGCACTTCACAAAAAGTGGCAAGACCGCTTGGAGGAGCTGGACGTTTGCACGAGGCGAAAGAATTTGAGGATCCTCGGCCTGGCGGAGGGGCTGGAGGGGTCGGATCTCCCGGCGTATGTGACCACGATGCTGAGCTCGTTGATGGGAGCGGGGTCCTTCCATTTGCCCCTGGAGCTTGAGGGAGCTCACAGAGTGATGGCCAGGCGGCCTAAGGCAAATGAGCCCCCGAAGGCAGTGCTGGTGCGGTTCCATCGATTCAGTGACCGGGAGTGTGTGCTGCGCTGGGCCAAGAAAGAGAGGGGCAGCAAGTAGGAGAATTCGGTAGTGAGAGTCTACCAGGACTGGAGTGCGGAGGTGGCTAAGCGGCGGGCCGGGTTCAACCGGACGAAGGCGGTGCTTCATGCCAAGCAGGTCAGGTTTGGAATGTTGCAGCCTGCACGCCTGTGGGTGACATACAAGGACCGGCACCATTACCTCGAGTCCCCGGAGGAGGCGTGGGCCTTTGTACAGGCTGAGAAGCTGGACTCGAACTAGGGTCTGGGGACACACTTCAGCCGTTGCTGTTTTCGCTGTTGCTGTTTTTCAACTTTGACATGTGTGTTTTTTATGCTGGTTTTCTTTTTGCTCTGTTTCCGGGTGGGTTTGTCTGTTGGGTATGGTTGTGGGTTATGTGGGGAATGTTGGGGGTTTGTGTTTTATATGTTCTCTTCTGTACGGGGCTGGGGGTTGGGGTGAAACTGGATTTTGGGGAGCTGCGTCAGAAGGGTGGGGTGTGGCAACGTGAAAGCGCGGGATTTCCTCTGGTTTCCCACGCTGTGGGGCGGGGGGCGGAGCTGGCGGTGGGGGCGTGGCCTCTACTGGTTTTCTTTCCCCCGCTGAAGCAGTGCCAAGGAGGTGTGGCAAGAGGGGGATGACCCCATGCCGGGAGGGGATGGGTTTTGGCGGGAGCTGCCGGGGTCAGCAGAAGTCAGCTGACTCACGGAAGTACTATGGAGGGTGCGTCGCGGCTAGGAGGGGTCCTAGCCTGGGGGGGGGGGGGGGGGGGGGGGGGAGGATACCGGGTTGCTGCTGGAATGACCAGGAAGGAGCTGGTGTGGGCCGGGGGGGTAGAGGAGAGGCGTTATCGCCATGGGGAACGGGTCGGGCGGGGCGAGCTGGCCTGGGGCGAGCAGTCGATAAGCTATGGCTAGCCGGCGGGGGAGAGGGGGCGGGTTGCCCTCTGATCCGGCTGATAACCTGGAACGTGAGGGGGCTGAATGGGCCGGTTAAGAGAACCAGGGTATTTTCTCATCTGAAGGGGTTGAAGGCGGACGTGGCTATGCTCCAGGAGACCCACTTGAGGGTGGCAGACCAGGTTCATCTGAGGAAGGGGTGGGTGGGGCAGGTTTTTCAATCAGGATTGGACGCGTAGAACCGGGCGGTGGCGATTCTGGTGGGGAAGAGGGTGGCGTTCAAGGCGGCTGAGGTGGTGTCGGACAAGGAGGGCAGATATATTATGGTGAAGGGTAGGCTGCAGGGAGAGAAGGTGGTGCTGGTTAATGTATATGCCCCAAATTGGGACGATGCTGGCTTCATGAGGTGCTTGTTGGGCCGCATTCCAGACTTGGAGGAAGGGGGCCTGATCATGGGGGGAGGCTTTAACACAGTGCTGGATCCCACACTGGACCAGTCCAGTTCAAGGACGGGTAGGAGACCGGCGGCGGCCAAAGTACTGAGGGGATACATGGACCAGATGGGAGGGATGGATCCCTGGAGGTTTGGGAGACCGAGAGCGCGGGAGTATTCCTTTTTCTCTCATGTCCATAGGGTCTATTCCCGAATAGATTTGTTCGTCCTGAGCAGGGGATTGATCCCGAGGGTGCAGGATGCCGAGTACTCGGCCATAGCAATTTCAGACCATGCTCCGCACTGGGTTGATCTGGAGATGGGGGAGGCGCGGGACCAGCGCCCGCTCTGGCGCCTGGATGTGGGGATGCCTTCAATGAGGCATGGGAGAGGGGGGCTTTGCCCCCGACGATGTCGCGGGCACTGATCTCTCTGATCTAAAGCGGGATAAGGACCCCTTGCAGTGTGGATCATACAGGCCTATCTCGCTCCTCAATGTTGACGCCAAGTTGCTGGTGAAGATCCTGGCCACCAGGATAGAGGATTGTGTGCCAGGGGTGATACACGAAGATCAGACAGGATTTGTCAAGGGACGGCAGCTCAACACGAATGTGCGGAGACTGCTAAACGTTATCATGATGTCGGCAGTGAAGGGGGAGGCGGAGATAGTGGTGGCGCTGGACGCAGAGAAAGTGTAGAGTTGAGTGGGGGTACCTGTGGGAGGTGCTGGAGCAGTTTAGATTTGGGGAGCGATTCATCAAATGGGTGAGGCTGCTCTACGCGGATCCGATGGCGAGTGCAGTTACAAATGGAAGGAGATCGGAGTACTTTAGGCTCTACCGTGGGACCAGGCAGGGGTGCCCCCTGTCCCCCTTGCTCTTTGCACTGGCGATTGAACCTCTGGCCATGGCCTTGAGGGAGTCAGGGAGATGGAGGGGTCTAGTGTGGGGTGGGGAGGAACACCTGGTATCGCTGTATGCGGACGACCTGCTGTTGTATGTGGCGGACCCAGAAGGGGGAATGCCGGGGATGATGGAACTGTTAGCGGAATTTGGGGGCTTCTCGGGCTATAAGTTAAATTTAGGCAAGAGCGAGGTATGTGTTGTACACCCGGGAGATCAGGAGGAGGGAATTGGGAGGCTCCCGTTTAAGAGGGCAGTGAAGAGTTTCAGATATCTGGGGGTGCAGGTGGCCAGGAGTTGGGGGACTCTCCATAAGCTTAATTTTACCAGGCTGGTGGAGCAGATGGAGGAAGAATTTAAAAGGTGGGACATGGTGCCGCTATCGCTGGCGGGTAGAGTGCAGTCCGTCAAAATGACAGTTCTCCCGAGGTTTTTGTTCCTCTTCCAGTGTTTGCCCATCTTTATCCCTAGGGCCTTTTTTAGAAGGGTGACCAGCAGCATCATGAGCTTTGTTTGGGTGCATGGGACCCCGAGGGTGAAGAGGGTCTTCTTGGAGCGGGGTAGAGATGGGGGGGTGCTGGCGCTACCCAATCTCTCGGGATACTACTGGGCAGCCAATGTGTCGATGGTGCGCAAGTGGGTGATGGAGGGGGAGGGGGCAGCATGGAAACGGATGGAGAGGGCGTCCTGTGGAGATACAAGCCTGGGGGCCCTGGTAACGGCGCTGTGGCCACTCCCTCCTACAAGGTATACCACGAGTCCGGTGGTGGCGGCTACCCTCAAGATGTGGGGGCAGTGGAGGCGACATAGGGGAGAAGTGGGGGGCTCGATGGAGGCTCCGTTAAGGGGGAACCATAGGTTAGTCCCGGGGAACATTGATGGGAGATTTCAGGGTTGGCACAGAGCGGGCATCAGACAGCTGAGGGACCTGTTTATTGATGGGAGGTTTGCGAGCCTGGGGGAGTTGGAGGAGAAATTTGGGCTCCCCCAGGAAACATGTTCAGCTATCTGCAGGTAAAGGCATTTGCTAGACGGCAGGTGGAGGGATTCCCTTCGCTTCCTGCGAGGGGGGTGAGTGACAGGGTGCTTTCGGGGGTCTGGGTCGGAGAGGGGAAGATATCTGATATCTACAAGGTTATGCAGGAGGTGGAGGAGGCGTCAGTAGAGGAGCTGAAAACTAAGTGGGAGGGGGAACTGGGGGAACAGATCAAAGATGGGACATGGGCTGATGCCCTGGAGAGGGTTAATTCTTCCTCCTCGTGTGCGCGGCTTAGCCTCATCCAATTCAAGGTGCTGCACCGGGCCCACATGACTGGGACGAGGATGAGTAGGTTCTTTGGGGGTGAAGACAGGTGTGTCAGGTGCTTGGGGACTCCAGTGAACCATGCCCATATATTCTGGGCATGCCCGGCACTGGAGGAGTTCTGGAAGGGGGTGGCGAGGACGGTGTCAAGGGTGGTAGGATCCAGGGTCAAGCCAGGCTGGGGACTCGCGATTTTTGGGGTTGGGGTGGAGCCGGGAGTGCAGGAGGCGAAAGAGGCCGGTGTGCTGGCCTTTGCGTCCCTAGTAGCCCAGCGAAGGATTTTGCTACAATGGAAGGATGTGAGGCCCCCAAGCGTGGAGACCTGGATCAATGACATGGCGGGTTTTATTAAGCTCGAGAAGGTCAAATTCGCCGAGAGGATCAGTACAAGGGTTCTTTAGGCGGTGGCAACCTGTCCTCGACTTTCTGGCTCAACGATAGGGTACTGGGACAGTAGCAGCAGCAACCCGGGGAGGGGGGGGGGGGTGTGGGGGGGGGGGGGGGGGGTGGGGGGGGGGGGGAGGAACGATGCCTATGTTGGTCTATTTAATTTTAATTTATTTTGAAGTTCTCTTGTTGGGGTTGGGGGGGGGGGCGGGTGGGGATCTGATACATGTGTTGATACGGTTTGGGGGGTGTTACGGTTGTTAAAGGTTATTTTGTTGCATTTCATTGTTTGTTGTTATATTTTATATTTTCTGTAAGGAATTCCAATAAATATTATTTTAAAAAATAAATAAATATGAGTTGTTGTTGTTCCTACCATTAAATCAGGTCAAGGACATCTTCTGCCAGTGACAACAACCTACCTTCATGCTTCTACTTCTTCTATAATAAAACAAAATTGTGTAAGACCGACAGACATCAGTTCCTGAGAGGGATGAGAGGATTGAGGGGTGTTCCATCTTTGGGTGCCCAAATTTCCAATTCCCTGGAGCTCAGAAGGCACGGGTGCATTTGTTTGACAGGAGCTGAGCTCCAGAAGCACGGTTCAAGCATCGAACCTATTGATTTTGAAAACTCACCACTATTCTTAGAATTTCCCCCATACCAAAAAGGGCCGACATTCTAAATGGTGAACAGGGATTCTCACTCCCTGACTCCGATGCAGGCTTCAGTGGGTGCTATTCAGGTCAAACTATATTTTCAAGTTATCCACTGGTATAACCCATACCTTCACCGAAGATTTTATCTACTTACCACTTAGTAGCATCGATGTCATAGAATCATAGAACCATAGAATTTACAGTGCAGAAGGAGGCCATTCAGCCCATCGAGCCTGCACCGGCTCTTGGAAAGAGCACCCTACCCAAGGTCAACAACTCCACCCTATCCCCATAACCCAGTAACCCCGCCCTATCCCCTGGGTCCTGCATTGCTAAGTAAGTAAAGTAGACTTTAGGAATAACCACTTTTTCAGGTTAAATTAAGTTATTTTATTATTATATTTTTTTATTTTAAAAGCTGCAAACACTTTCTTTACAGAAAGGTAAAAAGATCTTGCTGCTGGATCCTTCTGGTTGGTTGAAGGGACCTTCAGGCCCACCTTGACAATCAATCTTCTTTAAAGTCTGGTCTTCTTGAGATTTGTTCGCTGGTTAGCTCTGTTGCTGTGTCTTGTCGATCCCATGTATTGAGCTATAAGAGCTGGCTCTGCTAGCTATCTCTCAGCTGAATCTGGCTCCTGTTTAAATTCTAGTCGTCCTTAGATGTATAGCTGTTTAAGCTCGGCTGCTCTTCTTGTCTTTCCCATGACCGAGCTGTGAAAGCTGAATATGCTACTCTCTTCTCTCTGAGTTCTGGTTCCCTTCTGCTTCTGCTCCCTGGGTTTATATTCTCTTTCTAACAATTATTAAGTTTTTATTACCTTATTGTAAATTAACTTATTTCATTTTGATTGTTAAAAAGTATCTTTGATCTAAACATTTCAATTCATTTTGGGCATGATCTCATTACATTGTCCTTTGTGATATTCAAAAAATGCTTTGGTTTCAAGAGGTGTTACTTTTAATTTCTGTCATTTGAATAGTTTAATTTTCCAAGTGTCCCCAGCTCATAACTTTGCCTTTGGTTTTGACTTTAAATTATGTTTCTCATAGACCAATTTTCTTTAATTTACTTGATGTTAGTAGAATTTCTCACTTAGAATTGACACCAAATTCAAACTGAACATCATCCATCCTTTCCAGCTGTTTACTAAGAGACTTAATTTCAATGAAGGTGTGAAACCTTTGCTTTTAACTGTATGCTAAAAATTCACTTGGTTATGACTTGAAAGACCTGCCTGTTTTAAACATTCGTCACTTAATTCAATTGAAACTCTCATCCATGCTTTTCCAGATGCTTCCTAAAATAGTTACTTTCAATGAAGGTGTAAGCCATTGTTTTAGCTTAATACATGAATCCTGTGCGTTTGCTAAGCCTGCTTATGAGAAAGAATCTGCATTTTATAATCCTGCTCTTTGCAGCTGCTATTAACCTTTTGTGGGATCTTTCCCTGTATCCTCTCATGTTTCTCTCAGACCAGATTTTGCCAGACTTCCATGTTTCAAATGACACATTTTTCTGTATTTTCAAGAACACTATATTATGGGGCATTTGTTACATTTTTTTGTGCAAGCCACTTCACAGGAACTCCCTCACCTTGCCATGTGCAATGGGTATACAGTACCCCCTCAGGGTTCAGCATCTGATCATTCAGGTTACCTTTGATCAATGTGCATCAGTGTTTTGGGTGCAGTGGCATATTACTGGCTCCACAAATTGCTATGCTGCATTCATTTCAATGGCCAAGTATTATGTGCTATCATCAGCACTTTGAAGATTGCCTTCAAACATTATAATAGCAAGACTGTCTATCACCCTAATTATAAAATTTAACTCAAGGTCTGACTTTGCAGGTGGAAATATGATTTAAATTTAACACTGGTTTGGGAAACCTGGTGGCCAAAGGTGGCAAGGAGGCACAACAGGTAGCACTGCTGCCTCACAGCGCCAGGGATCCGGGTTCAATTCTGACGGTGACTGTCCATGTGGAGTTTGCACTTTCTCCCTGTCCCTGCGTGGGTTTCCTCCGGGATGTGCAGATTAGGTGGATTGGCCATGCAAAATAAAAGTTAATTGTTGATGTTGCTAGATCACCTAACCAATATTTGGAAGAAAAGGAAAGAATTCAACCTATAATGGTCAGTCTCCTTTACCTGTATGGATGCAGTGCCAATCTCCATCTGAAACATTAATTGCAAGAAATCACAAGGTTGGATTTATATTCTAATATCAGTATGCAGTGGCACTAAGTTGCCAGCAGCAGTCTTTATATAAACACGTTCTTACTCAGCTACTGAAAAGTTGTCTTTGGTTAACTTTCCAGTAGGCTCAATCTATCACCATCTTTTTTAACAAGCACACTGCTGTCCTGGGAATGAGAGCTTTACAGCAGGTAGCATTTGTTGGTGGGATCTTCAGACAACACAAAGCCTTTAAATAAGTGTGTTGTTGCGACAGGCGAGCTACAGTGGATGTGCCAGACAGAGGAGAGTGGCATACCAGGACAATAGATCACTCGGCCAAAATAGCTAAAAGCAGCAGCACGGCATTTATTAATCGAATGGTCAGGTCTCTTCCAATGTAGGACAACAGACTGGTTATACTCAATAATATTGTTAGTATATTTGCAATAGATATGTGCAGCACAGTGGCAGGGTGGTTAGCACTGCTGTCTCACAGCGCCAAGGACCTGGGTTCAATTACAGCCTCGGGTGACTGTGTGGAGTTTGCACTTTCTCCCCGTGTCGGCATGGGTTTTCTCTGAGTGCGGTGGTTTCCTCCCACAGTCCAAAGATGTGCAGGTTAGGTGGATTGACCATGCTAATTTGACCCTTAGTGTCCAAAATGTTATGAGGGGCTACTGTGATAGGGTGGGGTGAGTGGGCCTAGGTAGGGTGCTAATTCCAAGTCTCCATGGGCCAAATGGACTCCTTCTGCACTATAGGGATTCTATGATTCTATGGATATGCAGGAGATGGTCATAAATAGGCACGTTGACAGCAGAAGATATTGTGCTTTGGAAGGGTATGGCTGTGGTCTGTGTTCATTTTGCCCCACATAGACTGACCCTGATCTCAGACTGTTCATCAGGGGACAACTTTGGGAAAAAAGGCGTCTGTGAATAAGCAATATTCATGCAGAACATGGGCGAGAGTTCATGCTGCGATTAATGATACTAAGTTCATGAGGATATAAGCAATGCTGTGAGATTACTTGGCTTTGGCTGGCAGGAGAAATCTCCTGGATAACCCTCACACTGAAAGTCAGTCCTGCAATTAGAAGGTATTGGATGGTAAAGCAGGCTAGCGCGAGCGCTGAATAGCTTTGGACTGGTATGAAGTGTCCGCTTAAAGGAAAGCATGAAATATAACTTTGAGATTTTGATGGTAAAAGTCACACGAGGAATCTTTTGGCTACAACATAGTGTTTAATCAATGGTGCTTTAGTTTTTTGTTAGAGTAAAATTTTTCAAACTTGAAATCCTAGATTTCAAATACCTTTATGAAAGTCTTCAGTCTCTCTGGGGATCATAACAAAAGGCATGCATCAGGATTTAGCATCAGAAGAGCTGAGGAAGGGACAGACCGGGCAATATTACAGAGATTGAAATAAGCAGCCTTAGTGATGGCAAGTGTATCTATTTGGGAGCACATCTCAAGTTCAAACATGAGACCGAAGTTCATCCTCAGATAGGTGCCAGGGAAAGAGATGAAGTTGATGGCTAAGGAATGGAATTTATAATTGGAATCGAAGCTTATGATAACTTTGCCTCAAAACACAGCATCGAATTTCACACATCCACTGACAACATCCTGCTGTACGTCATCATCATTTCCCTTGGCTCTTCCAATGCCTCTAAATTTCAAATGCCTCAAAATTATCAGACAACATGTCCAATATCCAATACTGAGTTAGCAGATTTTTTTTCCCAATCAAAGATTCTTCTCCTAAGCCCTTTCCGAAAGATATCTGACAAATATTTTTGTTGGTCTAACCTACTCAGTATTGTTAAATGTACATTGGATGATTCTCCTCAAATCCAGAGGTGGTCTCCTCTCTTAGAATCTGAAGACAGTTCCAACCATATTTTAAACTCGTCCCCCCTGCCTCCACTGGCTCCTATCTGTAACAATAACCTTTTCATACCTTCTGGTTTGTACTCAACATTTAATTAGTGGAAATTGAAGGGTCTTGAGCACTTTGGTGACTTTTCTGTGAAGGGGAGATTTGCCAGTTTTAGACAGTCAGTGGACAAATTCCAGCTACACAATTCGAGTCTTTTTCGCTACTTTCAAGTTTGTGATTACTCTCGAACGGCTTTCCCTTCCTTTCCTCTGGCCCCACCTCCCCTCTTGCTGAAGAGGATTTTATCCTTGGCTCAGCCTGGCAGGGAGTCTATCTCAGACCTATACGGCCACATTGTCTCATCTGATCCCTCCCCACTAGGCTGGGTGAGGGAGAAATGGGAGAGTGAACTGGGCCCTATACTCACTAGCGAGGCTTGTGAAGAGGCCCTTTATAGGGTCAACTCCATATCCTCATGTGCCCAGTTCAACCTAATTCAATTCAAGGTGCTCCATGGGTCATATTTGACTAAGGCAAGGATAAGTGTTTTTTTCTCGAAATGTCGGGAAGAGATGTGATAGTTGTTCACTTGCCCCAGCTGACTATGTGCATATGTTTTGGTGCTGCCCCAGACTTGCCAACTGCTGGGCTTCCTTTTTTAGCACTATGGCGAAGATACACCATTTAGATTTACTCCCATGTCCGTTGGTAGCTATATTTGTCATTTGGGATTCACCGGCAGGTCACTCTGGGGTAGAGGCGGATGTTGTCGCCTTTGCCTCACTGATAGCCTGGAGGCGGATATTGATTGGTTGGACGTCTTCCGTTCCATCCAGTGCCTCTGGCTGATTGGGTGACTTAATGGGCACGATCTAACCAAATTGGAACAGAGTCCCGTGACAAGCACATTTAGCCAGGTGCTTCCCGCCACTCGCAATGCCGAGAAACACCATGCTATCTAACGGAACTTTGTTTCAATTTCGGGTCTCAGTGGAGCACGTCCCACCGAGGCCATACTTCGTCCCGTTTCCTGAACTGAGAAGTTCTGCTCACTGGATCTCCTCATTGCAGGAAGAGATCGGGACGACATTTTAAAATAGCGGCCTGATTTCTTGACCCCCCCCCCCCCCCCACACACAATACCCCCGAACTTCCCTAAAGCCCCAACTCAACTATAAGGGCGTCTCCAGCCCCCCCCCCCCCCCTCACACACGCAGGGCATCCCCAAGTCCGATCCCCGGTGTAGGATAGATGCCAGCCTGGACCTTGGTACTGCCACCCTGGCAGTCCCATCCATGCATCTTGGCAGTGCCAGGCTGGCACCCAGGTGGCACCAGCACTGCCAGGGTGATTTCAGTGTCAGTGTCAGTGTCCTTCCCAGAAGGCAACCACTTGGGGCCTCCAACACCCTGGGAGACCCCCACAAGTGCCATTCTGTTTGGTCCCCATTTGTAGTAACCAGCACTGAACAGGGCTTGCCTGAGATCTCTGAGGCAAAAGGGTTAGATCCCAATGCTTCGGGTAGATTCGGGGGAGCGCAAATAAGAGTGAGACTAGCTGTCACAATAGGCGGGATTCAGATCGCGATGCCTTGCGAGATCGTGCTTGATCTTGCGAGGTGTGGCGAGCCGGTAGATCCTGGAAGAGGGATCTCCTGGCATCTACCGGCCTTTCCGCTTTTCAGGCGCAACTCGGCCCAAGACGAGGCCCAATGTCCTTGCACTTAGAGAAAATTAAATTCACTATCTTTGTGCAGTGGAGAGATTCTACCTGAGATGGCAATCGTTTTATTTCCTTTTTTTAAAGATCTAGACACCGTCAGCTGTTCGGGGTTTTAGGTTTAGTGTTTAAATTATTTACTTTTTCTTTGATTGTGATACTTGCATTCTCGTGTTTCTGTTGATTGTTTGTGAATATGTTAAGATGTAAAACTTTATAACAAAAAAAACTTTTTTTGAAAAACATAGAGGACTTAAAATGTTTCATTGTTAATTTACACAAACTAAGGATTACTACATTTACAGACATAATTTGGACAGTCATCCAAAATTGCTTGTTATCATGAGGGTATCTTCACCTGTATAAATGTTTCTGCCTGAATGTCCATTCATGTGGACAGAACTGACTTGCTTAATGAAGCAGTAGTATGTTTACACTGAAAAAACATCAGCAGCCTGTGTTTCCATTCTTCTCTGCTCCAATGGCCTGACTATACTAAAGTTTAAAAAATTTTTTTAAAAAAATTTAGATTACCCAATTATTTTTTCCAATTAAGGGGCAATTTAGCATGGCCAATCCACCTACTCTGCACATTTTTGGGTTGTGGGGGCGAAACCCACGCAGACACGGAGAGAATGTGCAAACTCCACACGGACAGTGACCCAGAGCCGGGATCAAACCTGGGACCTCAGCGCCGTGAGGCAGTTGTGCTAACCACTAGGCCACCGTGCTGGCCTGACTATACTAAAGTTGATGGACTAAGTAACAATTGTCTGTGTGCTGACCACCCTCTTTGACCATCCTTCATGCTTGAGCCTTGATTGTCAGTAAGCTACCCCACTGTGTAGCCTCAAAGTCAAGTTAGATCCGGCTGTGTCCACAGGTGCGCTGTCTAGCAAAGGATCACAAGGCAACCATAGGGATGGAAAGTCTGGATGGCTTTGTCTCCCTAGTTCAGGGCCATCATAACTAATTATAGACCGCAATCGCTATGGAGACTGAGCTTGGCAATTTGAAAACTGCCAGGTTGCCACTCAATATGGTTCAATACACACCAGATGGTGCATTTATCCACTGACACACAACGAAATACAGGTACACCTTCCAAATTTGGAGAGATTGTCTCTTCCTGGATCTGGATCTAGTTGACGCAGCAAAGTGAATGACTATCCAGGGATACAAGAAAGGGAGGCCAAAAGTAATCTCAACTATGAACGACAATCAAATCTAATTTCTGAAAGTTGGTGCACCTGACCAGGACGCATGAGCGAGTTCTTCCCAGAGGTGGAAGATAAGTGCGGACGGTTTTAGGGGTTCCGGCCAACCACTCCCACAAGTTCTGGTCCTGTCCCAAGCTGAGCGGGTTCTGGACCACTTTTTTCGAGGCCATGTTCGAAGTCGTGGGGGTGAGGGTGGAGCCATGCACTTTAGTGGCGGTCTTCTGGGCGTCAGAGCAGCCAGACCCTTTTATGGGGAGGGGAGCTGACGCCCTGGCCTTCTTCTCCCTGATTGCTAAGCTGCGACTCCTGCTTGGATGGAGGTCAGCAGCACCACCCAAGGCCGCAGACTGGCTGTCTGACCTAGCGGAATTCCTGAAGCTCGAAAATATTAAATTTGTCCTGAGGGGTCGGAGGACGGGCTGCACTTGGGAGCAGTTCCCCAACATCTTACAAGACCTGTTTGTGACCAGCAGTGGGAGCGGGGGACGGGGGGTGGGGGGGGGGGGGGGGGGGGGGGGTTGCTGTTAGGAGTTGGATGGGGAAGGGAGGAATATCCAGAAGAGGGTGATGGTGGAGAAAGGTGGGTGGGGGAGGTAGCACCCAGAACTCAGGGAAAGCTAAATGGTTGCACGACACTAGGGCACGAGTACCCACAAGCAACACGACAGCAACACGGCCCTAAAGGAGGGCGAAACCTCCAGGCCAAGCTTTACCACTTTCCGTTTGCTATGTCCTGTGGGGCTGTCCGCTGGGACCACCCGCCCTCTCTCAGGTTACAACAGGCCATTCTTAGGCTATAGTTTTTAACTGCATCTGTCACAACTGTGAAGAATGATCACATTGTTACTCTGGATATAGTCAGTTCAAGGATGCATTTTATTTCTATCTGTTATTTTGGTAGATACAATTACATACTCAGGTTATGTGTTTGATACGTTTGTTTGTCATAAATGAACATCTTCAATAAAAATATTTTTAAACAAAATCTAATTTCTGTGCTCCCAAGTGGCCTGGTCAATGGATTGCCCTCAACCAACATGACCAAAATACGTCAGCATGCCATTATCACATTGCTGTTTGTGGAAGCTCACCTTCACACAAATTGGCAGCTGTTTTCTGCATCACAATATCAGCTGCACTCCGAAAAAATTTGAGGGGCTGTAAGACACTTTGGGATATCCTGAGAGTGTGGGAGATGCTGCATAAATGCAAGTTCGTTCTTCCTTTGTAACTATTAAAGGACCATCAGAGATTTAAAAATGCCAACCTTAAAACTTTTCATTCGTTTTTCATAGAATCTACAGTGCAGAAGGAGGCCATTCAGCCCATCAAGTCTGCACAGACCCCTACAAAGAGCACCCTACTCAAGCCCACTCCTCCACCCTATCCCCGCAACCCCACCTAACCTCTTTTGGACAGCAAGGGCAATTTAGCATGGCCAATCCACCTAGCCTGCACATCTTTGGACTGTTGGAGGAAACCAGAGCACCCAAAGGAAACCCAAGCAGACACAGGGAGAACGTGCAGACTCCGCACAGACAGTGACCCAAGTCAGGAATCGAACCTGGGACCCTGGAGCTGTGAAGCAACTGTGCTAACCACAATGCTACCATGCTGCCCAAACTTTTCTTGTCGCTTTTTCTCTCTCTACCTTAATTCAATCTTTCCTTCCATCACTTTACTTCCGTTTCTCTACTTGATTTGACACTGCAGTCTTGTTTACACTTCCTCCCCAGTCTTTGCACTATTAATTTCACAACCCACATCTCTCTTTCAATTACTCCACTCGCTTGTCTCTTTCACTCAGGCCTCAGATGTCTTGTCTCCCGCACTGTGCCGTAATCAGCTCACACCTGCAGCAACTTGCCATGCAAAAAAAACTCCAAGGGTGAGTATCATTAAGGGCGGGCACAATTAATGCCCTGCCACAGGCAACATTTGGATGGTTACATTTGTTTGACAAAGTCAAGTGAGCACTTATTGCTGCTCTGATGTTGTACATTTATTATTTTGTGGAATGTGGGAGTGTGTGTGCGTGTGTGCGGGGGTGGGGGGGGATTGTCACTGGCTAGGCCAACATTTATTGCCCATCGTTAATTGCCCTTGAGAAGGTGATGGTGAGTCACATTTTTGAACTGTTGCAGTACACATTTTGTTGCAGGTGCACCCACAATGCTGTGGGTGCACAGAGATGGGAGGAGCCGCCCTGGGTTACCTGGGATTAATCTACGTCCCCATATTCCTGAGCTTTGTGCAGGGAATTAATCACAGGAAAGATGTGTGATTGCAGGATTTCTGCCGTAATGCCGCCAGCTGAAGAACGAGTCAGAGATTGGGGACTATCTCCCCTCAGCAGCTTGCTGCAGGTTCAGGGAAAGGTAATGGATTATGTTATTTTGTTGCAACAGGGCACACAGGCTGCAGATGACAATAGCAGTCGAGCCTTTTGACTGGAAGCTGTCAGGGAGCGATAATTCCAGCATGCCATCTCTGCTTGTAGCTTATGGTCTGAGGTGAATTCATAGGGCGCTGCTCTTTTGTCATAGAAATGGCTCGATAGCTAACTGCTGTCTCTATCATAAAAACTGACACTTATAATAAGTCTCCAGGAGCTGCACAAATGACAAAATAGACATTCCATTTCAGAGATTCACTTCCTCCCCCTCCCCCCCCCCCCCCCCCCCCGCCTCAATGTGAAACCCTCCAATTGACATTATGCCTGCTGTTAAACTACAGAATCCGTACATCGGGCATATTAAAGATATATTTCTTAACAGCATTTGGAATTCACATTTCAAATGAATTGTATTTTCAAATGCTGTGACCAATCATTCAACATCATTTGTTGAATTCAGAGGGCAGTTAACTTCTTTTTTTTTCCATATTTCTCCACTTTCACTTTATTCTCCTTTCTTTCCCCAATCTACTTCATACTTCCCCAAAGAACAGGTGATTAACCATCTGTTGATTGATTCTACCCTTTGCAAGCTCAGTGGAGCCTTGCACAATTTCAAACTGTACATTTTACCCGGACTGCAGAATCAGCAAAGCTCCATCAAGTCAGCCAACAGTTCACACAAGAATTGCGTGATATATACAGGATGTTTCTATGAGGTACATTGGCTCTCTCCAAGATCAATAACTTGACAAGAAAAATGCCCTAGCCATGAACCTTGGCCAATCATTTCGCTTTTGTATTTTTACAAATATAAGATTAAGAACGCAAGGAATAGGAGCAGGAGGTAACCACACAGCCCTTGAGCCTGCTCTGCCATTCAGTACGATCACCGCTGAACCTCTGCCTCAACTTCCCTTTCCCACCCAACCCCCATATTCCTCGATTCCCCCGAGTGACCAAAAAATCTGTCTATCCAAGCCTTACATATATTCAGTGGTGGAGCATACACAACTCTCTGGGGTAGAGAATTCCAATGATTCACAGCTCTTTGAGTGAAGAAATTTCTCCTCATCTCAGTCCTAAATAATTGTGCCCTCATCCTATGGCTGTACTCCCATGTTCTAGACTCCCCAGCCAGGGGGGAAATAACTTTCAGTGTCAACCCTGTCAAGCCCTTCCAGAATTTTATATGGTTAAATGAATTCCCCTCTCATTCTTCTAAACTCCAGAGTGTACCGACCCAATTTACTCAAAGGACAAGACACTTATCCCAGGAACCACCGTTCGCTATTCCACACCTAAGGAACGGTTTCCTCCCTTAAATCTGGAGACCAAAGGTGTGTACAGTATTCCAGCTGTGGTCTCCCAAAGCTCTATACAGCAGTAGCAAGATTTCCTTATCCTTGTAATCTGATCGACTTGCTGTAAAGGCCGACATGCCATGTCTTTACTAATTCCTTGCTGTATCTACATGCTAACTTCTTGTGTTCTTTGCACAAGTGCATCTGAGTCTCTCTCAGCATCAACATTTTGAAGTTCCACACCTTTAAAAAAATTATTCTGCTTTTTATTCTTCAGACCGAAGAGAATAACCTCACACTCCCCCACAGTATAATCCATCTGTCACCTTGCTGCCCATTCACTTGATCCTTCAATATGCATTTCCCACCTCTTTGTGTCCTCCTCAAAGCTTACATTCCCACCTAGCTTTGTATGGTCAGTCAGGTCTTGAGTTCTTGATCTTTCCATTGAAGAGGTCATATTACAAACATTGATTTGCTTCCAGCCAGCTGAACTCTTCAGGGAACATATGATGTGCATTCTCCGCTGTGAATTATTGGTTTCTAAGATGACAAGAAGCCATTGTCATGAGATTCGGAACTGATTTTACCAGCAGAGGAGTGTAATCGGAGTTGCTTTTGATAATAAGCATTGTTGGTGTTTGGTTTCAGGAAGGTAGTTGAGAATTTCCTTTATAAAATCATACATACCCTCTGGGGTGAAATGTGGTTGTAATAGGGATTGATAGCACCTATTATACAGCATCTCATCGACATCTATGAAATTCAAATGAAGCATTAAATAAGAGAAATAAGACAATTAATTCAAATCTCAGGTAGTTGAAATGCAAGAACAAGTCAAAATTTAGCACTTGGTGGGCTAGCTTGGATTAATCCACGTGAAACCATTGGATTTGGCAGGTGTATGCCGTGGAGAAAGTTTTATCTAATAATATGCCAGGGTTGTTCCACAGAAACAAGAGGGAGATCTGGATTTGACCAAGGGATCAATGTTCTCAGTTCTCACATTTGGTTGGAATGATGAGAATTTGCACCAATGCATATTTATTTAAAAATCCACTTTGTTTAGCTCTCTATAATATCCTTCCATCTGGATCTTTAGGCTCCAAATTGCATTTCACTTGTTCAGTCCAAACAAGCTTACATCTAACTGACCAATCACCTACCATTCGTACAAATGACACTTAAAAGAAAGCAAACGGTTGCTTAGTGGGTCTAAGCCATGCGACTGGGTTCTGTGAACACAGTTAACTTACTTATCAGTCCCAGTTACACGGCTATTGTCATAAGAATACGGAGATTAATTCAATACTGGTCCCTGATTAACTTGAGTTCTTTATCTTGCTGAATATTAGATAAATGAGGAAATTACTGCTGATAAAACCGTGTGCTGTAAAACAGAATGTGTCTTGTGATGAATACCCTGAAGTGCCATTTCACAGTCGGCAATATTCTGGCACTTAATGAGAAAGCAATGGCGGAGCGGTATTGTCGCTGGACTAGTAATCCAGAGATGCATGGTAATGCTTTGGGGACCCGGGTTCGAATCCCACGGTGAAATTGGAATTCAACAACAATGTGGAATTATAGTCTATTGATGGCCAGAAAACTATTGTTGAAAAAACCCATCTGGTTCATTAATGTCCTTTAGGGAAGGAAATCTGTTGTCCTTACCTCTGCAGGCCTATATGTGACTCCAGATACAGATCCACAGCAATGTGGTTGACCCTTAAATGAACTCGGGAATGGGCAATAAATGTTGACTCAGCCAGTGATGCCCATATTTCATGAATGAATTAAAAAAAAAATACCATGCAACTTCACGGTTGCTCTCTAAGCAGTCCAACGCATGATGGCAAGTGAACTCAGTCATTTAAAAAGAACAGTATTTTAGTATGTGGCAAAATAATTAATACATATTACATAGGATGTAGGTCTTGTGGCGCAGTGAGTAACATCCCTGCCTCTGAGCCAGAAGCTCCGAGTTTAAGACCCATCTCAGGACTTGATGGCCAAAGAAGGTGCGTTCACAATGTTGCCAAACAGGTTGAGTGTGTCGAATTACACATCCTTCCAAACACACCAATGGCCAGCGGTATAAGTGGGAGAGACTCCTGGTCAGCCGTGCTTGATGTGGTGTGGCGCCCCTCATGCTATAGGCCCCTGGCGACAGACTAGCAACCTGTCCTGGCAATTACTAACTATGGAAACAGATGCAAGTCTGCCTTCGAGCATCACTAGGTGCGGGAAGAGAATTGGAACACAGGATGTAAAACATGATAGTAGACCATTTGACCAAACTGGTCAATGCTTGAGTCATCATTCACCCTGGCCGGCCTTTTTAGGCTCTACTGTGGCGGGTTCCCCTGTGACGGATATGGTGAATCATTCAAACGTTCATTAATTCCGGCGGGACTCGAAGAATCTGGCAGCTCCAGCCCCTGTTCCGGTTAACCATATCAGCATAACCTTCTATTCCTTTCTTTCTCGTGCTTTTTGTCCAGCTTCCCCTTAAATGCATTTTTCTAATTATTCCTCGGAGTAGCAAGTTACAATAAATCCAAAAGGTGTTCCTCCTGAATCTTTAAGGCCCCGATTTTTCCGTGTCTGCCACACAAACATCTCTGTGTTTACCCTATCAAACCCCGGCATAATTTTAAAGGCCTCTATTATAAAAACTCCGAGCCTTCTATGATGGAATATGATGCTGTGGCTATCACAGAAATGTGCTTAAAGGAAGGGCAGGATTGGCAGCTGAACGTTGGAAGATATGGATGCTTCAGGAGAGATAAAGGGGGATGTAAAAGGGGTGGGGGAGTAGCTGGTTAAGTAGAATATTATAGGCTGTGATGTTGGAGGACACCACGGAGGGCTCATACAATGAGGCAATCCGGGTAGAGCTCAGGAACAGGAAGGGGGCAATCACAATGCTGAGGGTTTATTACAGACCCCCCCAATTGCCAGCGAGAGATAGTGGAGCAGATAGATAGAGAGATTTTGGACAGGTGCAAAAGTAACAGGGTTGTTGTGGTGATATGCATCACTGTATATACACAATGGGTTAATGTAAATACACTACAACTAAGTAAACACTAGAGGGAGCACCGGAGATGTCATGACATGCAGACATACAGCTAATGAACACATAGAATAGAACACAACCAATGGGCAGTCAAGGCACCCAGAGGTGACACTACCACAAGGGGGCAACCCATATATAGGACAGGACAAACATGCTCTTTCTCTTTCCACAGACAGACACTTAGAGAGAAGGACAGGGGCAGATCAGAAGCATCACACCCACCATGTGGCTTAGAGCAGACTGGTTAGTTAGACTGAGTTACTATAGCAAGATTAGCAGGAGAGTCAAACTCATAGAGAGCTGTACTAATGGTTCAATAAATCACAGTGAACTTATTTCAAAGTATGGAGTATCTTTTGGTCAAAGCTGCATCGAGTTGCAGCCTGTGTTATCGCAGAGTACATTACACAACAGTTGTGATATTAACTTCCCCTATATTGACTGGGGCTCACTTAGTGCTAGGAACTTGGATGGGGCAGAGTTTGTAAGGTGAATTCCGGAAGGCTACTTGATGCAATAGTCCAACTAGGGAAGGGGCAGTATTGGGGAATGAGCCTGGACAGGTGGTTGAGGTTTCAGTAGGGGAACATTTTGGAAGTAATGACCACTATTCTGTAGGTTTTAGCAGACTATTGGATAGGGGTGTGGGTAACCCTCACATTAAGGTGCTAAACTGGGGAAAGGCAAATTATGATAACATTAGACAGGAATTGAAGAATTTGGAGAGGGTGTGGCTGTTGGAGGGTAAATCAACATTGGATATGTGGAAGTCTTTCTTTTTTTAAAATTTAGAGTACCCAATTCAATTTTTACAATTAAGGGGCAATTTAGCATGGCCAGTCCACCTAGCCTGCACATCTTTGGGTTGTGGGGGCAAAACCCACGCGAATACGGGGATAATGTGCAAACTCCACACGGACAGTGACGTAGAGCCGGGATTGAACCTGGGACCTCGGCGCTGTGAGGCAGCAGGGCTAACCCACTGCGCCACCGTGCTGGCCCCATGTGGAAGTCTTTCAAGCCACAGTTGATTAGGATTCAGGAAAGTCACGTTCCTGAGAGAACAAAGGATATGTATGGGAATTTAGAGAGCCTTGGATAACGAGGGATATTGTGAACCTCGTCAAAAAGAAAAAGGAGGCTTTTGTATGGTCTAGAAGTGGGGAAAGTCAAAACCCTTGAAGAGTATAAAAAAAGTAGGAAGGCACTTAAGCGGGAAATTAGAAGGGCTAAGAGGGGTCTGGAAAAGTCTTTGGCAAGTAGGATTAAGGTGGATCCCTAAGCTTTTTATTCATATGTAAAAAGCAAGAGGGAGGCTAGGAAAGGATTGGACCACTTAAAGGCAGTGGGGGGAATCTATGTGTTGAGCAAGAAGAAATGGGCGAGGTACTAAATGAGTACTTTGCATCAGTGTTCACCAAAGAAAAGGACTTTGTGGAAGATGATTCTTAGGTAGGGTGTGTGGACAGTCTGGGTCATGTTGACATCGAAAAGGAAGAGATGTTGGGTGTTTTAAAATGCATTAAGGTATAAAAGTCTCCTGGGCCAGAAATGGCAAATGGAGTTAGGAATATAGAAAGTCACAGAGATCTGAGCGTGCAGGTCCACAGATCTTTGAAAGTGGCAACACAAGTGAACATGGTAGTCAAGAAAGCATACAGAATGCTTGCCTTCATTGGACGGGGCATTGAGCATAAAAACTGGCAAGTCATGCTACTTGTATAGAACCTTGGTCGCACTCGGAATATTGTGCACAATTCTGGTTGCCACACTACCAGAAGGATGTGGAGGCTTTGGAGAGGGTGCAGAGGAGGTTCACCAGGATGTTGCCTGGTCTGGAGGGTGTTAGCTATGTGGAGAGGGTGAATAGACTCGGACTATTTTCATTAGAATGACGGAGGTTGAGGGGTGACCTGATAGAGGTCTACAAGATTATGAGGGGCATGGATAGAGTAGGATGGGCAGGCATTCTGTCACAGGGTGGAGGGGTCAGTCACTAGAGGGCATAGGTTTAAGGTCTGTGGGGCAAAGTCAGAGGAGATGTGCGAGGCAGGTTTTTTACACAGAGGGTGGTGAGTGCCTGGAACGCGTTGCCAGGGGAGGTTGTGTGGAGCAGATACATTAACGGCGTTCAAAAGGCATCTCGACAGATACATGGATAGGGTGGGTATAGAGGGATACGGCACAAGGAAGTGCTGAGGGTTTTGGCCATAAGTGATGTCATGATCGGTACAGGCTTGGAGGGCCGAAGGGTCTGTTTCTGTGCTGTATTGTTCTTTGTTCTCTTTTCTAGAGAAAAGAGCCTGTTTAGCTTTCTCCGATAATTATGTTTTCTCTGTTCTCAGTTCTGGGAGCGATGAAGTCTGTAAGTTAATTGGTGTGTGCAAGATATTTGAAAAACATCTTGCACCTGAAATGCTCCATTGAATTATGACCTTATTGTGTGTGAGTGGGAGCTCGATAAAAGTAAAGGCAAAAATACACAGTGTAATCTATGAAATAAGTCATTTCTTTTTTATTTCTGCGATTACCGGCTGGGTCAACATTTATTGCCCGAGCTGCTTTCTTGAACTGCTGCAGTTCATGAGATTGTCGGCACGCCCACGGTGCTGTTAGGGAGGGAATTCCAGGATTATGTTCAGAAAGTCAGGGAGGTGAACCTAGAAATGACAACTGTCAATATTAGACAAATGCGTAATGCATTTGTT
The DNA here is from genome assembly GCF_902713615.1 of Scyliorhinus canicula. Lineage (NCBI taxonomy): Eukaryota > Metazoa > Chordata > Chondrichthyes > Carcharhiniformes > Scyliorhinidae > Scyliorhinus > Scyliorhinus canicula. The sequence continues at coordinate 32,845,534 of NC_052164.1, forward strand.
ATAGCCTGCATGGGTTTACGGGATAGGAATGATTCACTACCCTGTGGATCTTGCAGTATATGAGCTCCCCCGAGAAGGGGGCGGGGGGGACCCTTAACAGTGTTCGCTTTGTGTACATAGGGTGGGCCAGTAATGCACTGACAAGTGAAGACCCAGTTGGGGAGCTGTACATAATAGTTAAGTGTAAATTAAGTAAGTTTTGTTTCTCGACCAACTCGGTGCGGACTCTTCGTTGCCCTTACAAAAGCATTCATCTGCTCTTTAAACAGATCAGTATCTCTATTAAGGAGCAGACAGAGAAATACCACTCATCCACTCATGTCACCAACACTCATTTCTAGTTCTTGGTATTTTGCAAGTTTGAATTTGGTTTTGGGAGTGAATGCAGTGTGTTTGAACGCTTCCCCTGTAGCTCTGAGATCTGGGTCCTAAGTCTTGGGCTGCAGGCCAGTTGATATCTGATGGAATGAATAGTACTGCTTTGAAACTGTGCCACGCTGCTCTGTGGCATTAATTATTGTCATTTTAAAGTTGACCCTCCAAATTCTGCCCCACAACCTTCACCCATGTTCCAGTGGCAGGCTCTTGGGGATCAACAATGTCGAATTAATAAATGGCATCACAATTGATTTGAACAAAAATCACATTTACACACAGTCCCTAGGTGGCGGATGAACCATGCCATAATTCATCATCTTCTGACGGATGATAATTTTCTCATAAGTTGCTGGGTTTGAAATCCAGTCATTTCAGGCACGAGAGTAAAAACAAAGCAAATTGACACATGGAAGATTTTGCACAGCGGATTTGCTGAGCCGTGCATTAGTAATTTAATTTAAGCTTTCAAGTGGGATAAGGTGGAACGAGAGAGGTTTTCTTTCCAATTAAAACATTAAAGCATCCGGTAACACTTTTGATTGAAAAGCACTGGCTGCAAATTCCAAAATGTATAATCCAGCCTTTCAACAATCCATTTGCCTGGCAATCATTCGGAATAAAAGACAAGGTTAATTTTTGTTTGATTGGCTTGGTCAGGTTCCAAGATTTGTATTTGCCAGTCTGTATGTGCCAGCTTGGTTCAGTTGGTAACAGTCACACTTCAGTCAGAAGACCATTAGTTCAAGGTTCGCTTTGCTCCTTAAGTAAATTATTTTGCCTTACATTCCAATAACGCACTGAAGAAATATTCTTCTTGGAAGTGCAGTTCTGCAGATCAACTGAGGCCTCATTGTTTTATTCAATGGTTCTGGTGGATGTTGAAGTTACTCTACTACTCGGGTATTTTACCAATGTCTCCATCAAACAGCACCGTCAAACACTTTTCTGGCCGCAGTTCTCTGGCCATTAAGATTCCCTATTCCTGCCGGTACCACTGCCTGCAGGTATCCCGGTGGCACAGGGTTTCTTCAATGGGAAATCCCATTGACAAGCGATGGGAAGGGTACATCTCATTGCCAGTGAATGGCACGCCACAAAGTAACACGCAGCTGGGGACGGGAAAATCCAGCCCACCATTTTGTATCCAGAATAATTCATTGTACATAGAACATAGAACAGTACAGCACAGAACAGGCCCTTCGGCCCTCGATGTTGTGCCGAGCAATGATCACCCTACTCAAACCCACGTATCCACCCTATACCCGTAACCCAACAACCCCCCCCTTAACCTTACTTTTTAGGACACTACGGGCAATTTAGCATGGCCAATCCACCTAACCCGCACATCTTTGGACTGTGGGAGGAAACTGGAGCACCCGGAGGAAACCCGCGCACACACGGGGAGGACGTGCAGACTCCGCACAGACATTGACCCAGCCGGGAATCGAACCTGGGACCCTGGAGCTGTGAAGCATTTATGCTAACCAACATACAACCGTGCTGCCCATGAAGCATTTTAAAATACTGTTCAGCCTTTGTGAGAAGGTATGTACAAAATTTATGCTGTAACTTGTCTGAGTTTCAGTACCAGCTTGCCTAGAGGATTGTTTTGCTGGTCAAACTTTTGTAAAAGAGGATTTCTGTGGTTTTAAGCTATTCTTATTAATCTAAACATAGTTACTTGAGTGAGGTCCTGCCAATTGAAACAGAAAGCTCAGCTGGCGAAGGAATGGACCTCGAGGAAACAGAGGCCGATGAATCCTGCACTTTCTCAGCCCTTTCTCTTCACATGCAGCAGATGCAGCAGAGATTGCCATGCCAGAGGAAGGGGGCGGGATTCTCCGTTAACCGACGCCGACATCGGGAAAGGCGATTGGGCGGAGAATCGGTAGCGAAGCCGAAATCACGGCCAGTGCCGATCTGACGTTAAATACAATGCTCCAGCACCTCGAAAATGGCGTCAATGCATTTCACTCCGCACATACAGCAATGATCTTCCCTCTATCGTAAGTCAGAAATGCGGATGTTCACTGATGATTGCACAATGTTTAGCACCATTCACAATACCTCAGATTCTGAAGCAGTCTGTGCCCATATGCAGTGAGACCTGGGCTGACATGTGGAAAGCAACATTTGCGTCGCGCAAGTGCTTCTCAATAACCATCTGCAACGTGAGAGAGTCCAACCATCTCTCATTAACAGTCAATGGCATTACCTGAAGTGATTGGTATCCCATCTATCAACATCAACATCTATTCCCTCCACCAACGACACACCGTGTGCCATCTACAAGATTCAGCAACTCACCAAGGTCAAAATTTTAAGATGATCGAGTGGTCGCGCCCGACCGGGAAACCCGTGAAACTGAGCGGGAAGATTACAGGCGAACATCCCGACCTCATTGTGTTTGTGTGCAGGATCACGGTCAGCGGGCATGTGTGGGAGTTTGGAGTGGGCCCGCCGACAGGTAGGTGGGCAATTAAACCAATTAAATAAGCAATTGGTGGTGATTTCTCATGGCCAGTCCACTTTAACTGTTGACGGATGGGACAATCAGCCAGATGGCCTTCACATTCCGAACTGGATAAAACATTTGGGGTGATATAAAATAAAAGAAGATGTTTAAGAGCTGAGATTCTATGAGGAGGGCCATTTCCTTGGGGCAGCTTCACCTGCAGCAACTGTCAGTCCTCAGGGAGCTCTCTAGAAAGGCCCACCCTCACCCTTATTTCACTCGACGGCCAAGTGCCTATCACAACTGCTTCCAACTCACCCATTGTGCGTGCCCAAAAAGTGCACAATTCAGCCCCAAGGCTCCTTTGGCAATACCTTCTAAACCCATGATCTCTACCACCAAGAAGGCCCAGAGCAGCAACTGCATGGGAACACATACTTACAAGTTCCTCTCCAAGCCACACACACCCTGACTTAGGAATATAGAAAATAGGAGCAGGAGGAGGCCACTCGGTCATGTGACTCCACTCCACCCTTCATTATGATTATGGCTGAGCATCCAACTCAGTAACCTCATAGAATCATAGAATTTACAGTGCAGAAGGAGGCCATTCAGCTCATCGAGTCTGCACCGGCTCTTGGAAAGAGCACCCTACCCAAGGTCAACAACTCCACCCTATCCCCATAACCCAGTAACCCCACCCAACACTAAGGGCAATTTTGGACACTAAGGGCAATTTATCATGGCCAATCCACCTAACCTGCACATCTTTGGACTGTGGGAGGAAACCGGAGCATCCGGAGGAAACCCACGCACACACTGGGAGGATGTGCAGACTCCGCACAGACAGTGACCCAAGCCGGGACCCTGGAGCTGTGAAGCGATTGTGCTAACCACAATGCTACCGTGCTGCCCATTAATCTGTTCCAACTCCCCCCATGTCCTTTGAACCCTTTAGCCCAAGAGCTATATCTAACTCCTTCTTGAAAACATTCAACATTTTGGTCTCAACTGCTGTCTGTGGTAACAAATTCCACAGGCTCACCACTCTCTGGGTGAAGGAATTTCTCATCACTGTCTTCAATGGTTTAATCCCTATCCTTAGACTGTAACTCCTTGTTCTGAACTCCCCCTGCCATCAGGCACATCCTTCCTGCATCTACCCTGTCTAGTCCTGTTAGGTCCACTCTCATTCTTGTAAACTCCATCGAATATAATTCTAATTGACTCAATCTCTCCTTATACGTCAGTCCTGCTACCCCAGGAGTCAGTCTGCTAAACATTCTATGGCAAGAACATCCTTCCTCAGATAAGGAGACTAAAACTGCACACAATATTCCAGTTGTGGCCTCACCAAGACCCTGTATAATTTCAGAAAAACACCCCTGCTCCTGTACTCGAATCCTCTTACTGTGAAGACCAACGTATCATTTGCCTTCTTCACTGCCTGCTGCATCTGCATATTTACTTTCAAGTACAAAGACACCCAGGCCTTGTTGCATATTTTCCTCTCCCAATCGATAGCCGTTCAGATAATAAACTGCCTGTGGTGAATGTAACATGATAATTCACACTATATCTTTGTAAGCGCAGTAGCGTTATCCGACCACTAGGGGGAGTAGCTCTGGGAATGCTCAGGAGCTTGTACAGGACTCCACCCTTGGTTCCGCCCACGACTCCTCCCCCTAGTGCTGCTGTATAAATACCCTTGTCCAGAGTCAGCCTGCAGTTCAATGAGAGTTCATCAACGGGTAACAGGCTGGCTCTGTAGTAAGTAGATTAAAGCCTATATTCATATCGGAAACCCGTGTCTGGTGAATTGATGGTTCCATCAATTTAATCTACTTAAGAACAGTCAAGATCGATCATGGAATCAGCCCTCAAGCCTGGACGCCTGGAGCTCGACCCGCAGGATGCAGAGGCTAAATAAATCTTCTCCCACTGGCTGCGGTGCTTCAAAGCCTACCTGGCAGAAGCGAGCACAGCCAAAATGACAGAGGAACAGAAGTTAAGTCTACTGCACGCGAGGGTGAGCCACAGAATCTCTACGCAACTAAACTCGGCCGGTTCATATACTGCAACGCTAGCAGTACTCGATAAGATATATGTAAGGCCCATTAACGAAGTTTACGCACGCCATTTGTTCACGACTCGCCGCCAGCGGCCTACAGAATCACTCGCCGAATTTCTAAGGGAACTCAATAATTTGTCCAATGACTGTAATTATCAAGCGGTTACCGTGGCTAAACACAGACAACTTGCTGTACGCGATGTTTTTGTAGCAGACCTCAGGGCTAATTATGTGCGCCAACGACTGCTGGAAAAGGGGGCCCAAGACTTAGAAACGACTGTGGAAGCTGCTACCACGATGGAGGTCTCCTTCCACAGCCTTAACTCGTTCCCCGCGGACCCCGCGACCCAATCATGGGCACCCGACCAGCGACTCTCCCAAGCCTGTGCTACGCGGCCGCCCAGCCACCATGCTGCCCCAGCCAGCCACTATGCTGCTCCAGCCTGCCATTTCTGCGGCCAGAATCAGCACCCGCGGCAGCACTGCCCGGCCCTCAATGCGAACTGCAGCAGCTGCGGGCGGAAAGGCCATTACGCAAGAGTGTGCCTCGCTAAAAGGGCCCCAGCTTCGAACTCCCCAGCGGCACGAAGTAATTGCTCCCGTCACCCGCAGGCCCTCGGGGCCCGAAACGCTGCCCCGACTCCGCCCCCTCCCGCCACGTGCGACTCATGGGGGCCGCCATCTTGGACGCTATCTTTCTCGCCGCCCGCCACGTGCGATCCACGGGCCCGACCTGCATCTCCACGCTCGGGCAACTCATCGGAAGAATACGACTATGAACTCAGAGGGCAGTCATCACGGGGCCACTCCAGCACAGCTGATCGAGCCACCGACTACCCGCAACTCAGCGCAGTCACTCTGGACCAATCATGCCCGAAGCATCTGCGAAATTCGATGGCAGAGGTCCAAATCAACGGGTACAAAACGCCATGCCTCTTTGACTCCGGGAGCACTGAGAGCTTCATACATCCAGACCTGGTAAGACGCTGTTCGCTCCCCGTTTTCCCCGTGCAGCAAACTATCTCGCTCGCTTCAGGCTCCCAATCAGTCCAGATCCAGGGGCGCACCGCCGCGACACTCACAATCCGAGGCGCTAGCTACTCAAAATTCAAACTCTACATTTTACCCGGCCTCTGCGCGCCACTCTTATTAGGCCTAGACTTCCAATGTAACCTCAAGAGCCTCACCCTCAGCTTCGGCGGGCCCCTGCCCCCACTCACTATCTGCAGCCTCGCTACGCTGCGAATCCCCCCCCTCCTCTCTTCGCCAATCTCATAAAGGACTGTAAACCCATAGCCACTCGTAGCAGGTGGTATAGCCTGTAGGTATTTACCAGAGCAGAGGTCTGAAGGCTTCTCAGTGAGGGGATTATAGAGGCCAGCAATAGTCCCTGGAGAGCTCAGGTGGTGGTCGTTAAGACCGGGGAAACATTCCGCATGGTTGTCGACTATAGTCAGACCATAAATAGATTTACGCTCCTCAACGCGTATCCCCTCCCCAGGATTGCACACATGGTAAACCAGATCGCCCAGTACCGGCTCTTTTCCACGGTGGATCTGAAGTCTGCACACCACCAGCTCCCAATCCACCCGGAGGACCGTCACTACAAGGCATTCGAGGCCGATGGCCGCCTCTTCCATTTCCTCCGGGTCCCTTTCGGAGTCACTAATGGGGTCTCGGTGTTCCAACGAGCAATGGACCAAATGGTGGACCAGTACGGGCTGCCGGCCACGTTTCCGTACTTGGACAATGTCACCATCTGCGGCTATGACCAGCGGGACCACGACGCCAACCTCCACCGTTTTCTCCAGACGGCACAGAAACTGAATCTCACGTATAACAAGGAGAAATGCGTTTTCCGCACAACCAGACTAGCCATCCTCGGCTATGTCGTGCAAAAAAAGGAGTCCTGGGCCCAGACCCGGACCGGATGCTTAGAACTCCCCCTCCCCCATTGCCCCAAGGTCCTCAAACGGTGCTTGGGTTTCTTTTCCTACTACGCCCAGTGGGTCCCTCAATATGCGGACAAAGCCCGCCCACTCTTTAGGGCCACACGATTTCCCCTGTCAGCCGTGGCACGCCAGGCCTTCGACGGCATCAAGGAGGACATCGCCAAAGCGGTCATGTGGGCAGTGGATGAATCCACTCCATTTCAGGTAGACAGCGACGCCTCAGAGGTAGCTCTTGCGGCCACTTTAAATCAGGCAGGGAGACCAGTCGCATTTTTCTCCCGTACCCTCTCCACTTCAGAACTCCGACACTCCTCAGTCGACAAAGAAGCACAAGCCATTGTGGAGGCTATCCGTCACTGGAGGCACTACCTTGCAGGTAGGAGGTTCACCCTCATCACCGACCAAAGATCGGTTGCCTTCATGTTCGACAACTCGCAAAGGGGCAAAATTAAAAACGACAAAATTCTGAGGTGGAGGATCGAACTCTCCACCTACAATTACGACAATAAGTATCGACCCGGGAAGCTCAACGAGCCTCCGGATGCCCTATCCCGCGGGACATGCGCCAGCCCGCAGATTGACCGATTGAAAGTCATCCACAATGACCTCTGCCACCCGGGAGTCACCCGGCTCGCCCACTACATCAGGGCCCGAAACCTGCCTTTCTCCAATGAGGAGGTAAAAGCTGTCACCAGGGACTGCCCGATCTGTGCGGAGTGCAAACCGCACTTCTATAGACCAGACAGGGCCCACCTGGTCAAGGCTTCTAGGCCCTTTGAACGCCTCGTGATTGATTTCAAATGGCCACTCCCCTCAACTAACATGAACGTTTACTTTTTAAACGTCGTAGACGAGTTCTCCCATTTCCCATTCGCTATCCCGTGCCCCGACATGACCTCCCACACAGTCATTAGGGCCCTGCATAGCATCTTCACCCTGTTTGGTTTCCCCAGCTACGTACACAGCGACCGGGGTTCGTCCTTCATGAGCGATGAGTTGCGTCAGTACCTGCTCGCCAAGGGCATTGCCTCGAGCAGGACTACCAGCTACAACCCCAGGGGGAACGGGCAGGTGGAGAGGGAGAACACGACGTTCTGGAAGACCGTCCTACTGACCCTCCGGTCTAGAAAGCTCCAAGTCTCCCAGTGACAGGAAGTCCTCCCAGACGTGCTTCACGCTATTAGGTCCCTTTTGTGCACAGCGACCAATCAGACCCCTCACGAGAGGCTCTTCATTTTTTCCAGGGGCACTACCACGGGGTTCTCACTTCCGGCATGGCTGAGGACACCGGGCCCCGTACTTCTGAGGAAACACGTCAGGGCGCACAAAACCGACCCCCTTGTTGAAAAGGTGTGTCTGCTCCACTCCAACCCCCAGTACGCATTCATCGAGTTCCCTGACGGCCGTCAGGACACTGTATCCCTCCGTGATCTGGCACCCGCCGGATCCAACGCCCCCTCTACCCCCACAGAAGAACCTCTCACCCTACACCCCATGCTGCCACCCCCTCGCGCTCCCGGGCCCGCGAGCTCGCTCCACCAGTTCCGCGCACCCGCGCCGGCCAGGCCCCAGCGCCCCCTGTCCCCGGTCGAACCAGGAGAGTATGAAGCTCGGATACAACCCTCCCTGGAGTCCGCCATCGTACCCCAGCACACAACACCCATCCAGCCACCGCAAGAGGCTGCAACCCCGGTGCTCCGCAGATCACAGCGGACAGTTCGACCACCGGACAGACTGACTTTGTAGACCACCACCCCCGCCGGACTTGATTTTTTTGCAGGGGGTGAATGTGGTGAATGTAACATGATAATTCACACTATATCTTTGTAAGCGCAGTAGCGTTACCCGACCACTAATGGGAGTAGCTCTGGGAATGCTCAGGAGCTTGTACAGGGCTCCACCCTTGGCTCCGCACACGACTCCTCCCCCTAGTGCTGCTGTATAAATACCCTTGTCGAGAGTCAGCCTGCAGTTCACTGAGAGTTCATCAATGGGTAACAGGCTGGCTCTGTAGTAAGTAGATTAAAGCCTATATTCATATCGGAAACCCGTGTCTGGTGAATTGATGGTTCCATCACTGCCTTCCCGTTTTTGCTACCAAAGTGGCTAACCTCACATTTATCCACATTGTACTGGATATGCCCTGCATTTGCCAACTCACACAGCTTGCCCAAATCACCCACTGAAGCATCCTTCATCCTCCTCACAGATCACCCACCCACGGGCTTTGTGATATCTGCAAATATGCAGATGTCATATTTAGTTCCCTCATCTAAATCATTAATTTATATTATGAATTTCTGGGGTCCCAGCACTGATCCCTGCGGAACCCCGTTAGCCATTGCCTGCAACTTTGGAAAAGACCCATTTATTTCTACTCTTTGTTTCCTGTCTGCCAAACAGTTTTCTACCCATCTCAATACACTACTCCCAATCCCATGTACTTTAGGTTTACACGCTAACCACTTACATGGGACCTTGTCAAAACCTTCTGAAAGTCCAAATAAATCACATCCACTGCCTCTCCTCATCACCTCTTATTCGTTACATTCTCCAAAAGTTGCCTCTTGGTGCCCAGGGATGTGCAGGTTAGGTTACAGGGGCAGCAGATTTGGGTAGTGTGCTCGGTCAGAGATTCGGTGCAGACTTGATGGGCTAATGGCCTCCTTCTGCACTGTAGGGATTATATGATTCTATGAATTCCAGTAGATTTGTTTTCTTTTGTAAATCCAAGCTGACTCTGTCCGATCCTGCCACTGTTTTCCTCGTGCTCCGCTATTAAATCTTTTATAATTGACTCTAGTGTTTTCCCCATTACCAACGCCAGGCTGACAGTTCTATAATTCCCTGTTTTCTCTCCCCTTCCCTTTTTAAATAGTAGGGTTCCATTGGCTACCCTCTAATTCATAGGAACTGTTCCAGAGTTTATAGAATCTTGGAAGGTGACCACCAAAGCATTGGAAATATATCGCCGTTCCTTCACTCTGTCGCTGGATCAAAATCCTGGAACTCCCTCCCTAACAGCACTGTGAGATTACCTACACCGCATGGACTGCAGCGGTTTGAGAAGGCGGCTCACCACCAACCCTCAAGGGCAAATGGGCAAGGGCAAATAGGGCCAGCGACGCCCACATTCTGTGAAAGAATAGAAAATAATCACCGCAGGACTGACAAATCAACTGATTTTCCCAGCTTAGAGGTCGTGGATAATGCTGCTACCTTATTCAGTGGAACTGTTATGAATGGGCTGATTAAGAGTTATGGGTGCACACACATACACACACACAAATACATATTGTGCACAGTTACAGCAGAGTTTGCAGTTTGTGTTGCAACATGTCAGTAGCATCAACCATGCGGCCTTGAACGATTACACAGGAATTCAGTATGAGTAGAATCTATATCCGAAGGGAATACCAATGCCTCTAAAAGCAACTTGCCCATTTTCATAAACAAAGAGCAAGAATATATAATTGACATGCTAAACTAAAGCTGTTATTTTTTTTGATATCTTCTGATAGATTTTTTTTGAAAGCCTTTGTGAATCGAAGTTGTTTGGATCTAAAAGCCCACACAAAACAGCTCTCCGAAGCTCCAATTAATTAGACAACTGCAAAATGCCCAATTTTTGCTTTCCGTTCTGAGGGTTTTAACTGCAATCTCTGACATGTCAAGCTGTTACTACCTGCAGTGTAACTAGTTGTGGCTTGCCTTCTGTCTCTTCCCTTTTACCCCCATGGTACCTCTTCACTGACAGGTTGAAACAGGTTGGCTGTTATTAAAGGAGATGTAAATATGCCGGCAGCTTCTCAGCATCGGATCACGTCACTGTACTCACAATAAGAGATCCAGTGGGGAAAGGTAGGAAATTGCAACAGGATGCTGTGTGCTCTGGAGTAACTATCAAAATAACTCTCGGTCTATACTCAGCTTGTAAGTACAACAGCATCCGATGATTTTAATTCGAAGGGGTGCAAACGCACAATGTTATTTTGTGCAACTTGGCTGCAGAAGCAGAATCCAAAAAGGCTTGTTAGTGGAATTGCTCAATCAGCGTTGACCAATGTGGGTGTGAACTTGGAACACCAAAATGTCTAAATTTGCAGATGGAAGAGTTTATCTTCCTGGTGTATTTCCCCACTCTTTCATTCCTTAAACTATTCCTTTGTGAGTCCTCATGTAGTGACGTGGGGTGACAAAATACATGCCATTAATGATTGTTTCAGAACTCCTATTACAAGTCCAACAGCTAATATCCTTCTGTTTTTTTCTACATTACAAGAGTGGCTACACTTTGAAAGTATTTAGTTGGTTGTGAGGCACTTTGCGATGCTCTGGGATTGTAAAAAGTGCTATATGAATGAAAGTATTTGGGCGGGATTATCCAGCCCCCCCAGGATGTGTTTTCCTGTACCGCAGATGGCTCGCCTTTCGCTGCCGTGGGTGACACTTTCAGCAGGACTGAAAGATTCTGCCGGTGGGCAGGACTGGAAAACCACGCCCTTTGTTTCCTTCTCTCTGTCGGACCAAAGGAAAATTTTCTGTCTGATTAGGCCGCAGTGCTCTGGCCTCCACATCAAGAAATAAGTGAAAACTTAAAGGGTGGGAAATTAGCATTTGTTTTGTGGGCTACAAGCGCCTTAGAGTTCCAAAATAGAGTTGTGGCTACACACCTGTGGGGTGAATTGCACCGGATGTCATATTGCTGAGGGAGTTAGTATACACACATTGAACATCAACTGGACGTCTCAGAGCAGACAGATCAGTACACCTTACTAAGTTGACATAATTGGTGCTGTTTTGGAATTCAACGCTTCATTTAAAGCCCTCTATTTGCATACCTGACTATGCATTCAGAAACTGGAAGGATCCCCTTCACCTTTATCTAAGGAATAATCAGCTACATACAGATTAGTTGCTGGTTAATTTTTCCCGGATATTTCTATAATTTTGGAGATATTTAATGCTTTATAAAATTGCATAAGGTTGCATAATTTTGCAAGGAGTGGTGTGGAGGTCTTCCTGCTGATTTCAAGGCTTCTTCACAAACCAGTTCTACTAGTCATTGAAGTACGAGTCGCCATTCCTCTTGGGATGCAGCATGACATGGAGAATGAACAGAGAGCATGCTGTACAGAAAAGCTAGAAGAGGAAAGAGGAGAATGGAATGGTGGTTGGTGCAGTGATATCATGGTTGTGCTGTAATTCACCGACTGACCACTAGGAGTCTCATTAGCATATAAGTGAAGGTTAGAGTCAGGTGACCTCAGACTGACTACAGAGCTGGGTTGCTTGTTCATGTTCATACTGTTATTCATCTGTTGTTTTGTATATATGTGACCCACAGTTAATGATAATAAATTGTTTGTAGCTTTAGCTACAAGTGTTCTTGTAATATAAATCAGGCCATCCGACAAGAAAATTACATGGTAACAGGGCTGGATGGTATTAAACACTGAAAAAAAACTGTCAAGGCATCGAGTTTGGCCTGCCACAAGGCCCACATATATTTAAAGATTTTGCAGACTGCAAACTACATGGAGTCGTTGAAGCTACCAATGAGTGTCAGATTTCATGATAATGTTCACAGCAACGGGTGTGTGCTTAAACAAAAAAATTATCTGTTTCATACTGCAGTAAATTTAGGAGATCAATCAGATTAGGTAGAGATGCTCCCAACAGGGGCAGGGCCAAATGCAATTGCTGTGTTTAATACATTTAAATTTGCGAACAATGAAGATAGTAAAAATTTGAACAAAGGTTTGATCAACATTGCACTCCCAGAAAGAATGAAATTTATGAGCTCCATGTGCTTAGATCATGTTTACAGAAGACAGAAGAATCCATAGATTGTTTCATTACTGATAAAGTTAAAAGCTAAAACCTATAATTTTTCTGCTCTGGAATCTTCCATGATTCGGGACCAAATTGTGTTTGGTGTGAATGAAAATAAGCTGAGTGATCAGTTGCTGAGGGAATCGGAGCTGTCTTTGGAACAAACAATTAGACTTGTCAGGCTGATGAGCCAGCAGCACAGAATTCTAAAATGTTCCTCAGTAATGGCAGCGTTTTATTGTGGAAAGCACTCCTGTGCGTCCTTTTTCCATAAAGATGGGAAACGTCCGCAAAAAAGGTGGAAAAGTTCCTGCAGCTCCTCGGACACCAACAAACAGGTTAAAGATCAGGACAAAGTATTTTTCTGTAAGAGATGTGGTCAAAGGCACAAATTAAACAGTGTCCAGTGTTTAGCAAGTTTTATTCCAGATGCAAAGGAAAAAAATCACTTTGCTCAAAATTGTTACTCTAAGCTCAACCCCAGATAAGTCGGCACAGTGGAAGACATGGCCTCCAGTGATGAAACATCATTGTTTGTTGGTGTAATAACAGAGAAGAATGCTTTTGTGGAGATATCAAAAAGTTCTCCAGCACGTAACAAAAATGCAAACTGATGTTCCATTTAAAATAAATATGATTCATGAGGATAAATGACAACTGCCACTTGACATGAAGGGTACAATGGTCCAATTGAAGTTAGACACTGGTGTCAAAGCTAATTTAATCAGCATGTGATTTTAAAAATCTAAAAATTCAGCCGATTAGAAGAAATCACAAACTATCTCTGAGAGAAAGTTAGACACTGGTGCCAAAGCCAATTTAATCAGCATGACTGATTTAAAAAATCTAAACATTCAGCCAATTAGAAGAAATCACAAAATATCTCTGAGAGATTATAATGGTTCAAGTATTAAATGTTATGGTGCTTGTGACCTGAGCTGGGAGAGAGGGAGAGAGATTACTTTTGCATGTCCACACTGTTATTCATCTGTTGTTTAATACATATTTGACCCACAGGTAATGTTAATAAATTGTTTATAGCTTTAGGTACAAGTGTTATTGTAATACGCAACAGGCCATCCGACAAGAACATTACAGTTTCCGCAACATTAGGGTTAGGGGGTGGGAGGGAAGAAGAGTGGAGGAGGGTTCTCAGCAGATGGCCATATCAGCCCAACAGTGGCGGACTGGGTCTAAAAATATTGGTTGCCAGGAGACAAAGGGGGCCCACCCACAACTACAATGCTATCATTTAATTTTCATAACGAATAAATAAAATTTTCAAAAAATACATATGGAAAAAAGGGTACAATTAAAATTTTTGTGGAAAAAAATGTGTATTTCTTAGTAATTACAGTGTACATGTACTGTACATATTACTGGCAGTAGATACCAAATGTAAATACAGGATGTAAATCCTGTTCTCTTTTTTTTCTTATTCCTTTTTATTACTAAAACAGTTGTCTGTGTTTGTTTCTTTATTGCATTTTTATTTGATATAGGGGGCCCACTTCATCAGGGGCCCACTTGCCATCGGGCAAGCTGACACCCTGGCCAGTCCGCCACTGCAGCCCAGGGTGTTTGGGGAGCAGTGGCGTTAAGATATACAATAACCGACGCTGGCACGTAGGTAAGTACATCTCACTGAAATATGCCACCTGCTCCAGCCACATTTGGAACTTAGAAGTAGGGTACGGACCATATTGCCAGCGGCTGTTAGGATGACTGTTCTATGGAATCTTTACATCTACCTGGAAGAATGGACACAGCCTGTGTTTAACATCTCATCTGAAACGCAGAACCTCCCACACTTCAGCCTTCCCCTCATTATCGCACTGGAGCATCCGCTTTGATTTTTGCACTCAAGCCCCGGAGAGGGATTTGAAGCCACAAACTTCTGTCTCAGAGGCAGGCGTGTTACCAACTGGCTGACACATGAAGGAGAATCAGATAGTAACATTTCATTACTTTCAATGGTTGTAAATTGCTGCGGGCCATGGCGTCAGTAATCCTGGCTGCTCCAAGAATGGTGACCACCATCTCCTCCATCAGTGTCAGGAAGCATAGCTGTCTCATCCCCAGGTAGTTGTGCAAGGCAGCGTGTCAGTGAGTGCAGTGCAATATGTTTGGGTGATGCGCCTGTTGAACAGCTGGTAATGTGTGCAAAAATGTGAATGTGAGGCATGCGGCTGCGCTAAAGGTGTGCTAATTGAAACATATGAGTGTGAGGTACATGTCATGGTTGAAAGGGGTTGTTGGGAGATAAGTGAACATTAGTTGGCAAATTGAGCTCCTTAAAGTGGAAGTGCATTCTGGCTGCATTCACCTCCCTCCACTACAAGCTTACTTCTGTGTCTTTCTCCTTCCAGATGCCTAATGTGGCCAGGCAGAAAGAACATCAACAACAGGGTGATGATGAAGAGATAGTACCGTCACTTGGTTTCACACTTGCAGCCACCAGTTCAGATACTGACACTGTGTATCTTTGAGGATTGATTAGAGGTGGGATTTGCACATAGTGAGATAATGGGCATGAGTGGGCTGCAGCCAGGCAAAGCAATGTCACCATAGTCCCAGATGACCATAGGTTGCTTTCCCGTTTGAGGGGGAGAGCTAACTTGTGGTGAGGATCACCACATCTTAGGCGAGGGGCAAGATTGAGAAGGCGGCACTTTCATGAATAACCCCAGCCGGTATGAGAATCAAACCCACTCTGTTGGTTTCATTCTGCATTACAAACCAGCTGTCCAGCCAACTGAACTAAACTGGCCCCAGGAACCAGTGGAGGACGTCAAGAATGGGGTTGATGTGTGAGTGGGACTTGCTGCAGAATGGATAATGGGAAGCAGAGTCTTGGAGAAGCAAATTTGATGGACAATTGAAGATAAGAGTTGGCCAGAGAGCAACTGGCATGGAGCTCTGACCACACAACGCCTGCTATTCATGTTCTGGATCACTCTTATACCCATTCAACATGATGGTCAGGAAATGGCCATCATTTTGAGCCGCAAGTACATCACCCAGTCAAGTTGGCGTAGGCAAACAATTCAGCAGATGTAGGTGGTATTTATGAAGGCGAGGCTATGTGATATAAAACACATAATTGAATATGATGCCAAGTTGTGGATCATCTGAGGCAGTGGGCAATGATGGGAATGAAATATGTGCTAGAAATACGGGCCGGGATTCTCCGTTGACTGATGCCGAAATCGCAAAATGTGATCGGGCGGGGAATAGGTTCCGGCGCCAAATCTGGCGGCCGCCGATTTGATGGCAAATCACAATTCTCCATCACTTTGACAGCGGCATCTATGTAATCGGGATTGTATATGCAGCAGCATGTCAATTAGTGGGCCCGACCCCGTTTTCTCCTGTGCCGCCGCGATTCTCTGCCTCCGAGGGGCTGAGTTCCAGATGGCGCAGTTCAAGTTTATTTAGAACAGTACAGCACAGAACAGGCCCTTCGGCCCTCGATGTTGTGCCGAGCAATGATCACCCTACTTAAACCCACGTATCCACCCTATACCCGTAACCCAACAATCCCCCATTAACCTTACACTACGGGCAATTTAGCATGGCCAATCCACCTAACCCGCACATCTTTGGACTGTGGGAGGAAACCGGAGCACCCGGAGGAAACCCACGCACACACAGGGAGGACGTGCAGACTCCACACAGACAGTGACCCAGCCGGGAATCGAACCTGGGACCCTGGAGCTGTGAAGCATTAATGCTAACCACCATGCTACCGTGAGGCCCCAGTGTACACATAAAAATCGTGAATCCAGCATGGCGGCTGCTGATGGAGAGAGATGGGGTACGGAAAGCATCCAACATTGCCATAGTTTGCTGCCAGTTGTGCTGCTGGCCGGGGGGCTTCTGCCAGAGCCCGTGGCAATATGGGGGGTGGACTGGAGGTGTACTGTGGGGTCGGGGTGGACGGGCACTAAGTATCATTGCTCCAGCCGGAAAAGCAGCCATGCAGTGGCTCATGCCGCTGACAGCCACTGTAAACGTAGGTACACAGGTCGTATGGGTGCCCCCCCCCCCCCCCCCCAGAACACCCCCCCTGGTGCCCTCTGGCTCCATTCGACCCATCAGCTGTATGGATGTGTTCCAGCACAACCAGTGCCATCGTGTTGGCTGGTATGAGTGTGTGTGGAGAATGTAAGGTGTATATGTGGCTGCAGCTTTTCAACCTCCCGAGTGCCAATCACGGACCCAGCAAACCCGCACCATTTTTCATTGGAATAGATTATGTTCCAGGTGGCACCGGTGCTAGCCCCTCCACTGTTGCTGAATCGATCCAGGTTCAGCGCCAGTTTTGCTGAAAGTCTTGTGAAGGTCCACGAATTTTGCTCCGTCGTCAACACTTAGGGCTGGATTCTCCATTTCAGCGGCTAAGTCCCGGCGCCAGCAAGAGCTATTCCAATGAACTGGTAATAAAAAAAAACACACTGCTGCAGGATGATGTGATCAATGGTGTTGAAGGTTACACGGAGATTGGGAGGGATAATACGGCATGGTCACAATCTCAGAAAATTTCATTTCTAATTTCGATTTTGGATGCTTTCACTGTTAGAGGAACAGAAACTTTGATTGCAAGGGTAGGATACATAAGAGAAGGGCATATATCTAAGAGGTGCTAACACATTCAAAGACCTGGACAATGAATGGAGTTTGGAAATGGAGTGACAGAAAGGAAGAACAGAGGGTTGAAGGGTTTGTATTTTATTGAGTGGTGGGTGGTGATGGCAACTTATGCCCGCAGGTCATATTGAGACAACCTTGTGACCTCTAATCTCTCACAGATTGGTGGAACACTTTGAGGACATTCTCCGCAATGGTGTCATGACTACACAACAAAGAACAAAGAAAAGTACAGCACAGGAACAGGCCATTCGGCCCTCCAAGCCTGCGCCGACCATGTTGCCCTTATAGACTAAAATCTTCTACACTTCCGGGGTCCATATCCCTCTATTCCCATCCTAATCATGTATTTGTCAAGATGCCTCTTAAACGTCACTATCGTCCCTGCTTCCACCACCTCCTCCGCCAGCGAGTTCCAGACACCCACAACCCTCTGCGTAAAAAACTTGCCTTGTACATCTCCTCTAAACCTTTCCGCTTGCACCTACACCTGTGCCCCCACGTAATTGACCCCTCTACCTTGGGAAAAAGACTCTGAGTATCCACCCTGTCTATGCCCCTCATAATTTTGTAGACCTCGAACAGGTCGCCCCTCAACCTCCGTCGTTCCAGTGAGTACAAACCGAGTTTATTCAACCTCTCAGTATTCAACCAGCTGCAAAAGCACTCATTCCCCCCGGCGGCCAACAGGGCAGTGCAGCAGACACACACGTTTGTTTCTTCAGAGGGTTAAAAATTTTCCATTCCATTCTGAAAATTTCCCAAGAGCGTCAATAAACCAGTTGGGCATCTTTATGTCAGGCTGAAGTCATACTGCCAGTGTAAGCAAAGCAGCCAAGCCAATCCAGCTTCTGGAAAGGGAAGGGGCAAACCCAGCTTTGCTTTACTTTGCTCGGGTTTCAAATCGAAAACTGACATCCAAGCACTACTACTTTTCATGGCAATGTGCACCTGGAATCACTTTATGTTAATCCAAATGTGGGAATGTAACTTAGTCTGGTGTCTCCAGTGCCTGTGAGGATGTTTTGTCTTTTTGATCATTTGGTAATACAACCAACATTGTTACCTTATCTACCTTTGCCATAATCTTTATATGACTTTGAAATTGCATGATAACATTTTTGAATGGTATTTCCTATTTCTAAAATGTCAGTAAATGTTACTGTTAAAGAGAAACTGGAAGATGAATGCTTAACTTAACGTTTACCATTCCTGTGTCTGCTACTTTTACCTCAGTACTGATTCGTTTATTTGAAATTAATTAACATCACTACTAAAATAGCAACAAAAGAAAACTTACAAGCGATTAAATGTTAATTTATTAGCACTAGTAACAGCAGGCTCAAAGTTTGTTTGTCACCCAATGTCCACTCATGATATATAGATATAGAATTTACAGTGCAGAAGGAGGCCATTCAGTCCATCGAGTCCGCACAGACCCCTGGAAAGAACACCTCCACCCTATCCCCAAAACCCAGCAACCCCACCCAACCCCTTGGACACCAAGGGCAATTCAGCATGGCCAATCCACCCAACCCGCACATCCCCGGACCACAGGAGGAAACCGGAGCACCCGGAGGAAGCCCACGCAGTTGGGGAGAACATGCAGACTCCACACAGACAGTGACCCAAGTCGGGAATCGAACCTGGGGACCTGGAGCTGTGAAGCAACTGTGCTAACCACTATGCAACTGTGATGCCCAGGTGCTATTGCTGGAAAGTACCCTGGGCACAATAGTACTGTCAATCGATTTGTCGCGTTGGATCCTCTTATGAAGAAGAAAAATGTTGGTCAGGAGACTAGATATACTACCTCAATTTTATCAAGTGTGGTGGAATCTTTAATATCTACTGGCACAGGCAGAGAACCTTAATTCAGTATCTCATTTGAAGGAAAAGTATATTAAAAACAGGGGAAAAATAAATAACAAAATCATGGAAATGTTATGACTTGACTTTATGATTTAATCGTGCATCTAATATTCAGCAAATAAGGCACCTTCGAGGCTTCGTATACACACAGATGAAAAATGTTTTCTGAAACCTTTTGAACATAAAATAATAATAATGTATTATGATTAAGATATAAAGACGCTCTGCAGCAGGTCCCCACGGCTACTTTACCAGAACCTCCCAAGAATGAATTTTTAAAATGTGTATTTTCAGCTCATCTTTGATTTTATTTAGAATCATAGAACCATAGAATCCCTACAGTGCAGAAGGAAGCCATTCAGCCCATCGAGTCTGCACCGACCCTATGAAAGAGCACCCTACCTAGACCCACACCCCCACACTATCCCCTTAACCCCACCCAACCTTTGGACACTAAGGGACGATTAAGCATGGCCACTCCACCGAACCAGCACATATTTGGGCTTTTAGTCCTGGCAATCCTTTGAAAGGTAATCCATTAAGCGGCATTTGAATCAGTCTTAGTCTGTATGACAATACAAATCCTTAATGAGATGCTACCATTTGTCACTTGACTGCAGCTATGTGATTTTTGCAAATGACACAATTTAGATCATTTTGCAATAGTGTGAAACACAGATCCCAGCTACCCGTTCAGCTGATTAATGGTTGACAAACTATTCCGTTTTAAAGCACGTTTCTAATTGATATGAATGCCAACTGCTCCATTTCCCGTCATAATCAATTTTTATGAGCATATACAAGAATAATTCAATTAAGTGAGTTAGATATTTATCATAAATGTTCCAACTTCGACGTGATGTCGGAGGTCATTCCTAATTCTGCTAATGCCTCCATTTATTTGATCAGCTTTTCAATTGTTCACAAAATTATTTCTAATATTGCTATAAATATGGACCGGAGGGAAGCTAAGTCACCATCTATTGCCATTCTGTTGATTTTTCTTCCTAAATCATGAAATATATCACTTGACAAATCATTTATCTTGTGAAACCTCTTGTATAATTTGCAGCTCAAAACATACTTTAGTGTTGTCCAAATATAGAGCTTCATCTTAAAAACGATTTGTCTCATTGGTTCCTTACTGGAGAAGCTTTTGAGAAATTGAGCTGCAGAAAAGTTATGATGTGTTGAATTGTCCGTTGCAGGTAATGGTCCCACCCAGCCATGAAATCTGACCCCAGACACTTGGTGCCGACACACACACACCTCCCCCCACCCCCATTGCCTGCCAAGACTATTGGAGTAGAGGGAACATTAGAGTTAATTTTCACCATAAAAAATGAATGGGTTGGATGTTAAAATTGTAAAAGTCCCAAAACTGACAACAAACCTCCTTCAACCTGCCTGCTTCCAGGTTTAAGACTGTTTGGTTGGGGGGGGGGGGGGGGGGCGGAGGGGGGGGGGCGGAGGGGGGGGGGGGGGGGGGGGGGCGGGGGGGGGGCGGAGGGGGGGGGGGCGGAGGGGGGGGCCGGAGGGACCTGGTACATGATCGGGACCCACCGATCGGCGGGCCGGTCTCTCTGTCGGCAGGCCTCTCTCTTTCTTCCACCGGCGAGCCTGGATCCATCCGCCATGTTTGTGCGGGGCGGCCTGGGGGAGGGCGGCCACCGCGCATGCGCTGGTTGGCACCGGCCCAACTGCGCATGCGCGGGACCCGAGTCTTTTACGCGGTGCCGGGTCTCTGACACCGGTCATGCACTCCTTGATGGCGCCCCCTTGCACATGGCGCCCCGGGCGACTGCCCGAGTTGCCGGTACCTTGAGCCGGCCCTGCCGCCAGCAGCTGAAAGGAGGCCAAAACTATTTTGTGGAGAAATTTTGTCTGCAGCTTTTGCAGCATTACTTGTGGGTCAGGATTAGATTGGACTGGATTTATTTATTGTCACGTGTACCGAGGTACAGTGAAAAGTATTTTTCTTCCTGTCCAACTCAGGATCAAGCTCCCATCTGATCAGGAATCTGACCCTGGGGAGGGCAGCACGGTGTCACAGTGGTTAGCATTGTTGCCTATGGCGCTGAGTACCCAGGTTCGAATCCCGGCCCTGGGTCACTGTCCGTGTGGAGTTTGCACATTCTCCCCGTGTCTGCGTGGGTTTCACCCCCACAACCCAAAGATGTGCAAGGTAGGTGGATTGGCCACACAAAATTGTCCCTTAATTGGGGAAAATAATTGGGTACTCTAAATTTAAAAAAAAGGAATCTGACACTGGTATAGAGCCTAACCAGAGATTGGTGACAATAGTTGCCCAAGATGTGGACCTGCCACACTTCCATAAGTTGAAGGCACACAATTTGCTCCTAATGTGATGCTCTCTTTCCCACTCGACATGGAGCCAAGTTTGGGCTGGATTCTCCGGTCCCCCAGTCGCATGTTTTTCTGTTATTTTAAAATATATTTTGTTACAAACGTGCATTGAAACAGGTTACAGCACATAAAGACCCCGGGAAATATACTTCCCAACAATCAACTATACAGTTTGTAATGTTTCCCCCTTTTGCACTCTCCCCTCCCCTCCAGCAACCCCCCCCCCCCCCCCCCATGACGAACAACTCCTAAACACGGTCACGAACATCCCTCACCTTTTCTCAAACCCCTTTGTTGAACCTCCTTATCTTTTCCAACCGCAGGAAATTGTGCAGGTCACCCAACCATGCTGCTACCCTCGGTGGTGATGTCAACCGCCACTCCAGTAAAATACGCCGCTGGGCAATCAGAGAGGCGAAGGCCATGACATCGGCCTTCTTCCTCTCCATGAGCTCCAGCTTCTCAGAAGCCCCGAATATCTCCACCAAAGGGTCTGGTTCCGCCTTCTCCCCTACTTTCCTTGCTAGGGCAGTGAACACTCCCACCCAGAATCCCTCCAATATTTCACAACCCCAGAACATGTGCACGTGATTCGCTGGACCTCTGCCCACACCTCTCACACTCACCTGCCACCCCTTGGAAGAACCCACTGTCATGTGAGAGTACCTTTAAGAAATGGATGTTTAAGCAATGTACCTTTAAGAAATGGAGCAGCTCATATTACTGAAGTGATGTCAGAGTGTGGGTGGAGCTGGGTTTTTAGCTCAGCCATTTTGCAGTGTTTAGTTTCAGTTTTGAGAGAGAGCAGCTGAAAAGTGCCAGGCTGGTTTGCTGTGAGCTGTTTGAAAGGAAAAGCCAGTTTTGAGGAAAAGAGCTTGGGTGTGTCTGTGTTTGCAGTGAGCTGGATCTGCTGTGATCTCTGCCATGAAAGACTATCTCTGAATCATTTGGGTGTTAACACCGACATCCCCTCCACCATAAAATGCCTCATCAACTAATTCCAAATCTTCACCATGGATTGCGCCACTGGATCTCTGAATACTTACTCGGCCCAATTGGCAACACTGCCATCACCATGGCCCTTAGGATGGACACCCTACAAGATTCCTCCTCCATCCGAACCCATTGTACCCCTCCTCCTTCCCATCATCGTCACACCTTTTCCGCATTCGCTGCCCAGTAATAATGAAGCAAATTCAGCAACGTCAGGCCCGCCTTCTGCCTCTGCCTCTGTAGCAGGGTCCTCCTGACCCTCGCCCGCCCATACAAAGTCTGAAATAATCATATCCAGTTTCCAAAAAAAGGCCTTTGGCATAAAGATCGGGAGTATCTGAAAAATAAACAGTCACCTCGGCAGAATATTCATTTTGACCACTTGGACCCTCCCCGCCAAAGTCAACTGCAGTGTATCCTACCTCCTACGATTCCCCCCTGGCCTCCTCCACCAGCTTCATTAAATTCCACTCATGGATCCCCGTCCATTCCCTTGCTAACTGAATCCCCAAATATCTGAAGCTATCCCTCGCCACCTTAAATGGCATCCCCCCCTAAATAGGCTCACTGTATCAGCGTGTTTCTTGGTGGCATGCTGTTCGGTGGTGGAAGGATTCTCCAATCCCATTACTTGTTATTGCGATTTTCCATTGAAGGCCACCCCACACCATCGGGAAGCCCGCAGATGGCGCGCTGCCAGTGGAAACAGAGAATCCCAACAGCTGGAGAATTCCAGCCTTTGTCTGGCATGGAGACTGTTGCAAAAAGAAAACACTCTTTCGGGTTTCCCATCAAATCTCTTCTCCTCTGGCCACTCCCCCTCCCCCTGCTACTCCTACCCACCCTGCCCACTGTTTATGGGAGTTGCCATGGTCTATAAGGTCTTTTCTATTAATCTCACTGGACTCTTCAGTGCTCTGTGTAAAGCAGTCTGTTGTGACACTAAGTGCATTTTGTTGAATATAAAGATCTTCCTGATTAATTCTAGATCATTGGGATAAAATATGATATTGTGGGGTACAGATAAATTCAACAGGGACATCAGTTATCTACAAGTTGTCTACATGTAACCACAAACTATCTATGAAACAAAGTTAACAAGCATTCAATTATTTGAGGAAAGAGCAATTTTTGATGCAATTCTTTACATACATAGACACATAGAAGATAGGAGCAGGAGGAGGCCTTTTGGCCCTTCGAGCCTGCTCCGCCATTCATCACGATCATGGTTGATCATCCAACTCAATAGCCTAATCCTGCTTTCTCCCCATAGCCTTTGATCCCATTCTCCCCAAGTGCTATATCCAGCCGCCTCTTGAATAAATTCAAAGTTTTAGCATCAACTCTTCCTGTGGTAATGAGTTCTCCTGCTCACCACTCTTTGGGTGAAGAAATGTCTCCTCATCTCTGTCCGAAATGGTTTACCCTGAATCCTCAGACTGTGTTGTCTATATCTGTGTTCTGGACACACCCATCATTGGCAACATCTTCCCTGCATCTACCATGTCTAGTCCTGTTAGAATTTTATAAGTCTCTTTGAGATCCCCCCTCATTCTTCTGAACTCCAGCGAGAACAATCCTAACCTTTATGCAGAGGGTCATCAACAGGTTCAAGAGGGAAGGTGATTGAGGCTGGTATTGAACTCATTTAAGGATGTTTTTGTGATGGGAATGTCAGGTGTGCATTGTCAATGGATGAAATTAATTGGACTGTGAGGTCTTTTCCATTGAACCCACTGGTGCTTTTGCACCATTTACCACTAATAATGCAACTTGGCAACTATTAAAAATATACTATTTTACCATTATTGTAACATGTAATAAATTCCCACGTAGGTTTTTGTGCTTTCCGCAGACAATTGTAGTTGAGAATGTTACATTTCAGACAGTGATGTAATGTGGCAGGAGCCAATTGACTGGTTAAGGATGACAGCAGGTCACATGGGGCTTATTTCCACTTTCAATGCACTCCCAACAGGAACACTGGAAGTGAAGGACTTGTGGGTTAGCAATAGGTCCACAGTATCGCTGAATTAGCCTTTTGGTGATTACTAGCTAGAAATTAATCTGGTAATCCTCCCTTGGGATACAGGCAATAACAGCAAGTCTGGATGAATGCTGCTCTTTTATGGACGTGACTCATTACTGCTTGTTGGATCAATATTTACTTCTAATGAAAACCAGAGCTGATAATTCATACATGGGGGATTAACTCTGAAGATGCAAGTTCACATTTTTACTCCCCGAACCGACTATTTTTGCATTCTTATTCTCTTTCATAGATTTTACATTAAAAAGTTGTTATATTTCTTTGTTGCCGCAAAGAGAAAAGGTACAGATGTGCCCACACTCTGGATTCTTGTAAAACACGATGAGAGGTTTATTAAGAGGTGTTGCTTATACAATCAAGATGGTGATCCGCTCAAAGCAATGTAAATGCTCTGCTGATATCACGACACATCTCGTGACGCAGAACCAGCAAGAATGTATCCCCGGATACATAACAAAAATCAAACATCTTAAAGGCTCTAAAATTAATGTCCAATATTCCTCCCTCTGCCGCTTAACTGGAGATCCAGTTCATCTAGTTATTGTCAGAAAAATTCCTTTAAATAGGCTGGTGCCAATATGAAAGTAATGCTAAAGTAGATTCTAACAGCTGCATTAACATTGCTCTATAGTTACCAATTTCCAGTGTCAGAAACATTCTATTAGAATATGTGAGGATCAGGATGGTGCAGGATTCATAATAAAGAGAAGAGTTGAACTTATTCTTTGCTCAACATGTACAGGTTTTCCTTTCCTTGATTTGCCAACTTGCCATTGTGGAGAGGCTTGAATATTCTGTTGATCCCGAGAGCAAGGATGGAATAGAGGGATACGGACCTCGGAAGTGTATAAGGTTTTAGTTTTGACGGGCAGCATGGTCGGCGCAGTCTTGGAGGGCCGAAGGGCCTGTTCCTGTGCTGTATTTTTCTTTGTTCTCGGTTCAACGCCATTGGGAGTCTTAACATCCTGGCAGGGCCACCCATGATCATAAGGTCGAAGTAGAAGAACCGGACAAAGCTCAATCCAAAACAAGTCCACAACGGCGGATCAGGAAGATACTCGTATGGTGTCAACTTTACTAGGAAACACCAAGACTGGTTCAGCGAGAGTGACTGCACCATTCAAGACCTCATCGACAAGAAGAAGAAAGCTCTCCATGCCTGGCAAAATGACACAACCAGCAAGGCAAAGAAGAGAGCTCATCAATTAGTCAAAGTGGACTGGTCCATATTTAAGAACTCAGCGACCAACTTAAATGTGTATGCCACCACTTGCACAGACTTCATCAGCAAATGTGTGGACGACTGCGTGCCAACGAAAGCAGTACGTACGTTCCCCAACCGGAAACCATGGCTCAATCGCGAGATTGACTCCCTACTGAAGGACAGATTTGAGACGTTCAAGTCAGATGACCTTGACCAATACAAGAAATCCAGGTACGACCTCCGCAAAGCCATCCCAGATGCCAAGAGAGAATATCAAACCAAGCTAGAGTCACAGACAGACTCTCGACGGTTGTGGCAAGGACTAAACAACATAACGGGCTACAAAGCGAAGCCGAGCAGCATCTCCGGCAGCAGCGCACCCCTCCCCGATGAACTCAATGCATTCTATGCTCGGTTTGAGCAGGTAACCAACAATCCAATGTCGAGTGACCCAGCAGCCCATAACTCACTCATACCCACCATCACAGCTTCCGAAGTCAGATCGGCCCTCCTGAAAGTGAAACCTTGGAAGGCGACAGGCCCAGACGGGATCCCTGGTCGTGCACTCCGAGCCTGCACGGACCAGCTGGCAGAGGTGTTCGCGGACATCTTTAACCTGTCCCTACTCCACTCCGATTTCCCCACCTGCTTCAAGAAGATCACCATAAATCCGGTGCCAAAGAAGAACCAGGCAACGTGCCTCAATAACTACCGTTCGGTGGCCCTGACTTCAGTTGTAATGAAGTGCTTCGAGAGGTTGGCTATGAAACGCATCACCTCCATACTCTCAGAATGCCTTGATCCACTGCAATCCGCATATCGTCGCAACCAGTCCACAGCAACACCACCTCCCTGGCCCTACACTCATCCCTAGAGCATCTCGACAACAAGGACTCCTACATCAGACTTCTATTTATTGACTACAGCTCCGCCTTCAAGGCCATAATCACAGCCAAGCTCATATCAAAGCTCCAAAACCTAGGACTTGGCTCCCCACTCTGCAACTGGATCCTCGATTTTCTGACCAACAGACCACAATCAGTAAGAATGAATAACAACACTTCCTCCACAATAGTCCTCAATACCGGGGCCCCACAAGGCTGCGTACTTAACCCCCTACTATACTCCCTGTACACGCACGACTGCGTGGAAAAATTTGGTCCCAACTCCATCTACAGGTTTGCTGATGATACGACCATCGTGGGCCGGATCTCGAACAACGACGAGTCAGAATACAGGTGGGAGATAGAGATTGTGAAGGGTAGGTCATGTCTCACAAACCTTATTGAGTTTTTTGAGAAGGTGACCAAACAGGTGGATCAGGGTAAAGCTGTTGATGTGGTGTATATGGATTTCAGTAAGGCGTTTGATAAGGTTCCCCACGGTAGGCTATTGCAGAAAATAAGGAAGTATGGAATTGAAGGTGATTTAGCGGTTTGGATCAGTAATTGGCTAGCTGAAAGAAGACAGAGGGTGGTGGTTGATGGCAAATGTTCATCCTGGAGTTCAGTTACTAGTGGTGTACCGCAAGGATCTGTTTTGGGGCCACTGCTGTTTGTCATTTTTATAAATGACCTGGAAGAGGGTGTAGAAGGATGGGTTAGTAAATTTGCAGATGACACGAAGGTCGGTGGAGTTGTGGATAGTGCTGAAGGATGTTATAGGATACAGAGGGACATAGATAAGCTGCAGAGCTGGGCTGAGAGGTGGCAGATGGAGTTTAATGCGGAAAAGTGTGAGGTGGTTCACTTTGGAAGGAGTAACAGGAATGCAGAGTACTGGGCTAATGGCAAGATTCTTGGTAGTGTAGATGAACAGAGAGATCTCGGCATCCAGGTACATAAATCCCTGAAAGTTGCCACCCAGGTTAATAGGGCTGTTAAGAAGGCATATGGTGTGCTAGCCTTTATAAGCAGGGGGATTGAGTTTCGGAACCACAAGGTCATGCTGCAGCTGTACATAACTCTGGTGCGGCCACACCTGGAGTACTGCGTGCAGTTCTGGTCACCACATTATAGGAAGGATGTGGAAGCTTTGGAAAGGGTTCAGAGGAGATTTACTAGGATGTTGCCTGGTATGGAGGGAAGGTCTTACGAGGAAAGGCTCAGGGAATTGAGGTTGTTTTCGTTAGAGAGGAGAAGGCTGAGAGGTGACTTAATAGAGACATATAAGATAGTCAGAGGGTTAGATAGGGTGGACAGTGAGAGTCTTTTTCCTCGGATGGTGATGACCAACACGAGGGGACATAGCTTTAAATTGAGGGGTGAGAGATATAGGACAGATGTCAGAGGCAGTTTCTTTACTCAGAGAGTAGTAGGGGTGTGGAACGCCCTGCCTGCAATAGTAGTAGACTCGCCAACTTTAAGGGTATTTAAGTGGTCACTGGATAGACATATGGATGAAAATGGAATAGTGTAGGTCAGATAGGCTTCAGATGGTTTCACAGGTCGGCGCAACATCGAGGGCCGAAGGGCCCGTACTGCGCTGTAGTGTTCTATGTTCTATGTTCTAACCTAGTGGAGTGGTGCAGCAACAACAACCTCTCCCTCAATGTCAGCAAAACTAAAGAGCTGGTCATTGACTTCAGGAAGCAAAGTACTGTACACACCCCTGTCAGCATCAATGGGACCGAGGTGGAGATGGTTAGCAGTTTCAAATTCCTAGGGGTGCACATCTCCAAAAATCTGTCTTGGTCCCCCCACGCGACGCTACCACCAAGAAAGCACAACAGCGCCTATACTTCCTCAGGAAACTGAGGAAATTCGGCATGTCCACATTAACCCTTACCAACTTTTACAGATGCACCATAGAAAGCATCCTATCTGGCTGCATCACAGCCTGGTATGGCAACTGCTCGGCCCAGGACTGCAAGAAACTTCAGAGTCATGAACATCGCCCAGTCCATCACACGAACCTGCCTCGCATCCATTGACTCCATCTACACCTCCCGCTGCCTGGGGAAAGCGGGCAGCATAATCAAAGACCCCTCCCACATGGCTTACTCACTCTTCCAACTTCTTCCATCGGGCAGGAGATACAGAAGTCTGAGAACACGCACAAACAGACTCAAAACAGCTTCTTCCCCGCTGTTACCAGACTCCTAAATGACCCTCTTATGGACTGACCTCATTAACACTACACCCTGTATGCTTCATCCGATGCCGATGCTTATGTAGTTACATTGTATACCTTGTGTTGCCCTATTATGAATTTTCTTTTATTCCCTTTTCTTCCCATGTACTTAATGATCTGTTGAGCTGCTCGCAGAAAAATACTTTTCACTGTACCTCGGTACACATGACAATAAACAAATCCAAATCCAAAGCGGAAGTACAAAGAAGATCTAGGGAAATCAAGAACCATTGGTGGGCCGAGAAAGTTAAGGAGCTGCAACTCCTTGCTGACAAGCATGACACCTGGGGCTTCTTCAGTGCCACCAAGTATATGCGCCCAATACGCTAGGCTTCAAATCGGTGCAGAGTAAGGGCAGAACCCTCTTGAGAGCCAGAGAAAACATCAGCCTTTGATGGAGAGAACACGTAAAGAATTTCTAAACAGTGATACAATCATAGATGAGGACATGTCTGAGGAAATCCCCCAACTCCCCATCAACGATGATCTTGGACTCCCACCAAGCATGGACAAAGTTGAAGCCACAATTAATCCTATGGAGAATGGAAAGGCTGCAGTGGAGATTTTCAAACTTGAAGGAAAAGAGATCACCCGCCATCTCCATCAACTGTTGCTGCAAATCTGGGGCAGAGATTGTCCCTCCTGCCAATCTCAGGGATGTCATTATCACCACCATCTTCAAGAAAGGAGACAAAGCAGGCTCTGGAACTACCAAGGAATCTCCCTACTCTCCAATACCAGGAAGATAATTGCCCGAATCCCCACTAGCATCCTTTTCCTAGTCTCTAAAGAAATCCTTCGGGAAAGCCGGTGTGGCTTCCGACCAAACTGTGGAACAGCAGACACGATTTTCACTGCTCGGCAACTTCAAGAGAAATGCCAGGAGCAACATCAACCACTTTACATGGCCTTCATCGATCTGACCAAGGCTTTTATCAATCGTCAAAGGCCACCTGTCCAGAGAAATTAATCAACATCCTCTGACTCTTCCACGACAAGATGTCGGCGACAGCCTTCGCTGACAGAAATGCCATCAACGTCAAGACTTGAGTCAAGAAGGGAAGTGTTATCACCCCCATCCCTTTCTCCATCTTCATTACCACCATCCTTCACCTTATCAAGAGCAATCTTCCCAGTGGAGTTGACATCTACAGGATGGACGGAAAACTTTTCAAGCTCACTTGGTTGGAATCCAAGAAGGAAACGACAGTGACATCGCTCGTGGAACTTCAGTATGCAGATAACATTGGCATCGTCACACTCTCAGAAGAGATTCTCCAAGCTATGTTTGACACCTTCGCAGAAGCATTGCCAACAATTGGTCTCAGCCTCAACCTCAAGAAGATTCAATCCTTCACCAATGCTCCACCCAGGGAAGATCCAGTCTCTCCCTCTATGAAGGTCAATGAAGCAACTCTACCAAATGTGGAATATTTCCCCTACCTGGGAAGCCACCTCTCCTCTAAGGCTAATATTGGTGCTGAGATCCAATGTCGTATCCAATATCCGAGCACCTCCTTCAGATACCTAAGGATGAGAGTCTTTGATGTTTGCGAAATCCGAGCTGAGACCAAGAATCTTGTGTACTAGGCAGTCGTCCACTCAACTCTTCTATTCGGCTCAGAAATGTGAACTACATACAGATGCCATCTCAAGGCCCTGGAGAGGTTCCATCAATGCTGCCTGAAACACATTTTCCACATCAGCTTGGAAGACAGGTGTACTAATATCAGTGTCCTTGAAAGTGCCAAGAGAGCCAGCATCGAGACCATGATCACCCAAAACCAACTCCACTGGGATGGCCATGTGCTTAGGATATCAGAATCACGACAGCCAAAGCACATCTTCTTCACCCAGCTCAAGAATGCTTCTGAACAAGAGGAGGTCAATGGAAGCATTTCAAAGGCACTCTGAAGTGTCTCACTCAAGAAATGTAACATCGATGTCAATGCTTGGGAGACCCTTCTCAGAAGAGACCTACTTAGAGGAACCTCCTGTTTGAAGGGACAGAATTCTTTGAGGACACCCAACGGCAAGAGGAGGCCCAGAAAGTAGCCCGAGAAAGGAATACTAGCAATCTAGAGTCCAAGGGCCGATCCCACTTCCCAGAAACACCTGCCAAGTGTGCAGTCGAAGATGCGGCTCTAGGATCGAGCTCATCAGCCTTGTAGGAACACACAGAACCCGTGATCAGTAACTTAGAGTCTCTTAGGTGGGCAATGATACTCATTAATGAGTGATTGTCAAAGAACATGAAGATGCACAGGTTTTGTTTCAAAGGTTAATGAGTAACCTAACATTTTTTAATATTTACGTTGGCAGGACATTGCAAAGCTTAATGGAAAATGAATTACTTTTAAGAAAAGGAAGCTATTTCATTCCTCATTTCATGATACCAGGCTTGTCCAACGTATTCATGTAATGGGCCACAACTCAGTTGTTTTCTCACTCAATGTGCCAACAAGCAAATTTTGGAAAGGTGAGGCTTGGTGCACAATTAAACATGAACTTCAATAAAATGTTGAAGTATGGAGAAAATAAATAACTTGCTCAGCAAAAATGAAGGCATTTCAAAGCAATAAATTGATCATTTAAAATAATTAATAAGTGTGAGAGGGTCAAATTGTGTTTCTTTGGCCCACCCACAGTCTTCGGGGCTTATTCACTCCCCCTCACCCACATTTACTCTGTACGTGTGGTGGTGTGTGGGGGTGAGGATGAGTGAGTACTCTTGAGACTAGGAATGAGTTAGACTCTCTCACACACTCGCTCATGCAGACTCTCTCTCTCACTCACACACATTACCTGCACCTCAATTCTTTACCCACGTTTGCTTCATATCCCTTGATACTCTTCCTAAACAAATATTTATCTTAGTTATTTAGTTACCTCGATAGACATGGCAGGCCTGTTGCGCGCAAGAATCCAATGGGCAGCAATAAGCTAGATGATGAAAATTCTTCACTTACCTCACCAAACAATTCTGCTTTTTGCGATGTTGGTTAATGGAAGAATGTCAGTTTGGACATTGGGAGGCTCCATGTTCTGTTTTGAATATTGCCATGGAGGCTTACCTATCTACCTGAGTTCTCAGTTTAACATGTCAGCTGAAGAACCCATTGCCAGCAATGCAGCCTCCCTCCCCTCCCCTCCCCCACTCAGTACAGAACTGAAGTGTTAGAAGAGGTCATGTGCTGAATTTCTGGTCTGTTTCTGAATTCTGAGCTCAGGACGAGAAGGCCACCAGCAGAGTTCAGTAGATGCAAAGTGGTGTATTCCCTGGCGGTTGCAAATTCCCGCTCAGACATTTTTATCATTTGAGCTTTTGATGTAGGTCAATTCATTGATACAGTTGTTGAGATGAAGCTGAATAATTCCTCAGACATAGGGTGAGTTAAACTTGTTCATTTATCTTCCATGGAAAATCTGACTAAAGGGTGATATCTATAGAGAATTGGGGACAGGTATCTACAGAACAGTCAGAGCAGATCATTTGCACATCCTCTTAGCTGGGAAATGGGAAATAAAAAAGTAGGTTAGGTGCTTGTCCTTAAATATAAATATTTCATCTCATCAGGGACCCTGAGTTTCAGTCACTCTTTTATTCATGTGGAAGGCCACCATAATCCTTCAGCTTTCATGAGCTATGAGTCTCCCATACTCAGAAAATAAATGCCTACCTTTAGATGTCATTCCCCTTGCAATAAACAACAATCTTCCATTTGCCTTCCTAATCACTTGCTCTACCTGAATATTAATGTTATGTAATTCATGTACCGAAATACCTGGATCCCTCTGTACCGCAATGTCTCTCCATTTAAATAATATTTTGTTTTGCTCTTCTTCCTGCCAAAGTGGATTGGCTGAAATTTTTCCACAATATACTCCATCATCCACATTTCTCCCACTCACTTAATCTATCTATGTCCTTTTGCAGACCCCTTGGCGGGATTCTCTGTTTCTGAGACTAAGGGCTGGATTCTCCGTTTGCCGACGCCAAAGTCGCATTTGGCGATTTTCCGGAGAATCCCTTTTGACGCCGACATCAGGGGTGGCGCCTTTTTTCAGATGCTCCGTCCCCTCCAAAATGACATCATTAGTGAATAGGCCGCACACCATTGGGACGGCCTCAGGACGTCACCTGAAGGCCCTCCCCCAATGCTCCGCCCCGATGGTGTGGATCACTTGTGCTCTGAGGTTTCGTCAACCTCGCATGGTGGCTCTGGACAGTGTCCAGCGGTGCCACAGCTGGTGGGGTGGGGAAGCTGTTTTGCTGGCCAGGGGGCTTCGGCAGGCGCTGGGGGGACTGGTAGGGGGTGGTCCGGGGGTGGCGAGGGGTTTCCAGGAGGTCACTATCTGGAAGGCCAGATCCGCGCGCGGACGGTGCCATATTGTACGGCGGCCGCTACAGGTTGCCGCCGTGTGCAGACGAGGCCACAGACCCAGGAATTCTCCATCCATATCTGTAGGCAAAGCCGGGGGTTTTACATGGCACAGCTGCTATCCCCCCACCGAGCGGAGCATCGGTGCGGGGGCAGCGCGGACGTTTTGGTCATAACACTAGACACATTTTCTGGACATAGCCTCAAAATTGGAAAATCGGCTGCAAGCATTGATGCCAGCGCAGAATTCGTGGACTTTCACAACAGAAAGACTGGCGCTGAACCTGGACCAACTCAGCAACTGTTGAGAGGCGAGCAATGGCACCACGTGGAACACAATCGATTCCAATGAAAAACCTTGCAGGATTCGCTGGGTCTGTGATTGATACTCGGAAGGCTGACAAGCTGCAACCGCATATACACATTACAATCCCCACACACACACTCATCCCAACAGGATGGCACTGGTTGTGTTGGAGCTCGCCCATACAACTGACGGGTTGGCTGGGGTCAGAGGGCACCAAGGAGAGTGGCCTGGGGGGACACCCATACGATCCTTGGTTCTAATTTCACCGTGGCCAGTCAGCGGCGTGCGCAGTTGCATGGCTGCCCTGCCTGCTGCGGCAATGGTGTTCCGTGCCCGTCCACCCCGACCCCACAGCCCACCTCCTGGCCATCCCCCCGCTACTCTCCCTGGCCCTGACAGAAGCCCTCCAGCCAGCGGCACGACTTTCAGCAAACTATGGCGATGTTGGTTATTCATGTGAAAGGCCACCATAATCCTTCAGCTTTCATGAGCTATGAGTCTCCCATACTCAGAAAATAAACGCCTACCTTTAGATGTCATTCCCCTTGCAATAAACAACGATCTTCCATTTGCCTTCCTAATTACTTGCTCTACCTGAATACCAGAGCTCTTTCAGCAGCCACAACGCCAGTTTCACGATTTTTGAAAGCATGAGTAAACCGCGCCATTGGGAGCTCAGCCCACAGGAGGCAGAGAACCGTGGAGGCCCCGGAGAATACTGGGTCAGGCCTGTTAACGATATGCCAATGGCGTTTACTGTAAATGCGTTCTGGACCACATTGACAATGCTGTTGAAATGATTTGGCGTCAAATCGGTGCCCACCGCGATTTTGGCATCGGAACCTATTCTCCGCCCAATCGCGTTTCCTGATTTCGGCATCAGCCAATGGAGAATCCTGCCCCTTTTGCCTGCTTTACAACTTACCCTCCTATCTGTCTTAACGTCATCAACAAATTTAGCAACGATACTTATATTTGAATATTGGATTATTTGCACTTCCTCTTGGCTGGGGAATGGGATGTAAATGCTTCTAACTACCCTCATTTTGCACCATTCATACATATTGTCTGCCTCATCAGGGACCCGGAGTTCCTGTTCCACTTTCATCCATGTGAAAGACCATCATAACTCATTTGTGCCTTCAACTCCCATGAGTTACAAGTCTTTCATACTCGTGAAATAAATACCATAACTCATCATCATCAGAATGATGTCCTCTATTTAATAGCAGAGTTTGAGATCTCTAATACTCTACATTGGGTGAAATGGAGGATTTATGTGATTGCACTCTCTGCCTAGTAACCACAACCTGCCACATTAATCACTCAGAATTCCTTACTTACTTGAAATGCTTTATTTTTCAGGAAAAAAAACATTACAACAAAACACACATAAATATGAAAGCATTGTGGGAGAAGCCACTCAAGCATTAAGGTGTGAACACAATTGAAATAAATTCAGGTCCGGTGTGTTAGACTGAATGGTATGTTATTTATTAGTTAGATGGAGAATATAAGAATAAAGTCTGCCAGACTAGAACGTAGAAAAAGAGGAAAACAAGATACCATCAGCTTATATTAGAATCATACAGCATGGGGATAGGGCAGTACGGTGGGACAGTAGTTAGCACTGCTGCCTCACGGTGCCAGGGATCCGGGTTCAATTCCGGCCTCGGGTGACTGTCTGTGGAGTTTGCACGTCCTCCCCGTGTCTGTGTGAGTTTCCTCCGGGTTCTCCAGTTTCCTCCCACAGTCCAAAGATGTGCAGATTAGGTTGATTGACCGTGATAAATTGCCCTTAGTGGAGTTACGATTGTAGGGTGTGGGTTGGGCCTAGGTAGGGTACTCCTTCAGCAGACCGGTGCAGACTTGACAGCTGAATGACCTCCTTCTGCATTGTAGGGATTCTATGGTTCTATGATTCTAGAAGGAGATCATTCGGCCCGACATGTCTGTGCCAACTCTTAGAAAGAGCTATTCAAGTAGTCACACGCTCCCACTTTTTCTAACAAATGTTCTGAGATGAACATTTGGGCACTCAAGCACAATGTTCCGCAAAACAGTTCTGTGTTTCGTTGAGAGTGAATTTGACATTGGCCCCTGGTATAAGGTGGGTTAGTTCTCAGCTTATTATCAACCTCTTGCAATTTTAATCTCCAGGACTGATTCAATATTGTCTGTTTACCCTATCAGTCAATCAGGATTTCCCCAGTGAGTCTATAGTTCACTCTGATGGAGCATCATACTACATCGCCTGAATTGCATTCCCCCTTCCCCCACCCCCCCCAACACTCGGGGGGCCAATCAATGAATTGTCCTCTCCATGCATGGGTTCAGACAATCACTTCACAGCTGCAGGTTGTGTTTGCTGCTTGCTCCTGCTGGTAGCTGCAGATGCCTAGAGGCTGCTGTCACTGTTTCCTTCCTTTTCTGCAGCTGGAAAAAGAGCAATTTTTTGACGATATCTGGGTCCCGAAACACACAGGATTTGGGGGACATATGAGTCCAGAAGGCAATCTGGTTTGAAGCATGAAGATGTTGCAGGACCTGGTGCGTGGCATTGATCCAAATGGGCCACCTGATGATGCTGCTGAAGAAATGCTTCCACAAATTCCTGATGCTTTTGTTGCTGATGTGGTGAATGCTGCATGTAACTGGCACATCACTGTGGGGTAAACACGCTGCAAGTCAAAGATGTTCAACTGCACCTTGAGTGCCAATGGAATATGTGGAAGCCAGGATTTGGTTCCGGTGAGATTGGGCCATGTGGGAGGGGCCTGCACAGCTGCGGCTCCTGGAATGGAGAATGGCACTAATACGTGGAACAAGTAACACATTGATGGCCAGATCATTTCTATGACAAGGTTCTGGACATGAGAACACACACCGTGGCCGGGATTCTCCCCTACCCGGCGGGGCGGTGGGTCCCGGCATGTAGGAGTGGCATGAACCACTCCGGCGTCGGGCCGCCCCAAAGGTGCGGAATTCTCGGCACATTTAGGGGCCAAGCCCTCACATTGAGGGGCTAGGCTCGTGCCGGAATGGTTTCCATTCCGCCAGCTGGCGTGAACGGCCTTTGGTGCCACGGCAGCCGAGGCGGAAAGGACTTTGCCGGCCGGCGTAAGTCCATGCATGCGCCGGAGCGTCAGCGGCTGCTGACATCATACCGGCGCATGCGCAAGGGAGGGGGTCTCTTCCGTCTCTGCATGGTGAAGGCCATGGCGGAGGCGGAAGAAAAAGAGTGCCCCCACGGCACAGGCCCGCCGGCCGATCGGTGGGCCCCGATCACGGGCCAGGCCACCGTGGGGGCACCCCCCAGGTTCAGATCGCCCCGCGCCCCCCCCTCCCCAGGACCCCGGAGCCCGCCGGCACCGCCAATCCCGCCGGTACCAGAGGTGGTTTAAACCACGCCGGCGGGAGAGGCCTGTCAGCAGCGGGACTTCGGCCCATCGCGGGCCGGAGAATCGGCGTGGGGGGCCCCGGGGGGGTCGGAGAATTCCGCCCATCGTGTTTTTTTTTGCGAAAGTGAGCTCATATAGCTTTGTATTGGTACCAATATGGAACAGTGACATTTCCATGCTCAGTGTGATATGTGGAATGTTATGTAGTTGAAGTTCAAATCTTTGTTACTGTTGACGGTTTAATAAACAAAATATTCTCTGGGACTTCATCTCTTCCAACTCCTAAAGTTTACTCGTAACTATTGTTTTCCAGTGTATTTCTGGTACAGATTCAATCGCTTTAGGAGTGACAATGGAAAATCCCATTGTAGTGGATATGTCCAGTCCTTCAACTCTCCCTGTTCAGTAAATGGAAAGAACAGCTGAAGCCAGCGTGAAATAGTTCAATGGGAACATTTTTATTGTCTCTCACAAACTATTCCCTATAGCAATATTACAGGATAGAATTGAATATTCAGACACATAGCTGATTTGTGTGGCAGGGTAAAATTGAAGATACATCCATGTAACTCCCTTCTTCTATATTCCGGTGTCTATTTTTGCAGATTATTTTAAATAAATTGGCAGGAAGGTTATACAGGTCCTTGCATCCATCTGCAAAATTCGGTGATTATAATTCCTGTTTATATATTTCATTTTTACTAACTTAGTATATTTAGGATTATGTTACATTCATTATAATAAGGAATGTCAGTTTAGGAATGGCGCAGTTTCAACACTTCTGGGTCCCAGGCCAGGGATAACATGATTAACTAGTGTCAATTTCCACCAATTATACCAACAGAGTTCACTCAGAGGTAGGTTGTGATTGCTCCTAATCTGCTTCACACAGAACATGTACAGATAGCAGAGGCAGACCTTTATCTCATCAATGTGGAATGGTTTTTAAATGGAGTCTGTACAGGACTGTTGTAGCGAATTGCAAAGCTGAGCACCACCCACCCCCAGCCTCTTGGATTCCAACACCTAAACTACAGAAGCTAATCTTCATGTCAAATAGTAGGCTTACTCCAAATTGGACACAGGGGGAACATTTGTTTTGTTGTGTTACAGGGTGTGAACGTCACGGGCTAAACAAGCATTCATTGCCCATCCCTAATTGCCCTTGAGAAGGTAGTGGTGAGTCTCCTCCTTGAACCTCTACAGTGCCTGTAGGTACACCCACAGTGCTGTTGGGGAGGGGGGTGGTTCCAGGAACAATGGCCGCGATTCTCCATTGGTGGGATCCTCCTGTTGAAATCCCTACTCCACTCCGAGGTCCCCACCTGCTTCAAGAAGACCACCATCATACCGGTACGAAAGAAGAACAAGGCAACGTGCCTCAATGACTACTGCCCGGTGGCCCTGACGTCAGTTGTAATGAAGTGCTTTGAGAGGCTGATCATGAAGCGCATCACCTCCATACTCCCGGAACGCCTTGACCCACTTCAATTCGCATACCGTCGCAACCAGTCCACATCAGACGCCATTTCCCTGGCCCTACACTCATCCCTAGAGCATCTCGAAAACAAGGACTCCTACATCAGACTCTTATTTATTGACTACAGCTCCGCCTTCAGCACCATAATCCCAGCCAAGCTCATATCAAAGCTCCAAAACCTAGGACTTGGCTCTCCACTCTGCAACTGGATCCTTGACTTTCTGACCAACAGACCACAGTCAGTAAGAATGAACACCAACACCTCCTCCACAATAGTCCTCAACACCGGTGGCCCGCAAGGCTGCGTACTTAGCCCCCTACTCTACTCCCTGTACACACACGACTGCATGGCAAAACTTGGTTCCAACTCCATCTACAAGTTTGTTGACGATACGACCATAGCGGGCCGGATCTCGAACAACGACGAGTCTGAATACAGGAGGGAGATAGAGAACCTAGTGGAGTGGTGCAACGACAACAATCTCTCCCTTAATGCCAGCAAAACTAAAGAGCTGGTCATCGACTTCAGGAAGCATAGTACCGTACACACCCCTGTCAGCATCAACGGAGCCGAGGTAGAGATGGTGAGCAGTTTCAAATTCCTAGGGGTGCACATCACCAAAAATCTATCCTGGTCCACTCATGTCGACGCTATCACCAAGAAAGCACAACAGCGCCTTTACTTCCTCAGGAAACGAAGGAAATTTGGCATGTCCACATTAACCCTTACCAACTTTTACAGATGCACTATAGAGAGCATCCTCTCAGGCTGCATCACAGCCTGGTATGGCAACTGCTCGGCCCAGGACCGCAAGGAACTTCAGAGAGTCGTGAATACCGCCCAGTCCATCACACGAACCTGCCTTCCATCCATTGATTCCATCTACACCTCCCGCTGCCGGGGGAAAGCAGGCAGCATAATCAAGGATCCCTCCCACCCGGCTTATTCACTTTTCCAACTTCTTCCATCGGGCAGGAGATTCAGAAGTCTGAGAACACGGACGAACAGACTCAAAAACAGCTTCTTCCCCACTGTCACCAGACTCCTAAATGACCCTTTTATGGACTGTCCTCATTAACACTACACCCTGCCTGCTTCATCCGATGCCAATGCTTATGTAGTTACATTGTATATCTTGTGTTGCCCCATTATGTATTCTCATGTATTTTCTTGAATTCTGTTCAATTCCCTTTTCTTCCCATGTACTGAATGATCTGTTGAGCTGCTTGCAGAAAAATACTTTTCACTGTACCTCGGTACACGTGACAATAAACAAATCCAATCCATCCAATCCAAATTATTGCAAGGCGTACATGGGAGTATTCTTTGATCAACCTTTATTGACTTGTGCACAAGGAGTGCAACACCATGAAGTTCACTTGAAGTTCCAGTTTGGTTTCACTTTTGATTCTGCAACCTGGATGGAGGAATCGTATTAACTCTCTCAGAAAAGATCTAACTAATCCTCTTCAGAAGATTATTGTGGGATCTTACTCTCTCCAGCAAGTCTGGGTGTCATTCTCTTGAGACTGCTGAGGCCTGAAGTCAAACCATGAGCTGGAAACAAGGTTTGATATGAAATAAAGTGTCTATACAGAAAGATATAGGCTGGATGTGAACCTCGAACTGAAGGCCCAGCTTGATAAGAAAGAAAATGGTCTCTCCAGAAAGACTGATACCTGCGGAAACCTTGAATTAATGACTCTGTCAGGAAGACCATTACCAGCTGTAAACCAGAGAATTTGATCAACCGGCGTGCTGTGAGGAAAAAGTGGCCTGGCCAACTTACCGGTGTCACAGGTATCATGTGCCACCCTGTTCTGTCTGCTGCCCTTGAGATTCGCCGGTGTCAGGTTGGGGGATTCAGAAGAACTGGAGACTGCCGTCATCTCCTTGGTGGTAGGCATTGGGTTAACCTTCAGCACTTTCTGCCCTTGACGACGCCCTTGGGCCTTGGGGGTCTCCAAGTGATGGAGGGGTAGCTGGAGTGAGCTCCAGAAGCTTCTGAGTCATTTGGCTCTGCCAGTCCTGGCGGCTACCCATGGACAGCACCATGGTTGACACCCTCAGAGTTGTTCCTCAGTGGCTGGGCCATGCTCTGGAGTACCTCGGCATTGTCCACCTGCGTCTGAGACATGTCCCTCAGTGACTGGGACATGATATCGAGGCCCTCAGCCTTGGTCATCACAGACTGAGCCATATCTTGGACAACACCACTCAAGACGCGGACATCGTGCTGCGTCTTTCCACTGCGGTCGCCACCCTAGCAGCATTGGCCTCAGTGCCACGCATTGTTGGCATCATCTCCTGTTCCTGTAGCCTTTGAGGTTCCTCCAATCAACTGTGCAGTCATTGGAATGTCACTGACATCCCTTCCTGAATCTAACTGCTGTATCCTAACATCTACATCAGCTCTGGGATAACCTTGCCCAGAGGCTCAGCATCTGAGTGGAACCCAACTGAGTCCTGAGATCCAGCAGACCTCTGACTGCTGACACCCTTGGATGTTTCTGCCACTACCACATGTGCATCAGCAACTTTGTGGTGCTCACCAGATTGTGTCCGAGAAGCCTGCCCACTAGTATTGCCCACCGAGGTGTGTGTCTCTGCACTGGAGATGAAAGCTGTGATGCATCATAGACATAGAACATACAGTGCAGAAGGAGGTCATTCAGCCCATCGAGTCTGCACTGACCCACGTAAGGTCTCACTTCCACCCTATCCCCGTAACCCAATAACCCCTCCTAACCTATTTGGTCACTAAGGGCAAATTATCATGGCCAATCAACGTAACCTGTACGTCTTTGGACTGTGGGAGGAAACCGGAGGACCCGGAGGAAACCTACGCAGACACTGGGAGAACGTGCAGACTCTGCAGACAGTGACCCAGCATGGAACCGAATCTGGGACCCTGGCGCTGTGAAGCCACAGTGCGATCTACTTGTGCTACCGTGCTGCCCAGTAAACATTACAGCTCAATTTCCCATTGAACAACAAGAAAAGAAACATACAGCTCTCAATCTATATGCACGTTCTCCCCGTGTCTGTGTGGGTTTTCTCCGACAGTCCAAAGATGTGCAAGTTAGGTGGATTGGCCATGATAAATTGCACTTAGTGACCAAAAAGGTTCGGAGGGGTCATTGGATTACGGGGATAGGGTGGAAGTGAGAGCTTAAGTAGGTCGGTGCAGACTCGATGGGCCAAATGGCCTCCTTCTGCGCTGTATGTTCTATGTTCTAATTGTAAGCTGCTCTTTTCTGTTGTGATGATAAAGAGTTTAATGTTGTATTCATAATAATGTTTTGTTTTAAAATGACCAAAGCCCTATTTTTTCATGCAATCACTCCTGCAATGAATCATTCTTTCTGCACAGTCTTACAAATAAATTAAAATATTAGGGTTTCCATCCAGTATCCTAGCCACTGTTAGGGGTCTAGTCTGGGATCGTAATACTTGTTAGCAGCGTGATGCTGAGGCACAAGTCCAGTGAATTAAATGGTGAGATAGCCAATAATGGCGAGACGCTCGTGGGGGCTCATTTCCAGCATTAATTTCCGTTAAGTATGGGCCGTGATCTTGTCAACACGGCTTTCGAGAAACACCCTGCCAATCACGGGCAAAATGACACTTTGAAATATTTCCATTAAATCGCGTCCAAAATTCTGGATTTCTATCCTCAGAACATTGGCTATAATCCTGGCAGAAAACCAGACCTCTTCAGACATGGTAAACCACTGGACGTGGTGAGGTATCATTGGCACAATTTAGCTAAAATTCATCCTGAAACA
Source organism: Scyliorhinus canicula (assembly GCF_902713615.1). NCBI lineage: Eukaryota > Metazoa > Chordata > Chondrichthyes > Carcharhiniformes > Scyliorhinidae > Scyliorhinus > Scyliorhinus canicula. Next base: position 32,887,852 of record NC_052164.1, read on the forward strand.
TCTGGACAACATCGGTGAGTGGATATATTCCAATCAGAGGAAGAACAAAAAAAGTTGCCATGATGTGGAGATCAGTAAGAAGTCTTACAACACCAGGTTAAAGTCCAACAGGTTTGTTTCAAACACGAGCTTTCGGAGCACGGCTCCTTCTTCAGGTGAATTGGCCAAAAAAAAGTTGAAGAGCGTTCAAGTTGATTATATGGAAAAATGAAGGTTACGGAGAGCAATTTTACCATTGAACGTATCAGGGAGAAAAGGTTGGGCAATTCCTTACTGTGCACAGCAATCTCTCATATCCATTTGTGTGTAACGTTGAGCGGAATTCTCCTATCCAGGGACTACGCCCATGGCAGGGGAGGGAACATGGAAGTTTTTCCCCCTTTGGATGTTGGTGGGAAAGCAGCCGAATCTCCTGAAAGATCCAGCTGGTTCAGTTGCACTGAATTCCATGGCAAGGAAGGCTTGATGGCACGGTGTCCGCCACTGTATCCAGGAACCACATTGCAAAGGCACTCAACATCACAGAGCAACGTTTGAAGAAAGAACATGGGCCTCCTGAAAATTAAGATGGAACTCCAGGAACATTTTCCTATTACTCTTAAAAGAGTCAGAATAATTCCTCTGCAAATGGGCATTCTACCCTGGAAAACGAGTGCAGCAGCGCACTTGCTACCATTGCAATAGCTGCCATGTATGCCATTTTCTTCAGCCATGTTAAGGTTGAACTTGGAGGAAAGGGGAAGGCTTGGTCATTACATGGAACATTCCGAGGCTGGAAGATGGATCCCCACCAGGACACCAAATCTGGAAGATCCACCTGTTCCTCTACCCACTGTTGTGGTGTTGAGGGGTGCAATGTTGCTGAGGGCCTTCATCCTGAACTCAAGAGGCAATCCCAAGCATTGGATATGGGAGTCCCTATCATTCCAAACGTGTTTTGCACTGGCGTGGTTTCCTGCTGGTGTTGCTGAGAACAGGGCGGAGTGGTCAGGCCTTCATCTGCATTCTATTCTACACGCTGGCCTCTAACGGGTTTCTCGATCCATCATGGCAGGTACCAGCGGAAGTGCTATAACCTGCCTGCTTACCATTGGCTGGGGACTAATGACAATCCCACAATCCTATGGGAGTATGAGCTTCCCCAATGAGGGGGGTGGAGAAATAATTAGCAGACTCCCTGCATAAATAGAGCTGGCCAGTTTGGAACCAGCAGAGAGAGAGGAGTGAGCAGCAAGGGAAGTTGCTGGTGCTGTTGTATATATATATATATATATGTTATTGTAAATAAATGTTATTGGCACAAAAGTACGCCGCACACAAGAACGGCAGGGACATGGTTTTTCTCGGCATCAGCCGATTCGGCAGTTTACGCCCGGTGACCCAGTTCGTTCGGAATTTTGCTCAGTGGGTCCCTGGCGTAATCTTTCACCAAACAGGCACCATCTCTTACCAGGTGCAAGCCCAGGGTTGTCTCCAGCGCAAACATGTAGACCATGTTCGGTCCAGAAGACTATCCCTTCCAAAGATTCCCCGCCCCAGGAGCTCATTTCTACAGCAGCAGAGACCAGACACAATGGAAAGTATTCCTCACAATTTTCCTCTGGGGCCTCACTCAAAGCCTGCGCAGGTCGTGACAGAACCGCGTGGAGATAAAGATGCCGAGATGACGGAGGCAGCAGACTCTGACTCCGAGATGGAGACACAAGACACCTCAGAGGGGGAATCCTCGGGCCCACGGGCCATGGATGTACAACCGTTGCGCCGTTCATCACGGAAGCGCCGGTCTCCATCTCGTTACACGCCGCCCGATCCAGCGCCTCGTGCAAATGGTGTCCCGCCTGCGGCAAAACTAGTCCGACGCCCTCCTTCGCCGGGGTCTTCGGTGGATTCCTTGGACTTTGGGGGGAGGGATTTTATAACCTGCCTGCTTACAATTGGCTGGGACTAATGATAACTCCACAATCCTATGGGAGTATGAGCTTCCCCAATGAGGGGGGTGGAGAAATCATTAGCAGACACCCTGCATAAATAGAGCTGGCCAGTTTGGAACCAGGGAGAGAGGAGTTTGGCAGCAAGGGAAGTTGCTGTTGCTGTTGTATATATATATATATATATATATGTTATTGTAAATAAATGTTATTTCTTTGTATCCTGAAAACTCATGCTGAATTCCTCGTGGCCCTCACAAAAGGAAGATACCACAGGAAGTTCATCTCCGGCTGAATTCCCGGTCCCCTGCCCACCCACCATGGAACCTGCCGGTGGGGCCATGGGAGAATTCCGCCTATTGTATTTCAGCCCCGGGACTATGATAATTTTGGACTCTGCTTGCCATTTATGCAGGTGACAAGAGTTCCACGTCTCCCGGAGTTGATTAGCTGATGGAAGATCCAGAACAGTCAGGCTAGTTTGCAATGCCAGGTTCCAGTACAGGCACTGGCATTTCTCTGACAGGTAAACCAATTTCCCGCTAAGGTGACCTCCAGCCGCATTTTATGGGCAGCAGCAAATTAACTGGCTGCTGCCGGGCCTGTTGTCCAATGGTTGTTATCCGGCAAGAGATGCTGGCCCAATCAGAGGGCTGGCATTCTCACTGGGAGGAAGATGATGCAGCAATGTGAGTGTGCCTCCACACCAGTTATTGGGGTCTGAAGGTGCCACGGAAGGACCCAGAAAGGTGGGGGAAGGGAGGGTGCAGGTGATTCTGGATGGAGGGGGAAAGGCCATGGTGGAGGCATGAAGATGATGGTGGGGCGTACGTGATAATTACAGGTCATTTTGATGCTAACAGGGCTGGCCAAAGATTGCAAAAAGCAGGACCACCACCTCAATGCTGCTTGTGCAGTGGAGGCGGGAAAATGCCTTTAAATGCAGTTACTAAATTGAGAACTGGGTGAGCTGCTTTCCACCTGTCCCATTACAGCCAAAATGGCAGACTGGTGGGAAGGCACTGGGCACACTCCCATTTTATCCCACACCATTTTGCCATTCCTCCTGCCCCATGGCCCATCCGCAAAGGCCTGTGAGGTTCAACCTAATAAGGTCACAGGGTGTTTCTGTGGGGGGAGGAGTCTCCTGTTTCAGGGGGGTCTCTATGGGGGTATCGCTGCTTTTAGGGGGTCTCTGTGGGGATGTCTTTATTTAGCAGGCTCTTTATTTATGGGGTCTGTGGGTTTCTGGCGGGGTAGGGGGAGAGTCGGGTCACCACGAGACTGAGGGGGAGGGTGACTGGGGAGGTGACCCGGAAAATCTCAAGGTGTGGGCTGGAGTGCTCTACAGAGGGCTGAATTTCTTTGTGGGGGTGTTCAGCCGTGGGGCCTCGCCATTGGGCCACCTGCTCAAAATGGCTGCTCAATAGCAAGTTTCTATAGGGAATTCCTTGCAATCCTCGCATGCAAACATTTGCATGGCTAAGGGTTAGGACTTGGGAGAGCGCAGATCAGGTGCAATTCGACGGTAACAAGTGAACATAGGGCTGGATTCTCCATTTCGGCAGCTATGTGCCAGCTGAAACGGATAATTCGTGGTTGCTTTATAATGCCAAAATCGACGCTGAACCCTCACGGATTCCGGGGCCGGTGTGGGGTTGGCAGCAGTGCCAGGTGATACCTCACTCCCGCACCGGAAACTGTCGGAGAATGGCCGGGTCCATGGCCGTGCCTGTGCACGGCCTCGACCTACAGCAGTCGTGCCATACAACATGGTGCCGGCTGCGCGCCAACCCAACCCGCCAAATGCGACCCCACAGGTCACCCCCCGCCAGCTCCCCCAGCCCTCGCAGAAGTCCCCCTCAGCCAGCGGCATGGAACCCCGCTGGACACAGTCCGCAACCGCCACGCCAGATTCCTGACCGCTCAGACCACAAGTCAACTGCGCGGTCGGGAACTCGGCCCACTGGGGACAGAGCATCATGGGAGGGCCTGCTAATAACGTGCCAACGACATTGCAACCTGCGATGCAATGAAGCCATTTTGGAGGAGACGGAGACTTTCAAACCGGCATCAAACCGCGCCGCCCTAGATTTAGGCGTTGGAATGGATTCTCCACCTGATCTCTGTTTAAGATATCGGCGTGGGGCAACGGTGAATCCCGCCCATAATCTCCCAAACGGAGAATCCTGCCCAATCTATTTTGTCAAAACCAGCGATCTGTTGACACATTTCATTCCAAGTTTAACAGTAGCTGGGCATTGTATTTCTGTCAACAGTTGATATCTTCACAAAGGTATCACATGGGGGGAAGATTTTGGGTGCGATTTAACGCAAAAAAACAGTCATGTTTTGGGCGTGGACAGCAAAGTGCCTAGAACAACCCATGCTCTCTAACGGGATTCTGCAGATTTCTTTGGCCTTGGTGGGAAAGGCTCCGCTGAGGCCACTCTTACTTCATTTCCAAGAAGATGACCCGCGGATTGGGGCACCATTTTTAAATGCTCCCCGATCCTTCGACCCTTCTCTGTTCCTCCACCATGGCCCCCGACCCCCCACTGCCGCAACCTACCTCTTAGCGGGTACGCGAGCCCCCCTAACCCCCAGGCTCGATCCGCAGCACAGGCAACCTGGCATTGGGCACGTTGGCACTGTCACCCTGGCATCCTGCAGTGACCCTGCCAGCCTGGATGTGCCACCCAGGCACTCTGACAGTGCCATGGTGGCACTGCCAGGGTGCCATGTGGTAGTGCCAAGGTGCCAGGTTGGCAGTGCCAGAGTATCACCCTTCCCAAGCTCGACCACCGGAGTTCTCCAAAGACCTGAGAAACCCATCTCTTCCCAGGTGCTACTAAACCTGGTTCCCATTTAGGTAGACCAGAGCTAAATGGGTGTGCCATGGCAAGGTCTTCCAGCTGAGGCTATGAGCCTAATGGCTTACTTAAATATGCTAATCTGGATCGCCTCCAGTGAGGGCAAGATCCAGATTGAGGCGTCTCATGAGATCTTGTTTCATCTCATGAGACGTTCCGAGCATCAGAAATCAAGCCAGGGGCCTTGTTGTGTCACCGAGTCAGGCGTGATGAGGCCATTTGATCCCGCCCTTCTTCTGTTTTCAACGTTACAAAATCCCTTTTGGGAAAATGCATTTATGTCTTGCTAGACTTACAATATATCTCCCCAGCAATTTTATTTCCACTGACAAACAACAAAGTGGGATGTTGGAAATAAAATTTATACTTTTATTTTTTTTTTAAATCATTCATCTATATGGAAATTGCAATGATTTTGGGTATGCATTAGAAAAATATATTTTATTCTTAAAAGACTTCTTTGACAGAACATTTCTCAGCGCAGGCATGCTGTGAGACAGCAGGGAATGCTGGAGACTGGCATCACACATCTCTTTCCATTGGTGTGAAGTTTTCCTTCAGACATCCCAATCTTTGGTAGAAAATGCATGGAAACTGCTGTAAAGATTTAACTATGTATTAAGTGCTCACCCACACCAGCAACAGCAGTTGCTTCTGGTGACAGGAAATAAATATTGTGGGAGCTGAGCAAATAATTGACTGTGTGATGGAACCATCAATTCTACGTGCTTGTAGGATTAGAATAGCGGTTTTAGTATACTTACAGCAGAGCCAGCCTGTTAGCCGTTGAACTTTTGGTGAACTGGCCGGCTGACACTGTGGCACGGATCTTTATACAGCAGCTCCTGGGGGAGGAGTTCTGGGCGGAGCCAAGGGGGGAGCCCAGTACAAACTCTCGAGTACTCCCAGAGCTACTCCCCCTGGTGGTCAGGTAGTGCAACTGCACTTACAATATTGATACATGTATATACTTGGAACAGAGTGACATTGGTAACTATAATACCGTGTGAATCTCATTCACCACACTGTGCGATGGAGAAATCTGCATATGGAAGGCTCCCCTGCAGGGCCGCAATAAAAATGACACTGACTTGCGCTCTAGATTTTCAACTGCATCACCCACTCTTTGTATTAACACAACTTATGGCACTTTTTCGAGATCATGGGTTGGGGATTTTACAGCCCCACCATCCCACACCAGTTCCCCCTCCCCCCCGCCCCTGCTGAAGCCCCCCTCTGGCCAGCTCCCGCCCCCGACTGTGGCGGCGCTGGACATAGTCTGCAGCCGCCATGCGAGATTGACAAAAACTCAGAGCACACGCGTTCTGCGCCTTTGAGAAGTTGGCCATTGGGGGTGGATCATTGGGTGAGGGCCTTCAGGTGACTTCCTGAGGTGGTCCCAATGGCGTGTAGCTTACTCCCTGGCTTGGAGGGGGCTGTGCGTCTGAAAAGAGGCGCCGCCCCCGATATCGGCCCCGATTCTCCGCCCAATCGCTGATTACAATATAGGCGTTGGGCAACGGAGAATCCCATCCTAAGTACCGACACAGGATTCGTGGACTTTCACGACAGCAAAACTGGCACCAAACCCGGATCGATTCAGCAACTGTGGAGTGGCTAGCATCGGTGCTATGTGGAACACAATCGATTCCAATGAAAAATGGTGCAGGATTCACTGGGTCTGTGATTGACACTCGGGAGGCTGACAAGCTGCAGCCACATATACACATTACAATTCCCACACACACACTCATCCCAGCCAACAGGATGGCACTGACTGTGCTGGAGCGCACCCATACAGCTGATGGATCGGCTAGGGCCAGAGGGCACCTAGTGGGGTGGCCTGGGGGTACACTTATATGATCCGTGACCCTAAGTTTGCAGTGGACTGTCGGCGGCATGTGCAGCTGCATGGCTGCATTGCCAGCTGCAGCAATGTTGTACCGTGCCCATCCACCCCAACCCCTCAGGCCACCTCCTGGCCACCCCCAGCTACTCCCCTGGCTCTGGCAGAAGCCCCCCGGCCAGCGGCAGAACTGTCAGCAAACTATGGTGATGTTGGACACTTTCCGTACCCCCTGTCTCCCCCTCAGCAGCCACGACACCGGTTTCACGATTTTTCAAAGCATGAGTGAACCACGCCATCGGGTACTCGGTCCATCGGAGGTGGAGAATCGCGAAGGCTCCGGAGAATACCGGTTCGGATCTGCTAATGACATGTTTACTGTACATGCAGTCCGGACTGCATTGGCTTCGCTGCCGAGGTAACGGAGAATTGTGATTTGCCGTCAAATTCGCGCCCGCCACGATTTTAGCGTCAGAATCTATTCTCCGCCCAATCGCGTTTCGCAATTTCAGCGTCAGCCAATGGAGAATCCCGCCCCCTTTCTCTCCCTCCACCTGCAGGCAAGTACCCGAAGTGGCATGAGTTTGTGAAGTGCTAACTTGGAATAATGATTAAGCTGCATTACTGACAAGGAGACGGGAATCATAAGCAAAAGTTCACAGTTAAGTGGCAAGATGCCAAGCACTGAACAAACATTCCAATGTCTCAGCACACAGATGGAAAATTATATTGTTTAGCAAGGGATAAGGTTTGTGCCAATGTTTATGTCTGCAACATGGACATAAAGCAACTCCACAAAGCAGCAACTTGTATTTCTATCATGTTATTAACCTAATAAAATGGACATGCAACCAAAGAGCAGGAGTAGGCCATTTGGGCTATCGAGCCTGCTGCAACAATTTAATCAGATCAAGGCTGGCCTGATAGTAAACTCAAATTTGCATCCCGCAACCCCCTTGCTTACCAAGAATCTATCCAGCTCTGCCTTCAAAATATTCAAAGACCCTGGACTGGAATCTCTGTTTGTGAGACTAAGTCCCCACTCTAGCGTGAAAACGCAAAATGGCCACCGATTCCCTGCTCCAGGAGGGGCTAGCAGCCAGGCAGTGTAGAGCTCCCAGTTCTAGCTGACGATACGGCCCGGAGCAGCGCATGGCGGCATCCTGCAGCGGCCGCACTGTGCTTCATGGTGGACACAGCCCGGGGATCCAACCCGCAAAAATAGTACCCTCCTTCAGCTGGCTTGCACGCCCCGGACCACCCAACTCCAGGCTTCCCAGCCCCGAATGAAGCTCCCCCTGCCTGTGGATCTGCACTCCCCCGACTGTTGCAGCGCTGGACTGAGTCCGCAGCCGCCTCACTGAGTTCCCGACGGATGAAACCACAGGTGTCCCACACCGCCGGGAACTCGGCCAGTCGGGGATGGAGCATCGCGGGGCAGGCCTCAGGCAATGGCCTGAGGCCGTGGATACCGCGTGCAGCGTACTTAGAGAACGCCACTTTTCAGAGACGGAGCGTCATCGGGGATTCTCCGCCCCGTCGCCGATCGCGATTTCGGCATTGGGGATCGGAGAATCTAGCCCCTGTTTCCACTGTCTTTCCAGGGAGAGAGTTCCAAAGACTCACAACCCACTGCAAGAAAAAAATTCACCTCATCTCCATTTTAAATGGGCGACTCCTTCAGCGGTATTCTCCGACCCCCCCCGACGCTAGCTGCCGTATTCTCCGGCGCCGGTTTTCGGACAGGGGCGGGATTCACGCCACGACGGTTGGGGGCCGTTGGAAGCGGCCCCTCCGGCAATTTTCCGGGCCCCGATGGGCTGAGCTGCCATCCATTTCTGGCCAGTCACGGATTAGACATGGTCCCACACGGCGGGACCTGGCAGGTAAGTCGGCTGAGGCGGTCCTGTTGCTCTGTTTTAGTCCCAACAGCGTTGCCAATACTGTGGGTATTTCTATTTATCTTAGTGAACAACAAGCCTTCCCTTATATCGATCAAATAACCATACAACTTGTTCAAAAGGTGGTTTATTTACATATACAAGAGTTATCTCAACATGTAAACGCAATATCTACTACGAGTTAAACTACACCTATCAGCTACAATAACCTATACTTAACTTCAGGGCGACCGGCACTGTGCAAACGGATAAGGCCTTTACCTGGATTTCACTTGGCGGGATCGAAGAAAGTGGCTTTGTCTCTGCTGGGCTCATCCGTCAGGTACCGATCGTTGGTCTTCAACTTGGCTGGCTGTTCCTGCTGCAATTGGGTTGGCACAGGCCAGATCCAAAAGAGACAGAACACATGGCTGTGTCCTCTTTTATCCCCCTGGGATTTTGCGCTCTTTGAGGTGGTCCTTAACCGTGGACCCAATAGTTCGACAGGACTCTGATCACTGACTTTGTTTTCGGCCAATAAAGGGGCGGGTGCCTTTGTGGCTGGGCAACTCCTTTGCGGGAGTGGAGCCGATCAGTCTGTGTGGCTGTGCCGGTTGCTTGATTGGAGTTCTATTGTCCTGGGAAAATGGGTCAGTAAAATGCAAACGAGCAGGGGGTTTCAATCAGGTCTGGTTACCTGTGTTTTAGATTCACATAGGCTGTGTACCTGTCTGAGAACTGGGTTGGCCATAATTCCCATGGTCCTTTGCAGGTGGCCATTTTAGATGGCTACAGTCATGGGGGGGGGGGGGGGGTGCGGGGGGTGCGGGGGTTTTGACCCCGGGGGGGCCCAACGGTGACCTGGCCCGCGATCGGGGTCCACTGATCTGTAGGGTTCCACCATGGCCGGCGCGGAGAAGACAACCCCCTGCGCATGCGCCACAGTACGCCGGCCGGTCTGTGCATGCGCAGAACCACGCCGACAGTTCTGCGCACGCGCGAGAGCATGCCAGCCCCTTGGCGCATGCGCTAACTCGCGCAGTTCCTTCGGCACGGCTGGTGCGGCGCCAACCCCTCCGGGGTCCTCCTAGCCACTGGAAGTGCGGAGAATTCCGCACTTTCGGGGGCTGTTGACGCCGGAGTGGTTAGGGCCGGTTTTCCCGCCGGTGTGGGGACTTAGTCCCGCGAACGGAGAATCCTGCATTTTATTTTTAAACACTGAACCCTGATTCCCAAGATGTTTCACAAAGGGCAGGATTTTCCAGCCCTTCACTCCAGCGAGATCTTCCGTGTTGGGTTCCCTGGCAGTGGGGCAGGCGAGCCACACAAAAGTCTGGCAGACATTGGCAGAACCGAAAGATCGTTGGCCACCGATGGCATGCTGCTTCCGGAAAACATTTCCTTTTGAAAAGCCCTCTCTTTTTCCTTTTCTTCCATTTCCAATTGCTTCACTTCCAGTTGTAATTGAATTGTAGCTAATTCTAATGATTTAGGCTGTGTCTATGGCAAATTTAAATGTTGTGCTGTGGCTTGTATTTTCTCGACCTTCCTCACCCCTTTAGATAAGGTTATATAAGTGCAGCTTCTCCACTAAGCCCAAATATTTTGCTTTATTCTCCCTTTGTAAACCATCCCGCCTAATCTCTGCCATACCGAGGGAAACCTTTGCAGCTGAAAGAGCCATCTCCAGTCACTGAAAGAATGCAATCAATCCACACACACTCTCTGCCTTTAAATTCAATAATCCCAAATGAGGAATAATACTGAAGATCCCGGACAAGCCCCCAATTTTATTACAATCCCAAACCAAACCCAACAATGGTTAGGACACCGGACCGAAATCCCAATATGTGCAGATGAATACTTCGCTCCAGGAGTGATTGCATGAAGCGATAGAGATTTGGCATTTTAAAACAAAACTTCATTAACACAATATTAAACCCGTTAACATCACTCTCAAAAATAGCTTACAATTACCCCTTAAACAATACTACTCAATACAGTAAATGCAATACCCTTAATTATTATCCCTATTCCAATTAAACATCAAGAAAAGAAAAATATACAGTTCTCAATCTCTCTGCATCCCAATGGCACAGAGTAATACTTGCTTTCCAGAACAAATTTGGCTCCTGTCTCTGGCTGGATGTTTTCAAAAAGCTGTTTCAACTGGTTTGTTTCAGCTTCCCCTTGTCCTCAGGCAAGTATGGACTGCTTTAAATATTATTTTTTAAAACTATCTTACTATGAGAGCAAAATACCTTACATGTGGTCTAACGGGTGAGCCAGATCAGAACTCAACTCCAAAGCTTTCTCAAAATGTCTAAATACCTTGGGCGGGATTCTTCCGCAACTGGCCGGATGGCCCGACGCCAGCGCCAAGATCGGCGCGAACCACTCCGGTGTCAGGCTGACCGGAAGGTGCAGAATCCTCTGCACACCCGGGGGGCTAGGCCGGCACCCGAGGCGTTGGCGCCACGCCAACTGGTGCCGAAGGGCCGGCACAAGTTGTCGCATGCGCAGAACCGCCTGCGTGGTTCCGTGCATGCGCAGACTGGCCGGTGTATTCCTGCACATGCGCAGGGGGTTTCTTCTCTGCGCCAGCTATGCCGGAGCTCTACAGAGGCCGGTGCAGAAGGAAAGAGTGCCCCCACGGCACAGGCCCGCCCGCAGATCGGTGGGCCCCCATCGCGGGCCAGGCCACCGTGGCCCCCCCCCCCCCGCACCCCCGGGGCCGGATTCCCCCACGCCCCCCCGAGGACTCACCTAGCCGGCCTACAAGTCAGGTCCCGCCATGATGGACCATGTCCATTTCACGCCGGCGGGACTGGCCAGGAAACAACAGCCGCTTGGCCTATCGGGGCCCGGATAATTACCGGTGGGGGGGCCACTGCCAATGGCCCCTGACCGACTCAGCGTAAACCCCGCCCCCGCCTGAAAACCGGCACCGGAGAATACGGCATTCGGAGCGGCGGGGCGGGATTCACGCTGCCCCCCCCCCCCCTCCCCGGGGATTCTCCGGCCTGGCGGGGGGGGTCAGAGAATCTCGCCCCTTAGCTCCACCCAGCAATTATATAATTTCCCCAAGCTGCAAACAAATTAATTTCCCAGGCTGAAAACACATTAACTACCCAGGGACTTCCCATAGTCAAACAACAAGGTATTAGCCTACCATTTTTACTCTGGTCAATTTAATCTCTGGCTCCTAAAAGCTTTCTGGTCTTGTAAAACAAGATTATTTTAAAACATGACTACTGCAGTCAAAGACACTGTACCCCAGGCTTTTAACCCTTAAATCGGCAAATGTTTATAATCCAATATATCTAAAATCCTGCATTCATCATAGAGGTAATACTGGAATCTTACAGGACCATAATTAGACTGTACTTGGGGTTATGTGTAGTTTTGAGCACACCCTCCAATAGGAAGGGTGTAAAACTATTAGAAAAGGTGCAATTTTATTACGATCCAGGACAAGTTGATAGGCTACCGGACAGAAACCCCTAAATTGTTTTAATTTGTAAAGCTGTGAGGAAAAGATATTTCACTCTAAAAGTGATTCCACACATAAATATGGATATGGTATATTGAAACAAACTTTATTATTGACAAAGTATCAAACTAATTTTAACAGCACAGCAAATATAATTTACAGTTGCCAGATAAGCAATGCTTAACAATAAAATGAAATGTTTTGTTTCCTAACTGCTTTCTTCTATATCTCCAAACAAGCAGAACCCATCACAGGTCAAAACCTACTTTAGCAACCACAGAAATACTTGGCAGCCTCTGAATAAAGCATTCCTCCAAAGGACTGCCTGGCTAGAAAGAAATCCTTCAGGAAACAACCTGTAAACTCTTGTCTGTGTCAAACCATTGTTTAACTTGACAACAAGGGGCAGCACAGTAGCATTGTGGATAGCACAATCGCTTCACAGCTCCAGGGTCCCAGGTTCGATTCCGGCTTGGGTCACTGTCTGTGCGGAGTCTGCACATCCTCCCCGTGTGTGCGTGGGTTTCCTCCGGGTGCACCGGTTTCCTCCCACAGTCCAAAGATGTGCAGGTTAGGTGGATTGGCCATGCTAAATTGCCCTTAGTGTTCAAAATTGCCCTTAGTGTTGGGTGGGGTTGCTGGGTTATGGGGATAGGGTGGAGGTGTTAACCATGGGTAGGGTGCTCTTTCCATGAGCCAGTGCAGACTCGATGGGCCGAATGGCCTCCTTCTGCACTGTAAATTCTATGTAACATTTTCAAAACCTGCTGCTTTGTTCACAGACACATCTAAACTGACTGACCCACAGCCAGAGACCTGGTACAAAGATAACTCCTCCCATTGGTTATATCATCTTTATCCCACTCAGATCTCATGACCTGATTACTTAAGTTTAAATGCAATGGGCGCAACTTTGAAATTGTGTTGCACCTGGCAGCTTGCGCCAGGAGAGTCACAGGAGAGGCGCAAACTTACCCGCCATGCCCGATGCAATCTGGATCATGCCCTTGCTGGGCTTGATCCAGATAATCATATTTAAATGGGCCGGTCGGCACGGTGGCACAGTGGTTAGCACTGCTGCCTCACAGCACCGAGGTCCCAGGTACGATGCCAGCTCTGGGGCACTGTTCGTGTGGAGTTTGCACATTCTCCCCTGTGTTTGCATGGGTTTCACCCCCACAACCCAAAGATGTGCAGGGTAGGTAGATTGGCCACACTAAATTGCCCCTTAATTGGAAAAAATTAATTGGGTACTCTAAATTTATATAATTTTTAAAAATATTTAAATGAGTCATCAGGCTCATTTAAATATGTATAACATATTTGAGGCTGCATTTTCCCAGCACCCAGGAGTCACAGGCCACACTGGTGAGGCCTCATCTGAGCTCCAATTAGGTATGGTGACCACGCTGGGGGTCTCAGATGTTATTCGAGCCCCAGAGGTGTTCGGGGACAGGGCAGGACAGTACCCTGGAACTCCCCTGGTACCTGATACCCTGGCAGGTTGGCACTGCCAAGGGTTGGGGCCTGAGGGAGATCTTTCCCACGAAATGGGGGTGAAGGGGGATTAAGAAGGTTGGGGGGGGGGGGTGAAGGCAGAGTTGTGCGGGTGAAAGGAGTTCATGAAAGGGGGAGCTGAAAGGGGGATCCTGAAAGAGTGGGGCCTCAGCCATGCCGTAGCAAGGTAGGCTCACTTGGCGGGGTGGGGGGTAATGCACATGTCTGCAGGGGTGGCATTGTTCAGGGTGGGGATGTGGGAGACCTCAATCTCATTTAGAGATCGGACACCCTTTCAAAATGGCACTTGATCCCTGAGGAGCCGGTCTGCTCAGTGAGTTCAGCTCCCCACGGCTAAAAAAAATTCTAAGTGTGGGCTAGACCAGTGAGATACTCCCCAAGTCCCCAAAAAATGACTAAGTGTGGGTAATTCCAGGTCTGGATCTCACCCAAAAAGCTGGTGTGAAATCCTGTGAAACCTGCTCAAAATGGCACCGTTCAATGCCCACGCTGTGACTAAAAAGGAGCTCGCCGCAGTGCAGCATGGCCAATAGAAGCCAGGAGATCCTGTTCCCAGGGTCTAACTGGCTGGCAACGCCTCGCGAGATCCAACTTGATCCCATGAGATGTTGCAATGTAAATCCCGCGCATTGTGGATGTGATCACGTTTTGGCAAATCTACATTTTAGAGTGACACAGCAAGCTTCACTCTAATGTGTAGACTCCCGAGATACCTGAGACTTTGGGATTCATCCCCTTCACCTCAGAGACCTTGGGCGAGCTTTGTTCAGCATTGGTCCCCACTAACGGGACAACACTCGTGGTAATCCCCCAGCGGATTGGAGGCCCCCAGTTGCATGGCCTTTGGACAGGATGGTACCCTGGCACTGCTGATCCCACCTGGGCACCCTAGCAGTGCCAGGGTGCTCAGGTAGCACTGTTAATTGTGTGGGCACTGACAGGGTGCCAGCTTGGCACTGCCAAGGGTAGATGGGCACTGGGTAGATGTTTGCAAGGACAGTATGGTCAAGGCTTGTTTTTTGTGGAGAGGGATGATCTAGTAGATTTAAAGGAGAGAGCGACAACACCTCAAACGTGGGAACCATTTATACGATGGCCTGACATGAGGGAGTGGAGGGGAAGTTGGGTGATCAGCAGTTTATTGGAAACAGTACTGAGGAAAAGGAGGTGGGTCTCTGAGCAAGATGCGCTGAGAGAAGGCATATGGGGAGATAGGAGAGAGACAAGTGAAATATGCAAATGCAGAGCGAGTCGGGGGAGCATTGCACCTTCTACAAATGAACGGTTTAATGGTTTATTTTAATTAACGCTGTCAAGAGCATTGTATGCCTGTTGTCCAGCATTTGAATATCTCTGCTCTTCACTGTTTCCCCAGGAAATCTAGAAGTAGGCCTACACCCGGCAGCGTTAACAACCCAAGTCAGGTATTCACCCAAATCCCCAGTCCAGATATATACATTATTACAGGATTTTGACTTTTGGGTTTGATTATTTCAGCTTCTGACTGTAAAATTCTATATTCATTCATGGTTAAAGCGCAGATAATCTGATATTTGAAGTTTGGATTGATTGGAACCTGGTTACAGTCGAATAGGATTCTTCAGGGACACAATATCTGTGCCGAATGAATTAAAAAGAAACACAAGTCAGCTCTGAGCAAATACTGTCAATTCACATGCTGCAGTAGCACCCAATTGTGCTGCTAACCAACTCGTTGCAAAGGATAAATTAGACAGTACTGAGAGCTGTGAATTAATTCCATTCAGTATTGCAGCAAGAGGTTAGGCTGGCTTCTGAGGCTGAACAGATGTCATGAAGAGAGTCATATTCTATTTGTGACCCGACCACCTTTATTATTCCTGCACCGTTGTCTCTCAGAAGTCATTCCGACTTGCTGGGCTGACACGAGGTGAGGGAATAGTCATTTTATGGAATCACTTTAGGGTCTCGGTCACCCTGAAAGTGAAATTGATGAAAGAAACACTTTGCTCTACCTGGTATTGGGCTATTACAACAAAGTGCTGAGGTCTTTGCAAAATGCAGCTGTCTCCTGAATTCTCTAGTCACGCATGATTGCAGAGATTAGTGTTCCACACAGAAAATGCCGTTTTCAGAGTAACTGATGTAAAGTCAAGGAGAGGAGTAAACACCTAGCGGCTGACACAATACAAGGAATTCTGAAATTTGGTAAACCGTCATTTTACTATTTTGTTTATTCGTACATCTTATACATTAATGCTAGCTGTTTGCCAGCAACATGGCATCACCATCTTGGAAAATTACATGATTATGCAAAGGAATTTAATCTGTTAGATGACATGGCAATTTATATGTTTCTCATGTGTAGAATGTATTTTTACCCAATCATGGGATGTAGGTGTCGCTGGCTAGGCCAGTATTTATTTATTTCGTTTTATTTTTACTAAGGGGCAATTTTAGCGTGGCCAATCCACCTACACTGCACATTTTTGAGTTGTGGGGGTGAGACCCATGCAGACACGGGGAGAATGTGCAAACTCCACACGGACAGCGACCCGGGGCCAGGAACGAACCCGGGTCCTCAGTGCCATGAGGCAGCAGTGCTAACCACTGTACCACCGTGCCGCCCCTTGGCCAGCTTTTATTGCCCATCCCTAATTGCCCCTCCGAAGGTGGTGGTGAGCTACTTCCTTAATTGCCGCAGTGATGCGACCATCAATTCATTCAGAGACACGAGTTGAAGTAAACTGTGGCTTTAATCGGCTTACAACTGAGCCTGCCTGCGACTATGCTGAACTGAGGGCAGACTCGCAGGACCGCAGCACTTATACTTCCTGCTGGGAATCTTTCTTGCCACTTATCAGCCTTTAAATGGTCCATCAGGTTTTTCACCCCGTCCATGATGATTCTTGCGGTGGGCAGGCCCAGAAAGTTTACACCTATGGATTTGTCCACAATACTACATCAGCCAGATACCCACAAGCTAATGAAGAGGCCTAAAAGAGGGGTAAGAACGATAAAGATTTTGTTGAAGAAAAATGACAATATGAACTTAGCATTGTTGGGAAACCATTCCACTCTACTTCAGAATGGATTGGTTCCATCAGAACGTCTGATGAGAAGGTGGCTATGCTCTCAATTTCCTGTTGTTCCACGCTAATGCCATGTCTCAAAGTAACAGGTATAGAAAGAGTAATGGAGAAGGAAGATGAGCATCATGCAATTTCAACCAGATCTATAATCAATGTCATAGAGTACATGATTTAAAGGAAGTCCTGGAAAGGGAGTCAGTATGGAGCCGTGATCAGAATCGCAAAGGCCAGGTTTTGGAAAAAATCCACAACATCTGCGATTTTTGTCTTGTGGAGACTGAAAATGGAATAGAGAATGAAACAGAAGAAGACCATCAATGGAATGGACCAACTTCCCTGACAATCTGGAACATGACCTGAAAAGGGAGCCGGTAATCTCTGATGATTTATGTACTACTCTGCAAGGTTCAAGAGAGAACACGGGGAACTGAAATCCTTTACATCCTCCGAGAGAGGCGAGAGAGGTCGAGAAGATTGATGAAACAACCACAATTCTTATCTCTGTGAACCAGGTATGAAGGCACAAAGCTCTGGGAGAGATATAACATAAAGTAAAGAATGTTTAAATAGGGTCAGAGACTTGGTCGTGGGGGGGAGTGGAGATGTAGTGTTAAGGGTTAATGTTACATATGTAAATAGACAGTCTACATCTTCAGTGATGTAAGATCAGATGCCAACAGTGTACAGAGACATAGTTCTGTGTGAACTACCTGTTCTATCTCTTTCTTTATCTCTATCTTTTATCTTGGTAAAGTGTGAAGTCTACCGCAGTATCTATAAATCCTCCCCGTGCTCATCTCAGACACACAACGATGATAACAGGTACTGCCAGACCAACAAAAGTGTTTATTATACATAACAGTTAGAAATCAAAATAATGGACAAAATGTTGCTCTGAAGATTAAATATCTTTGTTACAATGTGGTGGTTAATCTTTTTGCTGCAATTTTTTTATCATATAAGAATCAGTTTGTAAAATCAAAGAACAATAAAAGGTCTGACTCAGTAAATATTATTTTGATCAAAACAACTTATTACTGAGAAAAACAAGAGCAGCTTTGTGTTCTGTGAACCTGCACATTGATTAAGAATCGAGATGATGAAAATTGATTAAAATCTGAGGTGGTGGTGGAGACTGCCACCTAACAAAACCAACTTTGATGTTTTTCTGGAAAATGAAATTAAGAGAGCCCTTTGTGTACAATTTGAAGGTGATGTTGGTTCAGAGGAAAAAGATGATTGAAGATAAATTTGCATCTGCTGCAGCTCTCGGAATAGCATTTGGAACGGAGTCCGGGGCCTGGTGGGTGAGTGGGTTCTGCAGGCCACAACGCTCAATGACTTTGATATGAACAGAGTGGTTCAACTGTGTTGGAGATAAGAGAGGTAATTGCCATTACCGCACAGGAGATAGCCATTTACGTGAGTGCTTCAGGAAGTCAGTAGGTGTTGCTAGGTTGAAGGGAGGGAGAAGAAAAGAAGGCTGCAAATCACCGCCTAGCATTATGAGGAATCACCAGAAGAAAAGACAAAGGCCGGGATTCTCCCCTATCCGGCGGGGCGAGGGGTCCCGGCATGATGGAGTGGCGTGAACCACTCCGGCGTCTGGCTGCCCAAAAGGTGCGGAAGGAAGTCTCCGCACCTTTAGGGGCCAAGCCCTCACATTGAGGGGCTAGGCCTGCGCCGGAGTGGTTGGCGCTCCGCCGGCTGGCGTGGACGGCCTCTGGCGCCACTCCAGCCGGGCCCGAAAGGACTTCGCCGGCCGGCTTAAGTCCGTGCATGCGCCAGAGAGTCAGCGGCTGCTGACGTCATCCCAGCGCATGTGCAGGGGAAGGGGTCACTTCCCCCTCCGCCATGGTGAAGACCATGGCGAAGGCGGAAGGAAAAGAGTGCCCCCACGGCACAGGCCCGCCCGCCGATCGGTGGCCCTCGATTGCGGGCCAGGCCACCGCGGGGGCAACCCCCGGGCCAGATCGCCCCGCGCCGCCCACCCCCCCCCCCCCCAGGACCCCGGAGCCCGCCCGTGCCGCCAGTCCCGCCGGTCAGGTAGGTGTTTTGATTCCCACCGGCGGGAGAGGCTTGACAGCGGCGGGACTTCGGCCCATCGTGGGCCGGAGAATCGCCGGGGGGGGGGGAGCCTCGACCGGCGCGGCGTGATTCCCGCCCCCGCCGAATCTCTGGTGGCGGAGAATTCGGGACACGGCGGGGGCGGGATTGACGCCGGTTTCCGGCGATTCTCCGACCCGGCGGGGGGTCGGAGAATCCCGCCCAAACAAACTGTCCATTATCTCGATTCAGATGAACAGCCTGGGAATGAAACTGAACCACAAGGTGCCCCGACACAAATAGATACACACATTCCTTGACTTTCTATGAGTTACGTCAAGTAGCCGATGCAATTCCAACAGAATGCAGCAAAAAACATTATGCTGAGACTCATAACCAACTTTGCATTTGTACCTATCCCTTCCAGAATTTCACCTCTGAAGAATGCTGGGTGGGTGGGGGGTGGGGGAGGGGGGGGGGGGGGGAGGCACATGTAAGGTGGTGGTTGGCCATAAAATGCAAGCACACCAATACGGACAACACATCTAAAATTATACAAATCGCAGAAATACATCACTCACGGTGCAATTTACCTTAGTCATTCAGCCACGCTTGATACAAGAATTGTCTCTGTATTTAACATGTTGCTATGGGTGTGGAATGGGTTATTTAAAAAGCAAATTGCAGGGTGGGAAACTATGCAATTTATGTCAGGGCCAAGAGGCTATTTTTAAAACAAGTTGCAAAGACTTCTCGCATTTCTTCCAAGCTCAGGATGTTGTGTGTTTCTTTCCACGAGGCAGCTTTTGAGACTTTGAGTCTGAAGTTTTTGGTTATTATTGTTTAATTATAACGTTCATTTCCTTTGCTGTCTAATCAGTTATTACAACAGAGACTGCCTACATTGAAAAAGAGGTGCCCCTTGGGCAAGATTTGTATTCTGTACCGGATCCAGAGAGTCTCACATTATTCCTTCATTCGCCATCGTCTTGAGTTTGGCAGTGCCTCACTCATTTACTATTGGTTAAATAATAGTCTTAGCATAGTGTGTGGAGAGGGTAATCTACATTTAATGCTACCAATTCAGAAGATACAGAGTACATTAACATAATTTCACTTTTGATTGACCTTTTAATCAACTTAGTATTTCAGGAAACATTCTGTAAGGCCACTGTGAATTCAAAGCACTCCTCCATGACATGCTGCATTGCAGGCTATCCATTTCCTCCCAGGTTGCTTGTTTAAGTGGTGTGGTCATTGTACTTTACGACCAGTCTGGGGCAACACAGTAGCATAGTAGTTAGCGCGGTTGCTCCATAGTTCCAGGGTCCCAAGTTCGATTTCTGGCTTGGGTCACTGTCTGTACGGAGTCTGCACGTTCTCCCTGTGTCTGCGTGGGTTTGCTCCAGTTTCCTCCCACAGTCCAAAGATTTGCAGGTTAGGTGGATTGGCCATGCTAAATTGCCTTTAAAGTCCAAAAAAGATTAGGTGGGGTTACTGGGGTTACGGGGATAGGGTGGAGGTGCGTGCTTGTGTAGGGGTGCTCTTTCCAAGGGCTGGTGCAGACGCGATGGGCTGAATGGCGTTCCTCTGCACTGTAAATTCTTGGATTCTTATTGAGAAAGAGTCACGGGGTCTGAACAACCAATCAACATTGAGCATGGGGAAACTCTCTAAAGGAAGCAGTTTTTCTCATTCAAAAATGTAGACCATGGACCAGCTCAAATGCATATAGCTAACGAAACAACCATGCAAGTAAAGCTCTTTTCCTGAACTTAACATGCCTCAATGAGTGCATCTTCACAAATAGCTCACATAACAGGCTGAATTTCCAGGCTCAGCCGAGGTTGCCAATAGAGGAGATCAGGGCCTGAAACTAACAAAGCTGATCGGCTTGCGTTCAGCAACCATTTTTGCCGAGGCAGGTTTGAACCTGGCACAGCTGCCCACTCTGGCAAGGTGAGCAGCCAATTAGGCACAGCCAGGGCCTTGTTAAGCAGATTTAAAGAGGTTAACTGGGACTTTCCAGTCATCCGCAACTTTCCCAATGCAATGGAGAACATTTTGACTGCTTGAAAAGCATGCATACAGTGCAGGCCAGGGGCCAGCATTCAGGCAGCTTTCCAGGCCTCCCAAGCCTACCGTTGTTCAGCCAACGGCCTCTGAGGGGCCATACCGATTTGAGAACTTGCGTTGCATCCTTAATTGGAAAGGATCAATTGGGCTGGCCAAATGAAGCAGAGTGAAACAACCTACATCTATTTTTCTTTTGCGCTATAAGAGCAGTCCTGGGTGTAAGTTGGTAGAGTGACGCAGAAAACTCTACGTAAATGGAAAATGCACTTTCTGTGCTTCAGTCTGGTGCCCACATGGGAAAAATGCTGCAGCAATTCCTGGAGATTCACCATATGTTCCTGCTCTGTGGACCCGGCAACCAGTACATCATCCAATTATCGGCAAACCCTGCAAGATGCTTTCCATCACTTGCTGAAAAATTGCAAGGGGAAATGAAACCTCAAATTTAAGGCGGACATATTCAAACAATCCCCAATGTGTGTTGATGGTGGCATACTTTCTGCACTCCAGGTGGAGCTCCACCTACAAGTAAACATGGCTCATGTCCAGCTTTGTGAATGAACAACCGCCAGCCAATCTGGTGTATAAATCTTTGGCATTAGATATCCGTCCAACCACAAAGCTCTGTTGACCGTAAGCTTAAAATCCCCACAAAGCTGAACGTTTTTGTCAGGCTTCATCACTGGCACCACAGGTGTGGCCCATTCTGCGAACTGAATAGTGGGTCACAGCTCCGTATCGCCTGAGAGCAGAGATGTCTTGCCCTGAAGTATTGGGGCAGAGCAGAAGGATCCATGTAGATATGGGCTCTGGTGCCCATTATCCTGCCCAGACGCTCATGGAACACCCAGCAAATCGTAGAGACTCTCGGTGCCCATCTGAATGATCATTTACCAGTCGAACATGAGGACTCGCAGCCCGTCTCTCCCAAACAAGTTGGGACATAGTCCTTGCAGCACCATCAAAGGAAGGCAGACCAACTGCTGCCACTACGTCACCAGAATCACGGTGGTCCCCACGACCTTCTGTGGTTCCCCGTATAGATCACCAATCTCGCTCTGGTACCCTGCAATTGCAGCAGCACGATCCCTGTTCAAAGCTGCCAAAATGTGCAGAGATCCACAATGACAACCGCAGCCCCATTCTCCATTTCCATCCACACCAGGGGCCCATTCATCTGAAAAGTGTTCCAGATCTGAGTGACTCTCGGAGTCGAGACAGAACTCAATTCTATCAAACAGTCATCCTCTTCTGGGGCATCCACGTGCAAGACCCTGCTCCAGGGCGGCCTTGGTGGTTGTCGCCGATGGTGTACACTGCGCTGCACCAGGCAACGCTGGCCCTCATGAGTCCCAAAGCCAACAAGACGGTTGGCTCTCATCTTCATCCTCGTGTGAAGGGTCCCATCGGGCAGCGGCAGTGTCCGAGACCTGAACTCGGTCGCGGACCTGCCTCAGGGGTCACTCTGTCGGAGGACGCCTTGTTGGTCCCCCACTTTCCTGCGACTGATAGGGAGTCCAAAAAGGAGGGCAGCCCAAACTATGGGTGCCAAAGTCCATGGACCTGCAGTTCCTACACACTTTTCCTTGCATGCTCATTAGCGGAGGCAAGCTTAATGGCCTGCCTCTAATCTAATGTAGTTTCCGCTAATAGATTCTTCTGCGTGGTCCTATTGTTAATGCCACACATGAGCCGGTTCCTCAACATCTCCGAGACGGATGGCCCAAACTTAGTTTCCAGGCAGGCATCACAGACGGGTCAAGAAGTCCGTGACTGATTCACCAGAAGAGCACACCACCTTGTTAAACCAACATCTGAGCATAATTATGGAAGGCTTGGGTCATAATGGTTAGAAGCCATAGCTACCAACTTATCAAAAGACCTGGAATCTGCAGCTGGGTACATCAGACATTTGGTGATCCCAAACATCTGGGCCCCACAGGCGTTCAGGAGGAAAACCTTCTGATGGTCTTCTCCCAATATTCTATTTGCCTGGAAGAAGTAACACATGTGTTCCACAGACTGATTCCAATCCTGCATTGAACGCCTCCACATTCCCAAATAACGGCATTGCAATGAAACGACTTGACGTTCCTCCATAGCCGAGTTCCAGCACTTAGGCGAACCGATGGAAGAATCCACAGTTTCTGTTAATCTTCTTCGGTAGTATAATGGCACAGAGGAGGCTGACGATAAACATAATATAGATTTATTTACACAGGCCTACATAAGGCAGCATCTCACTCCCAGTGCAATCCTAGCTGGGAGGACTTATCTCACCAGGCCCTGATCTGGGCCTGCCTTTAACCTTCGCTCATAACCAGCCCCAAGTTACAGGCCTCCGCCCCCTACCTGGGGAGCTTGAACTCTACGAATCCAACATGGCGATGAACAAAGGCTTCTCCATGGTCCTCGTGGGGGTTATGAGTTTGAAGTTAATCATCATCATTTAATTGGCAGACAAGCATTCTAACAATGTTAGCTGCAACCAATGCAGTACGCAGATACACAGGGCCGGATTCTCCGACTACCTGCTGGGTTGGAGAATCCCCGGGGGGCGGCGCGAATCCCGCCCTGATGTCGGCTGCCGTATTCTCTGGCGCCGTTTTTCGGGCGGGGGCGGGATTCCCGCCCACGTCGGTCGGGGGCCGCTGGCATCGATTCTCCGGGCCCCGATGGGCCGAGCGGCTGTCCATTTTTGGCCAGTCCTGCCGGCGTGAATCACTCAACTTACGCACCGGTAGGACCTGGCAGGTGAGTATGTGTGGGCGGTTCCCGGGGGGCGCGGGGGAGCCGACCCAGGAGGGGGCCCACTGTGGTTGGCCCGCGATCGGGGGCCACCGATCTGTGGGCGGGCTTGTTCCGTGGGGGCACTTCTTTTTTCTGCGCCGGCCCCTGTAGGGCTCCGCCATGGACCGCGTGGAGAAGAGAACCCCGTGCGCATGCACCAAAATATGCCGGCCGATCTGCGCATGCGTGGAATCACGGCGCCCGTTCCACACATGCGCAAGATCACACCGGCTCTTCGGCGCATGCACCAACTTGCGCAGTCCATTCGCCACCGACTGGAGCGGTGCCAACCCCTCCGGCATCCACCGCATTGAGGGTTTGCACTTTCGCACTTTCGAGGGCTGTTGACGCCGGAGTGGTTGGCGCCGGTTTTCCCGCTGGCGTGGGGGGTTAGTCCCCAGAAGGGAGAATCCCGGCTCTCGTATCAATTTTGAGCATACCTGGAGCAGATGCAGTGCACAGGTACTGCAGGCCAGATTTGAGTGCACTATTTCAACCAGTCAACCTTATAATAAAAGTTCTGGGATTGAAAGACCAAATAACTCATAATTCTAAAAAGACATTGAAGGAAATGAAATGGAAGATTCAAGTACTCCATAAAATATATGGGACAGCATCAGACAACTTAATGTTTTGGAAGCCTCCAGCTACAGTTGATATGATCATAGAGATGATAAAAAAGAGAAAATAGTTCAGTCTAAAACACAATTGTTAACTTATGCCACTATCCTCAAAGTTTGATGTTTAGCATCCTTCTGCCTATAATTACTCAAATTGTGCTCTGAAGTTATCTTTAGAGTATTAGCTTTCTGTCTTCATATTAAATCTCTCTCTTGGTTTTACCTGAGGCATTGACCTGTTTAAAATAAAATGCCTGTTTTAAAATAGTGGAGAAAAGAATATCAAACAAATGTGTTAGACATTAATTTCAAAGTGAGACTCAAAGAACCAAAATTCAATGTATGCGCTCATACAATATTCCTTTGCCTAAGGATTTAACAAATGTTAGAATAAATATGTTAAACCCAGTGTCAAAATAGCAGAGAAGAAATATGTTGAGATCACACAGGGAGATTTTTTTCAACTTGATGAAAGAGTTAGTGTGATCCGCAAAACCTATGGAAAAGAATAGTCCTTTAACATCTTAATAAAAATCAGTGAACCTTACGTTATTCTCTCATAGTTATGTCACACACCGCAGCGTAAGGCCGACACTAACATACGGTGTAAACATATTTTCTCTTCTGGCTTTGTGGTTTTCAAAATTAAAATATATAAATGACGTATTTTTGGTGCACAATGGTACTTGTCTGATTACACAGCCATTTTGTCATCTTAGCTGTTTTTCAAAATGGTGGGAGCCCCAAACTAATATGCTGGTTTAAATGGTGTGTTTTTCAATCAAACTCATTTCTCCAAACTCCTTCCATTCATGACCTTTTTTGATGGGAATTTTAAATTATATAGACTGTTTTATTGAACAGCTTTACTCAAAATGTTATCGCGGTTTACTCTTTTCAACTGGTTTATATTTCTAGCATTTATTTCAATCTCTCTCTATTGGGTTGGAATGAGGGCAAATAGTGACTAGATCACAAGGTATGTGATGTGACCATCAATTCACACAAGATGATTAATAGAAGTGAACAGTGGTTTTAATACACTAGATCTGTGCCTGCCTGCGACTGCTCTGTACTGAGTGCCGCCTACAGGCTGCAGATTTATATACCACCCCCGAGGGGGTGGAGCCACAGGCAGAGCCCACAAGGGCATCAACATAATACAATACAATACAGTGGTGAATTGTAGTAGCAATATGTTCACCACAGTATGCTCAAGTGAAGAATGTCCTTTGATTCATTTGATCTAATCCTAATACCAACTTTTATTTGCCGCAACCAAAATACATTCCATAAATTAATTTATCTCCACTGTTAAACATTTTTGCCCCGAATCACTGGAAGGAGTGAATGACTGAACCTCAGCAAATCACATTGCTAGTTACAACAGCAATAATATTCTAGAGATCTTTTGACGTGCCTATATATATATTTAATGAACATGCAAATTAGGAGCAGGAATATGGTTGTTGGCCCCTCGAGCCAGCTCCGCCATTTAACAAGATCAGGGCTAACCTTTTGTAATCTCAACTCCACATTTCAGGTTAATCCAATAACCTTTCTCCCCCTTGCTTATCAAGAATTAATCGATCTCTGCCAAAGAGTCAGGACCCTCAGAGAAAGGATTTCTCCTCATCTCTGCCTTAAATGGATGCCCCCCTTATTTATAAACAGTGACCCCTAGTTCTAGATTATCCCACAAGAGGAAACATCCTCTCCACATTCCCCCTCTTTAAGGATCCCTAGGGATATTATACGTTTCAATCAAGCAGCCACTTAGTCTTCTAAACTCCAGTGGATACAAGCTGAGCCTGTCCAACCTTTCCTCAAAAGACGCCCCACCCATTCCAGGTATTAGTTCAGGAAACCTTCTCTGAACTGCTTCTAATGCATTTACATCCTTTCTTAAATAAGGAGACCAATATTGTACAGAATACTCCAGATATGGTCTCACCAATACCCTGTATAACTGAAGCATAATTTTTGTATTCTATTCCCCTCACAAAATAAACCATAACATTCTATCAACTTTCCTAATTACTTGCAGTACCTGTATATTAACCTTTGTGATTCATGCACCAAGGCTGCATAATCTGCATTTAGATTGGGCAAATCAAATTAGTCACAATACCCGTATTAAAGGAATTCCTGGATGGTTTTCTGGACCAATACATTGAGAAACCAACTAGAGAACAGGCCATCCTAGACTGGGTACTGTGTAATGAGGAATGGAATCATTGGCAATCTAGTTGCGCTAGAATTTTTCATTAAGATGGAGAATGACATAGTCGATTCTGAGACTAATGTCCTGAAACTTAATAAAGGAAACCACAATAGTATGAGGCGTGAGTTGGCTGTGATCAATTGGTAAATGTTACTTAAAGGGATGACTGTGGATAGGCAATGACAACATTCAAGGGGCGCGTGGGGGAACTCCAACAATTGTTTATTCCAGTCTGGCACACAAGTAAAATGGGACAGGTGGTCAATCCGTGGTTACAAGGGAAATTAGAGATTGCATTCAATCCAAGGAAGAAGCATATAAATTGGCCAAGAAAAACAACAGGTCTGAGTATTGGGAGCAGTTTAGAATTCAGCAAAAGAGGGCCAAGGGATTGATTAAGAAGAGGAAAATAGAGTAAGCTTGCAGGGAACATAAAAACTGACTGTAAAAGTTTCTATAAGTACGTGAAGAGAAAAAGATTGCTGAAGATAAATGTTACAGTCATAAACAGGGGAATTTATAATGCGGGACAAAGAAATGGCCGAGCAACTAAATAAATACTTTGGTCTGTCTTCACAAATGAGGACATAAATAAGATACCAGAACTGTTGGGGAATGCAGGATTTAGTGAGAGAGAGGAACTGAAAGAGATCAATATTGGTAGAGAAATGATGTTAGGGGAATTGATGGGATTGAAGGCTGATAAATCCCGAGGGCCAGATAATCTACATCCCAGAGTAATTAAGGAAGTTGCTGTCTAAATAGTGAATGGATTGGTGGTCACCTTCCAAGATTTAATGGACTCTGGAACAGTTCCTATTGATTGGAGGGTAGCTAATGTAACTCCACTACTTAAAAAGGAAGGTAGGCCGTGGGGCGCGGGCTTGGGGGCATCCCTGGGCGTGTGGCGGGTTGAGGAAGAGCTATGGCTGATCGGCGTAGGGGGAGGGGGATGGCCCCCCGGGTTCGGCTGGTCACATGGAACGTGAGGGGGCTGAATGATCTGGTGAAGCGATCCCGGGTCTTGGCTCACTTGAGGGGGTTGGGAGCAAATGTGGCTATGCTCCAGGAGACGCACCTCAGGGTTACGGATCAGGTGAGGCTAAGAAAAGGTTGGGTGGGACAGGTGTTTCACTCGGGGCTTGATGCGAAGAACAGTGGGGTGGCAATTTTGGTCGGTAAGAGCCTGTCGTTCGTTGCGTCCAAAGTGGTGGCAGATAGTGCAGGTAGATATGTGATTGTGAGGGGGAGACTTCAGGGGGAGCGGGTGGTCTTGGTTAATGTTTATGCTCCCAACTGGGACGATGCGGGCTTCATGCGGCGAATGCTGGGCCTGATCCCGGACCTGGAGACAGGGGGATTGATCCTGGGTGGGGACTTTAACACAGTGCTGGATCCGGCTCTGGATCGCTCGAAGTCTAGGACGGGCAGGAGGCCGGCAGCGGCCTCGGTGCTGAGGGGGTTCATGGATCAGATGGGGAGGGTGGACCCTTGGAGGTTTTTGGAGCCGGGGGGTAGGGAGTTCTCCTTTTTCTCCCATGTTCATAAGACGTACTCCCGGATTGATTTTTTTGTGCTTAGCAGGGCACTAATCCCGAGAATAGTGGGGGCGGAGTATTCGGCGATAGCCATTTCTGATCATGCCCCACATTTAGTGGATCTGGAGCTGGGGGAGGGGAAGAATCAGCGCCCGCTGTAGAGGCTGGATGTGGGGCTTTTGGCAGAGGAGGAAGTGTGCGGGCGGATCCGTAGGGGCATAGAGGGGTATCTAGAAACCAATAATAACGGGGAGGTGCAAGTTGGGGTGGTTTGGGAAGCGCTAAAGGCAGTAGTCAGAGGGGAGCTGATATCTATTCGGGCGCACAGGGAGAGTGGGGAGAGGGCCGAGAGGGAGAGGCTGGTGGAGGAAATGGTAAGGGTGGATAGGAGATATACAGACACCCCGGAGGAGGGGCTTTTGAGGAAGCGGCGCAATCTCCAAGCAGAATTTGACATTTTAACCACCCGGAAGGCAGAGGCACAGTGGAGGAGGGTGCAGGGGGCGATGTTTGAGTACGGGAAGAAGGCAAGTTCGGATGTTGGCTCACCAGCTCCGGAAGCGGGAGGCAGCTAGAGAAATTGGGGGAGCCACGGATGCAGGAGGGAACTTGGTGCAGGGTGGAAAGGACATCAATGGGGTGTTCAGATCCTTTTACGAGGGGCTGTACCGGGCGGTGCCCCCCAGGGAAGCAGGTGGGATGGACCGCTTTTTGGATAGGCTGGAGTTCCCAAGAGTAGGGGACGAGCGGGTGGAGGGTTTGGGGGCCTCAATCGAGTTGGAGGAGCTGGTGGAGGCATTGGGAAGCATGCAGACAGGGAAAGCGCCGGGGCCTGACGGGTTCCCGGTGGAATTTTACAAGAAAGTTTCAGATTTGCTGGGCTCTCTGCTTGTGAGGACCCTGAATGAGGCAAGGGAGGGGGGGCTCCGCCCCCAACGATGTCCAGGGCAATTATTTCTTTGCTCCTGAATCGGGACAAGGACCCCTTCAGTGTGGGTCTTATAGGCCGATCTCGCTCCTTAACGTAGATGTCAAGTTGTTGGCAAAGATGCTGTCCAGGAGGGTGGAGGATGTGGTCCCGACGGTGATTCATGAAGATCAAACGGGGTTTGTAAAGGGGAGGCAACTGAATGCCAACATGCGGAGGCTCCTTAATGTCATGATGATGGCGCCGGCGGCTGGGGAGTCAGAAATAGTGGCGTCCATGGATGCGGATAAAGCTTTTGATAGAGTGGAGTGGAGTTACCTGTGGGAGGTGTTGCGGAGGTTTGGGTTTGGTGAGGGGTTCATTAGCTGGGTGAGGTTGCTGTACAGCTCCCCGGTGGCGAGTGTGGTGACGAATGGGAGGAGGTAACTCCACTCCACTCTATCAAAAGCTTTATACGCATCCATGGACGCCACTATTTCTGACTCCTCCAGTCGGGAGGAGGCAGGGGTGCCCCTTGTCTCCCCTGCTCTTCGCGTTAGCGATTGAGCCCCTGGCCATCATGCTGAGGGACTCGAAGCATTGGAGGGGGATTGTGCGGTGGGGGGGAGGAGCACTGGTTGTCGCTGTACGCAGATGAACTGCTGTTATATATCGCGGATCCGGCTGAGGGGATGCCAGAGGTGCTGAAGATACTTGAGGCGTTTGGGGACTTTTCGGGCTATAAGCTCAATGTGGGAAAAAGTGAGCTGTTCGTCCTGCACCCGGGGGATCAGGAGAGGGAGATAGGTGAACTCCCGTTGAGGAGGGCTAAGAGGAGCTTTAAGTATCTTGGGGTCCAGGTGGCTAGGACCTGGGGGGCCATGCATAGGCTTAACTTTTCGAGGCTGGTGAAGCAGATGGAGGAGGAGTTTAGGAGGTGGGACGCGCTACCGCTTTCGCTGGCGGGCAGGGTCCAGTAGATTAAGACGACGGTGCTCCCGAGGATTCTGTTTCTTTTCCAGTGCCTCCCCATATTGATCCCAAAGGCTTTTTTCAGAAGGGTGAATAAGTTGATTCTGGGGTTTGTGTGGGCGCGGAAGGCCCCGAGAGTAAGGAGGGTATTTTTGGAGCGAAGAAGGGAGGTAGGGGATCTGGCTCTGCCCAACCTGTGTGGATATTATTGGGCGGCGAACCTGGTGATGATTCGCAGGTGGGTGACGGAAGGGGAGGGTGACGCATGGAAGAGATTGGAGGTGGCGTCCTGTGCTGGTACGAGCCTGGAGGCTTTGGTGACGGCCCCACTTCCACTCCCCCCGGCAAAGTACTCCTCGAGTCCGGAGGTGGTTGCATCCCTTAAAATCTGGGGACAGTGGAGGCGGCATAGGGGGGAAGTGAAGGCCTCAGTTTGGGCCCCGATACGGGGCAATCACCGTTTTGCGCCGGGGAGAATGGGTGGGGGATTTGGGAGTTGGCACAGGGCAGGCATCAGACAGTTTGGGGATCTCTTCCTGGATGGGAAGTTCGCGACTCTGGAGGAGCTGGTGGGGAAGTGGAACCTCCCCCCTGGGAACGCTTTTAGGTATATGCAGGTCAGGGCATTTGTTAAGAGGCAGGTGGCGGAGTTTCCGCGGCTGCCGCCAAGGGGGGTGCAGGACAGGGTGCTTTCGGGGACGTGGGTCGGTGAAGGAAAGATCTCGGCTATTTACCAGCTGATGCAGGAGGAGGAGGAGGCCTCAGTAGAAGAGCTCAAAGCGAAGTGGGAGGAAGAGCTAGGGGAAGAGATTGAAGATGAAACGTGTCGGACGCCCTGGAGAGGGTGAATTCCTCCTCCTCTTGCGCATGGCTCAGCCTAATTCAGCTGAAGGTGCTGCATAGCGCTCACATGACAGGGGCAAGGATGAGCAGGTTCTTCGGAGGGGAAGACAGGTGCGGGAGGTGTTCGGGAGGCCCGGCGAACCACACCCATATGTTTTGAGCTTGTCCGGCCTTGGAGAGGTTTTGGAAGGGGTTGGCGGGGGCTTTGCCGGAAGTGGTCGGGTCTAGGGTCAAGCCGGGCTGGGGGCTCGCGATCTTTGGGGTAGCTTCGGAGCCGGGAGTGCAGGAGGCGAGAGAGGCCGGCATTCTGGCCTTTGCGTCTCTAGTAGCCCGGCGCAGGATTCTGTTACAGTGGAGGGATACGCAGCCCCCGAGTTCGGAGGCCTGGATCAACGACATGGCTGGGTTCATCAAGTTGGAGAGGATGAAGTTTGCCCTGAGGGGGTCGGTACAGGGGTTCTTTCGGCGGTGGCAGCCTTTTCTCGATTTCCTGGCTAAGGGGTAGAGAGTGGTCGGTCTCAGCAGCAATGTGGGGGGGGGGGGGGGGTTTGGGGATGGTTGGGGGGGTTTGATTTTGCGGCGGTGGGTTTGCAATGTTGTTATTTTCTTCTTTCTTGTATTGCTGTTGGTTTTTTGTTATTATTTATTTTGGGGGGGTGAGTTCTTTTCTTGTGTTGGTGTGGAAACACGCCTTGTTTGTTTTAAATTGTGGGGAGAAAATTTGTTATTGAAAAACTAGAATAAAAATTATTTTTTAAAAAAGGTAGAAAGAAAGCAGGGAATTATAGACCTGTAAGCCTGACGTTGGTTGTGGGAAAATTCTAGAATCCATGATCAAAGATTTTATGGCAGAGCACTTCAAAAACAATGGCAGGATCGGACAGAGTTAGCATGGATTTATGAATGGGAAATCATGCTTGCCAAATCTACTGGAACTCTTTGAGGATGTAACTAGTAGAGTTGATGAGGGAGAACCAGTGGATGTGGTTTATTTGGATTTTTAAAATAATAATAATAATAATCTTTATTGTCACAAGTAGGCTTACATCAAAACTGCAATGAAGTTACTGTGAAAAGCCCCTCGTCGCCACATTCCGGCGCCTGTTCGGGTACACGGCGGGAG
The DNA here is from genome assembly GCF_902713615.1 of Scyliorhinus canicula. Taxonomy (NCBI): domain Eukaryota; kingdom Metazoa; phylum Chordata; class Chondrichthyes; order Carcharhiniformes; family Scyliorhinidae; genus Scyliorhinus; species Scyliorhinus canicula. The sequence goes on from NC_052164.1 coordinate 32,919,600, forward strand.
AATTCAGAATGTCCAATTCACCTAACAAGCATCTCTCTGGGGACTTGTGGGAGGAAACCGGAGCACCCGGAGGAAACCCGTGCAGGCTCCGCACAGACAGTGACCCAAGCCGGGAATCAAACCTGGGACCCTGGCGCTGTGAAGCAACAGTGCTACCCACTGTGCTAACAAGCTTTTCCACAAGGCTTTCGGAAAATCCCACATATGAGATTAGTTTAGAAAATTAGGGGTAGTGTATTAAGATAGAAAACTAGTTGGCAGACATGAAACAAAGAGTAGAAATTAACTGGTCTTTTTCCAATTGGTAGCCAGTGATAAGTGGGGGACCGCAGGGATCAGCGCTGGCATTCCAGCTATTCAATATATATATATAAATATCATTAATATATATCAATTTAGATGAAGGAACAAAATGTATTATCTCCAAGTTTGCAGACGACACAAAGTTGGGCAGGAAGGTGAGCTGTCAAGAGGATGCAGAGATCCTTCAGTGTGATTTGGATAAATTGAGTGAATGGGCAAATGAATGGCAGATGCATTATAATTTGGATAATTGCAAGGTTATTCATTTTGGTAGCAAAAACAGGAAGGCAGACTATTATCTGAATGGCCGCAAATTAGGAGAGGGGAATGTGCAAGAGACTGGGTGTCTTCGTACACCAGTTGCTGAAAGCAAATATGCAGGTGCAGCAGATGATAAAGAAGGCAAATGGTATGTTGTCCTTCATAGCGAGAGGGTTCTAGTACAGGAGCAGAGATGGCTTGATGCAATTATACAGGGACTTGGTGAGGTCACACCTGGAATACTGTGTTCAGTTTTGTTCTCCTTATCGAAGGAAGGATGTTCTTCCTCTAGAGGAAGTGCAGCAATGGTTTACCAGACTGATTCTTGGATATGAAGGGATCGAAACCCTTATTTGCGATCCAGGTTGAAGGTGTTCAAGTGTGAACCTGTAAAGAGAGCTTGGTCCATTATGGAATAAAACAACAGTCCACTGATGCATGCTGCCTAAACTGTCAGGGGTGGATTTTATTGGGGGAGGTCGGATTCCCCCTTCACCTTCACCAAAGGGTCCATCGACACCACGCTGGCCAGAAACCCAGATTCCCCACAGTGATAATACTGTGAGGGCAGCCGTACTTGGATCAGAGTGGGACTACCGCCTGAGAGACCTGGTGACCAATCTTATTGGTCGACAGCTCTGCATCCCTGCAATGCCAGAATTGAGTAGTGGCCACTACAGGAACCACAGGCAGTCCCCAACAATGAAGAGGTGATGGATCCCTGACTTTGGGTGAGTCAATTATTTTGGTTGGGCAGGGGAGGGGAATGGAGTTTGGCTTTTATAGCATGGGGTCAGGGACAAATTGGGTTATAATCTTGAGGATGGGGTGCCCCAGATGGGTACAGGCATCTCCCAAAAGGAGGAAATCTCCCTTTCTGCCCAACATGCAGCAAAAGCTGTCAGTCTGCTGGCCCTGTCTCCACTGTCCCTTCTGCGCATATTATAGTGTCAGAGGGAAAATGAAGCGACTTAAGAGCCTAAATTGGCCCAAATGTATTGTTCACCCACCGTAATATAGGTGACATATCGGGTCTGGGCATGAAAGCAGCAGGCAGGCCCCCTGTTTTATTTTACCAGCAAGTAAAGTAAAGTTGCCATCGTCCCAGATGGCCATAGGCTGCTCTCCCCTTTGAAGGGAGAGCTGACTGGTGTCAATTTAACCTGAGGATCACCAGCACCTCAGGTAAGGGGCAGGGTTGAGAAGGCACCAGCACCTCCACCTTCAAATATTCCATTGGGTGACCAGAAAAGTCACCCACAGTTAAAATGCGCTCATTTCGGCGACATATTGTAAAGTAGCTGACATCCTTGGGACCATACCTGTGCTTGAGCCTTCAGGAGAACATAGGAGGAAAGATGGAGGGAATGAGAAAGCATAACGATGATCGTGAGCCTTGGACCATCAGTGTTGTTTTCATAGTCTCACTAATAGCATCAGTCTTCACTACTACTGTAATAAGAATTCACCTGGTGTACAGCAAGACTGATGACTTGCCCCGTTAGAATGGAATTCACGATCCTTACTCTCAACATTCTGTTGAACTGTGTCATTATTTAAAGACCAATGAATAATGTGAAATGCCTCCCCCAAGGCAGGCTTTACCTTTTTAAAGTCTATTGACTTGCACTTACTTGAGAGTAAGTGGCTAAAATTAACATTCACCCATGAACAATTTTACTGCTGCCCACCAGGGAAGCAGTGAGAGAACCAAGGCCTCACTGCCAATCAATGGGAGCATTCTCTCTGATTGCACATTGTCACTGGGTACCAGAATGAAAAATTGAATTGTGGCGTTATTCAGCCTTCCCGACTCCAGTGGAGTAAAAAAAGACAAGTTGACCTCTGCATTGTGGGGAAACTGCTAAATCAATGCCATCTTTTTGATTTGGTTTGTAGAAATGCGCCAGGGGCCGCCACTGCAACAAGAAGCTAAAAATGGGCAAGAAAACCTATCTGTGAACACTGGATTCAAACAGAACTCTCCTGGTGCACATGTGACGGGGTTTAGATGAGCCTGCACATTTGTCTATCTGCGCCTGTGACCCCTGTTTCAAAAAGTCGCCGAAAAACCACAAGGAAAGGAAATTCCCAGCCCTAGTTTTGCCAAAATGCATTTTCTGTTCCTTTCAGTTTTTCTTTTGCTCAGTAATTCACCATAAGGGAAAAAAAATCACCTTCTTTAGTTTGTTTACTGGTGACGAGATGCAGCATTATTCATCTTGCAGCCAAAATACCTGTAATATGGTCAGGCCTGAACACTCGCTTTCCAGTTAAAATTAAACCTTAAAAATGTGTTTCCCTGCTTGCTCAATTAACAGATTAACTCTAAACAATGTCAGTTCAATTAGCGATTTTGGTTTACAATCAAAACATCCGCTTGCTTGCGCCCCCTTCCACAAACATTCAACCCCTCCACCACTGACAAACAGCGGCAGCTGTCTGTACCAAGATGCACTGCAGGAACTCGCCAAGGTTCCTTCGGCGGCATCTTCCAAACCCACGACCGCGACCATCTCGAAGGACAAGTGCAGCAGATACCTGGGAACCCCACCACCTGGAGGTTCCCCTTCAAGTCACTCACCACCCTGACTTGGAAATATATTGCCGTTCCTTCACTGTCGCTGGGTCAAAATCCTGGGATTCCTTCCCTAACAGCACTGTGGGTGTTCCTACACCTCAGGGACTGCAGCGGTTCAAGAAGGCAGCTCACCACCACCTTCGGAAGGGCGACTAGGCTTCGGCAATAAATGGTGGCCTAACCAGCAACACCCACATCCCATATATGATTTTTTTTTCCATTGTCTCTCTGAGGTTGGGGGGAGGGGGGAGGGGGTGGGGGGGGGGGGGGGCGGTGGGGGGGGTGTTGCAGGATTTCTGTAGATGTCACAACCAGTTGATTAGGTCAGCAATAAATTCAGTAACATCCAAAGTGTAATACACTGTCTGATACACAGAGATCAAACCACAACATCCCTGTGGTGAAGTATTGCAGCTGTTCCCAAAATATAAGGAACGTTGACGCCGTCTGTATTAAAAGACAGATATTTGTAGATTCAGCAGATCAGACACAATTGTCAGGATGTTCCATGGAAGGGGCAGAAAGTCAGAGAGACACCCGGCATTTAGACTAGTGGGTAAAACCGCCGATGTTGGAATCATTAATGATGCAGCCTGGGGTTTCCTGATGAATCACGTGGTGGGGCAGAGTTGCGTGCTCTGCTGTCTTTTATGGGCACTATATTTGAAAGATACTCGGACAGCTACTCATTCATCATGCTAGGAGTTTAGATCTAGACATGGCTTCCAGGAAACAGCAAGCACCAGCCCCAAGGTCCAGCAATGTCTCGCTGGATACACAACTGCAAGCCATGGAGGACAGGAGCAATGTCCTTTACCCACAGGTTTGGAAGAGGAGGCCCACACATCTCACCACATTGGTATGGGAGGAGGTCGCTGGGGTGGCCAATGTTAATTCCATTCAGTGGAGGACTACTCTGCAGTGCAAGACAAGAGCGAATGACCTAATCTACACTGCCAGTATATACGAACCCTCTAGTTCCCTTACTCACCTCGCTGAATGGGAACTGGGTCATGGGCCTCAATGGTAAGGCTGCCATCTGTGCTGCGCAAAAGCCCTTCGCAAGATGCTGTGGTGCTGCCTCATGGCCCGACTGCAGTGCTTTGGTCGAGGGAAGCAGCCATGGGTCACTGGCCCAGCCACATGGAAGGCACAAATATTGTTGGGGGGGTGGAGGTGGAGGGGGGGGGGGGGGGGGGGGGGTTGATGGTTGGCATAGAGGGCATCTGCTGATGCTGCGGCCATGACTTTTTCTCTAGTCCACCCAGCTGCTGGAGCTCATGGGCCTGAGGCTGCTAAGTACCCTTGGGATTTCTCACCTTGAAATGAAATGAAAAAATGAAATGAAAATCGCTTATTGTCACGAGTAGGCTTCAACGAAGTTACTGTGAAAAGCCCCTAGTCGCCACATTCCAGCGCCTGACCGGGGAGGCTGGTACGGGAATCGAACCGTGCTGCTGGCCTGCTTGGCCTGCTTTAAAAGCCAGCAATTTAGCCGAGTGAGCTAAACCAGCCCCTTGAGAGCTGTCGCAGCATTCACCTAAAGTCTCCACCAGCCCAGACACACTCACCTTAGTGGGTCATATTCATTTTTATTCATTCAAGTCTTTGCTGCCTAGGTCAGCATTTATTGCCCTAATTGCACTTAAGAAGGTTGTGGTGAGCTGCCTTCTTGAACCGCTGCAGTCTCTGAGGTTTAGAAACATCTACAGCATTCTTTGTCAGGGAATTCCAGGATTTTGTTTAGATCTTTTTATTGGCATTTCTCATATTCATAAACAGTTGTACATCGACACATCACATTTTTCTCGCTCGCGCTAATTTCTTTTATTATACAGAGAGGTTTATTTTGTCTTTCATTTAACTGACCCAATGTGCATTTCATTGCCCTCTCGATTGGTCAATGGTTCCTCTCCCTTCCAGGCTGCCCAGAACCCAGCAAGCCCAAAATATTTTGACCGGGACCCCTGGCACCGCTCAGATTTGTCCTCCACCTCCGGGAAGAACCTGCTCAATCAGGTTCTGGTCAGGTGCGCTGTGTCCCGCAGGGCTATCACCAGAAATTCGATCGCTAGCGTGAACAAGAGTGGGACAGGGGGCAGCCTTGTCTTGATCCTCTCTGCAGCTGGAAGTATTCAGAGTTGGTGGTGTTAGTTCGGACGCTCGCTTTGGGAGCGTTGTACAGGAGCCTCACCCAGGCGGAGAAACCCGCTCCCAGCCCAAACCGTTCCAGTACCTCGAGGAGGTCTTTCCATTTGACTCTGTCGAAGGCCTTTTCTGCGTCCAGGGAGACGATCACCTCTGGTGTTCACTCCCCGGATGGGGTCATTATTACATTCAGCAGCCGCCTGATGTTCGCTGTGAGCTGCCTACCATTTACAAAGCCTGTTTGGTCCTCTGCGACCACCTCTGGTACACAGCCCTCCAGCCTTTTGGCCAGGACCTTTGCGAGTATGTTCTCATCCACGTTCAGCAGTGAAATGCGTCTGTATGATCCACATTCCGTCAGGTCTTTATCTTTTTTGGATATCAGTGAAATTGTGGCCTGCGCTAGCGTGTGGGGCAGGGTGCCCCTTGCCAGTGAGTCTGCGAACGTGTCCTTTAAGTGTGGGGCCAGGACTGGTGCAAATCTTTTGTAGAAGTCGGCCGGGAACCCGTCGGGTCCAGGTGCCTTCCCCACCTGCATGGAGCTGATGCTCTCCATGGTTTCCCCCAGGTCTATTAGTGCTTCCAGCTCCCTCCGTCTGTCTTCCCCCACATCTGGTAGTTCTAGTCCGTCTAGGAACTGTTTAATCGCTGCGCCCCCGTTGGGGGCTCGGAGGTGTACAGTCCCGATAGAAGGTCTCAAATTACATTCAGCAGCTGCCTGATGTTCGCTGTGAGCTGCCCACCCTTTACAAAGCCTGTTTGGTCCTCTGCGACCACCTACTTTCATTCTGTTACCAGTCTGCCTTTTCTGTCCTTAACCTGCGCTATTTCCCTCATGGCTGCCTGCTTTCTCAGCTGGTGAGCCAGTAGACGGCCAGCCTTGTCTCCGTGTTGGTAGAATGTCCCCCGTGTCTGGCGGAGTTGGTACACTGCTTTCCTAGTGGATAGCAGGTTAAAGTCCTTTTGCGGCTTTTTTCCCTCCGCCAGCAGCTCTACGGTCGCGGCCTCAGAGTATTTTCTATTCACTTCCAGGATGGAGTCCACCAGTTGTTACCTTGCCACCCTCTCTTCCCTATCTCTGCTTGCCTTGCAGGCTGTGATGTCTCCTCTAATCATGGCCTTCAGTGCCTCCCAGAACGTGGAGGGTGAGACCTCCCCGTTTTGGTTGTTACTAACATAGTCACCTATGGCCCGCGATGTTTTTGGACAGTAGGCCTTGTCGGCCAGGTGATCCGTGTCCAGCCTCCACCTGGGGCGCTGGGCCCGGCCTGTCTCCAACCTCACATCCATATAGTGTGAAGCGTGGTTGGAGATAACGATCGCGGAGTACTCCGTTCCCGTGATCCCTGGAAGCACCGATTTCCCTACTGCAAAGAAATCGATATGGGTGTATACCTTGTGTACTTGTGAGAAGTATGAAAATTCCTTCTCTCCCGGGTGCAGCAACCTCCATGGGTCCAACACCCCCATCTGCTCCATAAATGCCCCTAGTTCCCAATCCATGCCAGTCTTTTTCCCTGCTCTGGGATTTGATCGGCAAGTTAGTGGGTCCTGTACACAGTTGAAGTCGCCTCCCCATGATCAGTCGGTGTGTGTCAAGGTCCAGGATTTCTGCCATGGTCTTCTTTATGAATTCTGTGTCGTCCCAGTTGGGAACATATACATTTACCAATACGACCGGTGCCCCTTCCAGGATACCGCTGACCATGATGTACCGTCCCCCTGGGTCCGTAACTGTCTTTGTTAAACCTCGTCCTCTTGCTAATTAATATTGCTAACCCCCTAGCCCACGTCCCGTAACATGAGTGGTTCGTCTGTCCCACCTGTCATAATATCCACTCATGTCTATCATGAGATGCAGACAGGCAGTGATTGACACACAGGATAACCAATGAACACACGCAACATAGAACAACCAATCACCATACAGGACACCACCACTATAAAGCCCACAGGGCATTAAGGCTCTCTCTCACAGGACATGGCTAGGGAGATAGTCACAGTGCACAGGCCAATGAACATCATCACCATGTGGTAGAGAGCTAGTCTGGTCAAGCCAGTAGGAGATTATCAGATAGGTTGATAGAGTGTCAACCCACAGCAGATTATGTACAGCAATCAACAGGTTCAATAAAACGGTGTTGGACCATCTCCTGTGTCGGAAGCCTGTTTTTCATTTTACTGCATCCAGTTGCAGTCGATGTTAGACCAGCACAGATAACACATCATGGTACCAGAGAGCTAGTAACTCTAACGAACCTACCTCGAGTGAATCTGTAAAGACCAGCACGCAGCCATCCAGCGGCATGGAAAAGATCCAACTTCCTCCACAACTCCGGATCTACGGCAACCTCGGCGCCAACTGGAAAACCTTCAAACAGAAGTTCCTCCTGTATATTGAGACCTCCGACCTCGAGCAGCATCGGATGCCCGAAAGATCGCGCTGTCGACTGCGGGGATCCCGCCATCCACATCTATAACTTGCTCACGTTTGTCGATGGCGGAGACAAGACGAAGTTCAAGACGGTTCTGCTGAAATTCGACAGCCACTGCGACATTGAGGTGAATGAGAGCTTTGAACGGTACATCTTCCAACAGGGGCTTCAGGGTAAGGATGAACCTTTTCAGTCCTTCCTGACCCAGCTCCGCATCCTGGCGCACTCATGTAATTATGACTAGACAGCTGATTCTGTAATCCGGGATCAGATCATTTTCGGGGTCCAGTCCAACCCCCTGCGGGAGCAGCTCCTCAAAATCAAACAATTTACCCTCTCTGTCGCCATCGAAACGTTTGTTGTCCATGAGCATGCCAGGAATCGTTACTCCCACATCAGGGCAGCAGAAAATGCAAAACTAGCCTCCCACGAGACAGAAAGGGTGCAGGACATTGCACAAATGCAAGGCCTGAGCATCGAGGAGAGTGGCCATTTCGAGCGCTTTTCCAGGGTCCCTACGCAGGCGCGCCACGACCGGGTGGACGACGATGCCGAAGACCCCGATGCGCATGTGCGAACGCGGCCGACCACACTGCGCATGCGCAATGGCGCACAGAACGCGCTGACGTCAGCGTCATGACGTGTCCAAATTGTGGCTCCGCCCATTTAAAGCGGCAATATCCAGCCAAAGGAAGGCGATGTCTACAGTGTGGAAAGCCTGAGCATTACGCGGCCTTAGGCAGGTCCGCTCCACCGACCAACAGCCAGCATTCCCAGCTGCAGCGCAGACGTGTCCGCTGCATACAACAAGGCATGCAGGATTCTGATCCAGACAGCCCAACGGACTCCGATGCTGACTGCCTCGAGCCTCCATATCGGGTGGGCATAATCACCACGCACGAGCTGGCCTTCACCGTGCCTGCAAACCACCTTTCAATCCTCACTGTGCATCCTGACGACGAGTGGTGTGCTGTCATCACGGTTAACCAGTCTCACATCTGATTTAAATTGGACACTGGCGCATCTGCAAACCTCATATCACAGTCGGATCTCGACAGCACCCGAGACCAATCTAGCATTCTTCCACCAGCCGGCCAGTTCCTTGACTACAATGACAATGCCATAGCTGCCAGTGGATCGTTTCAGCTAGGTGTATCGCACAAGGCAATCAAAGCGACGTTACGATTCGACATCGACCGGCCTGACAAGGCATCCCTGCTAGGTGCTCGCGCATGCAAACTCCTAAATCTGGTCCAGCGCGTCCATGCCATGTCCTTGACACCGGCGACTGCCTCGCCCAATGTAAATCTCCAGGCTGAGATAGACAACATTCTTACACGATACCACAATGTGTTTGATGGAATGGGCACGCTCCCATATCGCTACAAAATATTGCTCAAACCGAATGCCACCCCAGTCGTCCATGCACCACGCCGGGTGCCGGCCCCTCGCAAGGATCATCTGAAATCGCAGCTACGAGAGCTCCAAGACCAGGGTATCATCTCAAAGGTCACGGAACCAACAGACTGGGTCAGCTCCATTGCTGCGTCAAGAAGCCCTCTGGTGAACTCCGTATGTATCCCAAAGACCTGAATCGCAACATCATGCGTGAGCACTGCCCGATCCCAAAGCGTGAAGAGTTAACCTGTGAGACGGCTCATGCCAAATTCTTTACCAAGCTGGACGCCTCCCGTGGGTTCTGGCAGATACAGCTGGACGAGTCCAGTCGGAAGTTGTGCACGTTTAACACTCCGTTCGGCTGCTATTGCTACAACCGCATGCCTTTTGGTATCATATGAGCTTCCAAAGTATTTCATCGCATAATGGAGCAAATGATGGAGGGCATCGAGGGGGTACGAGTCTACGAGACAACGTGATCATCTGGTCCACAACGCCCGAGGATCACATCGCTCGCCTCAAATATGTTTTCCAGCGAATTCATGAAAACGGCCTCCAGCTCAACAGGGCTAAATGCTCATTTGGTAGCTCCGCTATCAAGTTTCTGGGTGACCACATTTCACAGCAGGGCGTGCAACCTGATGCTGACAAGGTGCTGGCAATCAATGCCATGAAGACCCCAGAGGGCAAAAAGGCGGTCCTTCATTTCCTTGGGATGGTGAATTTTCTCGGGAAATTCATTCCCAATATGGCATCCCACACAACAGCCCTCCGGCATCTCGTAAAAAAGTCGACAGTGTTCCAGTGGCTTCCCGCACATCAAGCGGAGTGGCTTGAGCTGAAGGCAAAGCTCACCACAGCCCCAGTACCGGCATTCTTTGACCCAACCAAGGATACCAAGATATCCACAGATGCAAGCCAGGACGGCATTGGAGCGGTGCTCCTCCAGCGAGATGACTCCTCGTCCTGGGCTCCAGTGGCCATGATTCCGACCGAAGAACGGTATGCCCAGATCGAAAAGGTCTCCTGACAGGAATAGTCAAGTTTCATGACTATGTATACGGTCTACCAAAGTTCACATTGGAAACAGACCACAGGCCTTTAGTCCACATAATCCAAAAGGATTTAAATGACATGACACCTCGGCTGCAGCGAATTCTTCTTTGTCACCGCCGATATAACTTCAAACTCGTTTACACACCGGGTAAGGAGCTGATCGTTGCGGATGCTCTATCCCGATCCGTCACCACGCTGTGTGAACAGGGCGACTTCATTCGCCACATTGAAGCACAGGTGCAGTTGTGTGCCAGCAACCTCCCAACCACTGATGAACGAGTTATACAAATAGGCGAAGAAACTGCCAAAGATCCCCTACTGCAGCGCGTGATGAAGCACCTCACCCATGGCTGGCCAAAGGGGCAGTGCCCCCAGTTCTTCAACATTAAGGACGAGCTGACGGTTGTTGAGGGGATCCTTCTTAAACTAGATAGAATTGTCATTCCCCAAAGCATGCAAAGCATGGTGCTCAGGCAGATCCATGAGGGTCACCTGGGGGTCGAGAAATATCGACGCATAGCTCGGCAGGCAGTTTACTGGCCTGGCATCAGCCAGGACATTGCCAACACAGTCCTCAGCTGCACAACATGCCAGAAATTTCAACTAGCTCAGCCCAAGGAAATGTTGCAACAGCACGAGATTGTGACCTCTCCGTGGTCCAAGGTGGGGATCGACCTCTTTCACGCCAATAGGTGTGATTACGTGCTCCTGGTCGACTACTTCACCGGGAAGTGGTGAAACTGTCAGACCTCACATCCAAGTCCGTCATCAAAGCCTGCAAAGAGACATTTGCCGGGCATGGGATACCACTCATGGTAATGAGTGACAACGGTCTATGTTTCTACAGCCAAGCGTGGTCCGACTTTGCACGATCCTACCACTTTAGTCATATCACATCCAGTCCCCTTACCCGCAATCAAACGGGAAGGCCAAGAAAGGGGTCCATATTGTCAAGCGGTTGCTGTGCAAGGCTGCAAACTCAGCCTTGGATTTCAACCTGGCGCTATTGGCATACAGGGCAACCCCTCAGTCGACTGGTTTGTCTCCGGCGCAGTTGCTCATGAACCGTAACCTGAGGACGACTGTTCCAGCCATCCATGTTCTTGACCGTGACCACCTCACGGTGCTGCAGAAGGTGCAGCAATTCAGGGACCAGCAAAAGATCACGTATGATACTCATGCCACGGATCTGCCTGTGCTGGCTCCAGACGATGTTGTTTGCGTTCAGCTGCCTGAGGGAGGCTGGTCAGCCCCAGCTGTTGTCGTCAGACAGGCTGCTCCCAGGTCTTTCGTTGTCCAAATGGTTGCATTTTACGGCGCTACAGGAGGGCGCTGCGTAAAGTTCCCTGCCCATCACCCGACCGCACCTCTCCGCATGTCATCATGCCTCCTCCAGACATCTTGCACCACAAGACCACAGATCTGGCAGCGATCCCACCTGTCCACAAGGCCACCGAGATGGCAGCCACCCCGCCTGTCGAGGTGCTGGCGTCCCGCCCTCCAGCTCTGCGGCGATCAACAAGAATTCATCGCCCACCACAAATACTGAATCTATTGACATTAAATCTTGTAAATTTTGTTCAGTTTGCTCTGTATCTGCACAGAAGACACCTTCCCATGAACATATGTTCATTCATTCCCCACTTGATCTCAGTTATGCATGCATATACAGCCACGTTCCAAAATTTATTTTAAAAGGGGAAGATGTCATAACATCCACTCAGGTATATCATGGGATGCAGACAGGCAGTAATTGACACACAGGATAATCAATGAACACACAACACAGATCAACCAATCACCAGACAGGACCCCCCCACTATAAAGCCCACAGGGCAATAAGGCTCTCCCCCTCTCACAGGAGATGTCTAGGGAGATAGTCACAGTGCACAGGCCAATTAACATCATCACCATGTGATAGAGAGTTAGTCTGGTCAAGCCAGTAGGAGGTTATAGAACATAGAACATAGAACAGTACAGCACAGAACAGGCCCTTCGGCCCTCGATGTTGTGCCGAGCAATGATCACCCTACTTAAACCCACGTAACCCGTATACCCGTAACCCAACAATCCCCCTATTAACCTTACACTACGTGCAATTTAGCATGGCCAATCCACCTAACCCGCACATCTTTTGGATTGTGGGAGGAAACCGGAGCACCCGGAGGAAACCCACGCACACACGGGGAGGACGTGCAGACTCCACACAGACAGTGACCCAGCCGGGAATCGAACCTGGGACCCTGGAGCTGTGAAGCATTGATGCTAACCACCATGCTACCGTGAGGCCCTAACTTATCAGTTAGGTTAATAGAGTGTCAATCCACAGCAGGTTATGTACGGCAATCAACAGGTTCAATAAAACAGTATTGGACCATCTCCTGTGTCAGAAGCCTGTTTTTCGTTTTACTACATCCAGTTGCAGTCAATGTTCGACCAGCACAGATAACACATCACCTCCCAGCCCTTCCTTACCAGCAGTCGGTCCTTCTCCCTCAGGTGTGTCTCTTGTAGGTAGATTATGTCTGCTTCACGATAATCGCTCTGGGCTGCTCCCTGGCTTTGGGCCTGGGTCGGAACGACCTGTGCGCCCTGTCGATTTCTAGGGGGTTTGGAAATTTCTCCCTTCCCACTAGCTTGCTCAGCATTTGGGTGACGTAGCCTATTGGGTCTCTGCCCTCCATCCCCTCTGGCAGACCCACTATTTTAACATTCTGCCACCTGGACCTATTTTTCTGGTCCTCCATTTTCCCTCTTAGGCTCCTCTGGGTCGTTACCAGCCTTTTCACCTCAGTTTCCTGAGTTACCATCCTGTCGCGCTGGTCCGAGGCGGCCCTCTCCACCTCCAGAATCATTTTCTCCTGTGCCTCCACCTTCCTTTCCAGGCCATTTATGGTTCGCTGCATTTTGTCCATTGTCTCTGCCGGCATCTCCTTCATCCTTGTGCGGAGCTCAGTGCTGAGTGCCTCCCTCATGGCGTTTATCTCCATTTTTATCTCCTCCTTTACAGCGTTTATCTCCGTTTTCAGCACGGGACGGGGGATGGTCACTGCGTCCTGTTCCTGCTCCGCTGCTCGGCTCGCCAGCTTTTCCGCTTCCTGGTTCGCCTGAACCTCCGTCTCACCCCGTGGGGCCGTCTGCCTGCGCGGCCGTGGCTCCTGCTTTTTCCTTCGCCTTCGCTGCTGCTCCTTCTTACATCTCGCCGCCCCACCCCATTTATTATTATTTGCAGGCATATTTCTGTTATGTGCTTTTCTCTTTTTGCTGGGTTTAGGTGCGAAAAGGAGATTCTTTTTTTTTTCCCCATAGAAAAAAATCCCAAGGTTTTTTCAGGAGAGAAAAAAAAAGTTGAATAAATTTTTTTTTTTGTCTGATCCTCTCCATGATCCGACTTTCAGGCTGTTTCTTAGTCGCGACCGCCACTCCTCCTTCACGTGCAGAACACCGGGACCAGTCTCTCCTCTCACATCTTTTTTTTCCCTCTTCAGCTCCGTGGAACGGAGCTTTGGCGCCTGGACAGGGCGAGGGAGACAGGGACGATTTCGCGGGACTTTAATTTTTTTTTAAAAACCCCCCCGAAAAAAAACGTGATTTTGTGGACCGGCGGGAACCTCTTTGCTGCGGCTGCTCCGTTCGCAAATGCCCCCGGAAGTCGAATTCCAGGATTTTGACCCAGCGACATTGAAGGAGCATGAATATATTTTCAAGTCAGAAATGGTGTGTGACTTGGAAGGGAACATCCAGGTGGTGGTGTTCCTATGTCCTTCTAGATGGTAGTAATCTGTTGGAAGGTGCTGTCTGTTATATTCCGTGATCGTAATATGTCGCTACTCTTTGTTTTACTTCCAGAATGGTCCGATGGTTAGATTTCAATGAAACTACCAATCTTCAATTCAAAGCAAAATAGATTTAATGAATAATGATTTAAATACTAATCAGTTTGTTCACTCTTGCAGAACTATAACTGATGATAAAGTACATAGGGCAGCACAGTAGCACACATGATTAGCACTGTGGCTTCACAGCGCCAGGGTCCCAGGTTCAATTCCCTGCTGGGTCACTGTCTGTGCGGAGTCTGCTCGTTCTCCCCGTGTCTGCATGGGTTTCCTCCGGGTGCTCCGGTTTCCTCCCACAGTCCAAAGATGTGCAGGTTAGGTGGATTGGCCATGCTAAATTGCCCTTAGTGACCAAAACGGTTAGGAGGGGTTATTGGGTTACAGGGATAGGGTGAAAGTGAGGGCTTAAATGGGTCGGTGCAGACTTGATGGGCCAAATGGCCTCCTTCAGCACTGTATGTTCTATGTTCTAATTCAGAAGAAGTATTAATTATATTTAACTACACGTGCTAACCATGCTTTATCTCTCTGACACCCTGCTGTCTAGTCAATCCTCGTTCAGACAGACCCAAGATCCTCTGCGTTCAGTTTATATACCTGAATCTAGTGCTGCCATCCAGTGGTTGTCTAACACTATGATGCAGTTATTAACCCTTTACATACCAGCAGATATACAGATCACTATACTGTCTGAGGAGTGTTGGTGAGTTTGTAGATCTAGTTAAGCAGGGCCTCACCCTATTCTGATTGATTGATATTTATTGCCACATGTACCAAGGTACAGTGAAAAGTATTTTTCTGCAGCCAAGGGAACGTACACAGTACGCACATAGTAGACAAAAGAATAATCAACAGAGAACATTGACAAATGGGACATCAACAAACAGTGATTGGTTACAGTGCGGAACAGGGGCTAAATAAGAGCAGCATAGGGCGTCGTGAATAGTGTTCTTTCAGGGAACAGATCAGTCCGAGGGAGAGTCGTTGAGGAGTCTGGCAGCTGTGGGAAAGAAGCTGTTCCTATACCTGGATGTGCGGATCTTCAGACTTCTGTATCTTCTGCCTGATGGAAGGGTCTGGAAGAGGGCAAAGCCTGGGTGTGAGGGCCCTCTGACAATGCTGTCTGCCTTTCTGAGGCAGGAGGTGTAGACAGAATCAATGGGAGGAATTCAAGCTTCTGTGATGCGTTGGGCTGAGTTCACCACATCTGCAGTTTCTTGCGATCTTGGACCAAGCAGTTGCCATACCAAGCTGCAATGCAGCCAGATATGATGCTCTCTAGCGCACACCTGTAGATGTTTGTGAGAGTCGATGCAGACATGCTGAATTTCTTTAGCTTCCATAGGAAGTAGAGATATTGTTGGGCTTTCTTGACTGTTGCATTAATGTGAGTGGACCAGAACAGACTTTTGGTGATGGTGACCCCCAGGAACTTAAAGCTATCGACCGTCTCTACGTTGGAGCCATTGATGTAGATGGGAGTATGTGGCGTGCTACGCTTCCTGAAGTCGATGATCAGTTCCTTGTTTTCAGTACACCATGCAACCATGTGGTCTATCTCCCTCCTGTAGTCTGCTTCATCGTTGTTTGCGATATGACTCATCACAGCCGTATCATCTGCAAACGTATAGATTGAATTGGAATTGAATCTTGCCAAGCAGTCGTGTGTGTATAAGGAGTATAGTAGAGGACTGAGCACACATCCTGGAGGGGCCCCGGTGTTGGACTATTGTGGAGGAGGTGCTATTACCTATCCTGACAGATTGCGATCTGTTGGTGAGGAAGTTAAGGATCCAGCTGCCAGGGAAGGGTCAAGTCCAAGGTTGCAGAGTTTGGTTATTAATCTTGTTGGGATAATGGTGTTGAAGATGGAGCTGAAGTCTATGAACAGCAGTCTGACGTAGGTGACCTTGTTGTCGAGGTGTTCGAGTGTTGATTGTCGGGCCAGAGAGATAGCATCTGCTGTGGATCAGTTGCCGCGGTAGGAGAACTGCAGTGGATCGAGACCGTCTGGGAGGCTATCGTTGATCCGTCTTATGACTAGCCGCTCGAAACATTTCATGATAACAGACGTCAGGGCCACCTGTCGGTAGTCGTTGAGGCAGGCTACCTTGTTCTTCTTTGGTACTAGTATTATGGTGGTCTTCTTGAAGCAGATAGGGACCTCGGAGCGGAGAAGTGAGGTATTGAAGATATCTGCGAATACACTCGCCAGCTGTTCAGCGCAGGTGCTCGCCCAGGGACCCTTCACTTTCTGCGGGTTTACTTTCAAAAAGACAGCTCTCATCTCCGATGGTGTAATAGTAGGTATTGGTGTGTCCACGGTTGTTGGGGCAGGGGGCACTGATGTATGGGCTGACTCTTCAAAGTGGTCATAGAACTTGTTCAATTCATCGGCTGGGATGCTCCAGAGATTGCGCCTGGCCTTGCTTTGTAGCCTGTGATCTCATGTAAGCCCTGCCATAGATGGGCTTCCGTACATCGTACCTGGATTTCTTATATAGGTCAGGATCGTCAGACTTGAACGGCTCCGTCCGGGACTTCAGCAGGGAGTGGGCACAATTGAAATGTGGAGCTCGTTCACAGCTACTGCGTGTCCTTGACAAGTATGTACCTGTCAGGCAGGGAGGAAGTGGTCGAGCGAGGGAACCGTGGTTTACTAAAGTAGTTGAGTCATTTGTCAAGAGGAAGAAGGAGGCTTATGTAAAGATGAGACGTGAAGGTTCAGTTAGGGCATTCGAGAGTTACAAGTTAGCTAGGAAGGACCTAAAGAGAGAGCTAAGAAGAGCCAGGAGGGGACATGAAAAATCTTTGGCAGGTAGGATCAAGGATAACCCTAAAGCTTTCTATAGGTATGTCAGGAATAAAAGAATGACTAGGGTAAGAGTAGGGCCAATCAAGGACAGTAATGGGAAGTTGTGCGTGGAGTCCGAGGAGATAGGAGAAGTGCTAAATGAATATTTTTTGTCAGTATTCACGCAGGAAAAAGACAATGTTGTCGAGGAGAATACTGAGATACAGGCTACTAGACTTCTAGGGCTTGAGGTTCATAAGGAGGAGGTGTTAACAATTCTGGAAAGTGTGAAAATAGATAAATCCACGGGCCGGATGGGAGTTATCCTAGGATTCTCTGGGAAGCTAGGGAGGAAATTGCTGAGCCTTTGGCTTTGATCTTTATGTCGTCATTGTCTACAGGAATAGTGCCAGAAGACTGGAGGATAGCAAATGTTGCTCCGTTGTTCAAGAAGTGGAGTAGAGACAACCCCGGTAACTATAGACCAGTGAGCCTTACTTCTGTTGTGGGCAAAGTCTTGGAAAGGTTTATAAGAGATAGGATTTATAATCATCTAGAAATGAATAATTTGATTAGGGATAGTCAACACGGTTTTGTGAAGGGTAGGTCGTGCCTCACAAACCTTATTGAGTTCTTTGTGATGGTGACCAAACAGGTGGATGAGGGTAAAGCAGTTGATGCGGTGTATATGGATTTCAGTAAAGCGTTTGATAAGGTTCCCCAAGGTAGGCTATTGCAGAAAATACGAAGGCATGGGATTCAGGGTGATTTAGCAGTTTGGATCAGAAATTGGCTCACGGTAAGAAGACACAAGGTGGTGGTTGATGGGAAATGTTCAGCCTGGAGTTCAGTTACTAGTGGTATACCACAAGGATCTGTTTTGGGGCCACTGCTGTTTGTCATTTTTATGAATGACCTGGAGGAGGGCGTAGAAGGATGGGTGAGCAAATTTGCAGATGACACTAAAGTCGGTGGAGTTGTGGACAGTGCGGAAGGATGTTGCAGGTTACAGAGGGACATAAGCTGCAGAGCTGGGCTGAGAGTTGGCAAATGGAGTTTAATGCAGAAAAGTGTGAGGTGATTCATTTTGGAAGGAGTAACAGGAAGACAGAGTACTGGGCTAATGGTAAGATTCTTGGTAGTGTGGATGAGCAGAGAGATCTTGGTGTCCATGTACATAGATCCCTGAAAGTTGCCACCCAGGTTGAGAGGGTTGTTAAGAAGGCGAACGGTGTGTTAGCTTTTATTGGCAGAGGGATTGAGTTTCGGAGCCATGAGGTCATGTTGCAGCTGTACAAAACTCTGGTGCGGCCGCATTTGGAGTATTGCGTGCAGTTCTGGTCGCCGCATTATAGGAAGGATGTGGAAGCATTAGAAAGGGTGCAGAGGAGATGTACCAGGATGTTGCCTGGTATGGAGGGAAGATGTTATGAGGAAGGCTGAGGGACTTAAGGCTGTTTTCATTAGAGAGAAGGTTAAGAGGTGACTTAATTGAGGCATACAAGATGATCAGATAATTAGATAGGGTGGACAGTGAGAGCCTTTTTCCTCGGATAGTGATGGCTAGCACGAGGGGACATAATTTTAAGTTGAGGGGAGATAGATATAGGACAGATGTCAGAGGTAGGTTCTTTACTCAGAGAGTAGTAAGGGCGTGGAATAACCTGGCTGCAACAGTAGTGGGCTCACCAACATTAAGGGCATTCAAATGGTCATTGGATAAACATATAAGGGAATAGTGTAGATCGGCTTCAGAGTGGTTTCACAGGTTGGCGCAACATCGAGGGCCGAAGGGCCTGTACTGCGCTATAATATTCTATGTTCTATGTTCTATGGTTGAGCCAGGGTTTCCGATTGGGGAATACCAGTATTGTCTTCATTGGTACACAGTCCTCGACACACTCGGTGATGAAGTTTGTGATGGTGGTTGCGTACTCGTCCACGTTAGCTGCCGCAGCCTTGAATAAGGACCAATCCACAGACTCCAAGCAATCACGAAGAGTGTCCTCTGATGCCTCGGACCAGCACTGCATGGTTTTCTTGACGCTTCAGTTGCTGTTTGTAAGCCAGACATAGGAGTACCGACCTGTGGTCGGATTTGCCAAAGTGTGGTTGGGGAATGGAGTGGTAGGCACCTTTGATGCTCATGTAGCAGTGGTCCCTGCTGATCATTTCATGAACACATGTCCACAGGGAAGAAGGAAGGGACAACCAAGGTCCCTGGCACTCAGAGGACTGTTGGGGGAAAGGCCTCTGCCAGCCAGAGTCTGATGATGAGCATCTGGGAGCAGTCATGGACAAGATGCTGCAGAGAGGCTGCAGAGAGAGGCAAGAACAGCATCACGCCGCAGTGTCAAAGTTCCTCAACTGAGTGGCACGTGAGGCGGAGGCGTCTGTCTGCCTGCTCACTGATGTAGGGGCACTGACATGTGCATGCAAGGAGGTCTCTATGTGGAGGTAGCAGAGAATCTAGTCCAGCAAAATGCCCAGTTTCTGCCAGAAATGTGCTCAGACCTGCATTTGGTTGCTGGAGCTATGAGTGCATTTTTGCAGTGGCTACGCAAGAGGGTGACACCTTCCTCCAGGTGCCCCTTTCCCTTAAGGAGTCAGGCAGAGGCCCTCAGGTACCCAACAGAGAAAGGAGTGGCAGGCGGACACCCCATGGTCCTCCACTCACGACTCTCCATGGGTGTTCATGCATTCAAATTCCCCGCTGTCTGTGACCCAATCGTATGGGATTACTGAGAATGCACCTGTCCCAAAGCAGGAGACCCAAAGAAGGCCTCCACTCCTTGGCCACCAGAGGACAGCTGCTAAGGGCATCAGAGATGAGAGGACATAATGGTTAGCAGGCTGCCTCCGCCCTGCTGCGGATGCCGGGAAACACCTAGATGAAGTGCTGGGGTAAGAAACAATAAGAAGGTATAAGTTCATTCTGGTAGCATGGCCCTCTGAATCATGCCTGCAGAGGGAAGCATCAATCTTTTGTCAGTGCACTTGCGAGCCATGCACGAATATCCTCTCACGCATGCTGCTCGGGAAGGCATCACGGTGGCACAATAATTAGCACTGCCGCCTCACAGAGCTACGGACCCAGGTTCAGTTTGGGCCATGGGTGATTGTGTGGAGTTTGCACTTTCTCCCCGTGTCTGCGTGGGTCTCCTCTGGGGGCTCTGGTTTTCTCCCACAGTCCAAAGAATTGCAGGTAGGTTGGATTTGCCATGCTAAATTACCCCTTAGTGTCCAGGGATTTGCAGATTCGGTGGGGTTACGGGGTGAGGGCTGTGGGCCTAGTTAGGGTGGCCTTTCAAATGGTCGGTGCATACTCAATGGACTGAATGGCCTCTGTCTGCATTGGATGGATTCTAGGTTCCCCATGCCCTCCCCTGCATCATCTATAGAAACACTTTTCCCTTGTCAAGACAGCATTTTAAGGTCTCCCTATCCAGCTGAGCTGACCTCCAGTTTTGTGCACCAAATGTCCCTGTCAATGTATTATTATTAATCACTGTGTATGGCAATTACTTTATTAAGGGAATTGCTAGTTAAACATGTGACATTGATTATCCTGTAAATACAAAGAGCTGGAACACTTTGGGTTGAGAGCTTCTTGTGGGTTAATAGCTAGGAGGACGTTTCTTACACTACATAGAACATAGAACATACAGTGCAGAAGGAGGCCATTCGGCCCATCGAGTGTGCACCAACCCACTTAAGCCCTCACCTCCACCCTAATCCAGCTTGAAGCTAAAAGACCAGACTGAATTGATTCTTCCAACGTAGCCCCTGATTGTATGTAACAACCCTCCTTCCAAGTAGCATTTCTTGAGTCGGACAATGAATTAATGTCCTGAACATGATGATGGAGCAGATTTCTTTTGAAACATATTATACATTCCACTTATGACCCATACCCTCACTTCCATGACCATTGACTCACCCTTCGGTGTTACCTTTAACATCCTTGCTGCAGTCCATCACTTTAACCATTCACATGCCTTGCCTCTCTGATGAGGCATCCAGTCATGGTATCCAAGCCACACTTCACCTGCCTAGCCCCAGGATCTGCATACACCTCCGTTTCCCTTTCAACCATCTAAACTTTTACACTGCCCCTAGATCTCTCATGTCCCCTATGCCAAGCTCTGTCCTTCTACCCATCCCCTATGATCCCTCATACCTTCAATGCCAAGCTATGGCACTTCCATTCCCATTGACCCACTAGACACTGTATAGGACCAATGAACCTTTAGTGACATTAGGATATATAAACTTTTTTAAAGTAATTCATACACAACATTCCACTTTGTAAAAAATGTATCTCACTTCAAAGGTATCAAAAGTATCAATTATCCACATCACTGATGTGTTGGGTAAGCTGGGTCTGCGAGGACTGCGTTTACTGCAGCAGTGAGCGAGACAGGCTTCCAACACTTGAAGAAATGCAACTTGATTTTATTGAACTCTTAGCTATGATACATACTTTAACTGTGGGTTGACACTATGCTGAGTTGACTGGAGACCTGAGGCTAACCTGACCAGACTGTCTTCCTAGCACATGGTGTAAGTTCCAGTCATTTCTTGTGGGCTCTGACTGTCTCAGAGGCTGGATCCCAAGAGAGCGGGAAAACTAGTGCCCTCTGGCTTTATAGTATTCGTGTCCTATCTGGTGATTGGCCGCTGTGTTCTGTGTGTTCATTGGTCATCCTGTGTGTCAATCACTGCCTGTCTGTGCACCATCATATAACTGTGTGTATATTATGATAATCACGAGTACAAAGAGCAGCAAAGAATGACAAAAAGATCAATAAGGAGGGAAAAATGAGAGTATGGTGCAGGCTAGCTAGAATTATGAAAATTGTGGTAAGAGTTCTACAGATACTTAAAAAATAAAAGAGTTAACAAAAAATGTAAGGTTAAGGGGGGGGGTTGTTGGTTTACGAGTATAGGGTGGATACGTGGGTTTGAGTGGGGTGATCATGGCTCGGCACAACATCGATGGCCGAAGGGCCTGTTCTGTGCTGTACTGTTCTATGTTCTATGTTCTAAAGTGACCATTGGTCCCATAGAAATTGAGTCTGGAGAATTAAATAATAGAAAATAAGGAGATGGCAGATTAATTGGAATGTATTTTACATCGGTCTTCACTATAGAGGACACAAATAACATCCCACAAATAGGTGTAATTAAAGAATTGGAAGCGAGAAAGGAATTGTGAAAAATTACAATCACCAGGGAAGGGCACTTAGCAAATTGTTGGAGCCGTGGTCTGCCAAGTCACCACATCCTGATGTACATCATCCTGGGGTCGTAAAAGAAGTTGTTGGTGAGGTAGTTGTTGCGTTAGTTTTAATTTTCCAAAATACCCTGGATTTGGGGAAGATGCCTTTAGATTGGAAAATAGCAAATGTAACTCCTTTATTCAAAAAGAGAGAGAGACAGAAAGCAGGAATTTAAAGGCCAGTTCGCTTAACGTCTGTCATTGGCAAAATGTTGGAATTGATTATTAAAGATGTTATGACAAGGGAATTAGAAAATTTCAAGGCAATCAGGCAGAGTCAACATGGTTTTGGGAAAGGGAAATCATGGATTTTTCCTCCCCCTCTGCGACGTGTTCTGCAGCGGCTGGAGGTAGGTTACCAGTTTCGTCACTGGGATCTTCTGGCCCCGCTGTTGTATTTTCCCTTCCAATGCACCCTTGCTGCCATGACGTCCGTGGAGGGGGGGGGGGGGGGGGGGTGCCATCGGCTGGACCATAAGGTCCCACCACCGTGAACAGCCAGAAAATCCCATCCCATGTTTAACCAAACTATTGGAGTTCTATGAAGGAGTGACATGTGCTGTAGATAAAGGGAAAGCGGTGGATGTACTGTACCTAGATTTCCAGAAGGCATTTGATAAGATGCCACGTCAAAGATTAGTTTGGATACTGTTAAGGAGTTGGAGTTGTTGCACGTTTTGGTATGTGGGCAAAACGCGTTTATTGGGGTGTATTAACTTCCAAGTGCTTAACACCACTAGGCTCTGTTCTATGTATTTATTCAGCTTAGGAGTCGCCAGGTGCCGTATAGACACCGTCACGAGTATTCCAAGGTCAAGTTCAAAGTAATAAAGACGATACACCGATTAGTAAGGTCCAAACGATAATATTTATTATACAGTTATAATAAATACTCATGCACACACTAAGAGACTAAGCTATGACTAAACTAAAGTAATCAGAATACTTATCTAACAGGAACAGGCAAGGTCAGGGAGCGAGGCCTTCGTCCTGGTCTTGGGCTGCAACCTTCAGCAAGCGTTCTGGTCACTGGGGGTTCTAGCGGGCTTAGTTCGCGTAGCGAGCGTCGTACTGGCACTTACGGTTCGGCGGCTGGTGCTCAACGGCTGGAGTCAGAGTGTAGCTTCAAGTTCTTGGTCAGGGCCGGAGCACGGAATAACAGACCTTGATCGAAGTTAAGCCGGAGCACAAAACAGACCGGACAACACGAGGTCCCTGTCTTTTATAGGGATCCCATTGTCCTTCCCTCTTCTTGGGCGGGCTTTAACCTTTGGTTAGCTATTGGGTCAATTCCTCATCGATACTGTTTTAATTCCCCAATGCGAGGGGGTCTCCGTGATGGGGGGGGCGTTTCTTATGCCCTTTTGTTTGGAGGTTTCTGGTGCCTCGATGTCTGGGCCTTGATTCAAATGTGTCCATTCAGAATCAAATGTTTCTATTGTGTGGGTGTTCAGGTCTGATTGCCTCATTAGCATGCAAAGCGTTTTGCCATTTGCACCTAGCTAAGGTCTTCTCACCTGAGCCCAAACTGGTTTCTGCTACTTGCAGAATGCAAAATGCTCTCTTTGCAGACTGCTGTTCTGGCTAAACTGCCTGTTTCCCTGCAGTCTTAGCGCTTGGCTTACTTTGTAGCTCAGCGTCCATTTTAGGTGGCTACATTCCCTCCTTGTGATCCTCACAATCAAAATATTGTGAAGGATTACAATGTACGTTGCCTTGAGTGCATCTGGGTTGCCTTCTTTGTGTCCCCTGACCTCTTGCCAGTTCCTGGGCTACTCTATCTTAAACTATGTGAAGAAAAATTTTTACCTTACATCTCTACTTGGCGCTATGTCAAAGGGGACATGCATTACCAAACTGGGAACCTCTACCTATCACAATTACCCTTAACTTAACTTAAACATTTCCTCACACTCTAAAACCTTAACCATTCACACCACAACATCACACTTCCTAACTCGGCAGTCGAGTATAGGACAATACAATACAGGGTCAAATTTTTTTTTATTCATTACACAGTGCTTTATTCATCATGGGGCAAAGGGGATTGATGAAATCGGAAAATAGGAGATCGAACTCCATAGACGGAAGGGCAGGAACGGGAGGCTCTCCTCTTCCACTTCCTCAACCTGAGGGTCTGTACAAAGATAACGAGGATCGCAATCACCAGTAGTGATTCGATTACGTATGACATGGAGTACCATGTCATAAATTTTGTGCACCAGGTCTGAACCTCACTGATCAGAGCTGAGCACTGGGGAGTGGCTGTACGGGAAACATTTACGGTGGGGGTTGTGGGGGAAACGTGTCTTGCTTCCACACATACAAATATCACATTTAAAAGCAATAGGTGAGCTTCCATCATCTTCAACTTGTTCTTCCTTCTTTCTTCCTCCTGTATGGACAATCCTTGCTTCGATCCCTGTCTCGTCCTTTGAAAGCTATGGGATCAAGCACAGTATCTGTCAATACACAGTTTAAGATCTTTACCTGTTAGTGCATCTGTCTTTTAAATTCCAATTGACCCTTTAAAAATGACTGGCCAAGTCACACCCTGTGACTCCCCTCATTTTTTTTTTTCAAAAGCGAATTTGAAGACCAGAATACACCTAACAATCCTTCTCCTGCGAGCCGTCTCGCAGGCTTTGCTAGTTTACCATCCGAATGTTCCTGGATGTAAATAGCATGTGGGATGGCGGCCTAAGGGCTGCCTAACGAAAAATGAAAACAAAATTTTGAAAGAAACGTCCGAATGAGTTGCGTATGGGCCGCGACGGGTACGAGTTGGATGGGATCCCCGGGTAGGGCGTGCTGTGCCATACCCGAGCTTGGCTGACCAAAGTGGGTTCTCAGACAGGGCGGGTCCTCAGTGCCGTTTGTCCACTGCCTGAGTAACCTGGATTAAAACGGGTACGAATGTGTTAACCGTGACTTGCAGCCTCTATTCGCCGAATAGAGGGGCACCTAAAAACAAGGGAGCCAAGATGCTCCCACTGAGGATTGAGCTGGGCTTCAGATATTGTAGCCGATAAGGTGCGCTGCTCACCATAGAAGTTCTCAGACGTATCTGCAGATAAACTATTGTGTGTGTAAGGCGGTCACAAGCCTTACAACTTTGAAAAGATCTCCAACTGGTTTTTTGGAACCGAAGTTCTCAAAGGTATCGGCGGACAAGCTAACGTGTATGTGAGGTGGTCACAATCTTTTCAGCTGAAAAAAAAATGTCCATCCTCCAGCTGAACCATTTACATTATTGAGACAAAACAAACATAAAACGAAGACAAACATACGTGCAGGTTCCATCAGAAAGGACATCGTTTCCCTCAAACGATTCCTATTTTACATCATCTGGACACCTCACTTTGACTCTGCCTCTGTGAACAGGGTCACAAAGGGGTTGCCGTATCGGGATTCGGACACCGTGTCGTCCTGCTCTCCCGGATCCCACACCCTTGTGTGGATCAGGCATGATATTTTCGAATTGTGTGACCGGGGGTCACTTTCGTCATTGCGGACAAGTCTGTATGAATTGTCCCTGTGCCATAGTGTTGTGTCAAGTGTGTTGTCGGGGTAGTCGGGGTCGGGTGGTGGGTCTGGGTTTTTAAGGTAAGTGACTTCCATGGGGTCACTGGAGTCGGGGTCGTAGTTGGTGCAGTGTGGGTTGTATGGCTGTGTGCTGTCGCTGTCCTCAGAGTCAGTGTCTGTCCTGCTGTCTCTGCTGTGGCAGCTTGTGGGCGTTTCGGGGCGTGGTCTGTTGTGGTCTGTGGGCGGAGTCGTGGGCGAGTCCGTTGATGAACTGTTCTGTGAGGGGGATGGTGGAAAGGTGTCTCTGGTGGGTGGGGTGAAGTGTTCTGCTGCATCTAGCAGGACATGGTGTGCATGGTTGGCCTGTGTTCCATATGCCTTTAACTGGTTGATATGGAACCACGCGGTCTTCCCATTAGGATATTTTATCCTGTAAACTGAGGGGCTAATTTTATCCGAAATTGAGTATGGACCGGAATATTTTGGAGCCAAAAAACTGCTGGGGTTGTAAACAGATAACATTACCTGTTGCCCAACCTGGAATTCTGTGGGGTGTACGGTCTTATTAAAACAAGCTGTGCGTTGTTGACAGCGTGTGCCTAGCTGAACTGCGGCTGCAATCTGTGCAGACCTCACAGTCTCAACCAAGTCTTTAACCGTCTTTTCGTGTGTGAGGGCCGTCACCTCGGGGCTGGTCATGTCCAGTCCTAAAAGGAATTCTGTCCCTTTCATAGGGCGTCCGGTCATGAGTGTGTGTGGTGTGTAGCCTGTGGAAGTGGAAACAGTGTTCCTTATGAACATGAGTGCAAATGGGAGCACTGAATCCCATGTGGAGTTATTCTCCTGAACCATTTTCCTAAGGGTAGTTTTTAGAGTCCGATTCATGCGCTCCACAATCCCGCTGGACTGTGGATGATACGCAATATGAAAATTTTGTTTTATTCCAAATATTGTCAGGACGTTCTTCATGACCCGTCCTGTAAAGTGAGATCCCTGGTCCGAATCAATACTTCGGGGTAAACCCCATCTCGTGAAGATGTGGTGGGTCAGGATCTTTGCAGCTGTCTTAGCTGTATTTGTTCTAGAGGGGAATGCCTCAACCCATTTGGTGAAGGTGTCGATGACCACCAGAACGTATTTATAGCCATTCCTACAAGGGGGCAATGGTCCTATAAAATCGATCTGGAGGTTTGTCCAGGGGCCGTTAACTGGGCGAGTATGCCGAAGTTGTGCTTTCTTAGAATACCTCTCCGGGTTATTCTGAGCACAAATAAGGCAATTCTCAGTATAATGCGTTACATCAGTCCTGAGATTAGGCCACCAACAGAGTTGCCTGAGGTGCCTCGTTGTTGCATCAATTCCCTGATGCCCGTGGTTATCATGGAATAAAGCAATCATTGCATTCCTGTCCTGCTGCGGGACCACATAAAGTTGTTCCTTTATGATCACACCCTCATGTGTGGTCAGTGCGTGTTTAAATCTCTCGTACTCTGGCACAAAGTTGCCTTTAAAAACCTCCCTGAGGTCCTTATCCTGCTTCTGTGCTGCTACAAGATCTTTAATATCTGTCTGTGAGATTTGGACTGCGCTCACAGGGGCGCTAGCTGGTGCGCTAGCTGGGGGGGTCCATAAGTGTCCTCGCCTGGAACCTGCCTTAGCCAGTGCGTCGGCTTTTACATTCCCAGGGGGGGATGACCTATGGTGGCTTCTTACCTTTATTATTCCGAAGGTCCTGTCCTTCGCTTTTTCTAAAATATGCTGGAGTAGAGGGGCTGATGGAAGGGGCTTCCCGTCTGCGGAGACAAAACCTCGTGTCCTCCACAGGGGCAGAAAATCGGTTAAACTGTTACAGACATATAAGCTGTCTGAATATATGTCTGCTGGGCTGGGGAAAGAAGCGGGGTGGTCCACTATATACGCTATGGCTGCGAGCTCTGCTGCCTGCGCGCCTAAGTGACCTGGTAACTTTAGTGCGATTTCTTCGAGAGCGCGACCCTGCGCGTCCTCGACATAGATGCCGCATCCTGTGATACGCTCACCATTTAAAACTGTGGATGAACCGTCCACGTAAATCCTCAGGGGTCCACACGTGTCTGTGGGTTGGGGACTTTGTTTTGGGTTCCCTATCTTCCTGGGGGGTGTTTTTGCGATAAAGGGTCCTGTGTTATGCAGGGGAGCTACAATTTCACAGTCATGGGGCTGTCCGGGGTATTGGAGGTTGTCTGCTAAATATGTGTGTGTGCGGGTCCGTTTTACTGTAATGTCCCGTCCTTGTAAAAGTAGTGTCCATCTAGCTGCCCTAATCTGGCTAACTGAACCGTCCTTCAGTCGTCCGTCTAGGAGTAGCTGTGTGGGTGTGTGTTCGGTCAGAATAGTAATGGGGTTGAGTCCGGTAATGTATGAGAAGTATTGTACTGCCCAGAAGACAGCAAGGAGGTGCCTCTCACAGGCAGAGAATCCTTGTTCTACCGTGTCTAACAGTCGGGAGGCATAAGCCACTGGTCTTAGCTGCTTGTGCCGTTCCTGAAGCAACACGGCCGAGAGGGTCAGATCTGTGCTCGCTACCTCTATTGCATAGGGGGAAAGTTGGTCTGGGACTAGCAGCGCGGGTGCTGCGCTAAGGGCTCGTTTTAACTCCTCCACAGCCTCTGTATGCTGCGGAAGCCATTCCCAGGGGGCTCCTTTCTTAAGGAGGTCTGAGAGTCGGGCGGCTTTTGTCGCGAATCCGTCGGTGTGGTTCCGACAATAGCCAACCAGTCCTAAAAACGACCGGAGGGCCGAAACATTTTGGGGAAGGGGCAATTTGACAATCGAATCAATTCTTTTGAATTCGATCTCGCGTTTGCCGTGTGTGATGACTGTTCCCAAATACATCACTTTATTTTCCAAAATCTGGGCCTTTCTTGGGTTAACTTTACATCCAATTGAAGTCAACAGTTCCAGGAGTTCGGCCAGAAGCGTAATGTGCTCTGCCTTTGTGTCTGTCTGCAGTAGTAGGTCGTCTACATACTGTACCAGACATTCGGGGCGGGAGAATTTCTCTAAACCACTTGCCAACTGTCGGTGGAAAATGGAGGGGGAATTGTGGAATCCTTGTGGGAGGCATGGCCACGTATACTGCTGTGATTTGAAGGTGAAGGCAAATTTGTACTGGCACGCTTTTGCCAATGGTATTGACCAGAATCCGTTACTGATGTCCAATACCGTGAAGTATTTGGAGTTGAGTCCCTGCTTGAGCATGGTCTCGGGACTAGTAGCTACCGTTGGGGCTACTGCGGGGGTTACTTTGTTGAGTTCCCGATAATCGATGGTCAGACGCCATGATCCATCGGGCTTCCTCACTGGCCAAATAGGGGCATTATTGGTCGAGGCTACCGTTCTGAGCACACCTTGCTCCAATAAGCTTCCTATCACCTTTTCTATTTCCACCTCTGCTTCCAGGGGAAATCTATACTGTTTCTGTGGTCGGGGGTCCTGTCCGGTAACGTGAACTGGTCCAGTCATTCTGCCGCAGTCATGACGGTGACTGGCAAATGCTGTCCTGTGTTTGTTCAGTAGGGCTTTTATTTGTCTGTCGGTGTGGAGTGTAGTCAGGTCAAATGAGTACTCTCCCACTGCGCTAATCCGATTAGCGTCGTCTCCTACTGTGAGGGTGGCTGGTGCTCTGTCTGATCTAGCCATTCGCCAGACACACTGGTTCACTGGGTCGAATGACAAGCTATGAGCGTTCATAAAATCTATCCCCAGGATGTGTTCTGCTGTCCGGGGAAGATTTACTAATACAACGGGGTGTTTGGTTGAGATGTTCCCTTGCTGGATCGCTACGGGTGCTGTGATATGTCCCTGCTGCGAGTGTCCGGTGAACCCGCTAAGTGTAATGGTGGATGTGGTCGGCCACGTGTCTGCGTGTGCCGTGGTCGTAGAGTTAATGGTGGTGCGGGAGCCTCCGGTGTCCCAGAGTAACTCTATGGGCTTCCCTTTTACTCTTGCTGTGACTACGGGTCTCCCTGATGAGTCCCATAGTGTGTCACAGACCCAAGTGGGGGAGCCCGAACACCGTCAGTTCGTCTCGTCCACATTGGTGGGTCCTGACTGTACTGCTATATTGTGGATGGGTTTTGCCTTACTGCGGTTCAGAGTGCCTGTCTGCTGGCCTCTCTGAGATCGCTGGGGTGCATTGCATTCTTTTGCCCAATGCCCTAACTGTCCACAGTTATAGCATTCCTGTCCTTTCTGCTGCGGGCTGCTCTTCCCTTCATTGACCCATGCGGGTTTCTGGTGCTCTCTCACTGCCTGAATATCTGCGGCAGCCTGAGCCTCTTCTGGGGATTGAACCTTACTCTTTCCCTGAATTGATTGCTCCCAAGCGCGGGACAACCTTTTCAGGACCCATTTCTCATTATGGGCCTCTTCTGAGGGGTCATAACTGTTGCAAGCGCTCTGTCCTGCCTCTGTCGCGTGTGAGATTATGGTGCGCGTCCATTTGACCATATTTTCCCGGTTCAAATGCGCTCTATTTAACTCGCCGAAAACTGCGTTGAAATGAATCCACAGCCTTCCTGCGAATGCTGTGGGGTGTTCGGATCTTTTCTGCCGGCACTTATTAAGTCCTTCTACGGGGTCACCTCGATTATACCCTATGGCATCTAAAATGGAGGTGTGCATCTCTTCTAGGGTGCCTCCGGCAACGTTTTGTGGGTCGGGGAGGGCTGCTACTACTGACTGGTCTAAGCTCAGCACGGTGAGCTTAACCTGCTCTCTCTCATCCAGGCCGTACATGGTAGCCTGCTGTTTCACTTTAGCGAAAAACTGGTGGGGGTCTGCGGTGGGGAGGAACGGAGTGATCTTCTCACATGCGTCCCTGAGCTGGGTTACAGTTAAGGGGGTGGTGTAGGTTATATCTGGTGCGCCTTCTGTTATAGCTTTTCTCTGCGTGGTTACGGGATTCATGGGTGCGGTTATGATCTGATCTGTGGGGGGTGGGGGTGCCTGCCTTTTCTGTTGCGCTGCTGGCGCACATGTTCCCTGAACATATCGCTGCGCTGTTTCACTTAATTCTTGCCAATCTGGGGCATTTTCTCCATCTAACTGGGTTCCAAAGGTGCTTTGGAACCCATTTTGCACCGAAAGCAGCGATTGCAGCTCTGCAATCTGTTTCCTGCATTTCACGTGATCTACTGTACTTTGCCTTTGCTCTGTGGTTGCAGCATGGAGCGCTCTCAAAGCTGCTTTGAGATCAGAGCATTGCCTCTGCAAAGCCTCCACCTGCTTGTCTGATTCCTCTCTTATCAGAACGGCACGTTGCACGTCCTGATAAGCCTTTTCGTACTGGGTCTGGGAACTGCTGAGATGGGCTAGACAAGACTGATGTGCCCTCTTGGCATCATCCACCTCTCTACCTTTCTCTGCCAACTTCCCTCTTAGATCCAGATTTTCCTTCTCAATGTCCCTGACATCGACCTTACTCATTCGGTTCCTTTCTTCTAAATCTGCCCGGAGCGTCCTGACGACCTCCTCTGTGCCTCGTAATTGTGCCAAACAGGACACGATTGCCATCGGCTTACGTGCTTTACTAAGGTTCTTTTTGTGAATTTGAGAGAGGTTCTCCCACCAAGTATGTCCTATACTTCCGGGACCTGTCTCCTCATTCAAACAAAACTCTTTCCAAAGGGGCCATCCCTTTCCCTGCAGATATTTGCGGAGTTCCAGCTCCCACGTGGGACACTGACCTACCCTGCTACTGCTGCTGGTCGCTGCGACCACAAACCTTTCTGGATCCATCAGACGTTCCATTGCCTGCATGGCCATTTTCTCTGACTCTCTTTTAGTTAATTTGGATCAGGGGGTTGCTGGGGTTGTGTTTCAAGAAACGGGTATGGCTTACGCTATGTTCCGTTCACAAAACTACCGAAAGTTTGTCGCAACAAAAATGCTTTCAGTTTTACCTTACAGCCCTGTTAGTACGCATGCACTAAACACACTTCTGAATTACGCTTATTAGTTTGAACACCTTGAATACTCGTGATTTTCTTTACTTTCTTACTTTCTCTGTAATTTGGAGTTCTAATTCAAAGGTTCCGGGTTCGAGTCCCGGCGGAGTCGCCACTAAATGTTGCACGTTTGGTATGTGGGCAAAACGCGTTTATTGGGGTGTATTAACTTCCAAGTGCTTAACACCACTAGGCTCTGTTCTATGTATTTATTCAGCTTAGGAGTCGCCAGGTGCCGTATAGACACCGTCACGAGTATTCCAAGGTCAAGTTCAAAGTAATAAAGACGATACACCGATTAGTAAGGTCCAAACGATAATATTTATTATACAGTTATAATAAATACTCATGCACACACTAAGAGACTAAGCTATGACTAAACTAAAGTAATCAGAATACTTATCTAACAGGAACAGGCAAGGTCAGGGAGCGAGGCCTTCGTCCTGGTCTTGGGCTGCAACCTTCAGCAAGCGTTCTGGTCACTGGGGGTTCTAGCGGGCTTAGTTCGCGTAGCGAGCGTCGTACTGGCACTTACGGTTCGGCGGCTGGTGCTCAACGGCTGGAGTCAGAGTGTAGCTTCAAGTTCTTGGTCAGGGCCGGAGCACGGAATAACAGACCTTGATCGAAGTTAAGCCGGAGCACAAAACAGACCGGACAACACGAGGTCCCTGTCTTTTATAGGGATCCCATTGTCCTTCCCTCTTCTTGGGCGGGCTTTAACCTTTGGTTAGCTATTGGGTCAATTCCTCATCGATA
Source organism: Scyliorhinus canicula (assembly GCF_902713615.1). Classification (NCBI taxonomy): domain Eukaryota; kingdom Metazoa; phylum Chordata; class Chondrichthyes; order Carcharhiniformes; family Scyliorhinidae; genus Scyliorhinus; species Scyliorhinus canicula. Next base: position 32,951,964 of record NC_052164.1, read on the forward strand.
CTGTTTTAATTCCCCAATGCGAGGGGGTCTCCGTGATGGGGGGGGCGTTTCTTATGCCCTTTTGTTTGGAGGTTTCTGGTGCCTCGATGTCTGGGCCTTGATTCAAATGTGTCCATTCAGAATCAAATGTTTCTATTGTGTGGGTGTTCAGGTCTGATTGCCTCATTAGCATGCAAAGCGTTTTGCCATTTGCACCTAGCTAAGGTCTTCTCACCTGAGCCCAAACTGGTTTCTGCTACTTGCAGAATGCAAAATGCTCTCTTTGCAGACTGCTGTTCTGGCTAAACTGCCTGTTTCCCTGCAGTCTTAGCGCTTGGCTTACTTTGTAGCTCAGCGTCCATTTTAGGTGGCTACAGAGTGTGGGAGCAGGAAGGCATGCAGGCTCAGGGGGGGGGTTCAAAAATTCCTGGGGGGGGGGGGGGGGAATAAAATGGGGGGGCATAAAACTGGGGGGGGGGATAAAATTGGAGGGGCATAAGATTAGGATGGGGGCTAAAATTGGGGGTGAGCTAAAATTGGGGGGATAAACATGGACGTAATAAAAGATGGGGGTTAAAAGTGGGGAGGAGGATAAAAATGAGGGGGATAAAAGTGGGGGTGATAAAAGTGGGGGAAGCTAAAATTGGGAGAAGGGACAGAATCCTGGGGAGGGCAGGGCCCTGGGGGGGACAGAACACTGGTGGGGGCAAAACCCTGGGGGGGGGGGGGCAGAACCCTGGGGAGGAGGGTGCAAAACCCTCGGGGGGGGGGGGGCTCTTATTTGATTTAGAATGATTTAGAATGACTTACCCGAACTCCAACGTCAGCAAGAATTGGATTGTATATAGCATAAACGGCGCCAGTTATTCAGTTGTACATTTTGTATGTTTAGTGATGATTCTTGATCACAGAGATTCTCTACACCAAAGTCAAAATGCCTGCATTTATACATTTGTAAAACTGTAGCGAGGCAATTATTTTCCACAATTATTCACAGCTACTTCAGTAAAACAGACTCAGCAGTCATTTCCATGTCTCGGGGCATACTGAAGGGGAGGACAAAATACAGATAACCTGATACACATTGGTACCAACGATATAGGTAGAAAAAGGGATGAGGTCCTGCAAACAGAATTTGAGGAGCTAGTAAGTAGATTAAAAAAACAGGACCCAGAAGGTAGTAATCTCTGGGTTACTGCAGTGCCACGTGCTGGTGAGTACAGAAAGAGGAGTTTAGTCCAGATAATTGCGTGCTGGAGTGATGATGCAGGAGGGTCGGTAGCCTGGCCGTCCTAGAGGCCCCCAGGTGAAAGATCCCCACGCTCCTCACTAGGGCGGCCGTGGACCATGGCAAGTTACCGACGGGTGGGACCATGAAAGAACCACGCCATCGGGAACGCGGCCAGTTGACATTGGAGAATCGCCGCCGGGGCCTCTTTCAATGGCCCCCGACCGGCGTTGTGTCGACCGCGCGCGCGATTGGCGGCAATTCTCTGTGGACGCCCATTTTCCGCCTACGTGGCGATTGCGATTTATGGGATTTAAGGGAAGTTATGCTTCTGTTGTACAGAGCATTAGTGAGGCCACATCTGGAGTACTGTTTACAGTATTGGTCAGCTTATTTAAGGAAGGATGTAAATCCATTTGAACCAGTTCCGAGAAGGCTCACTAAACTGATACCAGGGTTGGGTAAGTTGTCTTATGAAGGAAGATTGGACAGGCTAGGCTGGTAGCCACTGGAGTTTAGAAGAGTAGGAAGCAATTTGATTGAAACATATCAGGGGGAATTCTTACCAATGGGATCTTCCAGATCGCCAACAGCAAGCCCCGCCACGGCTTTCCCAGTGGCTGGGGATGGATTCAAAGGAAATCCCATTGACAGCAGCAGAACCAGAGGAACCCGCCGCCAACCAACGACAGGCCACCTCCCGTCACCGAGAAACACGCCGTGGGGGGCACAGAAAATTCCCCCCCTCCACCCCGCCCCATATGGCTGCAGTGCCTCGATACATCCCGCTATTCAACTGCATTTTGTCTTTTTTTTGGCCTTGGGGAGTTTCTCCCCACCGAGACGTGACTTGGAGTGTTTTTCTGCTGCCGAGCTACAGCTCACCAGCAGGAAAAGCTCCTCACCGGTCAGCAAGCCATTTTGGAAGGCAGCCCAGGCTCCCCCTCCCGTCACCGCTTTCAGCCCCCCCCCCCCCCCCCCCCCCTGCTGTTTTCGACCCCCCCCCCCCCGCCCCAACCTTGGAGAAGGCCCCGGAACCTCGGGCCCATTTCCTGACAGAACCAACCTGCCACCCAGGCACCTTGACACTGCCAGCCTGGAACCCCAGTTGGCACTGCCAGGGTTCCAGGCTGGCAGTACTGTTGGGGGACATTTTCTGGTACTGGACTATGATATAAATTATAGGTGGCTCTGTAACTACATTTGTGCTTCTATATCACTTTTGAATAGTTCTGATGAGACAAAAGGTACTCATTAGCTTAGATGCCTGTTTGGAAGAGGCAATTTGTAGAAATAGACAGTGTATACACTATCAGAATGGACACAAAATAGCTGTTAGCTATTAAAGCAATACTAAAGACACAAAATGGCCGAACCAGCCACTTTCCTGAACAATAAGTTACAAACTGTGTGAACTAACTCATGAGAACCAAGCGTGGGTACTTATAGGGAGTATCTCAACGGCTGCTGATAACAGCTTCACAGAACAAGGAATGCAATGTATCCATAATAGATCAAGGTCCCCAGCTGTAGACAGGACATATCCTTGTGTTAGTTTTGAATGACTTTTGTATGAAGTTAGGGACAGATAAGACAACACCCACTTTAACCATATATGTGATAACTGGGATGCTACGAAAATCGATTGACTGCATGTAATAAATTGTGACGTGAATATAGTTGATTGATTGTATGTAAATGAGAATACAACCAATTCCGCCCCTTGAATCTGTATATTAACCGTGTGAGCCTTAGCTCAAGTGAGAAAGAATACTGCGAGGCTGCGGAGCCTCAGGCTTTTCTCCCCGACTTCCGATATAATAAACTGCTTCGTTACTCATCCTCAGGCCTTTGTGTGAATATTTTCACCTCTAACAGTACCAATGTGCCACATGCCAGAGGGAGAGCCAGGGTTCCACCCTGCCCTGTCCATGGCCACCCAGGGGTCTCTAATGGCCTGGGAGCCCTTCCCTCCCAAGTGCCATTATGACTAGTCCATGTTTGTATGAACCAGTACGAACGGCGCCTTGGTGAGGTCTCCCAGGCATGGCCGTTAAGTCCCGGGCGTTAGGAGAATCCGGTGAAAGCATATTTAAATGAGCCTAATAGCGAGACATTTCAAGCGTCGCAAATTGAAAGAGAGAGAGAGGCCTCTCGCAAGATTTTTGAAGCAGAGATCGATAGATTCTTGATAAATAGAGGAGGGGGGAGGTGAAAGGATATCTGGGGTAGACAGAAGATTACAGACAGATCAGCCATAATCTCGTTGAATGGTGGTGCAGACTCGAAGGGCCGAGTGGCCTACTCTTGATCCTAACTCACATGTTCATCTCTTCATATGTACCAGGGTCAGGATTCTCCGAGCCGCCGCACCGCAATAGCTCTCAGCACAGGGGCAGAGAATGGGCGTTGACGCCGAGATTCGGTGTGACTCCGGTCCCCTCATTATCCGATCACCAGAGAATCACCACCAATCACGCGCACGCGATCGACACGGCCATTGAAAGAGGCCCTCGCGGCAATTCTCTGCCGGCAACTGGCCGAGTTCCCGCCGGCGTGATTCTAACATGGTTCCACCCAGCGGGCACTCGGGGTGGCAACTGCGGACTCAGTCCTCGGCTGCCCTAATGGGGGGGCGGGGGGATCCATCACCAGGAGGGGCCCTCCAGGACGGCCAGGGCCACTGATCGGTGGACACATGCGATCCAGAGGGGGGCCGATATTTTGGGGTCTGGTCCGCTGTGTGGGTCCGCCATATTGCATGGGGCCGCCGCCGTAGTTGGCCGCCGCACCCATGCTCGGACCCGCGGCCGGATGTGCAGGGCCCCGTATCGGCAGTCGGAGCTGCACGGAGCACCCCGCCGTCCTGCTGGCCCCCTGTGGGCTACAGAATCACTGGGCCAAGGGGCCCGTTGACACCGGCATGAAACGCTCCAGTGTTTATGCCGCCGTCAACATTTAGCCGCCATTTCGGAGAATCCCGTCCCAGGATAATAACTGTAAAAGTCTTCAAAATTGTCATAAAAAACATTTCCAACAATTTACCCATATCTAACATTCTGGCCTTGAAGTCTGCTTCTAGAATACTGGGGTAACGCATGTCTCTTTTCAGTCCACAGGGCCCCACCCACACCTCAGTTAGCTCCTGAATATGTGAACCAGTGGATAACACATGTCTTTCCCTCACTTCCCAAATAGATTCAGGTAAATGGAATTGGATCTTGTAGCACCATCAGCTTCAAAGGTAACCCCCTTGTTCTTTATTTTGCAGCAAAGTAGCATTTGGTTCTGTATAAAGACAGAACTGTGCTCCCAGCTAACCAGTCAGAGTCTTTGTTAACAAATGAAATCTCATTCTGGTTTGAAACTGACTGTTATATTAAGTTTCTGGAGCCATTCTGACATTTAAAGCACCAGACTAATAATACGTGGCTTTGCGTCTAACAGAGCTTCAACCAAATTCTTAACACCAAACGAGCGGTGTCTTGCGAAATCAGGTAGAAATATGTCATCTGATTTGAGAGTACACCATTAAATTTGTTAAAAAGCTTGGAGCTGTCGACACAACTGTCACCTTGTTAGGACCTTGTTAGAACAAATTGAGCTGACATTTCCTGTTGGCTATTGCACCAAAGGAATTAATGCAGCTGAGAGATAAGAGAGAACGGAAAAGTATGATGATGGTGATTCACCCTCCAGAAAATTGGGGAAATATTGTGGAATAAAGCTGGAGCATTGAATTGTACAGACCTAATATATTTGGGGCAAGGCTTTCTATGTATGGGGGGAAGGCTGGATCAGGGTATTGAACTTCATGATCAGTCATGATCATAATGAATGGCGAAGCAGGCTGAAAGGGCCGAAAGGACTCCTCGTGCTTCTATTTTCTATGTATGTTTCTAATCTTTGGCATTAATTTTACTTGGTGTGGGTGACTTTTGAGCCTGTTAAAATCTCACCCAATAAGTCAAAGCTTTGACAAAGAGTCATCGGACTCGAAACGTTAGCTCTTTTCTCTCCCTACAGATGCTGCCAGATTTGCTGAGATTTTCCAGCATTTTCCTTTCGTTTCAGATTCCAGCATCCGCAGTAATTTGCTTTTATCTGGTCTTACCATATTCCCCAATACCATAATTTTTGCTCTACGTGTTGCACTGTTTGAGATATTTCTCAGGGAGAGGGAGTTGACTATTTAATGCTCTGCAAGGATCATAGAAATTAATAAGAGGGCATCGGAAGATTTGCTGAAACAAAACGGGGGGAGAAATGAAATATTAGCAAAAGTAAAATGGAAAATGTAAATGATATTTTCAATATTTTTGCACACTAATTAATATTTATATATATATGTGTAGATATTATATTGAAAGGATTGACTAAGTGCGAGAGTGATAGAGTAACGTGGAGTTTTCCACTGGGGTGGCCTGGTGTTAGCACTGAAATAGTAAGAACATTCATGACCATTAGTAGACCTCCTCTCAGAGCTAGTCCATTTTCCCTCCGGGTGCATTTATTACAGATTCATGGTGGATTTGAAGCACAACTTCAGCCTTTTTAGGAAATCTCTACTGAGGTGGGATAATTCCAGTGCTCCAGCAGCAACAAAAATAGCCATGGCAACCACTTATTTCAGTAACATCGTGTCTCAGTGTAGTCTGACGCCAGTGCTCTTTCAGGGCACCAAAGCCAAAACTTTCTTCAGTTAAGTTGTTACAACCTGCAATGCATCAAAGAAGGGCCCATTTTTTAGGCCCCATAGCAAGGAAGCCCACAAAGATAAGATAGGCTACTGAAAGAAGGTGGTGTTGGCAGTAAGTGCCACCTTATTCCATTAAAATAAAAGAACAAGAGGAGGCTTAAGACAGATTCAGGGAGCCGTTTTCACATTTAAAAAAATTTGTTCATGGGACATGGGCGTTGCAGACTGTGACAGCATTTATTGCTCATCCCTAATTACCCTTGAGGCAATTAAGAGTCAACCACATTGCTGTGGGTCTGGAATCAAGTGTAAGCCAGACCAGCTAAGGACAGCAGATTTCCTTCCTTAAAGGCCAGATGGGTATTTACGACACTCAACAATAGCTTCATGGTCATCATTAGGCTTTTAATTCCAGATTTTTCTTGAATTCAAATTCCTCCATCTGTAGTGGCGGGATTTGATCCTGGTTCCCCAGAGCATTACTCTGGGTCTGGGTTAACTAGTCCAGTGACAAAACCATTACGCCACCGCCTCCCCTCTTTCTCTGCATGAGTGATGAGCACAATAAAAACTAAATACTTTACTTGTTTTAAACTCAAGAAAACTTGTTGGACTGAGTTCTTTATTTATGAAATTTGCACATAAACAGTTAAGTACAAACGCAAAATTAGCATATTTATTGTTATACATTCCTTTAAAACCCTGTTACGATCAACCAAGGAGAGGTCCTCACATTGCCAGAACAATATACATTAAAAAAAATAAGTTTAGAGTATCCAATTATTTATTTTTCCAATTAAGGGGCCATTTTAGCATGGCCAATCAATCTACCGTGCACATCTTCGGGTTGTGGGGGCGAGACCCATGCAGACACGGGAAGAATGTGCAAACTACACATGGACAGTGATCCAGGGCCAGGATCGAACCTGGGACCTTGGCGCCGTGAGACAGCATTGCTAACCACTGCGCCACTCTGCCGCCCGAACAGTATACATGAAGAATGTTTTTTAAAAATGTTTTTAAAAATGTTTTTAAAAATAAGGACATTTCAAAATAAACTCTGAAAAAAACCTAAATATAGTCTTGTACCTTTTTAGAGGTGCCGATTCATGTGTCTACTTCTCAGGTTTATTTAACTCCCTCAGCTCTGAGTATCAATTTTAGTCCTGGAATATCAAGAATTGCCCACTATTGCAAAGTTCAATTGTAAGGTCAGTGGCCGTCAGCTCAGGGGCCGTAGACAGCGCCTCCCCCCAGTGATTCTCCGGGCCCTGATGGGCCGAGTGGCCGACGGGTTTGGCCGAATCCCACTGGCATGGATTACTCAGCTCACACACGGCGGGACCTGGAAGGTGAGTGTGTGGGGGCTATCCTGGAGTGGGGGCGGGGTGATCTGACGCCCAGGGGGCCTACCGATCGGCCGGCGGGCTGTTTCTATGGGGGCCTACTTTACTCCGCGCCGGGCCCCTGTAGGACTCTGCCATATTGCCCGGGGGGACGGTGCGGAGAAGGGATCCACTGCGCATGCGCGGAAATACGGCGGCCGTTCCGCGCATGCATGGAAAAACGCTGGCCGTTCCACACATGCACGGAAATATGCCGGCCGTTCTGCGCATGCGTGGATTCGCACAGGCCGCTCCCTGACGGCTGGAGCAGCGGGGACGACGCCGGCGGCAACCTAACCCCCCAGAAAAGTGAGGATTTCTCACTTTCGGGGGCTGTTGATGCCGGAGTCGTTGGTGCCGGTTTTCACGCTGGCGTGGGGACATCGCCCCATTTTTAGAGAATCCTGCCCATGGAGTCACATGAAGGCCAGACCAGCTAAGGATGGCAGATTTTCTTCCCCAAAGGACCTCAGTGAACCACTTGTAATTTTTATGAAATTTGACTCATGGTCACAAGTACTGAGACTAGCTTTTCAATTCCAAATCTTTACTCTGATTTCAAGTTTTACCAGCTGCACTGGTGGGATTTGAACCCTTGTCCCGAGAACAGTAAGCCTGGGCTTCTAGATTACAATAGCAATGCACCGCCACCTCTCCCAATCATAACAATTGATGCCAGACTTAATTTAGCATTTAGATCAGGTTAATTAGTATTTTGACAAGTACTATCATCATGCATTTACTACGAATAATCATTATACTACAAGTAATAAGCAATTAACAAACAATGCTTTATGGGTCCAATTTATATATGCAAAGCAGTCTCATTTTTAAAAGTGGATTTTATCTTTACAAAGGCGGCACGGTGGCAGTGGTTAGCAAAGCTGCCTCACAGCTCCAGGGACCTGAGTTCAATTCCGACCTCGGGTTACTGTCTGTGCGGAGTCTGCACGTTCTCCCCGTGTCTATGGGGGTTTCCTCCGGGAGCTCCGGTTTCCTCCCACATTCCAAAGATATTCAGATTAGGTGGATTGCCATGTCAAATTGTCCCTTAGTGTCCAAAAGGTTAGATCGGGTTACGGGGATAGGGTGGAGGGGTGGGCTTAAGTAGGGTGCTCTTTCCAAGGACAGGTGCAGGCTCGATGTGCCGAATGGCCTCCTTCTGCACTGTAAATTCAATGATTCTACAAAGGATGGACACCTGAATTGTGGACTAGGAAGGATAATTCATTCATATATTAATAAATTACTCTGCTCAGTCATAGACGTTTTGCGAAATAAATGGCTCTTTTCTAAAAATGTAGATTATAATTGTCAGACTTGAAAATTAGTAGGGATGGTAACGCTCTGACATAGTGAGTTGGCTGTATTTGTTGCCAATGCAGTGCGTGTGCAGTTGTACTGTTTACTCCATGACGTCATTGGCAGTGACAGAATAATCAGCAGCCAGGACAGAAATAAAGGAAAATAAACTGCAATTATGTAATTGGTAAAGGATCTAGGATTTAGCGTTCAGTTCTGGACAAGCTCTGACCTATTACCTCAATTTTCTACACAAATGCTGCAGCATCGGCTTGTTCTGTCCAGCACTTTCTGCTTATACATTAGTTTTTAAAATATTTTCTCCTTTTCCCTTTTGTATGTCTTGTTGGACAATTACGTCAGGTAACGGGAGAACTGACACAGACTAATACAAATCTGTGGTATGATAATAACTCATGAGGAAGCTGTCATTAATGAAGATGAATTTATTTACATATTTACAATTACATGCTTACTATAGCGTCTCACCCCCAGTGTAAACCTCGCTGGGAAGAGAGGTCTCACTAGGCCCCGAGTTGGGCCTGCTTTTATCTCCAACCCCAACGAGTCAAATGGTTGTTTCTCCCTGGTTCTCGGGAGAGTTATAACAAGTATAATATGTATAATGACGAGGGATGTTTCACAGGCTGGATTAGCAAAAGTCTATACTATATGTGATGAACGGTATTAATAACTGCCGTAAACAGTACCTGACCTTTAATACCTTGCCCCTTTAAGAGGCTTGGAACCCTGGGGGACTCCGCCTCTGGCTACGCCCCCAGAAAACGGTATATAGGATAAGGCTCCATGTGGCGAGCACACTTCTCTCGAATGCTGTCCTGTTCTCTGTATATTAAAGCCTTTTGATTACCGACTCTGCTCTCGCATCGTAATTGAGGGTGCCTCATTATAGTTAGTCTCTGTGCGACCAGTTTATACTTATCTCCACTCATGTGGAGTTCTCTACTCATTTCAATGATCATGCTGCATCACTTTACCAATGGTACTTTATAATCGAAAAATAGCCCCTGACACATCCCAAGGACAAAATCCCTCATTGATTTTCTGCGCATATGCGGATAAGCTCACATGCGCAGATGGGTATCAGTGTCCATCTTGAGTTGACATGAGACATGGGGACCTGCATCACCCACCTTATGCCACATGCGCAACTTACAGTGGAGGATGCTGAACAACTGTTAATTCTGTACTGGGTCCAACTTAGGGTCAGGAGTGCTGGAATTCTGTCTGTATGGACTCCCTGCTCTTGGCCCCAGCTCCTCCTGGGTCAGTCACTTTGATTAGGGCAGGTGGCGACCTTGGTTCCATCGGACCATGTAGGTGACTCCTGGCACCTACTGCCTGATTTTGTTGGAAGTCTGCTGCAAGTCCAGCAGGCTTTTGGCTCCACTATCCTTATGAAGTCCATGGAGTACAATTAGGGCCATCACTGGCTAACATTGAGGAACAACACACATCATTAGATTGTAAAAAATAAGCAGCCTGCACTGCCTCTAGTTGTTATATTAAATACAGCTTTTGCAAATCACTCTGTCACACTGGAAGATTCACTATTAAACGCTTGAAGCACCAGCACAGACTCAGGGCACCACTATGTTTTATCTGACAATATCTGTTTTTATTACGACTTTTTTGAACAAAATTGCCATCCTGCTCTACACTTTATTCCCATTTTCTTGTCATGGCAATCAAACGTAGGAATTTGTGGTTTTTCATACATGGGCGATACATTCAAACCTCCGAACTGCAGCAGCAGTCACTCTAATAAGTAAATGATTTTCTAATAGTTGTAATGTGAAATGGTTCACTTCAAGTGTTCCTCTAAGGAACACCACATTATGTTGTACTAACACTCTGCTATTCTGCTTATTATCCCAATTTTGTCTTGAAAATTGACAACAGCGTCAGGATTCTATTATCCATGTCAGAAGGAGAAGAGAGATAGGTGAAAGTTGGAGAAGGAGGGAGAGGAAAGGGGGAGAGAACAGAAAGGGTGATTGGAGAGAAAGAAAGGAGAGGGATGGAAAAAAAGAGTTAGGGCAGCATTTTCACTCCCGAGGCAGATAGATTTCTCAACTCAGCAGACCCACCCTGTCACACACAATTTTAGTTCCGGGATGCAGGGATGGGATAGAGACATGTCTGCCAACTCTGGAAGCAGATCCAAGGTGACCACAGGGCCATGCTGAAATGGGCTGGTTAGAAGGCCCACCTCAGTTCTTTGGGACTTAACCCCAGGGCCGGGATTCTCCCCTATCCGGTGGGGCGGGGGGTCCCAGCGTGATGGAGTGGGGTGAACCACTCCTGCGTCGGGCCGCCCCAAAGGTGCAGAAGTCTCCGCACCTCTAGGGGCCAGGCCCTCACCATGAGGGGCTAGGCCCACGCCAGAGTAGTTGGCGCTCCGCCGGCTGGCGTGGATGGCCTTTGGCGCCACGCCAGTCGGGGCCGAAGGGACTTCGCCGGCCGGCGTAAGTCCCCGCATGCGCCAGAGCGTCAGCGGCTGATGACGTCATCCCCGTGCATGCGCAAGGGAGGGGGTCACTTCCGCCTCCGCCATGGTGAAGCCCATGGCGAAGGCAGAAGGAAAAGAGTGCCCCCACAGCACAGGCCCGCCCACCAATCGGTGGGCCTCCATTGTGGGCCAGGCCACCGTGGGAGCACCCCCCGGGGCCAAATCGCCCGCGGCCCCCCCCCCCCAGGACCCCGGAGCCCGCCCGCTCCACCTGCTCCCGCCGGTAAAGTAGGTGGTTTGATCCATGCCGGCGGGAGAGGGTTGACAGTGGCAGGACTTCGGCCCATCGCGGGCCGGAGAATCGCCGGGGGGGGGGGGAGCCCGCCGACCGGCGCGGCGCGATTCCCGCCCCCGCCAAATCTCTGGTAGCGGAGAATTCGGGACACGGCGGGGGCGGGATTGACGCCAGCCCCCGGCGATTCTCTGACCCGGTGGGGGGTCGGAGAATCCCACCCCAGTTGTAATTTTTTAAAAGCAATTGAGCTGTCTATCTGCTACCCCTTAACCCCCCCCCCCCCTTAGCCACCTATCCACTATCCATGGCCCCTCCATGGTTTCCATTACAACTCAATCTTCCTATCCATCCCACATGGTCCCCCCTCCCACTCTCCAGTCAATTAAATACCAACTCATGTAGTATCCCATGGGCTGACCTCAGGAGCCAGGTGGAGATTAAATAAAATTCATTTCTAAAAAGCCAAGAGAGTTCTCACTCTGGACATTGATAGTGAAAAAACTCACATCCATGAAGTCCATTTAAAGTTTTTAAATCTCAAGTGGTTAATCTCTTATAAAAACAAATTTCAAGTGCACCGTATCAGTGACAGCTCAATCTTTAATAGACTCTTTAAGCTGTCAATCGAACTGTGAATTCAGAACCCTGTGACATAATTGGAGCTTTTACAATCCGGTCAAACTTGCATAATGACATAATAATACTGGTTGAAAATCCTTCATCCGAAATTATGAAAACTGAAAAATTCCAAAATTCGCACTTTATTTCTGTTGCCGACATGACATCACAAGTAGGAAATCCCACAAAGCTCTGGAAAGATTCCTGGGTGAAGTGCAGGCCCCAACTTGCTGCACATGCAGAGGTCCAATGCACCGCACATGCACAAATCCTAATGTGCCAGACATGGCAGGTCCCAAAACTCTGCACATGTGCAGGTCCCATAGCGCTGCACATGCGCATTGTATTCCAAAATCCCCAAAAATCTGAATCTGATATACACTCGGCCCGAAGCATTTCAGATCAGGGATGCTCAACCTGTAGCCCTGAGGCAAATTTCAACAAACACCGCACTAATAGATATACCAGCTGGCCTGTCAATCAAAGCAATCTTAAATTTTCCAGAGCTTAGTAAAGGTAGTAACTGCTGAGCAATGTAACTTAGTAAATTGTTAACAGAAGATGCTGGTGATCTTTACATTGCAACGTTAGGAGGTTCTGCTGATGACTGAGTGATTACATACTTTGCTGAGTGTGGTACAAAGCATTGAAGTTTCTAGTTTGACCTTATTAGATGATCACAACTGAGTTAGCAGTAAGGACATAAAATGATGTCTGCATCCTTTCAAAACCTCTGACATGTGTTTGTTATCAAGGGCAGCATCATAGCTGAGCACAATCTTGATTAGACGTGGTCTTTCCTTTAGGAATAGAGGCAATAATGGAATCCATACAAAGGGGTTGCAGTGGTAGTTGACATGCGCTGTTTTGTTAGCTGATCCCCTTCAGGGCACTATAATTGATTTTTCGGAGCATAAAGCAGAAAAGGGTTAAAAGAAAAAAAGCAACCAGCCAGAATCTGACCACTCTTCATTGAAACTGCAATGCAATAAGAATTAGAATCAAAATCTATGGTGAACTGCTGCAATACTGACTCCTCAGATATCCCTTAATATTCCTTTAATTAGGAGTCTCCAAGTTTGCTCGAACTGCCCATTATTAATAAAATAAGTTATGTTTTAAGAAACATTGTTGCATTCAATTTTTGATAACGAAAAAAGTGAAGGCACTCAAAGTAGGTCAGCAAAGGAATACTCATCAAAGTGCCCAAGCAAAATAGAGTTAAGAGATGGGTAGGTAGGCTATCCTTACTTAAGGAGCTTCCATGTATTCTGTCAGTACATGAGTACAAATTGGAAGAAAAACACATCATGTACTGTTTCCATCATTGCTCAGTCTGATAACTTGACAATAATGAGAGGTACCTGATTTCAATCACTGTTTCAAAGGGCACTTCTGTTTTCCCTGAATGAACAATCAGTGTGGAAGAGTAGACAGTTTTTTGGTATGTGGTGAGACTTTAATTAGGTTTTATTTCTTGCAAACTAGGACTGGTAACTTTCTAAATGTCAGAAAGGGACTAACAATATATTAGTGAGAAAGAGAGAATAACAATGGTTGACCCCCATTGCTGCAGGGAGATTTTGCTGGTCCACCCTGGCCTTTGAGTATACTTATCAGTCACACAAAGCAAATTAAATGTCTTCAGAGCAAAAAAGCACTAGAATTAAGGAGAGTACCTTAGAAACTCACACAGTGTGCCAACAAATTAGTGTTGTGATGCACCAGTAACCAATTTAAGAACTGAAATGACAATCAGCTAAACTTTAAACGGCAGAATTCTTTATAAATGAGCCATGTAATTTACAGATCACAAGGAAAGTGATCTATCAAGCTTTCGGGTGCTCACTCTATGTTATTTGACAGATTAAGTCACTGATAGTGCAAGAGATGAACTAGAATTTATATCTGCTTAAGATGGTCTACTTTTAAGTGATTTATTGTGGAAAAATACAATAATTCCTTCCGTATGATTAGGAGGGCAATGGTGGACAATGAGCACAGCAGCAACAGTCAAATAGAAATATAAATGCATACAGCATTGTGGAGCAATTGTCCATTTTATTCTTCCTCTTTACAATGCCGTTATGCTCTTACTTTCTCATGACTGTGAAACAGGTTCCTATTTGACAGGGTAACTTCTAATCTTAATAGAAAAAAACAGCAGGAAGGTTCAGCATTGCTTGGGCATCGGACTGTATAATAAAGTTCCAGTGTGGCATCGGTCTGCCTTTACCAAAACCTCAAAGAAAATGAGCACAGTACTGAGAGATCAAAACTGTGTTTGAAGATAATTAATTATACAGAGTCCTCAATCAACATGGTAGTTGAAGTAGAAAAAAGGAACTAAGATTATAGCATATTTCACAACCTTAGCACATCCTAAAGCACTTTATACCCAATTACGTACTTTTGATGTGCAGTCTTCCTTGTAGTCTAGGAAATTCCGCAACTGATTTGTGCACAGTAACCTCCCACAAATGATAACACAATAATGACTGTATCATCTATAAGTTTTTAATGATGTTGTTTGAGCAATCATATTGGCCAGGAAACTCCCTATACTTCTTTGAAACAGTGTCACTGAGAAAATAGAAAGGGCCTCACTTTACCATTCCATCTTAAAGACAGCACCTCTGACAGTGCAGCACTCTATCAGTCCTGCACTTGAATGTCAGCCGCCCTGGATCATGTGCTCACCATTTCTAGATAGGAAGGACGCTACCGCTGAGCCAAAGCCTGGCAACAAGTGAGTGCCGTACTGTACTTTGGTCAAACATCTGTCTGCAATGCAATTTTATTGCTTTGGATAGTGGAGATAGTGGGTGGGCCATGTGGGTGGAGAGGGGCAGGGTGAATCCTATAATTAAGGTTCAATGACTATGACATAGAATCATAGAATTCCTACAGTACAGAAGGAGGCCATTTGGCCCTATCGAGTCTGTACCCACACTTGGAAAGAGCACCCTACTTAAGCCCACACCTCTACCCTCTCCCAATAACCCCACCTAATCTTTTGGACACTAAGGGGCAATTTAGCATGACCAATCCATCGAACCCGCACATCTTTGAACTGTGGGAGGAAACGGGAGCACCTGGAGGAAACCCACACAGACACGGGGAGAACGTGCAAACTCCACACAGACAGCCACCTGAGGCCAGAATTAAACCTTGGTCCCTGGAGCTGTGAGGCAGCAGTGCTAACCACTGTGGCCCGTTCGATGGCTGCTTGTTAAATACTGGTCACACTGTTATGATCTCAGTGGATGTTATAATTGGACAGGAAGATCCGACTGCATTTACTATCTTTTATAAAACTTGGTGAACAGAGTCACAGGACCATTAATTAGTTTTAACAACAGGGAAGTCTTTGTATAATCCATGAAGGCAAAAAATATACAAACTGGCCTGGGAAATAATCACTTGTGCTCAGATTGAAAAGATCAAATTCATGAAGAGGTGAAATAGGGTTGGAAGATTTGCCGAGCTTGTGCTATTGGAAGAATCTCCTGGGGAGAAATCGCACTGTGAAAGACAGTTCGGAAATTTAAATTTTCCAAGCTGAGAAAGGAAAAGACCAGAAAGAAACCATTGGGAACTAAGAATCACCTTGGACTGGTTCCAGGATAATTGAATGGTACTTAAAATGATAGGGCTGGATTCTCTACACTCCGACGCCGAAATCATGGCCGCGCCGGGGCGAAGAATCCAGTTTAACTTGGAAATCGGGACCGGCACCGGTTTGCCGAATCTCCGGGCACCGAAAAGCAGCATCACCGCGAAGTTCGCCGCATCGCCGGGGGCCATTGCCAGAGCCGGCTCTGACATTCTCCGCCCCCAACCTGTCGAAGTGCCGACGGCGTAGAACTAACCTGGTCCAGCCAGTCGCGATACTTGCGTGGCGGAGGCGGACTCAATCCACGGCCACCCTAGTCGGGGGCGGGCAGATTGGAGGCCAGGGGGGAGCCTTATAGGTGGCCTGGGTTTGATTTTGCAGGGTTTGAGTGTCGGTCATGCGGCCGATCGGGGGGGGGGGGGGGGGGGGTCTCCTTTGTGGGTCGACCTCTGCGGTCCGTGTCTGCCATGGAGCACGGCACAGGCGCTGGAGGCCGCCACCGTGCGCATGCACGGCCTCAGACCAGTAAGTGTGGGGGCCCGTATCTGCAGCAAAGGCTGCAGACATAGTCCCAACAACGGAGAATCCAGACCATATTTTTTAATTAATAGGGGGCTGCATTCTCTGCCCCATCATGCCACATTTCCTTCTCACCCCATCGGCGGGATTCTCCGTTACGCCTGTCGGTCAATGGGGTTTCCCATTGTGGAGCTGCCCCACGTTGTCGGGAAGCCCCCCGGGATGCCGGCAAAATGGAGCATTCCGCCGGCAGAGAATCCAGCCCAGGGTGTTTAGATTTGTTACAGTCATAGAGTCATAGAGGTTACAGTAAAAGCCATAAAAACATAAAATCTTGCGTCAACCTTTCAGCTATTAACTGGAAAGTTTGATTTTATTTTTAGGTTATCTATCTTTATGGAGATTGTAATAATTTACTGCAATTGAAAACCCATTGGACATTGACTGTGGGCGCGATTCTCCCGACTTAGGAAAAATCGGAGAATAGCGGGCGTCGCAAATTTTTACGGCGACGCTGGTCCGATGCCCTCCCACTATTCTCCGAACCCCGCACAGACTCCAAGTCGCCATTCCCGCCAAACGCCTCTAACACGCCCCCGACACGACTAGAATCGCTAGTTTTTGGCCCCCCCGCTATTCTCCGGCCCGGATGGGCCGAAGTCCCGACTTAATCGCACACTGTTTACACGGAGTGAAACACACCTGCTTTTTAAGTTCGTCAACCAGTCGTGCTGGCTGACGACTGCTTCCAGGAGGTGAGCGCACCGCTCAGCGTACCGCTCGAGTCTGGCCACAACGGACAACGCATCCCTGAGAACGGGAGGGGGGTCCAGAGCGGGGGGGGAGTGGGGGAGACGGAGGGTGGAGTGGGGGAGATGGAGGGGGGCAGTGGGGGTGATGGAGGGGAGCAGTGGGGGAGACGGAGGGGAAGTGGGGGAGACGGAGGGGGGGAGTGGGGGAGATGGAGGGGGCAGTGGGGGAGACGGAGGGGGGAGACGGAGGGGGGGAGTGGGGGGAGATGGAGGGGGGCAGTGGGGGAGACGGAGGGGGGCAGTGGGGGAGACGGAGGGGGGGAGTGGGGGAGATGGAGGGGGGAGTGGGGGAGATGGAGGGGGCAGTGGGGGAGACGGAGGGGGGAGTGGGGGAGACGGAGGGGGGAGTGGGTGGTGAGATGGAGGGGGCAGTGGGGGAGACAGAGGGGGGGAGTGGGGGAGACGGAGGGGAGGAGTGGGGGAGATGGAGGGGGCAGTGGGGGAGACGGAAGGGAGAGTGGGGGAGACGGAGGGGGGAGTGGGGGAGACGGAGGGGGGAGTGGGTGAGATGGAGGGGGCAGTGGGGGAGACAGAGGGGGGGAGTGGGGGAGACGGAGGGGGGAGTGGGGGAGATGGAGGGGGCAGTGGGGGAGACGGAGGGGGGAGACGGAGGGGGGGAGTGGGGGAGATGGAGGGGGGAAGTGGGGGAGATGGAGGGGGGCAGTGGGGGAGACGGAGGGGGGAGTGGGGGAGATGGAGGGGGGAGTGGGGGAGATGGAGGGGGGCAGTGGGGGAGACGGAGGGGGGAGTGGGGGAGACGGAGGTGGGTAGTGGGGGAGACGGAGGGGGGAGTGGGTGAGATGGAGGGGGGCAGTGGGGCAGACGGAGGGGAGAGTGGGGGAGACGGAGGGGAGAGTGGGGGAGACGGAGGGGGGAGTGGGTGAGATGGAGGGGGCAGTGGGGGAGACAGAGGGGGGGAGTGGGGGAGATGGAGGGGGCAGTGGGGGGAGACGGAGGGGGGGAGTGGGAGTGGGGGGGGGGGGTTAGGGAGAGAGTGAGCGAGTGAGCTGTCCAACCCCGTAACAAAATGTCTGCCACCATGCCATGGCGTGCCGGTCACAAGGACAAGGCGGCTGTTTGCCCTGTGGCTTACGGCCACAGGCCACTGACGCACCCGTGAGGAGGACATAGTTTACTTCCCGTTGGATGCAGAAAGGGACCAGGGGTTAGGCTGCCCGCGTGTCAGCAGCGCGTCCAGGCCACCGGGACACACAGGTATCCCATGGCTGGCGGCTGCCGAGTTGTCGACAAACCTTCGTCTAACATGTCCCGTTTCTCTGCCCCCACCACCCTTCTGTAGGTTAGCACAATGTCTGTGAACAGAATGGCTATGTTCTGCGCAGTGGTTGGGGCCGCTGCCCTGCATTTGGTGATGCAGCAGCATCCACAGCCACAACCCGCAGTGGATGCAGGGCCAGCTGCAGCAGCAGAGGGAAGGGCCGAGGAGTTGCCAGTCGTCGAGCAGCATGGGGAGGAGGAGGAGGAGGAGGGGGAGGAGGAGAGAGTGAGGGTGCAGCCACGGCGCCAGAGGCGACGACCAAGGCCGAGGGTGTACCGTGTCCGGGTCTTTTTCCTAACAATGACGGACATCACCTGCAGGAGGAGACTCCGGCTGAGTAGGCAGACGGTGATACATATCTGTCACCTCGTGGTGCACCTCGCCCCACGTGGAACGGGGGGAGGACACACGATCCCGGTTGCCATCAAGGTGACGGTCGCTCTTAACTTCTATGCTACCGGCTCCTTCCAGTCTCCAAGCGGGGACGTCTCCGGGATCTCCCAGTCATCGGCGCACAGGTGCATCCGGGATGTGACCGACGGCCTCTATACCATCGCTAACATCTACATCACCTTTCCCGAGGACCAAGCAAGTCAAGACTCACGAGCTCATGGATTTGCCAGAGTGGCCGGGATACCGAGGGTGTAGGGGGCAATCGATTGTGTTCACGTCCCCATGCGCCCGCCTGCAGGGGACAGGGACGTGTTCACAAACAGAAGGGGGACATACTCCATGAATATCCAGGTGGTATGCGACCCCCACATGAGGATCATGAATGTCTCTGCAAGGTTCCCAGGGAGTGTGCATGACTCCTACATACTGGCGCAGTCGTTCATCCCTGCGATGTTTGAGAGACGTCCCCCCCGGCTGAGGGGCTGGTTGCTAGGCGACAGGGGTTATCCGCTGAGGTCTTGGCTGATGATGCCTATACGGAGGCCTCAGACCAATGCAGAAACCCGATACAACGAGGCCCATGCAGCAACCAGGGGTGTGGTGGAGCACTGCCTTGGCCTCCTGAAGATGAGATTCAGGTGCCTGGACCACTCCGGAGGGGCCCTGCAGTACCAGGCCGAAAGGGTCGCTCACATTGTTGTGGTCTGCTGTGCGCTGCACAACATCGCGATGCAGAGGGGAGATGACCTGCTGCAGGAGGCGGAGGGAGAAACCAGTGGCAGTGGTGCCAGCACAGAGGAGGAGGAGGAGGAGGAGGAGGCTGGCGGAGTGGCGGGCGCAGCACGCAGACACGACCCAGGTGCTGGTGATGCCCAGGAAGCGGCACAACAGACCCGGCGAGGACGGCGAGCACGCGACGCCTTGGTGGCAGCACGGTTCACGCGTCGCATGTGACGTCCCCGCTGAACACCAAACCACCACCTGCATCGCTAGTCGTGCAGTGGGTCAACACATAACTGCCACCACCACAGCTCCCCACTCCCTCTCAGTGTAAGTGCTCCACTTCGACATCACCCTTACCACTGGGTCCAGACGGTATGGCACAACATTGATGGCTGTGTCAGCGGGTGTGATCAGTGCCATGTGGAATGGATGACAGGCCGCTCTGCGAAGAGCTGTGAGCTCAGAATCGTTAGAGAGAGTCTGACCCACGGCAATAGCTGAACCATCCACCTTGGTGGCCGCTGGGTTTGTCATGGACACTCCATCATGTGCCCGCGTGGGCTAGCTGTGGGAGGGGGTGGGGGGAGGGGCAGGGACTGCACACCCGGCACCGAAGTTTCACCGTTCGTCAACCCCAGCGACACTCGGTCACCATCACGATTCCTGTGGCTGTGGAACAATCACACGGTATTACAAGTAAGGTGGAACAGTGCGTTTAATGTGAACAAACATTTACAGGTGCCCTAGCCCCTACAACTAAACTGTGCCCTTCACCCGTGCCAACTTACTCTGTGTCTCACTTTGTTGCCTTACAGGCCCTAACACTACGTCTACGTGAGTCCCCAGATGATACAGCAGGAGTGGAGGAGGACTGCTGCGAATCGCCCCCTTCGACTTGTTTGTCCTTCGGCAAGCGTTTCCTGGGGCGACCCGGCCTTGATGGGCCAGGCTGCTCTGCGGGCGTCTCGGGTGACGTTGTGCCACCCTGCTCTGCCTGCTGCCCACCCGATGCACCAGGGATGGGACGGGGGGAGGCCGAGAATTCCGGGACATCCCGTGATGGAGTTAATGGGACGGGCCCCGAAACCTCCTCCTCCCTTGGGGAGCCCGGTGGCCCCCGGGCCTCACTTTGGGACAGAGGTGCGAGCGGTGAGGTGCCCCGTCGTGCCAGGAACTCAGAAAATGTCTGGGAGCCAGCTGCATGCTGGGCCTGGCCTGGCCTCCGCCAGTCCGGGCCCTCGGTTGCTCCGACCACCACCTGCTGTACCTGCTCAGCTGTGATGTGCGAACCAGACTGTGACCCAGGAGACTCTTCACTAAATAGGCCAGCCGGGGTGAGTGTCTCTGGGATGATGGATGGTGTGGGAGATAGCAGTGCCGCAAGCCCGAGGTTGTCTGTATTTAACGCCTCCTCTATGGTATGGGGCTGCTGAGAGTCCGCAGAGTGTTCGCTGGCCATTTCTGTGGATTCTGGTATCGCCACCCTCTGGGCGTCCTGCTCCGCAGATTGGGTTGGAGAGGATGGGACTCCCCACTGATTAAGCACACTCTGTCGTTCGGCCCCAGGTGAGGTGGGGGCAGATGCCTGTGTCTGTCTGCAGCCAGACGGCCCTGGTCGTTCGGCATCACGTCCTAGGGAAGAGAATGAAACGGGTTATTTAGATTCGCTCGGCCGGCCGCTGGACGGTCCCAGTGGGCAGGGTGTGTGAAGGGACAGAGGATGGGGGAGGTGTCCCAGTGGGCTGGGTGTGTGAAGGGACAGAGGATGGGGGAGGTGTCCAAGTGGGCAGGGTGTGTGAAGGGACAGATGATGGGGGAGGTATCCCAGTGGGCAGGGTGTGTGAAGGGACAGAGGATGGGGGAGGGGTGGGTGTTTGTCAAGGAGGGTTGTCTCACTTGCTGCAGATCCGCCAACCTCGCATTGCGCGACTTCCCGGGTGCCAGACCCCTCAACAAGGTCCAGTGCCCTCAGCTCAAATGTGATCAGGGGGTGCAGGTTGGGCGAACCCCCTCCAGTCTTGTGCCGCTCACGGGTGTTGTGAGCGGACTTGGCCTGTTGGGGGAGGGGACATAGGTAGAACATTACAATACGGCAGGTATCAGCAGGCCGTTCAGATACTGGCACAGTTTGGGGGTGAAATTGTCATAAGACCATTGCATCTCTCCACGAAGGCCAGAGCGCTGGGTCTGTGACAACTTTGTGAACCACCCTCAAATAACTCTGCCCCAATCCCTGCAACCCCCCGTGTCAGGGGGGCAGGTGGGTGATTAAGTTAAGGGGGGAGGGATGGTTGTGACCAGGAGGCACCCTCTTGGCACTTACCCTGGCAGTCCTGATGAGGTTGTGCAGCTTTTTCCTGCATTGCTCTGCAGAGCGAGGGGTCTGCCCCACAGCACTAACGGCAGCAGCCACCTCACGCCAGGCCTGGCGTACCATGCCGGAAGGTTGGCGATGCCCTCTATGCGGGCAGATGATGCCCCTCCTCTGCTCGACAGCATCGAGCAGCGCCTCCACATCAGCCTCAACAAACCGAGGGGCAGCTCGCCTGGGCTCCGACATCATGGCCGACAGATTCTGTGCTTGCCCGCGCCTTTTTATGGCGTCGGGCGGCGTCACGTGGGCGTGTTCGTGTCGTCGCCGCGTTCCGTCATAATGGCGCACGTAATTGACGCGGCCGCGTTACTAGCCCATTTCCCGGAAGTGAATACGTTGGGAAATGGACCCTTCCCGACCGTCGTCAAACACGCCCGTTTTTCCCACCGATTTCCCGATTTTTCGTGAGTCCGGAGAATCGCGCCCTGTATCATGATGTTGGAAGAAACCCCAAATTACGTATGAGCCTACTGAATTTTTAAATGAGTCCTGTGGATTTAAAAAGTGACAGACAAGTTGAAGACACTGGCTGTTGATCATGGATGATGGAGAGAGAGAGAGAGAGAGAGAAAGAGAGAGGCGGGGGGGGGGGGGGGGGGGGGGGGGGAAGAGAGAGAGAGAGAGAAAGAATGGAATCAACCCTATTTCCATATAGAGATGAACTGCCACATCCTGTGGAGATAATGGGAGCAGATTATTATCTGAGTTGGAATTATATCCAGTGATAATTTCCTAGTTTGTGGATTTTTTGCCTTCAAGAATTATACAAAGACTAGTATAAAACCCAGTAGAAAAACTTGGTGAGTGTCACCTACTGCTGAATGTGTCAATGTGTGAGACACAAGAGGAAAGACAGCAGCAGACCCTCAAAATTTTTTTTGCAGGGAACCCTCTGTCTCTGATTGCTGAAGTAAGTGAAATCAGCAAAGCTGGATAGGAAGCAGGGCAGCTTCACAGATAAATCACAGTACACTGGAATCTCAAAACCTACCGTTGACCTGCTGAATCAGCACTACTGGAGTCATGAATTGAAAATTGCAAAGCCTGCGAAGGTCCACCATCTACTCCTCATGGACAAGAGAAAAACTGTGTTTTTTTAAAAAACTTTTTTTTTAACTCACTTCTTATTTCTAATCTGCATGAATGTATATACATGTGTTTTATAATTTTTATTGTGTTTAGTAGAGAATAAACATATCGTTCATTTCATTGGAGAAAGCCTTGTTAAATTGGCCCCTTAATATTGGGACCGTGAAAAGGTATCTACATGGGAAGTGATCTTCTTTTGAATTAATCTTGTAACCAACCGAGAGGGTTGCGAAGAAAGCCTCCTCACCTGGGGAGTAACAGTTTGGGGGTATCCCAGCTGGAATTGGACAAATTAAGGTATCTCGTCCAGGATTACAAATTTGGCAAACCTCATCTGGGGCCCAGTCGTAACAACCAAATTTATTGTATTTTCATAAAATGATATAAATCAGAACTACATAGCTTAACTCTCAAGGTAAAGAACAGCAACTAAAACCTAAATGTAAAATTTGTGTTAGCACTATTAATAACTCTAAGTGGTAGATGTTTAAAATTGGAAATAAATGAGCTGTTTCACTGACATCTGAGCAGTATGTTACTTCCCGTTGCCATACAGTTGTGTGGAAAAAAATCATTGTGGTGCTTAAATTAAATAATCATCATATCAATAGGAATTTTCACAGCAGAATGGACAACATAGCAGCATACACACTTTGCTTCTGCCACCAGTTATATAAAGAATTATCACATTCATAATTTGGAGCATCAAAAATTGACTAAAATCAAGTAATAAACAGGTTAGCCCATACATCCCACTTTGCCCTTGAAATTCCACTCGCTTTCTCCCTTAAATGTTTTGCACAGTTCTCAATGCCTTTGCCGTTTTCATCTGCTATATCAATGTTTGTGTTTGAAACAGGGAAAATTGTGCAGTGACCAAGGATGGTTGGAGTTACTGGCAAGAGCTCCAAAATCTGCGCCGTTTATACAAGTTTTGGCTTTATTTCTATGGTGACCTAGCCCTTAGAGGCAACAGCCATTAAACCTTTAACCACTTTTCTGAATATTATGAATGTTAAATAGTCATTTGGTAGTACGGAACTTGAAAGAACATACCATGTCGAAGCTTTACATTTTGCACTCCTCAGGAAATTTGCAAGAGTAGCAGATGTAAAGGGAACAACAATTTATACTTCATGAGAATAAAATGTTGATTAGTTGGCAGGTATACTCTGGTTGGTAGGGGCATTGCCATGGAGAGTATACCAGATAACTGATGATTGACAGTTAACTGCCAAACTTTGTTAAATTCAAACTAGACAGGTTGACTCTGATTGGTCAATGCATTGCCCTGAGGAATGAACCAGACAATGGCTGTCACCTATTTTGTTCAGTTGAAACAGATGCAATGTGTATGTATGTTATTTCTGTCTGCAAAGAGCAGGGCTCTGTGTAGTATATATGTAGCTTCTAACACACGTAAGTGAACCACACTGTGAGCCCAATTGACAATTCTAAATTGGCTGTTAGCATGGGGAGGCAGTGGCATAGTGGTATTGTTATTGGACTAGTAATCCAGAGGCCCAGGGTAATGCTCTGGGGACTGGGTTTGAATCCATCCATGCCAGATGGTGAAATTTGAATTTGATAAAAACAAAATCTGGAATTAAAAGTCTAATGATGACCACAAAACCTTTGTTGTAAAAACGCATTTGGTTCACTGATGGAAGGAAATTTGTCGTCCTTATCTGGTATGGCCTACATGTGACTCCAGATCCACAATAATGTGGTTGACTCTTAAATGCCCCCAGGGGTAGGCAATAGATATTGGCCCAGTCAGTGATGCCCACATCTCACGAACAAATAAAAAAAGAAATCCTTGTCACGCTCAGGATTGTTCAGAAAAGTTGTCCTAATACAAAACCACATATAATGTTGGAGCCTGTGTTTGTGGTTTTGCATGCAGGTGCTGGTTGGGTTTTGTTAGTACCTTGCCTGTTTCAAACAGTCAATGGGACATGCTGTTTGACACCAGCTGCCAGTCTTTGGGACCTATGGTCTACATGCCTAATATCATACTGGCACTGAACTTAATGGACCATATTACTCAATTGTGGGATAGATAGGACATTTTTTTGCCTTGACAGTAACATCCTGTTAGTGATGAACACAATTCGTGTTGCTTCGCCATGTGTCTTTTTGCTGCAATACTCCAAGTGAATGGCCTAGCTTTAAAATATTTTTAACTTAATATTTGAAGAAATTATAATTTCATCACTTGTATTTAAAGCCTGACACCTGGGCAGAATTTTCAGAACAGACGTAAATGTGTCAGGTTCTAACTGAAAATCAGCATGTTTCTCTCCTGAAGCAAAGCCAGTTAACACTCAGTCAAAAAAAAATCATCACCCATCACTCTGGTGGGGCCTGATAGAGCCAGCAGGCCTGGCTCCACAGATATCGGGGCGCCATCTTTAAAAAAATAAACTCCTTCCTACCCCCCAACTGCCATGAAGGACACCCCCTACAAGCATTGGGGTGACATTCCCCTCCCCCCACCATGGAAGTATCAGAGGAGCATTCTTCCCTTCTTTCCCCCCCGCACGTTCATAAGTGTACACCCCTCTCTCTCCCCTCCCGCCCCCTACCACCACATATAAGGTGAAGCCACCCTCCCTTAATGGAGAAAGGTTACACCACTGTTGTGGCCATCACAGCTGTTTTTCATTTTTAGAAAACCAGTAGTGAATCCCATCAGTGTGACATTACACCCAGCCGGGTTGGGGGGGGGGGGGGGGGGGGGGAGTATTCCACGTGTTATGGGAACGGCATTTTCAGAACCCCAAAATGTATCATGGAGTTCAACCAACCTGTCCCTTTAATGTATTGTTGCTTTTGAAGCACACGGCTTGGTCTCCAGGTGTGGTATTACAATTATGGACACGTGGGTTTTTAAACACAAAACAATGTTTATTCCATGAATTCAACTTAACCTTTTTAAATAAACATTGGATTATTTACCACCCCTTACTTCAAAGATGACCCTGAAAATAATACAACACTACATAGTCCCTCAAAATGTTCCTTCAAACCTCCAAAAGAATTAAAACCTTTAAACAGAAACACATCAGGTTAAAGACTACTATTATGAGTTTAAATCACCCAAATTATTCAAAGATAGTCTTTCCTGGCAGAGATCACAGCAAATCCAGCTTACTGCAAAACACAGACACACCCAAGCTCTTTTCCTCAAAACTGAAACCAAAACACTGCAAAATGACTGAGCTAAAAACCCAGCTCCACCCACACTCTGACCACTTCAGTAATATGAGCTGCTCCATTTCTTAAAGGTACATTGCTTAAACATCCATTTCTTAAAGGTACTCTCACATGACACACGGGGTAGTACGCTATGGAATTTTCTGGCCATGAACCTGATCACGTCACCAGAGGGGGTGGGGAAGATCTCAAACCGAGAGATTTCATGAGATTTTGCGACCAATATGGAATTTGTGGCCGTGGCTGTCGGACTCTGCTGTGTTTTCAGATGCCCATCAAGGTTAATTACATAGTAATTGAGAATATTCTGAGGGGGATTTAGGGAGCTCAGTTATGTGAGAAAGCGAAACGTATTTAACCAGACACTGGGGAATCAGATACAAATATCAAAGTATTCAATTACATTTTTAATAGAATGAAGGACGGCACAAAGGATAAACATCTTAAAGTTGTCAGCGAACAGCTGTCATGAAAAGGCAATGTATTATAATTAAAGATAATCTCCTTGATTTGAGGATAAGATCACTGATCAAGGTTCGCAATCAAACAGGAAATTGTCATTTACAACCTACTTTATTCCTGCTTGCCCTGAAATATCAAACACAGGGCACTGCATGTTAATCTATGTAGGTTGGAGCCTGTGATCCAAAAGCCAAAATTTCAGCTGAAAATATGAAAGATCCGTTCATCTGCCTGACCACTGAGCTGATTGCTCATTGCTTGCTGGTGGAGTACAGAGATAAGATGCAGGGCGGGATTCTGTGATCCTGAGGCTAAGTGTTGACGCTGTTGTAAACGCTGTAGCGTTTCTTGATGGCGTCAACATAGCCTCAGGATCAGCAATTCTGGCCCCTACAGGGGGCCAGCAAGGCACTGGAGTGGTTATGGCCGCTCCAGCTGCTGATCCTGCCATGAAGTAGGCGCCGCGGGGTCCGCGCATGCGCAGTGGCGCCGGCGCCAACGCACGCATGCGCAGTGGCTCCCTTCTCCGCGCCGGCCCTGACGCAACATGGCGCAGAATTACAGGGGCCGGCGCGGAAGAAAGGAGGCCCCCAGCCAGAAAGGCCGGTCCGCCGATTGGTGGGCCCTGATCGTGGGCCAGGCCATATCGGACCCCCCCCCCCCCCCCCCAGGGGTAGGACCAGCTTCCCCCCCCCCCCCCACACACAGGCTGTCCCCCGACCCTTCCACGCCGGGGTCCCGCCGGCTGAGAGCAGGTGTGTACGGCACCGGCGGGACTTGTTTTTTTTTACGACAGCCGCTCAGCTCATCCTGGGCCGAGAATCAGCCGGGGAGGGAGGGCCGTAGATCGGCCCCCGACCGTTGCCGCGCCAACCATGAATTTCAAATACTTTAAAAAATAACTTTACACTCAGGAAAACCACGCATTATACGTAAGCATTGCTAAATTTGTTTTTTTTCTTGATCCTCCCATTTTTAAGTTAATTTCCAAGCCTGGGTCAGTTTAAAATGGAGAACTGGGGCTGGACCAGAGAATCCCCGCAACATGCTGCCTAAATCGGAAACCTCGCCAGGTACCAAACGGTTAGCGATCTAACTGGCTCGCTCCCGTTGGCAGATTCCAGAACCTGACTAGGTGTGGTGAGAAACAAATAATCACCAACCAACACCACCCTCCATCTCATTAACGAGATGGTCGCCATATCCAACGGCCTCCTGGAATTTAGCCAGCTTGCTGGCAAGAGGTCCTGTGATCTGACTGGTCTACACAAATAAGAACCAGGTGGAACAGCAACTGGAGGGTCTCCCAGGCCATTTGAGGGTCTGGTGTTCAGGGATAAGGCAGGATGCCACTCTGGTTCTTCTTGTGGCACTCAGACACCTTGGCACTGTCCAGTTGACACATTGGCACTGCCACCCTGAGATTGCCAAGGTTCCAGAGTGCCAATGCCAGGCAAACAAGAGCATTTCCAGGCCACAGGGTGGAAGGGCACAGGTGCTCAGTTGTCATGGTGGCACTGCCATGGGCCAGGGGCTGAGGGGAGTGATGCCTGTGAAAGGAAGGGATAGGGAGGTATGAAGGGTGGTGGGTTCAGGGCTGGTATGAAGGGGCCTCCGGAAGGTTGGGGGGGGTATGAAGGGTGGGTGTCCAGGAAAGGAGAGGGACCCAAAGAGGGTTTGGGACAGCCTGAAAAGGGGGTCCTCAGCGACCTCATCTCGGGGTGTCCTCATTTGGGGGGATGTGGCATAGTGCCCGTGTTTGTGGGGGGGGGGGGGGTGGAGGGCGGCATGGTAGCACAATGGTTAGTATTGTTGCTTCACAGTGCCAGGGTCCCAGGTTCGATTCCCAGCTTGGGTACTGTCTGTGTGGAGTTTGCACGTTCTCCCTGTGTGTGTGTGAGTTTCCTCTGGGTGCTCCGGTTTCCTCCCACAAATCCCGAAAGACGTGTTGTTAGGTAAATTGGACATTCTGAATTCTCCCTCTGTGCACCTGAACAGGCACGGGGGGGGGGGGGGGGGGCAGGAATCTCCCAGCCCTTGGCCAGGCCGGAGAATCCCTGCGACTGGGCCACGCCGCCCCGACGCCGACACGCGATTCTCCGCAGATCGGCACCATTGGCGCTGGCGATTCTCGGCCCGGGATGGGCCGAGCGGCCGCTGTTAAGACGCTGAGTCCCGCCGCACCGTTACACCTGCTCGAGCCGGCAGGAACTCTGCGTGCAAGGGTCGGGTCGCGGCCTGTGTGGGTGAGGGGGGCTTCGACCCTGGGGAGGCCCCGATGCGGACTGGCCCGTAATCAGAGCCCACCGATCGGCAGGCCGGCCTCTCTGACCCCAGGCCTCATTTCCTACGCGCCGGTCCCTGTATCCCTGTGCCATGTTGTGTCGGGTCGCCGCGGAGAAGGGAACCACTGCGCATGCATGGATCCCGCAGCGCACAGTTCGCGTTGGGATCGGCAGCTGGTGCGGCATGAACCGCTCCAGTGCCATGCTGGCCCCCTGTACAGGCCAGAATTACTCTTGGCAGCGGCCCGTTCACGCCATCGTAAAACACGATGGCGTTTACGACGGCGTGGACACGGCGTGGGAGATTCCTGCCCCCATGTGGCGACTAGGGGATTTTCACAGTAACTTTATTGCAGTGTTAATGAAAGGCTACTTGTGATAATAATAAAGATTATTATTATTGCCCATGGGTGGATGGAATGGGGGACCCACAAGCTACCTCGGGTTCAGAGCACCCTTTCAAATTAGCGGTCCGATCTCTGAGGAGCCATTCTGGCCAGCAAACTCAGTTCCACAGTGATGAAAACAATTCCAAGTATGGACTCTACCAGAGAGGAATTCACAAGAGCCCAAAAAAATTACCAAGTGGCGTTAGATAGCGGCCATGAGCTCACCAACGCTGCCTTCAAGGAGCCCGTGGGAAACGTCGCTCGTTACGGCACTTAGAACTTGTCCCGTTAAATCGCACCCAGGATATGCAAAAAAGTTACAAGTTTTGATGAGGAGACTTTCTCCTTTTCAGGGGCACTTTAAAGTGAGGCACTGAGATTAATTATCTTCCTGGAAAATTTCTAGTAAATCATTTGCCAATATACGGCTTGTGTAGAGCACTTAATTCACGGCTTTCATCTCTATCACCATCAGCTCTGTAACCTTGAGTACTTTGATACTTTTCCTTGATAATGGGCTGGATTTTGTTATCAATGGCACACAAGCCATTTGCTGGACTTGCACTGGCCGAGAGACTTCCTATGGGCTGGTGCACTTGAAGCTCCAACGGTGGCACAGTGGTTAGCACTGCTGCCTCACAGCTACAGGGGCACGGGTTCAATTCCGGCCTCGGGTGACATCTGTGTGGAGCTTGCACTTTCTTCCCGTGTACATGTGGATTTCCTCCGGGTGCTCCAGTTACCTCCCACAGTCCAAAGATTTGCAGCCTAGATGAATTGGCCACCCTAATTTGCCTCTTAGTGTCCAAAAGGTTAGGTCGGATTACTACATTTAGGAGCATAGGGTGGAGGCGTGGGTTTAAGTAGAGTGCTCATTCCAAGGGTCAGTCCAGACTTGATGGCCTGAATGGCCTTCTTCTGCACTGTAGATTCTATGGTTCCGTGATTCTAAGAGTCATCCAGACTAGAAATGTTAGCTCCGCTCTCTCTCCACAGATGCAGTTGGGCCTGTTGGGATTTTCCAGCATTTTCTGTTTTTATTTCGGATTCCAGCATCTGCAATAATTTGCATTTATCTTAATGAGTTAGAATGTTGATTTCAGTATCAAATTAGGTATATAAAGGGAAATAAAGCAAAGAAAGGAAAGTTTGGATAAAGATAAAAGAGATGGAAAGAAAACAGTAATAATAGGTTCAGAAACATTTCCAACAATGATAAAGTCTGAAGTAACATGATTTGCACATGTAAAAGGAAATTTAGAAGATTAGAGTACCCAATTCTTTTTTTACCAATTTAGCATGGCCAATCCACCTACCCTGCACATCTTTGGGTGGTGGGGGTGAGACCAACGCAGGCAGTGGGAGAATGGGCACATGGTAGCACAGTGGTTAGCACTGTGGCTTCATAGCGCCAGGGTGCCAGGTTCAATTCCCCGCTGGGTCACTGTCTGTGCGGAGTCTGCACATTCTTCCCGTGTCTGCGTGGGTTACCTCTGGGTGCTCCGGTTTCCTCCCACAGTCCAAAGACGTACTGGTTAGGTGGATTGTTCATGCTAAATTGCTCTTAGTGTCCAAAAAGGTTATGAGGGGTTATTGGGTTACGGTGATTGGGTGGAAGTGAGAGCTTAAGTGGGTCGGTGCAGGCTTGATGTGCCGAATGGCTTCCTTCTGCACTGTATGTTCTACATCTACACGGACATCGAACCCGGGTCCTCGGTGCCGTGAGGCTTCACAAAAGTAAATTTCAGTGCCAAAGAGGTTGTTTTAAATATAATTAATACTTATCATACTGTTAAAGAATATTTTTACATGAATGTAATGCCCTAACTTTTCTGATAAGTTTAGTTGCTAACTTTGAGGTAAATGCAATAGTTTCATGGCCGTATATGAATGTGAATGGTGAGTCACTTGGTATCACATAGATTTTGGAGGAGCAGATGATCTCAGAGAACAGCTCATTGATACCTGCATTTAACTGTTCACATATGGTTCCTGGAAGTTGCCATCTGATTTCCACCTCACTGTTATTTCTACTGTAAGATCCGGTCCTTCATACAGCTAAAAATGACCCCCTCCAAATGCAAATTTGGAGAGGCGAAACCTTGGATTGTACATCTTGGTACTTTTCACATTCTCGGCTGGACACGCTATTAAAATGTCACCCGCCCACCACTGTGGTTTACTCAAGCCTTATGCAAACACAGTATAATAATGCCCTTCAGATCCAGAAATAGCAACACAAGTTGCGCTTTCCTTTTGGAAGATCTGATTGTGCACTCGTCCCCATCATTAACAGTTTTATTGAACTGCACCTATTGTACACTTTTCCTGTTGAATGCCACGGAGGAACAACATCTAACTTTTAGCCCAATGTAAGCAGACAGTTGAGAAAACTAAATACAGGTTCGTGACATCTCTGAGACATTTATTCCCAATGTAATTATAGCTTCTTCCAAAAAAGGTTTTTCACAAATAACTTGTGACTAGCTGCTGGAAACCAGTAGCTGCTTCCTGATCTCCACAAAACTACCATGGCCACTAACACTGAAAAAAAGAACTGTTTTCCATTTTAATATGGAGCAATACATTTTTTGCATGTTCCTTTATTATATTTTATTTTTGCATTGAATGCCTATAATTAATAGTACCAAAGGAAAACATACATCTAGTGCAAGGCCATCTGAACTATGGCACATAGGATATTCCCATTCCTGAAACTCAGGCAACATATTTGCACTTGCATTTCTTATTTGATCATTTTTTAAAAAAAATAATTTTTATTGGAATTTTTTACAGAAAATATAAAAATATAACAAGTAATAATATGCAACTAACTGCCCCATAATACCCACAAATCCCCCCAAACCGTAACATCACATGTATCACACTCCCCCCACCCCCCCCAACAAGAAAACTTAACCATAAATTAAAATGAAATAAATCAAATTTAAATAAAATAAACAAACATAGTCATCGTCTCCGTCCCCCCCCCCCCCCCCCCCCCCCCGGTTGCTGCTGCTACTGTCCCAGTACCCTATCGTTGAGCCAGAAAGTCAAGGAAAGGTTGCCACCGCTTAAAGAACCCTTGCACCGATCCGCTCAGGGCGAACTTGACCTTCTCTAGCTTAATGAAGCCCGCCATGTCATTGATCCAGGTCTCCACGCTTGGGGGCCTCGCGTCCTTCCATTGTAGCAAAATCCTTCGCCGGGCTACTAGGGACGCAAAGGCCAGCACACCGGCCTCTTTCGCCTCCTGCACTCCAGGCTCTACCCCAACCCCAAAGATCGCGAGTCCCCATCCTGGCTTGACCCTGGATCCCACCACCCTTGACACCGTCCTCGCCACCCCCTTCCAGAACTGCTCCAGTGCCGGGCATGCCCAGAACATATGGGCATGGTTCGCTGGACTCCCCGAGCACCTGACACACCTATCTTCACCCCCAAAGAACCTACTCATCCTCGTCCCAGTCATGTGTGCCCCATGCAGCACCTTGAATTGAATGAGGCTAAGCCGCGCACACGAGGAGGAAGAATTAACCCTCTCCAGGGCATCAGCCCATGTCCCGTCTTCGATCTGTTCCCCCAGTTCCCCCTCCCACTTTGTTTTCAGCTCTTCTACTGACGCCTCTTCCACCTCCTACATAAGCTTGTAGATATCGGATATCTTCCCCTCCCCGACCCAGACCCTCGAAAGCACCCTGTCACTCACACCCCTCGCGGGGAGCGCAGGGAATCCCTCCACCTGACGTCTAGCAAATGCTTTTACCTGCAGATACCTGACCATGTTCCCTGGGGGGAGCCCAAATTTCTCCTCCAACTCCCCCAGGCTCGCAAACCTTCCATCGATAAACAGGTCCCTCAGCTGTCTAATGCCCGCTCTGTACCATCCCTGAAATCCCTCATCCATGTTCCCCGGGACGAACCTATGGTTCCCCCTTAACGGAGCCTCCACCGAGCCCCCCACTTCTCCCCTATGTCGCCTCCACTGCCCCCAAATCTTTTTTTTTTAAATATAATTTTTATTGGAATTTTTTACAGAAAATATAAAACGTAACGACAAACAATGAAATGCAACAAAATAACCCATAATAACTGTATCACCCCCAGACCGTATCGACGCATGTATCCCATGCCCCACCCCCCCAACCCCAATGAACAACAGAAGAACTTAAAATAAATTTAAATTAAATAAACAAACATAGTCATCGTCCGCCCCCCCCCCCCCCCACACCTTTTCCCTCCCCCTTCCCCCCCCCCCACCCCCCCGGGTTGCTGCTGCTACTGTCCACGTACCCTATCGTTGAGCCAGAAAGTCGAGAAAAGGTTGCCACCACCTAAAGAACCCTTGTACCGACCCTCTCAGGGCGAATTTGATCTTCTCTAGCTTAATGAAACCCGCCATGTCGTTGATCCAGGTCTCCATGCTTGGGTGCCTCCCATCCTTCCATTGTAGCAAGATCCTTCGCCGGGCTACTAGGAACGCAAAGGCCAGCACACCGGCCTCTTTCGCCTCCTGCACTCCCGGCTCCACCCCAACCCCAAAAATCGCGAGTCCCCATCCTGGCTTGACCCTGGATCCCACCACCCTCGACACCGTCCTCGCCACCCCCTTCCAGAACTCCTCCAGTGCCGGGCATGCCCAGAACATATGGGCATGGTTCGCTGGACTCCCCGAGCACCTGACACACCTGTCTTCACCCCCAAAGAACCTACTCATCCTCGTCCCAGTCATGTGGGCCCGGTGCAGCACCTTGAATTGGATGAGGCTAAGCCGCGCACACGAGGAGGAAGAATTAACCCTCTCCAGGGCATCAGCCCATGTCCCGTCTTCGATCTGTTCCCCCAGTTCCCCCTCCCACTTAGCTTTCAGCTCCTCTACTGACGCCTCCTCCGCCTCCTGCATAACCTTGTAGATATCGGATATCTTCCCCTCTCCGACCCAGACCCCCGAAAGCACCCTGTCGCTCACCCCCCTCGCGGGAAGCGAAGGGAATCCCTCCACCTGCCGCCTAGCAAATGCCTTTACCTGCAGATACCTGAACATGTTCCCCGGGGGGAGCCCAAATTTCTCCTCCAACTCGCCCAGGCTCGCAAACCTCCCATCAATAAACAGGTCCCTCAGCTGTCTGATGCCCGCTCTGTACCAACCCTGAAATCCCCCATCAATGTTCCCCGGGATGAACCTATGGTTCCCCCTTAACGGAGCCTCCATCAAGCCCCCCACTTCTCCCCTATGTCGCCTCCACTGCCCCCAAATCTTGAGGGTAGCCGCCCCCACCGGACTCGTGGTATACCTCATGGGAGGGAGCGGCCGCGGCGCCATTACCAGGGCCCCAGGCTTGTATCCCCACAGGACGCTCTCTCCATCCGTTTCCATGCTGCCCCCTCCCCCTCCATCACCATCGACACATTGGCCGCCCAGTAGTACCCCTAGAGGTTGGGCAATGCCAGCCCCCCCCTCTCTACCCCGCTCCAAGAAGACCCTCTTCACCCTCGGGGTGCCATGCGCCCAAACAAATCCCATGATGCTGCTGGTCACCCTTTTAAAAAAGGCCCTAGGGATAAAGATGGGCAAGCACTGGAAGAGGAACAAGAACCTCGGGAGAATCGTCATTTTGACGGATTGCACTCTACCCGCCAGCGATAGCGGCACCATGTCCCGCCTTTTAAATTCCTCCTCCATCTGTTCCACTAGTCTGGTGAAGTTAAGTTTATGGAGAGCCCCCCTACTCCTGGCCAACTGCACCCCCAGGTACCTGAAACTCTTCACTGCCCTCCTGAAAGGGAGCCTCCCAATTCCCTCCTCTTGATCTCCCGGGTGCACTACAAATACCTCGCTCTTTCCTAAATTTAGCTTATAGCCCGAGAAGCCCCCAAATTCCGCTAACAGCTCCATCAGCCCCTCTGGGTCCGCCACATATAACAGCAGGTCATCCGCATACAACGATACCTGGTGCTCCTCCCCACCCCGCACCAGACCCCTCCATTTCCCTGACTCCCTCAACGCCATGGCCAGCGGCTCAATTGCCAGTGCAAAGAGCAGGGGGGACAGGGGACACCCCTGCCTGGTCCCTTGATAGAGCCTAAAGTACTCCGATCTCCTTCCATTTGTGACTACACTCGACATCGGAGCCGCGTAAAGCAGCCTCACCCATTTAATGAATCCCTCCCCAAATCCAAACCTCTCCAGCACCTCCCACAGGTACCCCCACTCAACTCTATCAAACGCTTTCTCTGCGTCCAGCGCCACCACTATCTCCGCCTCCCCCTCCACTGCCGGCATCATAATAACGTTGAGCAGTCTCCGCACATTCGTGATGAGCTGCCGCCCCTTGACAAATCCTGTCTGATCTTCATGAATTACCTCTGGCACACAATCCTCTATCCTGGTAGCCAGGATCTTCGCCAGCAACTTAGCATCCACGTTAAGGAGCGAGATAGGCCTCTATGATCCGCACTGCAAGGGGTCCTTATCCTGTTTTAGAATCAAAGAGATCAGTGCCCGCGACATCGTCGGGGGCAAAGCCCCCCCCCCATGCCTCATTGAAGGTTCGCACCAACAGGGGACCCACCAGGTCCGCATATTTTTTGTAAAAATCCGCCGGGAACCCGTCCGGCCCCGGCGCCTTACCTGACTGCATTTGTCCAATCCCCCTGACTAGCTCCTCCAACTCTATCGGCGCCCCTAGCCCCTCTACCAGCCTCTCTTGAACCCTTGGGAAACATAGCCTGTTCATGAAGCTCTCCATCCCCTCTCTTCCCCTCGGAGGGTCTGACCGGTACAATCCCTCGTAAAAGTCCCTAAAGACCCCGTTTACTTCTGTCCCCTTCTGCACTACATTTCCACCCCCATCCTTCACTCCACCAATTTCCCTAGCCGCATCTCGCCTACGGAGCTGATGCGCCAACATCCTGCTCGCCTTCTCTCCATACTCATATACCGCGCCCTGCGCCCTCCTCCACTGTGCCTCCGCCTTTCTGGTGTTCAACAAGTCAAAATTGGCCTGCAAACTGCGCCGTTCTCCCAGCAACCCTTCCTCCGGTGCCTCCGCATATCTCCTGTCCACCTCCAGGAGCTCTCCCACCAGTCTCTCCCTCTCCTTCCTCTCCCTCCTTTCCCTGTGGGCCCGGATGGAGATCAGCTCCCCCCAGATCACTGCTTTCAGAGCCTCCCAGACCATCCCCACCTGGACCTCCCCCGTATCATTGGTATCCAGATACCCCTCAATGCTTCTCCGAACCCTCTTACACACCTCCTCCTCCGCCAGCATCCCCACATCCAGGCGCCAGAGCGGGCGCTGGTCCCGCGCCTCTCCCATCTCCAGATCAACCCAGTGCGGGGCATGGTCTGAAATCGCTATGGCCGAGTACTCGGCATCCTGCACCCTCGGGATCAATCCCCTGCTCAGGTCAAAAAAGTCTATCTGGGAATAAACCCTATGGACGTGAGAGAAAAAGGAATACTCCCGCGCTCTCGGTCTCCCAAACCTCCAGGGATCCATCCCTCCCATCTGGTCCATGTATCCCCTCAGCACCTTGGCCTTGAACTGGACCGGTCCAGTGTGGGATCCAGCACTGTGTTAAAATCTCCCCCCATGATCAGGCCCCCTGCCTCCAGGTCCGGGATGCAGCCCAACAATCGCCTCATGAAGCCAGCATCGTCCCAATTCGGGGCATATACGTTCACCAGCACCACCTTCTCTCCCTGCAGCCAACCCTTCACCATGATATATCTGCCCTCCTTGTCCGACACCACCTCAGCCGCCTCAAACGCCACCTTCTCTTCCCCACCAGGATTGCCACCCCCCGGTTCTTTGCGTCCAATTCTGAATGATAAACCTGCCCCACCCACCCCTTCCTCAGACGAACCTGGTCCGCCACCTTCAGGTAGGTCTCCTGGAGCATAGCCACGTCCGCCTTCAACCCCCTTAGATGGGAAAACACCCTGGTTCTCTTAACCAGCCCGTTCAGCCCCCTCACGTTGCAGGTATTCAGCCGGATCAGAGGGCAACCCGCCCCCCTCCCCCGCCGACTAGCCATAGCTTGGCAGATGTTCGCCCCAGGCCAGCACACCCCGCTCGACCCGTTCCCCATGGCGATAACACCTCTCCTCTTCCCCTCAGGCCCCCATCGGCGCCTTCCTAGTCGTTCCAGCAGCAACCCGGTATCCCCCCCCCCCCCCCCCCCCCCCCCCAGGCTAGGACCCCTCCTAGCCGCGACGCACCCTCCATGGTACTTCCGTGAGTCAGCTGACTTCTGCTGACCCCGGCAGCTGCCGCCACAACCTATCCCCTCCCTGCATGGGGTCATCCCCCTCTTGCCACACCTCCTTGGCATTGCTGCAGCGCGGGAAAGAAGACCCGTAGAGGCCCCGCCCCCACCGCAAGCTCCACCCCCCTGCCCCCCGCAGCGCGGGAAACCAGAGGAAAGCCCGCGCTTTCACACTGCCACACCCCACCCTTCTGACGCAGTTCCCCAAAATCCAGTTTCACCTCAATCCCCAGCCCCGTACAGAAGAGAACATATAAAACACAAACCCCCAACACTCCCCAGCTAACACACAACCATGCCCAACAAACAAACCCACCCGTAAACAGAGCAAACAGAAAACCAGCATACATAACACACATGTCGAAGTTAAAAAAGTTGAAACAGTTGAAACAAAACAGCCACAGCGGAAACAACGACGGCCAAAGTATGTCCCCAGGCCCTAGCTCGAGTCCAGCTTCTCCGCCTGTACAAAGGCCCACGCCTCCTCCGGGGACTTGAGGTAGTGGTGCCGGTCCTTGTATGTCACCCACAGGCGCTCAGGCTGCAGCATTCCAAACCTGACCTGCTTGGCATGAAGCACCGCCTTCGTCCGGTTGAACCCGGCCCGCCGCTTAGCCACCTCCGCACTCCAGCCCTGGTAGATCCTCACTACCGAATTCTCCCATTTACTGCTCCTCTCTTTCTTGGCCCAGCGCAGCACACACTCCCGGTCACTGAAACGGTGGAACCGCACCCAGCACCGCCCTCGGGGCTCACCTGCCTTGGGCCTCCTGGCCATCACTCTGTGCGCTCCCTCGAGCTCCAGGGGCAAATGGAAGGACCCCGCTCCCATCAACGAACTCAGCATCGTGGTCACATACGCCGGGAGATCCGACCCCTCCAGCCCCTCCGCCAGGCCCAGGATCCTCAGATTCTTTCGCCTCGAGCGAACGTCCAGCTCCTCCAAGCGGTCCTGCCACTTTTTATGTAGTGCCTCGTGCAACTCCACTTTCCCCACGAGGACCACAGCCTCCTCCTCCCTTTCAACGGCCTGCCGCTGCGACTCCCGAATAGACTCCTCCTGGGCCGCCTGGGTCCCAAGCAGCTTGTTTGTAGTTGCATTCATGGAGTCCAGCAGCTCAGCCTTCAGCTCAGCAAAACAACGTAGGAGCGAGGCCTGTTGCTCCTGCGCCCACTTCCACCAGTCCTCGGGTGTTGCGCCGGCCGCCATTTTGTTTTCCTTCCCCCGTTTTTTGGGGGGAGTTGCTGCAGCCTTTTTCTTCGTCCCACTTCGGGTGAGCACCATATAGTGTGGGGCAAGTTCTTCCAGGCACCTTCCCCCACCGGGATGCGTAAAAACAGCGCCGTTTGGGGCCCTCGAAACGGCCCAAAAGTCCCTAAATAGCGGGAGCTGCCGAACGTGCGGCTTAGCTCCGCATAGCCGCAACCGGAAGTCCTTATTTGATCATTTAACTTGTTTGAATATCTTCTTCACTTCTTCAGTATCTTCAGTGCTTTCCTCCCTGAGCCTCTTCCCTGAGCAGATTTACTCCTTGGCACTTTCAACCTCCATCTTAATTCATCATGCTCACATTCCTTAAAGTTTAAAAAAATATATTTTATTAAGGCATTTATAATAAACATCAAATAAAACCACAACCAAGATCAAAAAGATAACCAGAAGAAAACAACAGGAGATCACAACATAACTCTTAATAGCCGACAACTACAGCCCAGCCTCCCTACCGTACCTCCCACCCTCTCTGCCTTCACTTTTTCTTGTTAACCCTTAACCAGCACCCCCCACCCCCATCCCCGCTGACTTAACTGTCCTGGAAGAAATCAATGAAAGATTTCCATCTCCAGGTGAACCCTTCCATCGACCCCCTTAAGGCAAATTTAATTTTCTCCAACCTAAGGAAATCCGCAAGGTCGTTCCCCCATACCCCCACCTTCAGAGGCTCCGAGTCCCTCCACCCAAACAGGTTCCGTCTCCGGGCTACCAGAGAAGCAAAGGCCAGAACGTCAACCTCTCTCACCCCCCTGGACTACCAGGTCCTCTGACACATTCAGGCCCTGATACACTGAAAATTCTGCACTCGGGACCACCTTCACCCCCAGTACCTCTGACATCACATCAGCGAATCCTCGCCAAACTTCGTGCAACTTCGGGCAGGTCCAAAACATGTGACCATGATTCGCGCCCCCCCCCCCACAAACCACCCACATTTATACCCCACCTCTCAAAAAACCTACCCCCACCCCCCCCCCCCCCCCCCCCCCCCCCCCCCCCGCTGATCAATCATACCCCTTTTTAGGCCAGCCCCTCGCCCATGCCCTACCTGCAACAGTAGTGGACTCGCCAACATTAAGGGCATTTAAATGGTCATTGGATAAACATATGGATGATAAGGGCATAGTGTAGATGGGCTTTAGAGTGGTTTCACAGGTCGGTGCAACATCGAGGGCCGAAGGGCCTGTACTGCGCTGTAATGTTCTATGTTCTATGCCATGTGACCCTCCAGGCCCACCTCCGAATGTCCACCATCACCACTCCCTCCCATGTAACGCCACAGCAACAACACCTTCGCCAGCAGCACCCCCTCACCCTGCTGCCGTAATCAAAACAACAACTCCATCCCCCACTGCTACACAACCCACCCTATTACCCACCCCCCTCCCATTAACTAGCCCGCCCAGCTAGCCTGGCAGCTCTCGCACAAGGCGCCGCCACCTCATACCCCACTGATTCCCCTCCTCATGCTCGCTCACCTCGCAGCAGTGCAGCAATAAATAACAGAAGAAAAAAACAAAACAACAGTCAAAAATGTGCACTTACTCCCTCATCGCTTCAAAACAGCTTGGCGGAGAAGAGTTCCCATCCATCAACCAATGAAAAATACAGTAATTACCAAAGAATAGGAAAAAAGAAACACATTTATCTCCACACCCCTCCTCCACAGTTCAATGTCCTCCTTCATCTGCCAGTCCATTGTCCCTCAAAAGGTCCATCGCCTCCTCTGGTGTTCCAAAATAGTGCTCTTTATTATTTATTTATTTTATTTTATTATGCATTTATAGTACCCAATTCATTATTTCCAATTAAGGGGCAATTTAGCCTGGCCAATCCACTTACATAGCACATCGTTGGGTTGTGGGTGCGAAATCCACGCACACATGGGAGAATGTGCAAACTCCACATGGACAGTAAGTGCTCTTTATTATTAAAGGTCACCCAGAGGCGAGCTGGGTACAGCATCCCAACCTTCACCCCCTTTTTAAAGAGGGAAGCCTTCACCCAATTAAACCCGGCCCTCCTCTTCGCCATTCCAGGCCCAGGTCCTGATACACTCGCAGCTCACTCCCCTCCCAGGTGCATCTCCCATCTCAAGATCTTCTCCTTATCTAGGAACCGGTGAAGATGCACCACCATTGCCCTCCGCAGCTCGTTCACCTGAGGCCTTCTCTTTAGCACCCTGGGTGCTCTGGGCCGGGGGCCGGCCGGGCCAGCCGATACCAGGGGCCGGTCATGGGCCCCCACTCCCATCAGCTTTTCCAGCATTCCAGCTGCATACGTAGCAGCGTCCTCGATGCCTTCAAGCATCCCTACAATTCTCACGTTCTGTCTCAGGGAGTAGTTCTCAAGGCCCTCCACCTTCTCCTGCAGCTGCCTCTGGGTATCTCGCCTCACTCCCACCTCGGCCGCCAGTGAAGCCAACTGCTCCTCGTACTCCCCCACCGCCTCCTCCACTTTCCGGATGGCCTGACCCTGGGACTCCAACCTCTGCTCCACTCGGTCAATTCCCAACTTTAACTGGTCCACTGCCTTGGCTAGGTCCTCATGGGCCTCTCTCCTCTACTGGCTGAACTTCACATTTATGATGCCCACCAGTTGGCCCATCGACCATTGTGGATGCAGCGCCGGCCCTACACCCTCTGCTTTCTTAAGCTGTGGCACACAAAGGTTCTCCTGCTCCAGCTGCTCCCTTCTTCTTGATGCACTTCACGTCTGTGGATCCATCCACCAGTCTGACCAGTGGAATCACACTTCCCTCTGACAAGTTCTACACCTTTTCCAGCAATACATCCAGCCTGCAAACGGGGAAAAGGTCCGAAATAAACAGCCTCGAGCGGGAGCTTCCAAATGTAGGACCGTTCACACCATGGCCACCACCAGAAGTCCACTTTACTCAAGGTTTATTGCCTTACTATCCTCAATTAATCTCTCCCTCTTTATAAACTCCCTAATCCGTAAAAGCTGCTACTGCCTTGAGCTTGCTATCTCGCATGGCTTCAATTTCAAATAAGGCCATCTCCGATTATTTCTATGCATTGTTCTTCAGCTACATCCCCATTCTCACTCACAACATTGCTTTCTTCCATGTCTGTCCATGGAAAGGTCTCTCTCCAAATTAATTTGCAATGGCACGTGGGGAGGGCACACAGGAAAGCCTGGCAGCCTGCCTGCCTGCAGGCTGGGGTAGTGGGTACTTCTGTCTGTGTACCCTGCGTCCAAAATAAGGCACCGGCATAATCAAGGGCCACGCCACTGCCCCCCACCCGCATCTCTTCCTCACTGTAGGAACACTTTGATCTGCCATCCATCCAATCCCCTTCCCCTGACCTTGCTAGGTCCTTGCCTGACTGGCCCAATGATACTACCCCAGTTAACTACATTCTAGGACATCCACGGTTGCTCCTGGTCCAAGGCTTCCTGCAGTTCTGATAGTGGTCACTGTTCCTGATGGCATTGTTGAGTCTGAGGAGTTGACAACCCTCTGATTGTTTGGCATATTTTGGAGGTATAATCCTTGTTCTGAAGGGCTGGGAAGACTTTTAGCAGGCAAGTCAGACCCATTGGAGTTCCCGAAGTACCAGGGCTAGATTGCCACCAGCTCTCCTGCCAGGGACAAACTCCACATCACAGTCATTAAACTTAAGCTCCTAGCATACACCTCAGGTTGTTTTCCACATGTCACAAAGCAATTTGTTCAACTAACCATCCCGATAGACTCATGAGAAGGTCGAGAGTTGCTAAATATATCAAGGTAATAAATCCCACTTCAGAATATAGCTCAACACAGTTAATAATTCTAAAATTGAAACCCTGAATCATTCTCACCCTCTTCAAGAGGCAGAGTAAGTGTAAGTGCAGCATGTCTGATTACGTTTGAGTTTTGTGTGCAATGTTTGTTAGTTAAACTCTACGGCATAAAGCCAGTTTCTATATCTGATCTGTATATGCTGCTTATATTCAGAAATGGTCAGCACTGATATTGTGACAGTACAACAATGACATCTTCTGTCAGCAGTGGCTCAGTCGGTAGCACACTTGACTCTGAGTCACAAGGTTCTGGATTCAAGACCCACTCCTGAATCCTGGGGTTGAGCCCAAAAAGCAAGAGTGATATTTCAGTGCAGCACTGGAGGAGTGCTGCACTGTTGGAGATGCTGTCTTTTGGATGAGATGTCAAACTAAGGCCTTGTCCGCCTGCTTGGGTGGATGTAAAAGATCCCATGGCACCATTTGGAAGACGAGGGAGTGAGTTGTCCCTGGTGTCCTGGCCAACGTTTATTCCACAATCAACAGCACTACAACAAATTTATCATATTGCTGCTTATGAAAGTTTGCTGCGCACAAATTCTTCCATTGCAATAGTGACCAGATTGCAAAAATAGTTTATTGACTGTAAAGCACTTTGAGACTTCTAGTGGTCATGAAAGATACTTTATAAATGCAAGTCTTCCTTTCCATTGTAAAAAAGTATAATTTCCTTCTACAGATATCATTGGACATTGCACTAATACTGGAAACTTGGTAAAAACCAATAAAAACTGTAATTCTCCTGAGCATTGCAATCATTGCCATTTCTGCTAATTGTGCAAGTATTCCACAGTTGTATTAAACTTTCTCACAGCGGGTAAATAGCAAGTAACGTCACTAATCTAATGACATCATGCATAAGTCTTACAATAATATATTTCAAAAGCAATTCACATCATTGCATTCATTTGTTTGTAAACCAGTGAAAAGAACAATTTTCATGGTGGCAGTGCCCCTTAAAGTCCTTGAATGAAACCATCAATAAACATCAACAATATCAAACACAATGGTTAATAGCATCCACTGGTGCTGTGGCTGTCAATTATTAAAGGGATCCCGATTTGAAGAAAACCATACATCCCAAAGGCCTAATATCTCCCACTAAGATGTACGGGCAATTGAGGCAAAAAGTGAACACACATAATTGCAATTATTAGCCCTCATACTTTTGAAAGGCCAATAATTTCAAGAGAGCTAATCAATAGACATTCAGTGTGTGATTATAGACATCAGTGAGTTAAAACTTCCATTAAAATAGTGGACAGAAGGGACAGCATGGTGGCGCAGTGGTTAGCATTGTTGCTTCATGGCACCGAGTTGCCAGGTTTGATCCCGGCTGTGGGTCAATGTCCACGTGGAGTTTGCACATTCTCCCTGTGTT
The DNA here is from genome assembly GCF_902713615.1 of Scyliorhinus canicula. NCBI lineage: Eukaryota > Metazoa > Chordata > Chondrichthyes > Carcharhiniformes > Scyliorhinidae > Scyliorhinus > Scyliorhinus canicula. The sequence continues at coordinate 32,995,838 of NC_052164.1, forward strand.
TGCATGGGTTTCGCCCCCACAACCCAAAGATTAAGGGCAGTACGGTAGCACAGTGGTTAGCACAGTTACTTCACAGCTCCAGGGTCCCAGGTTCGATTCCGGGCTTGGGTCACTGTGCGTGTCTGCACATTCTCCCCGTGTCTGCGTGGGTTTCCTCCGGGTGCCCCGGTTTCCTCCCACACTCCAAAGATGTGCATGTCAGGTGGATTGGCCATGATAAATTGCCCTTAGTGTCCAAAAAGCTTAGGTGGGGTTACTGGGGTACAGGGACAGTGTGGAGGCGTGGGCTTAAGTGAGGTGCTCGGTCCAAGAGCCGGTGCACACTCGATGGTCCGAATGGCCTCCTTCAGCACTGTAATTTATATACGTGGAAGATAGGTGGATTGGCCACGCTAAATTGCCCCTTAATTGGAAAAAATGAATTGGGTACTCTAAATTTATATTTAAGAAAATAGTGGACAGAAGAATATCATCTTAAGCTTTTGCAATCTTAAGTGATCATGCTATTATAAAATGTCATTTCTGGGATTTACTTGTAACCCAGATTTGTCCGCTATCAGAGTGCAAATGACCAATGCAACAGATATCTGCTGATGTTAAGCCATAGCAAATACTTGTGGGACCACCAGCACCATGAGGTCGTCTTAAAAGTTTTTCGAAAGCATTGGAACTAACTGGCACCTGACCAACAACAGCACAGAATGCAGCTATAACTAGTGCTTAAATGATAGCATCTCTCAGTTTCATTTCAGTTTTGCCATATAAAAGCAAATTATTTGTATCAGCTCAGAAGTCAGCACCTTCACCACCATCACGTCTTCTGACACAAAATTGCAGTACTTGTGCATCAGTCGCACCATGCCGACAGCAAGTACAGAGAGTGCATGTTTTATCCTGGGGTGTCTCATGGTGTTGAATCACTTGTGCTATTTATGAGCAAGCCTTGCTTTGCACCTGTTTGAATTTATGGAAAGGTAAAAGATTTTAACATTTGGAACGAAGAATATGAGGGGGGTGGGAGATGCGTAAAGGCTGATAATGAAATGGTTTGTAATCGGAAAGGTGATGAAAGAACATTTGTTTCAAACAGTCTGTTGGAGGTTTAATGTAACGATCAAAGACACCTGCTCATCTGCAGTCATTTTATCTGCAAGCTACATTGTAAACCATCAGCAAGGGTAAAGTTTATTCAATCTGAATGAAGGCCCAATTAGCATCTGATGGAGTGCCATCTGATCACCCCTTCACCTTGTTTTTGGAGGCATCAGATAATCTATAGACAAGCCGTGTTTGATCTAAAGTGGCACCTTTTGATCAGTGAAAAGGACCAGAAAAATAAGGCAGTGGTTGCAGTTTTGATCAGCTGGTAGCAAATATGGCCTCGACTTACACTATCTCAACGAACTCAAGGCTGCATGACATACTCAGTAACATTATTCTTCAGTTGACCGCTTAGTTCTCCAGAACAGTCTTCAAGGTTCCGTCCTCGTCTTTTCTTATCATTCCTTATAAAAATGTGAAGCGAGGTTTCGCCCCAAAGTTGGAGATAGTGGCAGGGGGAGGATTGAGAAGATGACAACATCACTGCAAGCATTTGTGAGATGTAGTCTGATACAGTTAAGGAAGAACTATGGCGCTTAGAAAAATACACGTGAGTAAATTCACTAGATTGCTAGATTGAGGTAGTGCTAATAATTTTTTTCAGTTAAGGGGTAATTTAGAGTGGCCAATTCACCTAGCCTGCACATCTTTTCGGGTTGTGGGGGTGAGACCCACGCAGACATAGAGAATGTGCAAACTCCACACGGACAGTGACCCGGGGCCAGGATCGAACCCGGGTCCTCAGCACCATGAGGCAGCAGTGTGAACCACGGCGCCACCGTGCTGCCCCCGAAATAGGACTGAGAAAGGCCAATTTTCTGCTCTGCACTCCTGTTCAGTGGGACACTGCACTGAGAGTGGAATTCCATTGAATCATAGAACCATTGGATTCCTACAGTGCAGAAGGAGGCCCTTTGGCCCATTAGGTCTGCACTTACCCTCTGAAAGAGCAGCACCCTACCTAGGCCCACTGCCCCGCACCATCCCCATAATCCCACTTAACCTACGCATCCTTGAACGCTATGGGACAATTTATCATGGCCAATCCACCTAACCTGCACCTCTTTGGACTGTGGGAGGAAACCGGAGCACCCGAAGGAAATACACACTGACACGGGAAGAAAATGCAAACTCTGCACCGTCACCCAAGGCCGGAATTGAACACAGGTTCCTGGCGCTGTGAGGCAACAGTGCTAACAACTGTGCCACCATGCCCTGGTAGTACAGAATTAATATATTGCCTCTACCAATCAGAGTCCACTTGTCAACCAGTCAGCACTCTCTTCTCGTGTTGTTGGTATAAATTGTTGGTATTCCTGATGAGTACAAGGTGAAAAGCTTCAGCAGCATGTCTATTTTTTCAGCAACAAAATAATATTTTTCTTTCATCTCTAAAAAAAAGTCATGCTATAGCACCATCAGTATCTCTGGCTCTGCTACTGCCCCTACCTGCAGTGACCTGTTAACAGATCAACTATATTGTTGATGATCTTCACTAGTCAAGGGCTGAAAATCTGCATGCAGCTCAGTAAACAACAGCACACAGCATAAGTGATGAAAGACATTACAAAGAATGAGAGTTTTCTGGCAGAGATGCAAGATAGTAGTTAAATCCAGTGGTTCTGATGACACTGAAAAAGCGACTCTTTCACAGTTACACATAATGAGAGTCCCTTGATTCAATTACTGCCTCGTGTCCTGCTGCTTGCTATCTATTATCCTGTAAAGTCTACATTCATTCCTTTTAGCTGGAACACTCTGGGTAGAAATTCCTATCAAGCGGATGAATAAAATTATTCAAATGTAAAATTATGACTTTTGTGTTGTGTGTTTTTTGTCTTTCATGTGAAGGTAGAGGATATATGTGCTGTGCTGAATCAGTGACAACTTAATGCTATCGTGCTAAACTCATTGCCGACTGGGTGAGTTGAGACTGACCAAACTCATGTTAGGATCCCTGCAGCCTGCAGATAAAGAAGAGTTTGACTCATCAACTTAGCCAATATTTATTATTCCACCAACATCACTAAAAGTAACAGATGATCCGGTCATTATCACAAGGTTGTTTAAGAACAAAATTGGAGTAAGTGATTCATGTGCTTGGACGTTGGACATCAACACTGACCAATGCAGGGATTGAACCTCTGACCGTGTTGCATAGCAGTCTACTCAAACTATCTGAGCTGACCCGTCAACACCATTTTAAATGTCTCCAGTAGCTGTGGTACGATTTGAACTGATGCCTCTGTGACAATTTCCAAGCCCATGGATTGTTAGTCCAGTAGCATTGCTGCCATACTATTTTACCCCATCTCTGACAGAAATCTGATAGCGAGTGTGCACTCAGTGATGGCACCTCCAACAGTGCAATATTCTCTCAGCATTTCTCTTCAAACTCCTCTTTGTCGCACTGCTCAAGGAAATCACAGAGACAGGTCTGCAGGTTTTAGGTTTCCAGCCATGGATGCACGTCAACCTCTCTGGTATTTGTGCCTCCACCAAAGTTACAATATCACAGAATTGTTACAGTGCAGAAGGAGCCATTCGGCCCAGGGTGTATCAGCCTGGGTCTTGAAGTCTCTGAAGTGGGACATGAGCCCACAACCTTCTGACTCAGGAGTAAGAGCCCTCAACAGAGCCACACCTCAGCAGGTTCTTTGCATCAAGTCGAGCAGTTGCCTGGGCATGAAATCCTATCTCTTCCTCCTTCCACTGAAGTGTGATAAAGGCAATCAAAGCACTTGGCCCAGATGGCATTCCAACAGAGATTTGGAAGTGTAATAGCACAGAGTTTATCAACAGCCTTACCACCATCCCCAAGAGTATCTGTGATCAGGAAAATGTTCCCCTGGACCACAAAGATGGCAAAAGCAGTCAGCAACTGGAAGTGGGAAAGATACAAAAATGCATGCAGCAACTATGGAGGAATAAGTTTTCCGTCAATCACAGGAAATGTCATTACAACAATCCTATTGAACCATCTACTAGTCAGCCTCGCATGGTGCCCTTCTGGAATCGCAGTGTTGTTTTAGGATTTTGTTACATTACCGTGATTGGTAATATGTTGTATTCTTTGTCTTTTCTTACAGAATGACCCAATGTAGTGTTGACAAAGAATACACCAATCAAAAGATTGAAACAAAATTAATTTATTATTACACTACTAATTAAATGAAGTTTGCACACTCTACTGAGCTACAGATAATAGTAATTGACATTGAATCTATCTTACAGTATTCAATCTAGTCACTAACTACACTATGATCTAACCTCGTGCTATCTATCTCTAATTAACATTCAATCCGCTCCAAGGGTCTCCTTGTGCTTCTCACCATGCTTCTCCCAGAATTCCCTGAGAGGCTGTCTTATATACAGAGAAGTAGTAACGCCCTCTAGTGTTTGATTTACACATAGATGTAATTACTAACCTTTCACTAACCTGACTAAATACATATCATTACAAGTTTAACCATGATACAGCTGTTATAGTGTTCGCAGCAAGACGACAAGGAAAGTACAGACTGAGACCCAAATCAGGATCTATAAATGCTGTTCATAGACCTAAGTAAATCTTTTTTTTTTTTTTTTTTAAATAATTTTTATTGAAAGAGTTTTTCCGTACAGACATTTACCCCTACTAATTTTTAAATTATTTACAACACAATCCCTCTAGGCAAATGTCCCTCCCTCGCCCGCCCTCTCGCGCGCACCAGTCCTCCCCCCCCCCCCCCCCCCCCCCCCAGGCAACCTTAACAACCAAGGCAGCCTACAGTTTCAGACATGAGCAGCGAGCAGGCTTGCCCGCGTTACAGTCGTGCGTGTCCCCCCACGACCCTTGCTGCCCCCCCCCTCCCCTCCCCCCCCCTCCCTCCCTCCCCCCTCCCCTCCCCCCCCCTCCCTCCCTCCCTCCCCCCCCCTCCCCTCCCCTCCCTCCCTCCCCACCTCCCCTCCCCTCCCTCCCTCCCCACCTCCCCTCCCCTCCCTCCCTCCCCACCACCTCCCCCCCCCCGGGTTGCTGCTGCCACGACCCCGAACGTCTATCTCTGATCTAAAAAGTCAAGGAAAGGTTGCCACCGCCTGGCGAATCCCTGTACCGACCCCCTCAGGGCAAATTTGATCCTTTCTAGCTGAATATAGCTAGCCATATCGTTAATCCAAGTTTCAACGCTTGGAGGCCTCGCGTCCTTCCATTGAATTAATATCCTTCGTCGAGCCACTAGGGACGCAAAGGCCAGTATTCCGGCCTCCCTAGCCTCCTGTACCCCCGGTTCTACCCCGACCCCAAAGATCGCAAGCCCCCATCCTGGTTTGACCCTGGACCCCACCACCTTCGACACCGTCCTTGCCACCCCCTTCCAGAACCCTTCCAGCACCGGACATGCCCAGAACATATGCACATGGTTCGCTGGGCTTCCCAGACATCTGACACACCTGTCCTCACCCCCAAAGAACCGGCTCATCCTTGTCCCCGTCATGTGAGCTCTATGCAGCACCTTAAATTGAATGAGGCTCAGTCTCGCACACGAGGAGGAAGAGTTGACCTTCTCCAGTGCATCCGCCCACGTCCCGTCTTCTATCTGCTCTCCCAGCTCCCCTTCCCACTTGGCTTTCAGCTCCTCCCCCGATGCTGCTTCCGCCTCCTGCATTATCTTGTAGATGTCTGATATCTTCCCCCCTCCGACCCAGACCCCCGAGAGCACCCTATCACTCGCCCCCTTACTGGGGAGCAGGGGAAACCCCTCCACCTGCCGCCTAGCAAATGCCTTCACTTGTAAATATCTGAACATGTTTCCCGGGGGGAGCTCAAACTTCTCCTCCAGCCCTCCCAGGCTCGCAAACCTCCCCTCTATAAACAGGTCCTTCAGCTGCCGTATGCCCACCCTGTACCAGCTCTGAAATCCCCCGTCGATGTTCCCCGGGATGAATCTATGGTTCCCTCTTATTGGCGCCGCCAACAGACCTCCCATTTCACCCCTATGTCGCCTCCACTGCCCCCATATCTTGAGGGTGGCCGCCACCACCGGGCTCGTGGTGTACCTCGTGGGGGGGAGCGGCCATGGTGCCGTTACTAGGGCCCCCAGGCTTGTGTTGCCACAGGACGCCCTCTCCATTCGTTTCCAAGCTGCCCCCTCCCCTTCCATCATCCACTTGCGCACCATTGACACATTTGCCGCCCAGTAGTACCCCGAGAGATTGGGCAGTGCCAGCCCTCCACTGTCCCTACTCCGCTCCAAAAAGACCCTCCTCACCCTTGGGGTGCCATGCGCCCACACGTAGCTCATGATGCTACTCGTCACCTTTTTGAAGAAGGCCCTAGGGAGGAAGATGGGCAAGCACTGAAATAAAAACAAGAACCTTGGGAGGACCGTCATTTTGATTGACTGCACCCTCCCCGCCAGCGACAACGGTACCATGTCCCACCTCTTAAACTCCTCCTCCATCTGTTCCACCAGCCTGGAAAAGTTCAACTTGTGGAGGGTCCCCCAGTTCCTTGCCACCTGCACCCCTAAGTACCTAAAGCTCTTTCCTGCTCGCTTGAAGGGGAGTCTCCCAATACCCTCTCCCTGGTCCCCCGGGTGTATCACAAAAACCTCGCTTTTGCCCAAATTTAATTTGTACCCCGAAAAGTCCCCAAACTCTGCTAATAGTTCCATTATCTCCGGCATTCCCCCTTCTGGGTCTGCCACGTACAGCAGTAGATCATCCGCATACAGCGATACTCGATGTTCCTCCCCTCCCCTAGTCAGTCCTCTCCACCCCCCTGAACCCCTCAGTGCCATCGCCAACGGTTCAATCGCCAGTGCGAAAAGTAGGGGGGATAGGGGACATCCCTGCCTGGTCCCTCGGTGGAGCCCGAAATACTCCGACCTCCTCCCGTTTGTCACTACACTCGCCGTCGGGGCCGAGTAGAGCAACTTCACCCACTTAATAAACCCTTCCCCAAACCCAAACCGTTTCAACGTCTCCCACAGGTACTCCCACTCCACCCTATCGAATGCCTTCTCCGCGTCCAGCGCAACCACTATCTCAGCCTCCCCCTCCACTGCCGGCATCATAATTACATTCAGCAATCTCCGCACGTTCGTGTTGAGCTGCCGCCCCTTCACGAACCCCGTCTGGTCCTCATGGATTACCCCTGGCACACAATCCTCTATTCTAGCTGCCAGGATCTTTGCCAGCAACTTGGCATCCACGTTCAGAAGTGAGATAGGCCTGTAGGACCCGCACTGCACGGGGTCTTTATCCCGCTTCAATATCAGGGAGATCAGAGCCTGCGACATTGTCGGGGGCAGAACCCCCCCCTCTCGCGCCTCATTAAAGGCTCGTACCAGTACCGGTCCCACCAAGTCCACATTTTTCTTATAGAATTCCACCGGGAACCCATCTGGCCCCGGCGCCTTCCCCGCTTGCATCTGACCTATTCCCTTGACTAGCTCCTCTAGCCCTATTGGCGCCCCCAGCCCTTCTACCAGCCCCTCCTGGACCCTTGGGAACCTCAATTTGTTTAGGAAGTCCTCCATTCCCCCTCTCCTTGTCGGCGGCTCAGACCGATACAACTCCTTGTAAAAATCCCTGAAGACCCCGTTCACTTCTTGCCCCTTCTGCACTACCTTCCCGCCCCTCTCCTTCACTCCCCCAATCTCCCTAGCCGCATCTCGTTTGCGAAGCTGGTGTGCCAGCATCCTGCTCGCCTTTTCCCCATACTCATAGACCGCGCCCTGTGCCCTTCTCCACTGCGTCTCTGCCTTCCTGGTGGTCAGCAGGTCGAACTTGACCTGCAGGCTGCGCCGTTCTTCCAGCAGCCCCTCCTCTGGTGCCTCCGCATATCTCCTATCCACTTCCAATAGCTCCCCCACCAGCCTCTCCCTCTCCTGCCTCTCCTTTCTTTCTCTATGCGCCCTTATGGAGATCAGCTCTCCCCTGATCACTGCCTTCAGGGCCTCCCAGACCATCCCCACCTGCACCTCACCCGTGTCATTCAAGTCCAGGTAGCTCTCAATGCTCTTCCGGACCCTTTTACACACCTCGTCGTCCGCTAACAGCCCCACATCCAGCCGCCACAGCGGGCGCTGGTCCCGCGCCTCCCCCATTTCCACATCCACCCAATGCGGTGCATGATCAGAGATCGCAATGGCCGAGTACTCAGCTTCCCGTACCCTCGGGATCAGCCCCCTGCTCAACACGAAGAAATCGATTCTGGAGTACACTCTATGGACGTGGGAGAAAAAGGAATACTCCCTCGCCCTCGGCCTACCAAACCTCCATGGGTCTACTCCTCCCATCTGCTCCATGTACCCCCTCAGCACTTCTGCCGCTGCCGGCCTCCTATTGGTCCTTGCGCTCGATCTGTCTAGCCCGGGGTCCAGCACTGTGTTAAAGTCCCCCCCCATGATCAAGCCCCCTGCCTCCAGTCCCGGAATGAGGCCCAATAGGCGCCTCATAAAACCCGCGTCATCCCAGTTCGGGGCATATACGTTGACCATCACCACTTTCTCCCCCTGTAGCTTACCCTTCACCATCACATACCTACCCTCCTTATCCGCCACCACCTCCTCCGCCACGAACGACACCCTCTTTCCCACCAGAATCGCCACCCCCCGGTTCTTTGCGTCCAATCCAGAGTGGAACACCTGTCCCACCCACCCCCTTCTCAGGCGAACCTGGTCCACTACCTTCAAATGGGTCTCCTGTAACATTGCTACATCAGCCTTCAGTCCCTTCAGGTGTGAGAATACCCTTGATCTCTTGACCGGCCCATTCAACCCCCTCACGTTCCAAGTGATCAGCCGGGTCGCGGGACGACCCGCCCCCTTCCCCTGCCGATTAGCCATGTCCTGTTCCCTGCTCGCCCCGGGTCGACCCTCCCCTTCTGACCCGCTCCCCATGGCGATGTCCCCCTCCCCCCACCTCTCCAGTCCTCCACTTCCCGTTTCTGGTCTTTTCAGCAGCAACCCGGTGTCCCTCCCTAACCCCCCTCCCCCCCCCCCCAGGCTAGGACCCCTCCTAGCCGCGATGTACCCTCCATCGTACTCCCGTAAGTCAGCTGGTTCACGCTGACCCGGCTGCTCCTGCCCCACTCCGACTCCCCCCGGCTCGGGGGGGGGGCCTCCCCCCCCCTTGCCACTCCTCCCTGGCCCCGCTCCAGCGCGGGAAAGGTCGCCATTGCTAGCCACGCCCCGCACTCCTCCCCTCCCCCCTCCTCTGCCCCGCGCGCGGGAAAACAGAGGAAAGCCCGCGCTTTCGCCCTGCCACACCCCACCCCGCCATCTTCAGTTCCACCCCCGTCCCCGTCCATGCCTGTAAAAGAACCCCCCCTAGGAGCCCATATCCCCGATCTGCTCTCCCCCCCGTCCCACCTCCCCAACTTAACATTATAAATAACAGATAAATAACAAATAACAATGTACTTAACAGTCGCCCTCTACCAAACAGCATAAATAACCATAAATAACCATGAATAACCACAATAACAATAACTAAGGGAAGTTGGCAAAGGGGGAAAAAACATCAGAAGAAAAACCACAGCAAGAGTTCAAAATCCAAACAAAGAATTCAGCTGAAAGTACCCGAGCGGCTACGGCCGCCAAGTATCCCCTGGGTCTAATTCGAGTCCAGTTTCTCTTCCTGTACAAAGGCCCACGCCTCCTCTGGGGACTCAAAATAGTGGTGTTGGTTCCTGTAGGTGACCCACAAGCGCGCTGGCTGCAGCATTCCGAACCTGATCCGTTTTGCATGTAGCACCGCCTTCGTCCGGTTGTACCGGGCCCGCCGCTTTGCCACCTCCGCACTCCAGTCCTGGTAGACCCTCACCGTCGAATTCTCCCACTTGCTGCTCCTTTCCCTCTTGGCCCACTCCAGCACTCTCTCACGGTCGCTGAGTCGCTGGAACCGCACCAGCACCGCCCTCGGGGGCTCATTTGCTCTTGGCCTCCTAGCCATGACCCTGTAGGCCTCTTCCAGCTCCAGGGGCGAAGGGACGGCCCCTGCCCCCATCAGGGAGCTCAGCATTTCTGCTACATATCCCGGGAGGTCTGACCCCTCCAGGCCTTCTGCCAGGCCCAAGATCCTCAGGTTCTTCCGCCTCATTCGGGTATCCAGCTCCTCAAAACGGCTCTGCCATTTCAGGTGGAGTGCCTCGTGCACCTCTACCTTTCCCACGAGGACCGTGGCCTCCTCCTCCCTCACAGTCATCTCCTGTTGCAGCTCCCGAATCGACGCCTCTTGGGTCGCCTGGGCTCCCATCAGCCTGGTGGTCGTCGCATTCATTGACTCCAAGAGCTCCATTTTCAGCTCCGTAAAGAAGCGCAGGAGAGCGGCCTGCTGCTCCTCCGCCCATTTCCTCCATTCCTCGGGTGCTCCACCGGCCGCCATTTTGGTCTTCTTCCCCCGCTTTTTTTTGGGAGCTGCTGTTGCTTTCTTTACCACCCCACTCCGGGTACCGACCATAAAGTTGGTCTGGTTCTCTTCAGGGAGCCTTCCCCCACCGGGATTTGTCCTTACAGCGCCGTTGGGGCCCTCCAATCGGCCCGAAAACACCTTTGTAGCAGGAGCAGCCAAACGTGCGACTTAGCTGGTCATAGCCGCAACCGGAAGTCCCCCCTAAGTAAATCTTTTGACAGTGTGAGTCAACCTGGTCTAAGGCAAATGCTCTCCAAGCTAGGATGTCTAAATCAGTTTATTAAAATCCTGTGACTGCAGCACGATGGCACAGTGTTTGTGCCCGTGGTGAGATATACAATGCCTTTGCAGTAACAGCAGTGTAAAGCAAGGCTGTGTCATGGTTCCTCAACTCTTCAAACTCCTCTTTGTTGCAATGCTTAAAGAAGCCAACAGAGACAGCTATGCAGGTTTTAGGTTCCTGTGAGGGATGCATGTCAACACCTCCCCACCACCCCCCACCCCCACCTCCCAGTATTTGTGCCTCCGCCAACGTCACAGTACCACAGATTCCCGCTTTGACAGAGCCATCCAGACTTGAAACGTTAGCTCGCTTCTCTCTCCATACATGCTGTCAGACCTGCTGATATTGTCCAGTATTTTCTGTTTTTGTCACAATATCACAGAATTGTTACAGTGCAGAAGGAGCCGTTCGGCCCATCGTGTCTGCACCAGCTCTCCCAATAGGCATTATGATTCATCACCATTCTCCTGCCTTTTTCCTCATAGCTCTGCGATGTTTCTATTCAAATAATCATCTAATGCCCAGTTAAATGCCTTGACTGAAGCTGCCACCACCATTCTTCCAGATTTACTATAAACTATAGTCAATATTCCTCCATGTTGAACACCAACCACTTGGAGGCAGTGCTGAGGGTGACAAGATTACAGAATGTACTCTGGGTGGGGGACTTCAATGTCCATCTCCAAGAGTGGTTCAGCAGCACCACTGTGGGTGGTACGGTAGCACAGTGGTTTGCACTGTTGCTTCACAGCTCCAGGGTCCCAGGTTCGATTCCCGGCTTGGGTCACTGTCTGTGCAGAGTCTGCATGTGCTCCCCATGTCTGCGTGGGTTTCCTCCAGGTGCTCTGGTTTCCTCCCACAAGTCCCGAAATACATGCTTGTTAGGTGAATTGGACATTCTGAATTCTCTCTTTGTGTACCCGAACAGGCGCTGGAGTGTGGCGACCAGGGGCTTTTCACAGTAACTTCATTGCAGTGTTAATGTAAGCCTACTTGTGACAATAATAAAGACTGTTCGTATTATAAAAGACTTGTGAGTTACCCCTTTATGTTAGCTACCACTCTTTTCTCATAAGACCTCTTCACTTTTTTAACCTGCTTCTTCACCTCACTTCTGGAACTTCTGTAATCAGCTTGCTTCTCAGTTGTATTCTCCACCTGACACCTGTCATTGGCACACTTTTTCTCCTATGCAATAATTCATTTTTCATCCAGGGAGGTCGGGATTTGTTTTCCCCACGCTTTCTTTTTGAGGGAATGAGGGAATCAATCTTGACCGTGCCAGAACCATTTCTTCTTTGAAGGCAGCCCAATATTCAGCTGCACTTTATCGTGCCAACCTTTGATTCCAGTCTAACCAGCTCAGCTCCATTCTTGCCCTATTGAAGTAGCCCCCCCTCCGCCCCAAGCCCAGTTATTTATTCTTAATCCAGATTTCCCATTGTACTTTTCTACCATTATCCTAAACATTACGATATAATGATTACAGTCTCCTAAGTGTTCGCCCACTGACCCTTGATCTGCTTGGCCCATCTCATTTCCAAGCACCAGGTCTAGCAGCACCTCTTTTCCTGCTGGAACTGAACACTGGAAATTCTCCTGAACGCACTGTAGGAATTCTTGTCCTTCTCTGCCCTTTACACCACCACTATCCCAGTCTATATTCAGGCCAGAGGTAGTAATCAGACAGCTTCTACATGTAGCTAAACAGTGCCTTAGCTGCCCCCATCGAGGTGCTCAGTATAAATGATACAAACATGCCCTATGAAAATGAGTCTTCCAAACTTCTGCATTGCAGACCACGTTGCTTGAGAAAATGCTGCAGCTGACTGGCCCATGTGGATCCAGCTGTTTTTTTTATTTCCAGCAGAAATGCAAACATTCGACAAAAGAAATGAAGTGCGGGGTGCGATTTTACTAAAAGGGAACAAAGCCCCATAGCGAGCGCGCTTAGCCGCATGTTTCCAGGAGCTCGCAACACATGGCTATAAAACTGCACTCACGTTAGAAAAGGCGCCTCAGCCCGGAATGTGCAGCCAAGGCCACACATAGCCCTGTTTTGTGCACTGGAGAGCTCCGTTCGCCGGAACTCCTCAGTACAGCAAAAGATCGGGACACAATTTTTATATGGCATCCCAATCTCGAAGGCCCCCAATACAACCCTAGATCCCATCCAAGCGGTAACACATTATGGTAGGGACTCCACCCATCACACTCCCCTAACAGACCCACACAGAGTACCCACAGCCCAATCACCAACACACAACAAATGTCAGCTTGGCAGTGCTAACCTGACACCCTGGCAGTACCCATGTCAGCTGGTAGTGTCACCTGAGGCCCAGAGGGCATACACCTGGGAGATCCCCACAAGTGGCATTCCGTCTGGTCCCCATTTCTGGAAACCAGTGCTGAACAGCACTCGCTCGTGGTTCCCAAGGCAAAGGAAATTGATCCCATGCCTCAGGTAACTCAGAAATCTGCACATTAAAGTGAGACTAGCTGTCTCGCTCTAATATGCAGATTTGCTAAAAAGTGAAACCGCCCACCATGGGTGGGATTTACATTGCAACATCTCGCAATATCGCGTTAGATCTTGCGAGACATTGTGAACCAGGTAGGTCACAGGAGCGGGGTCCCCCAGCTTCTATCAGCCACGCTACGGCGAGCCGCTTTTTGGGTGCAGCGTGGCCATAAAATTGTGCCTGAGATTTGATCTGAACAGAAAGAAGTTGACATACATTTTCCTCCAGCATCTTGGCTTCCTTACATTCATTTCAGGGTCATTTTACTGTAACCCTCGGCATATTGCCAACCCCAGCAGCTTCAACATCGTTATATACTGTTGTGGCTTTAAGATCAGTTCTTAAATCAGTTCCTGTGTCGAGATGCAAAATATCTTCTGGTAATTGGACCAGGACATGGAATTTCAATGCATTTTTTGTAATGTTTTCTGTCGTTAATTGTATCTGTGCGCCCAAGCTTAGGATCAGGAAGGTTAACGAGGTTGTTTAGTCCCAAGTCACAGAAGTGGCAGAAGCAATAAATCAGCACAAATTGGGAATTCTACAGTTTTCCCCTTATGGTTTCTTGAAAGAAATAGTAGCCAAGTAGCACATATAGATTTGTTCAAGAGCACGGTGTAGTGCTGAAACCTGTGCCCTCCTTAAATGCTCTGAATGGTGACAGCTCCATGGCCACCTTCCAGTGTTGCCAACCCTCCAGGAATGGCCTGGAGAAAAATCCTCGGGACATTGGACAAAATTGTTTCTGTTTGCCATTTTCTTTGAATATTTCTCTTTCCCAGATATAAAACTGTTGAAAATGGGAGATAGGAGAGCCGGTTTGGCCGACAGCCAGGCGTCATCTGATTGGGCAGTTGGCTTGCCAATTGGCGTAGGAAGGCAGTACATCACAAGGACGGCTGCGTCGGCTGACTAACGGCAGGAGTGTGGGTCCAAGTCCAAGATTACATTTAATCACAGTTGGCAACCCTACCACCTTCCCCAGCCAGCCGCAACCCGCTCCAATCCCCAATGCCCCCACTGTGGCAGCATGTCAGGAATATCACAGCAGCTCCTAGTGAGATCAGACACTTTGTTCAAGTGCTGTACAACTGCTGTGACTGCAGTTCTTCAATAAAGTTCATCTCGCGCCATGTAGCTTTGGATATATGTAAGCAATAAAGTACGATGACTCAGTAATGAAGCAGTTGGATACTGTAACAGCAGGAACATGAGGGCAATGCTGGATAGGTGAACGAAGGCGGGTTGAATAACCTTTCTGAATAGTAATTAACTTGTGATCTTGCAATTACTGGGAAATAATGTCCGTTTCTTTTCCTATCGAACACTTTTGGTAATAGCTTGAGAGCACTGGAAGTACAATTTGACCTATTTGTGATTTTCAAAAAAATCTCCACACTCTTGAAGTTGTTTCGTTTTTCTCTCCTTCAGGTTTTGCCCATGCCGCTGCAACCAGCTTTTTGCAGCTCCACTCATAACCGGTGCCCAGCAAGAGTGAAAATGGAGTTCCCACCAGTGGTTTTTCTCCCTCTAACCTTGCTGCAATCACTTTGGAATCATTCTCTGCATTGTGCCTCTCTGATGGCTGAAGATGGCAAATTTGACCCCTGAGAAATCACACAAGTTTCCAACCTACAGCTTAGTAAATCATTCCACTAGCGTAATTGGCAGCTGCAAACGCACCTTCGGTATAGCAATAACAAACATTTGTATTCCCATAGCAACGGTTAATGTTGCACATGTAAAGGGAAACACAAGCAAACCTTCTGTCAGTCCGAGCAGTCTCTGATAGTTACCTCATGGTCAAAAATATTTCATACTATAGTTATGTTTTTTTAATTCGTGGTAACTTGATGGTTTAAAAGAAACATTTTCTCTCATGCACGTTTTGATCTGCTATCGAAGAGCATTTGAATTACAACGGAATACATTTAGGTACAGAGGCCTGTATTTTAGCCCATAGGAGAGTTCTGTGCAAGGGTACAAAGTGTGGAACTGTTGTGAGGTTGAGTTGTTAACGGCACAGAAGCAGGTCCTTTGGCCCATCGAGTCCATGCCAGGCGTCTGTGGGCCACTCCAGTCAGTGCCATTTCCTCATGTTTCCTGAGGGATCTACAGAATCTAATTGCAGAGAGGCTTTTTTTTTAACTGTAAGGTTCCTACTGATGTGCAACCTGATTGAATGACTGGAGGCTTTGCAGGCAGGAAGCCTTTTTCACAAGGCCCAAGCGAGCAGGTGCATACATTGAAGGACTGAAAGAGATTGTAGAGGCATATACGTCTGAGTAACAGGGGGCAAAGGGCCCAAATCACAGGGGCAGGTTCTATATTGCAAAATGGGATACGAGCAAGGAGTGAAGTGATCCTTATCATGAGAGTGTTCCAACCACGGGAGCAGGGTGGGAAGTCCATTTGTGGTCTGGTGGGGGTTCTGCGCAGTGGGAGAGATGAATGTAGTCTGAAGAGTGTCCAAAAGGTTTTAGGGCTTTGATAGTGGAGCATGAAGCAGAGAGATATCCTGGGGTTGGGTGTGGTGGAGGGTGTTTATAGGGTAGCTCTTTGAGCCTGGAGGAAACACTTCTGCCCCTCCAGGCCCACAAGCAGTACTATAAAGAATCATAGATTCAGCCCTCCTCTAATCTATTGGGCGTGATACGGTGGAGTAAAGTTAAAGTCCGCTGAACTGTGCATTTAGTGGAGTATTTCTTGGCGGCTGCTGCACTAAGAAATAACCTGATATCCCACCGCACTTTGCCATTTTTCATTGGCGTCGGGGAGTTTTTCACTTGAGGAATTTCTTGCTGGCAATCTTCAAAAGGTTTCTCACACATCAAGGTGCCATTTTGTCCAGCAGCCCTGATCTCGCTCCAGCCCTTTAAGGCCCACGCCATCGGGAACTCGGCCAGTTCTCCTGGGAGAATCTCCGGGGGGGGGGGCCTCTGTCAATTACCCCAGACTTGCGCTGCGTGGACCGCGCGCATGTGATTCGCGGTGATTCTCCGGGGGTGTCGGACCGGATTTTGGTGTAAACACCCATTCTCCGCGCCGAGCACGATTTCGGGGTGAAGGCTCGGTGAATCCTGCCCCATATCCTTGACTCTGTGAAGTATTGGATGCTTCTGAGTCCAGTATTTGGTCTGTTGCAACGACACGGGTAGTGTACCAAGGAATATCAAGGCAAGAACAATTTCTTGTGGCACTGGCGGGGTCGACGTACTTTCCTTAGCAAGAGAAATTCCTGGTGCCTTCTTTAGGGTTATTTCTGTTTCTGCCAACAGTTTGTTTTGTATGGCAGTATTATTCACCCCACACACTCACAGATCTCTCAATATCTCACTAAGGACAGACACAAATTCACAATGTTCAGCCCTTTGCCTCAACCTCACCCCAGAAGCTGCTATCGCTTCCTTGGGGGCACTTGCCATTGAATTAAATTTATATTTCTGCAGAGTCAAAAAGGACTTCGGGTGATAAAGCTTTTTTACTATTTCCATAAGTTCTTCGAAGGTTTTAGTGTCGTGGCAAGTCAACCTCCATATTAACATATAGGTTTGGGCACCACAGGTTGCTAACAGAATTGCCCTCTACTTCTGCTACCCCCTATTTTGTTTGCTCTGAAGAAATATCGCAGACGTTCAACGCATTGAACCCAATCCTCCGAATTAGGGTCGCATGGTAAAAGTTTTCCAAATAGAGGCATTATGACAACTCGCTGACTGCTGAATAGATGTGGTTCCAATGACTTGTACACGAGGTCTGCTCTCCCGTACTCCATGGCTAATGAGAAACACTCTGTTGATCCTTGTCGCCAAATGTGGTATCTTGGAAGGAGTGGCGCCCAACAAACAGAATAGCTATAGAACTATTCATTAACAGAATAACTAAGTACAGAGAATGATCAAGGTGCTCCTGATGGCTTAGACTCCAGTTTTTAGACAGCCTGGGAGAGCCCACACTCAGCCCCAGGATTCCTGATCCGTGGCCTGATTGGCTGAATGGGTCACATGAACCTCTGAAACCCTGCTCCTGAGTGGGGCTCGGTACCACACCCGATATCTCTATAAAACAGCAGAAACAAATCTCATTAAGAGAAACAAACTTCATTGAATGTTATTCATTTTGGTTGGCAAGTGGTATAACAGTCCATGACCCTGACACTTTATTTTGCATCTTTGTCTGATAGCGCAAGGAAGAAAGAAGCAGAAATGGGATATATTCCTCTGAGAGAGGAATTGGGGAGGAAATAAGGAACACAAGCCAATTCCAATGTAAACCTATGTTAAAACTGTTATTTGAAGCACATATTGTGTGAGTTAATTGCTAATTCTTGTTACATAGATACTCATGGAAAGTGAATGCCAATTTATGTTAACAAGTTGTTTTTACAGCAGTTGACACTGAAGTGGTTTGGAAGATTAAATGTAGATTTTCAAACATTCCTCTGACGGAATCTTCCACTCTTGCCCTACATTCTGTAGCAGAGCCAGAATATTCAGAGTGACTCCCACCATGGAAAGGAGGGGAGCAGTTACACGTAATCATTCGTTCCCCGTCTCATTAGCTACGCTTGTGCACAGTTTGGGTCGGGTTCGTGGTGGGCGGGCAGGAGGTTGGCCGCCCCACCATCACGTCCGGGCACCAAACGTAAGAGGCACCTCGACAGGCCTTTCCCAATGGTGCCAGGACCTGAGAAGGAGGATGGGCTGGAAAAGAGAACAAGGCACAACCCCCCTCCGGCCAACCCCCTGCTTCAGCAATACAACTGTGGAGCATCTCTTCGAAGCTGCGCAGGAAAGGCAGGATGTCCTCTTCTCCATGGATAGCCACAGGATGCCCACCCGACTGACCACAATGGCCTGGCAAGTTGTCGCCAGGACCTGTTGGGTCCAGAGGCGGACCACCCTCGCAGTACAGGCAACAGAGGAATGATCACATCCGCGCATCGAGGGCAAGTGAGCTCTTCACTTTCCAAACCCATATCATCATTCATTTTGTGTTTCTGTCATGGGGGATTGGATGTTAGTGGCAAGGCCAGCATTTCTGTTGCCCATCCCTAAATGCCTTTGAGAAGGTGGTGGGCTGCTGCCTTATTGAACTGCTGCAGTCCATGTGCTGGAAGTGCAGCTGAGGGGGTCGGTTAGCTCAATGGCTGGTTCATGATGTGGAGTGACGGCAACAGCGCGGGTTCAATTCCGTACCAGCTGAGGTTATCCATGAAGACCCCGCCTTCTCAACTTTGCCCATTGCCTGAGGCATGGTGACCCTCAGGTTAAATCACCACTAGTCAGCTCTCTCTCAAAAGGGGAGAGCAGCCTCAGGTTCTCAGGTACTGCGGCAACTTGCATTTAATTTCAGTGATTTTCACACAGCCACAGTGAATTACCCAGCCACAGTGAATTACCCAGCCACAGTGAATTACACAGCCACAGTGAATTACCCAGCCACAGTGAATTACACAGCCACAGTGAATTACACAGCCACAGTGAATTACACAGCCACAGTGAATTACCCAGCCACAGTGAATTACACAGCCACAGTGAATTACACAGCCACAGTGAATTACACAGCCACAGTGAATTACCCAGCCACAGTGAAGGTACAGCCACAGTGAATTACACAGCCACAGTGAAGGTACAGCCACAGTGAATTACACAGCCACAGTGAAGGTACAGCCACAGTGAATTACACAGCCACAGTGAATTACACAGCCACAGTGAAGGTACAGCCACAGTGAATTACACAGCCACAGTGAATTACACAGCCACAGTGAATTACACAGCCACAGTGAAGGTACAGCCACAGTGAAGGTACAGCCACAGTGAATTACCCAGCCACAGTGAATTACCCAGCCACAGTGAATTACACAGCCACAGTGAATTACCCAGTCACAGTGAATTACACAGCCACAGTGAATTACACAGCCACAGTGAATTACACAGCCACAGTGAATTACCCAGCCACAGTGAATTACACAGCCACAGTGAATTACACAGCCACAGTGAATTACCCAGCCACAGTGAATTACCCAGCCACAGTGAATTACCCAGCCACAGTGAGTTACACAGCCACAGTGAATTACACAGTCACAGTGAATTACACAGCCACAGTGAATTACCCAGCCACAGTGAATTACCCAGTCACAGTGAATTACACAGCCACAGTGAAGGTACAGCCACAGTGAATTACACAGCCACAGTGAAGGTACAGCCACAGTGAATTACCCAGCCACAGTGAATTACACAGCCACAGTGAATTACACAGCCACAGTGAAGGTACAGCCACAGTGAATTACCCAGCCACAGTGAATTACACAGCCACAGTGAATTACCCAGCCACAGTGAATTACACAGCCACAGTGAATTACACAGCCACAGTGAAGGTACAGCCACAGTGAATTACACAGCCACAGTGAAGGTACAGCCACAGTGAATTACACAGCCACAGTGAATTACACAGCCACAGTGAATTACACAGCCACAGTGAATTACACAGCCACAGTGAATTACACAGCCACAGTGAAGGTACAGCCACAGTGAAGGTACAGCCACAGTGAATTACCCAGCCACAGTGAATTACCCAGCCACAGTGAATTACACAGCCACAGTGAATTACCCAGTCACAGTGAATTACACAGCCACAGTGAATTACACAGCCACAGTGAAGGTACAG
Source organism: Scyliorhinus canicula (assembly GCF_902713615.1). Classification (NCBI taxonomy): domain Eukaryota; kingdom Metazoa; phylum Chordata; class Chondrichthyes; order Carcharhiniformes; family Scyliorhinidae; genus Scyliorhinus; species Scyliorhinus canicula. The sequence continues at coordinate 33,015,812 of NC_052164.1, forward strand.
CCACAGTGAATTACACAGCCACAGTGAAGGTACAGCCACAGTGAATTACACAGCCACAGTGAAGGTACAGCCACAGTGAATTACACAGCCACAGTGAATTACACAGCCACAGTGAAGGTACAGCCACAGTGAATTACACAGCCACAGTGAATTACACAGCCACAGTGAATTACACAGCCACAGTGAAGGCACAGCCACAGTGAATTACACAGCCACAGTGAATTACCCAGCCACAGTGAATTACCCAGCCACAGTGAATTACACAGCCACAGTGAATTACCCAGTCACAGTGAATTACACAGCCACAGTGAATTACACAGCCACAGTGAATTACACAGCCACAGTGAATTACCCAGCCACAGTGAATTACACAGCCACAGTGAATTACCCAGCCACAGTGAATTACCCAGCCACAGTGAATTACCCAGCCACAGTGAGTTACACAGCCACAGTGAATTACACAGTCACAGTGAATTACACAGCCACAGTGAATTACCCAGCCACAGTGAATTACCCCGTCACAGTGAATTACACAGCCACAGTGAAGGTACAGCCACAGTGAATTACACAGCCACAGTGAATTACACAGCCACAGTGAATTACCCAGCCACAGTGAATTACACAGCCACAGTGAATTACACAGCCACAGTGAAGGTACAGCCACAGTGAATTACCCAGCCACAGTGAATTACACAGCCACAGTGAAGGTACAGCCACAGTGAATTACCCAGCCACAGTGAATTACACAGCCACAGTGAATTACCCAGCCACAGTGAATTACACAGCCACAGTGAATTACACAGCCACAGTGAAGGTACAGCCACAGTGAATTACACAGCCACAGTGAAGGTACAGCCACAGTGAATTACACAGCCACAGTGAATTACACAGCCACAGTGAATTACACAGCCACAGTGAATTACACAGCCACAGTGAATTACACAGCCACAGTGAAGGTACAGCCACAGTGAAGGTACAGCCACAGTGAATTACCCAGCCACAGTGAATTACACAGCCACAGTGAATTACCCAGTCACAGTGAATTACACAGCCACAGTGAATTACACAGCCACAGTGAATTACCCAGTCACAGTGAATTACACAGCCACAATGAATTACCCAGCCACAGTGAATTACCCAGCCACAGTGAATTACACAGCCACAGTGAATTACCCAGCCACAGTGAATTACCCAGTCACAGTGAATTACACAGCCACAATGAATTACCCAGCCACAGTGAATTACCCAGCCACAGTGAATTACCCAGCCACAGTGAATTACCCAGCCACAGTGAATTACCCAGTCACAGTGAATTACCCTGTCACAGTGAATTACCCAGCCGCAGTGAAGGTACAGCCACAGTGAATTACCCAGCCACAGTGAATTACCCAGCCGCAGTGAAGGTACAGCCACAGTGAATTACCCAGCCACAGTGAATTACCCAGCCACAGTGAATTACCCAGTCACAGTGAATTACCCAGCCGCAGTGAAGGTACAGCCACAGTGAATTACCCAGCCACAGTGAATTACCCAGCCACAGTGAATTACCCAGCCACAGTGAATTACACAGCCACAGTGAATTACACAGCCACAGTGAATTACACAGCCACAGTGAATTACCCAGCCACAGTGAATTACCCAGCCACAGTGAATTACACAGTCACAGTGAATTACACAGCCACAGTGAATTACACAGCCACAGTGAATTACCCAGCTACAGTGAATTACCCAGCCACAGTGAATTACACAGTCACAGTGAATTACACAGCCACAGTGAATTACACAGCCACAGTGAATTACACAGCCACAGTGAATTACACAGCCACAGTGAGTTACACAGCCACAGTGAAGGTACAGCCACAGTGAATTACACAGTCACAGTGAATTACCCAGCCACAGTGAATTACACAGCCACAGTGAATTACACAGCCACAGTGAATTACCCAGCCGCAGTGAGTTACCCAGCCGCAGTGAGTTACACAGCCGCAGTGAATTACCCAGCCACAGTGAATTACACAGCCACAGTGAATTACACAGCCACAGTGAATTACACAGCCACAGTGAATTACCCAGCCACAGTGAATTACCCAGCCACAGTGAATTACACAGCCACAGTGAAGGTACAGCCACAGTGAATTACACAGCCACAGTGAAGGTACAGCCACAGTGAGTTACACAGCCACAGTGAAGGTACAGCCACAGTGAATTACACAGCCACAGTGAAGGTACAGCCACAGTGAGTTACACAGCCACAGTGAATTACACAGCCACAGTGAATTACACAGCCACAGTGAATTACCCAGCCACAGTGAATTACCCAGCCACAGTGAATTACACAGCCACAGTGAAGGTACAGCCACAGTGAATTACACAGCCACAGTGAAGGTACAGCCACAGTGAGTTACACAGCCACAGTGAAGGTACAGCCACAGTGAATTACCCAGCCACAGTGAATTACACAGCCACAGTGAAGGTACAGCCACAGTGAAGGTACAGCCACAGTGAATTACACAGCCACAGTGAGTTACACAGCCACAGTGAAGGTGGCAGCCACAGTGAATCACCCAGTCACAGTGAATTACCCAGCCACAGTGAATTACCCAGTCACAGTGAATCACACAGCCACAGTGAATTACACAGCCGCAGTGAATTACACAGTCACAGTGAATTACACAGCCACAGTGAATTACACAGCCACAGTGAAGGTGGCAGCCACAGTGAATCACCCAGCCACAGTGAGTTACACAGCCACAGTGAATTACCCAGCCACAGTGAATCACCCAGCCACAGTGAATTACACAGCCACAGTGAATTACCCAGCCACAGTGAATTACCCAGTCACAGTGAATTACCCAGCCACAGTGAATTACACAGCCACAGTGAATTACCCTGCCACAGTGAATTACCCAGCCACAGTGAATTACCCAGCCACAGTGAATTACACAGCCACAGTGAATTACCCAGCCACAGTGAATTACCCAGCCACAGTGAATTACACAGCCACAGTGAAGGTACAGCCACAGTGAAGGTACAGCCACAGTGAATTACCCAGCCACAGTGAATTACCCAGCCACAGTGAATTACCCAGCCACAGTGAATTACCCAGTCACAGTGAATTACCCAGTCACAGTGAATTACCCTGTCACAGTGAATTACCCAGTCACAGTGAATTACCCTGTCACAGTGAATTACACAGCCACAGTGAAGGTACAGCCACAGTGAATTACACAGCCACAGTGAATTACACAGCCACAGTGAAGGTACAGCCACAGTGAAGGTGGCAGCCACAGTGAAGGTACAGCCACAGTGAATTACACAGCCACAGTGAATTACACAGCCACAGTGAATTACCCAGCCACAGTGAATTACCCAGCCACAGTGAAGGTACAGCCACAGTGAATTACACAGCCACAGTGAATTACACAGCCACAGTGAAGGTACAGCCACAGTGAATTACCCAGCCACAGTGAAGGTACAGCCACAGTGAAGGTGGCAGCCACAGTGAATTACCCAGCCACAGTGAATTACACAGCCACAGTGAAGGTACAGCCACAGTGAATTACACAGCCACAGTGAAGGTACAGCCACAGTGAAGGTGGCAGCCACAGTGAATTACCCAGCCACAGTGAAGGTACAGCCACAGTGAATTACACAGCCACAGTGAGTTACACAGCCACAGTGAATTACACAGCCACAGTGAAGGTACAGCCACAGTGAAGGTACAGCCACAGTGAATTACCCAGCCACAATGAATTACCCAGCCACAGTGAATTACCCAGCCACAGTGAATTACCCAGTCACAGTGAAGGCACAGCCGAGGAATGGAGTGCCCTTGCCCTTGTCCTTCTCATAGAACATAGAACATATAGTGCAGAAGGAGGCCATTCGACCCATCATGTCTGCACCGACCCACCCTCACCTCCACTCCATCCCCGGAACCCATTAACCCCTCCTAAACGTTTTAGTCACTAAGGGCAATTTAGCGTGGCGAATCCACCTAACCTGCACACCTTCGGACTGTGGGAGGAAACCGGAGCACCCGGAGGAAACCCACGCAGACACGGGGAGAACGTGCAGACTCTGCACAGATAGTGACGCAAGCAGGAATTGATCCTGGCACCCTGGCACTGTGAAGCCACAGTGTTAGCCACTTGTGCGACCGTGCTGCCCTTCATTGATAGAGCTCACATGGTTGGAGAATGCTGTTGAGGGAGTCCATCTTGTAGATGGTATGTACTGCTGCTACTCTGAGTTGGTGGTGGGGGTGTGAATGTTAAGGGTGCTGGATGGGGTACTAATCAAGCAGGCTGCTGTATCCTGGATGGTGTCCAGCTGTCTGAGTGTTGTTGGAGCTGCGCTCATTCAGGTAAGTAGCGTGTATTCCATCTCACTCTTCACTTGTGGCATGCACATGGTAGTTGGGTTTTGGAAAGTCTCGAGGTCAGCTTATAGCCACAGAATTAGCAGCCTTATACGTTATCATACACGCTCACAATCCATATATTGGGCCGATTTTCAACCTGCATTTGCCGTGAGCACAAGCGGCAATGTGAGCGCAAAGTCCCGCGAGAATCAGAAAATAAGATTCTCGCCGGTGAGAACTTGGGCGGAATTCTCTGACACCCCCCCCCCCCCCCCCCCCCTCGCAGGGTCGGGGCATCGCCCGGGGCCGGCGTAAATTCCACCCCCGCCGTGGCCGGAATTCTCCGCCACCCGGGAATCGGCGGGAGCGGGAAACGCGCCCCGCCGATCGGCGTGCCCCCCATGGCGATTCTCCGGCCCGCGATGGGCCGAAGTCCCGCCGCTATCAGGCCTCTCCCGCCGACGTGGTTTAAACCACCTCTGTGCCGGTGGGATTGGCGGCGCGAATGGGCCCCCGGGGTCCTGGGGGTAGGCGCGGGCCGATCTGACCCGGGGGGGGTGCCCCCACGGTGGCCTGGCCCACGATCGGGGCCCACCGATCGGCGGGCGAGCCAGTGCCGTGGGGGCACTCTTTTTCTACCGCCGCTGCCACGGCCTCCACCATGGCCGAGGCGGAAGAGACCCCCTCCACCGCGCATGCGCCAGTGGTGACGTCAGCGACCGCTGATGCGCCGGCGCCAAAGGCCGTTGGCGCCAGTTTTGGCGCCAGTTGGCGGAGCGGGGGCCACTCTGGCGCGGGCCTAGCCCCTAAGGTGCAGAGAACTGTGGTCAGCAGGATGTCTCCACCTCTGCTCTGGATGTTAGGGTTGCGCCGAGACGTAGTGGTAGTTAGGTTTCTCCACCTGACTCTTCATGATGCCGGCGGGAAAACACGTCATCGTGAAACACGTTCGGAACAACATGGCATGCGGATGTCGAGACTCATCTGAACGGTGCCTGAGGCTGCATCTGGAGTTCAGGATGGAGGCTGCTCACAGCCCTGGGCCCTGGAATACCACAGCAGTGGCTGGGGGAGAATGCAGATGCATTTTCCAGAGTCGGTGTCATGGAGGAGATCCACCTTTCCATCTCAGAATGTTCTCAGAGATCTAGCTTCATTCTCAGGCAGTCCACCTTTTTTCAATAGTGGGTCAGTGAGGTTGGGTGCCTTTTCATTATGACACCCAGACACGACTGCGGACTACGCACCATCCAGGCCTGCCCTGCCCCTGAGTATGGCATAAAACTCCCAGGTGCAGAGTTGGTTGGGGACAGAAGATTTGGCTAATTTCCCGCCTGCCTCCGCAGCAGGAAACATTCCAGAATTCCACCCCCTGCCATAGGACATAGTCTAAACATGGGAGAATTCCACCCATAGTTTAACAAATACACTTTTCAGGGGACCATGGTCTCTGATCTATATTGATAACTTGGAATCTAAACTCACTACAAGTTTTGCAAGTTGATGGCTGTTACTGGAAAGTGAGGTAGTAGAATCTGACAAAGCAGTTGGACAAACATTTACTCACCAATCTTGAGTGTGCAGGAAAAAGATCTTATAAGATACTAAGTGGAATAGAAAATAAAAGATTGATCCAGAGCATTAGTTAAGTGAAAACCTTGACTGTAAAACATAGAGACATGGATAAGAACTGGTAACATCGAACATGGGACTGATACCAGGAGGTACACTTTTGCACAAGGACTGATTAATACTTGGAAGACTTCAACTTCCCACAGCAGCATTCTAGGAAAGAGGAAACAACAGCTCCCATTTTAAACCTCGCCAGCTGAGAGTCAAAGCTTTTAGGTTGCTGCAGTCAAACGAGCAAAGCAATTGCAATCAGTGACTTCTTTATAACTTTGCCTTTCCTGATTGAATCTTAATTTGTAACTCGTATTTTTCACCCGTGTGTGTGTACATGTGTGCATATGTGTTTGTGTGTATGTATGTGCATGCATGTATGAGTGTGTTTGTGTGTGTATTTGTATGTGTTTATGTGTATATGTATATGTGTGTGTTTGTGTGCATATGTATGAGTATGTGTATGTGTGCATGTGTGTTTGTGTGTTTTGTCAACCACAAAGGAGTCCACACCGAGTTGTTCAAAGGAAATAAACGGCGCAATCTTCTGGCCATGCTGCACCAGAAAAGCATCTCGCCGCGACACAGCGTGGCCAGTGAAAGCCGGGAGACCCCATTCCCTGTACCTATTCAACAAAATCTCGTGAATCTTTGCAATGGGAATTGCGCCAAGAATGGGCGGGATCAGCTTTTGACAACTCCGCATATTAGAGCGAGGCAGTAAGCCTTATTCTAATGTGCAGATCCCCGAGGTACCTGAGACTTTGGGATTCAATCCTTTCACTTCAGGGACCTTGGGCAAGCGATGTTTGGCGCTATGTAGACCAGACGGAATGACACTCGTGGGGGTCTCCAAGGGGATTGGAGGCCCCCAGCTGCATGCCCTTTGGGCAGGGTGGTGCCCTGGCACTGCTGGTGCAATGTCAGCCTGGAACCCTGACAGTGCCACTTGGGTGCCAGCCTGGCACCACCCAGGTGGCACTGGCATGGGCACTGCCAGGTTGGCACTGCCAAGGTGTCAGGCTGGCATTTTTTGTCCGGTGTGCGTGTTGAAGGGTGCAGGGACCCTCCCATGTTGCATTTGGGCTGGGGGGGTGGGTGTGGCTGGGGTAGGTTGTGGATTTTTTTGTGGACCTTTAAAAATGGCATTCCTATCTCTCATGACAATGGGGAGTTCCAGCAAGCGGGACTCTCCATTGTACAAAACGGGGCTATGTGCGGCCTCGGCCGTGTGTTCCCTCTTTAGGCCCCTTATTCAAAGTGAGCCACGTTGAATAGCCATGTGATTCTTGGCACTGCAAGTGCCGGGAAACATGCAGCTAAACACACTCGCTTGGAGACTTTGTTACCTTCTGGGATGATTGCACCCAAAGATTTATTACAATAAATGTTATTTGCACAGCAAGAAAGATCCCAGCCGGGTCTCTGCTGTCCATACCCAAACTGGCCAACTTTATACAGAAGATAACGATACATAGTTTCGGATTCCCCGTCCCTTTAACGCAAGTCTCACGGGGAGTTTAATCATTGCCACCTCTTAATTCCCGTGCGGATGTGGCAGTGAATGTATGTGCGCGCTCGTGTATGTGTATGTGTGTTTGTATTTGTGTGTGTGTCTTTATGTGTATGTGTATGTGGGTGTGTATTTGTGTGTGTATGTATTTGTGTCTGCATTTGTTTGTGTTTATGTGTGTGTTTATGTGTGTGTGTTTATGTGTGTGTGTTTGTGTGTTTGTATTTGTGTGTGTGTGTTTGTGTGTGTGTTTGTGCGTTTGTGTGTATGTGTTGCAACGGTCAGGACGTGTGTTTACTTTTTAAATATTTTTTTAATGTCTTTACCTGGGTGGATTTTTAGCACAATAAAAATGTATTTGTTTAAACTCACAGAAGCCTGCATGACTGAGATATTTGCAATCAGCAGGTTAACAGTCAAGTATATACACTGAAGTGGGACATTCGTATTTTACATTTCAAAAGCTTGTTCTGATCAACCGAGAAGTGGAAAAAGAGGCAGAGACCCTCCACCCATTCACACCTGGTTGTAACACTGTCACTATCGCTCACGTAAACATGAATTCAAATCCTACCATGGCAGCTGGACGAATTTAAATTTAATTACCGTATAAATCTGGAATAAGATGCTAGTCTTATTAATAATAATTATGAAACCACTCGATTGTTGTGAAAGCCCATCTGATTCACCATTGTCCTTCACGGAAGGACGTTTTCCGCCCTTACCCAGTTTGGTGCCTCCAGACCCACAGTAATGTGTTGACATTTAACTGCCCTCTGAAATGGCCCAGTAAGTCACTCAGTTCAAGGGCAATTATGGATGGGCAATAAGTCCTGGTGTTGTGAATGATGCTGGCATTCCAAAAATATTTTTTTTTAAACTGCTGGAAAAGGGTAACCAGAGAGGAACAGGAACAGTTTTAAACTATTTTCAATGTCTTTGGGACTTTGAGCAGTCCAAAAGAGGATATTTTCATGAGCAGGAATCGACAACAGGAGATGCTTCAGCTTGACTGATAGACCACTGTAATGATATGTATATAGGCAAGCTAGTAAATGGTTAATTATTACATCTCTGTATAATTCAAACACGAGAGGCCACCACCATTTTTCAATATATAAATCAGACCTCAGGGAATGCTCGGTAGTTAGCAAAGGAGAAAGCCTGAGAGTAGATTAGATTAGAGAGAGTTAACATGAGGATATTATTAGTGATTACTAGATTATTGATTACCGCTAGACAGATTCAATATTACTTTATTAACTATAGCTCAGTAGCATGTGCAAACTTCATTAAATTAATCGTTATGCAGCAAATTAGTTTTATTTCAATCTAATGATTGGTGGATTCTTTGTCATCAACTCAATGGACCATTCTGGTACAAAAGATTAAAAAACACAAAATATTTCCTCCAAGGGTAATATAACAACCATAACATATATAACCTATTTAGACCACAGACTATTCGAGTACAAACTCTGGTGAATATTCCTGAAAATATTTCTGGGAGAAGAGATACAGGCCAGGATTTAACAACCTCTCCCACCCGACAGGATATATAGGGGGCACTGAGGCACAATGGTTAGCGCTGCTGCCTCATCGTGCCAGACACATGGGTTAAATTACGGCCTTGAGTGACTGCGTTTTCACTTTCTACCCATGTCTGCGTGGGTTTCCTTTGAGTGCTCCCGTTACCTCCCACAGTCCAAAGAAGTGGAGGTTAGGTGGATTGGCCATGCTAAATTGCCCCTTAGTCATCAAAGGGGATAGGGTGGGGATTTGGGCCTGGGTAGGGTGTTCTTTCAGAGAGTCGGTGAAGACTCAATGGGCTGAATGGCCTCCTTCTGCACTGTAGGAATTCTATGGGTCCATGGTACAGTTGTGTCGAAGTAAACGCCAATTCAAACAGGCTGCGAAATCACACTAGGGGAGACACACCATGGCGTGCCCATAACATCCTGGCCATGGAATACTCCACGCAGTAAGCTGTCTTGGCTAACTGTTGTAACAACTAAAAACTGTGCTTTAATAGATGGAAATCGCAGTGGCTAAACACAACCATGTGCTGAAAATACCACCTTGTGCTGGCCAGCCTAACAGTGTAGATAAATAGACACTTATATCACAGCGCCAAAAATAATGAGTAGTTCAGAAGATAGTGATACTCGGTTTAACTTAAGCATTGCAAAGAAGTGCACATTTTTAACCATGAGCACTTTTGTCTTTCATCTTTTCACAAAGTTATTTCAATAATCGTTAAGCATCTCCTATTTAAAGTAATTGAAACCATTTGTCATTGTGGTAGCATGGCTCCCTTAAGGGGGTGGGTCTGGTGGATCACATGACCAGTTTGAGGCCAATCATGCGGAAGCACGTGAACCCCGGCCGATAGCGAGATGGCGCGGGTTCCTGGGGGCAGGACACTGGGCAGTGTGAATCCTGGAGCTGAAGAAACAAGACCCATCCTATTGAGTTCTGTGCCTGTATTATTGCTGATGATGTGGAGATGCCGGCCTTGGACTGGGCTGAGCACAGTAAGAAATCTTACAATACTAGGTTAAAGTCCAACAGGTTTGTTTCAAATCACTAGCTTTCAGAACAATGTTCCTTCCTCACCTGAGGAAAGAGCAGTCCTCCGAAAGCTAGTGATTCAAAACAAACCTGTTGATATTTAACCTGCTGTTGTAAGACTTCTTACTGTATTATTACTAGCATTGGCGTTTCATCAATAAACCCTTTTGTTACTACTGGAAGCCTCCAGCATGTTTCTCTTGCCACCACATTGGCAACGAGGTGAAAGGTCTGATGCAGCCAGCAGTACTTCATGGTTCGAGGAGGGAAGGAAAAAGCCATCGGAAAGGGAAGAAAGGGCCAACGAGAGTCGAGAACCATTAAACCGTGAATAAAAATGCCTCCCATCGGTAAACGGTAGACCTGTTTGACCCAGGAGCTGAGGATTTGAGCTGTACATTGAACAAATCTGCTACTTCTTCACCGCGAACGAGATCACAGCAAAAGACAAGCGGAAGGTGATACTTCTGACAGTTTGCGGGCCCCAAACGTATAATCTAATTCAGAACCTCACCCCCCACAGGCAACCAACTTAAAAGATCTTTGATCAGGTAGTCAAGTTGGTTAAAGAACTCTTCAACCCAGGGCAGCACGGTGGCGCAGTGGTTAGCTCTGCCGCCTCACGGCACCGAGGTCCCAGTTTGATCCCAGCTCTGGGTCACTGTCCATGTGGAGTTTGTATCTTCTCCCTGTGTTTGCGTGGGTTTCGGCCCCACAACCCAAAGGTGTGCTGGGTAGGTGGATAGGCCACACTAAATTGCCCCTTAATTGGAAAAAATGAATTGGGTACTCTAAATTTATTTTAAAAAAGAACTCTTCAACCCAAGGCCCTCTGTTATCCTCCAACGTAATAAATGTAACTCTTTGGTTAGGGACCATGAAGAGTCCATCTCAGCTTGCATAGCCACGCTTCGTCAGCTTGCTGAGCACTGCGATTCGGGACCACGCTTAGTGATATGTTGTGCAACCGGCTGGTTTGTGGGATCCATAACCTTAATATCCAGAAGAAATTCCTGGCTGAAACTACCATAACATTGGAAAAAGCGATCGAGGCAGCTCAGGCGATGAAGTGCTCTGAAAAAGTGCAACTGAGCTCCAAAGCGTGGCTGATGGGGAGGTCAATCAAATATGGGCTGGTATGGTCACGAGGTGCACAGCAGGATCAACAGGCACAGCAGAGAACCAGACTTGGTCATCAGAGTCAAAGGACAGGGTAAAAGGACAGGACATCAACCTAAGACAGAGGTGGACTACTATTGTTGTGGGGGGGACCATTCCCAAGAGATCTGCCATTTTCAGGGGTTTGTGTCTTTCTGATGCAATCTTCGGAGGCATATTCAAGCATTTTACAGCACAAGGCAAAGCGCTGGAATGTAAAAAAACCCCAACAGCAGCAGCTTTCCACTGCACCACTGATCATAATGGAGAAAAATTCTGAAGGGGAGCATGCAATGTACCATTTGAATCAATTTAGTTGAATAAGGTGGCCCCGATTTAAATTGTCCTAAAGTTAAATGGCAAATCTTTGACAATGGAAGTTGACATTGGAGTTTCAGTAACAGTTGTGGTATGTCCACAAGTATATCCGTGACAGAACTCATCCTTTAAAATTGAGCAACACTACAGCCAAGCTTTCCACTTACACAGATGGGAAACCTGAAAATCCTTGTGACCACAAGCACACCCGTGGCTTATAAAGAGCAAGAGGCCCATTTGCCCCTGGTTGATGTGTGAGGGCACAAACCCAGCCTCATGGGAAGGGGCTGGTTACAGAAAGTCAAGGTCAATTGGCTGGAATTCTTTTAATTTCCAACGGTGTCTTTCAAGATGCCCTGAGAAGGTATGAGGATGATTTTCACAATGAGCTATGCTAGATTGAAGGCATCAGAGCCATAATATATGTCAATCCAGATTCAATGCCCAAGTTCTTCAGAGCCAGGCCAGTTCCCTATGCCCTTCATCAGAAGGTTGAAGCTAAGCTTCAGAGATTTGAAGAACTGAGCCTAATCATAGATCACAGAATTTACCGTGCTGAAGGAGGCCATTCGGCCCATCGAGTGTGCACCGGCCCTTGGAAAGAGCACCCCACGCAAGCCCACACCTCCAACTTAACCTTTTTGCATACGAAGGGCAATTTAGGATAGCCAATCCATCTAACCCACACATCTTTGGACTGTGGGAGGAAACCGGAGCACTCGGAGAAAACCCATGCATACACGGGGAGAATGTACGGACTCTGCACAGACAGTGACCCAAGCCGGGAATCGAACCTGGGGCCTTGGAGCTGTGAAGCAACTGTGCTAACCACTGTGCTACCGTGCTGCCCACAATCAGACCAACTCAGTGCTCTGAGTGGACAGCCCCCATTTTCCCCATTTTCAAACCGGATCGATTCATAATGAACTGAAATTACCCATAAATCAGGCTGTCCAAGTGGTAGGTTTGTGATCCCTGTATCAAGGACCTCTATGTCATGCTGGTGGGAGACCTCACCCATTCTAAATTAGATCTCAGCCAAACATACCTTCAATTCAATTTTGACAAAGAGTGTCAGACGTTTACCACAATAAACACTCACAAGGGCCTTTTTCAGTGCAAAAGGTTGCCATTTTCTATCATGTCAGGTTGTGCTATATTCCAGTGTATGATGGAAAACCACCTCCAAGGAATCCCCAAGGTGATGTTCTCCCTTGACGATGTTTTGTTACACCTCTGAAGAGCACGTGACTAGCCTGGAGGAGGTTTCGGGACGCTGGGGTCCATCTCAAGTGTGGAAAATATACATTCCAGGCCTCAGAAGTGATGTATTTAGGATTTCACGTTGATGCGACAGGGTTGCATCCCCTGGAGGAAAAAGTCAAGGCTATCGTGAAGCCCAACACCCAAGAATGTAAGTGATCTCAAATCCTTTCTGGGCATGGTAAATTATTATGGAAGATTCACTTCAAATTTAGCCATAACATTGGCACCATTATTCCAAATACTAAAGAAACATCAGCGGCGGCAACAGAGGGAACCCCAAAATCAAGCTTTTCGAGTGGTGAAACAAGCTTTTCAATCTTCAAACCATTTGGTTCACTTCGTCCCGGGAAACTGATTGTGAACAAAGAACAAAAACAAAGAACAGTACAGCACAGGAACAGGCCCTTCGGCCCTCCAAGCCTGCGCTGATCATGTGTCCTATCTTGGACCAACTGCCTGTATCCTTCTATGCCCGTCTGTTCATGTGTCTATCTAGATACGTCTTAAAGGTTGCTAACGTATCTGCCTCAACCACCTCACTTGGCAGTGCATTCCAGACGACCACCATCCTCTGTGTAAAAAAACTTCCCCCGCACATCTCCACTGAACCTTTCCCCCCTCACCTTGAACTTGTGCCCCCTTGTAATTGTCATTTCCACTCTGGGAAAAAGCCTCCAACTGTTCACCCTATCTACACCCCTCATAATTTTATAAACTACTATCAGGTTTCCCCTCAGCCTCCGCCTTTCTTGGGAGAACAATCCTAGTTTATTCAATCTCTCCTCATAGCTTATACCCTCCATACCAGGCAACATCCTGGTAAACATTTTCTGCACTCTCGCCAAAGTCGCCATGTCTTTCTGGTCATGTGGTGACTAGAATTGGACACAATATTCCAAATGTGACCGAACTAACGTTCGATATTACTGTAACATAATTTGCGAACTTTAATACTCAATGCCCCTTCCAATGAAGGCAAGCATGTCATCTGCTTTCTTTTGTCATCATTTCCACCTGTGCAGCCACTTTTAAGGATCTGTGATGCCTTCCCTTATGGTATAGGGGCAATATTATCCCACAAGATGGGAGATGGTTCTGATGGCCAAATCGAGAAAGAGGGCTTAGTAATCAGAAATGACCTAAGAAATTCCATTAATATGTGTACAGATGACGATTTGACATAGTCACTGACCATAAGCCCCTACTGGGTCTTTTGAGAAAGGAAAACCCAACGCCACTGATATCCCCGTCTAGGGTTCAGGATTGGGCCTTGCATCTAGCGGCCGACAATTATTCTTTACAGCACCGGCCAGGCACGCAGATTGCCAATGCAGATGCATTGAGCAGGCTCCCCCTGTCGAAGAACGTCCCGCCTCCACCAGTACCCCAGGAGATAGTGTTGGCCTTGAATTTGCTGGACACCTTGCCCGTGTTCGCTGTCTATACAGGAGATGGAGACCATAACCTCGGCGGCCACAGTGGACACTTTGCGCCGAGTGTTCACTATTCTGGGACTGCTGTAGTCCAATGTATCTGAAAAATGCACTGCTTTGACAGGGGATGACTTCCAGGCTTTTGTTTGAGCTAATGGTAAACGCCACGCTAGGACAGCTCCGTACCATCCTGCGTCTAATGGATTGGCCGAGAGACCTATTCAGACCTTCAAGAACCCATTTGGATCTAGTATTTCCTAACTTGGTTTGGAGGGTGGAGGCGCGTCAGGCCTCCCAGAGAAGTTAACGGGTTACACAAAGGTAATTCCAGGTGGGGAACCCAGTTTTGGTCCATAACTTCACCTCAAGGCCATTATGTTTAACTGGGTGGATTGTGTCCCAGTCAAGGCCTGTGTCAAACGTGGTGAATGTAAATGGAAGGGTTGTCAAAAAGCACATAGACCATTTCAGGAGCCAGGTGGGGGGGGCAACAACCCCCATTTGGAGCAAACAACTCCCACTGGTGTTGTCAACACCCCTGTAAATGTTCCTGAGCAGAGGGAGCAGAGAACTCCCGAATCTACCCAGCCAGCTGTACCTGTGAAAGTCAGTGAGGTCAGTTCTCCTACCATTGAGGTGGTTCCTCCTGAAATGTCACCGGCTACTGACAACTTGGCTACCTTGAAGGATGTTGAGCCTGTGGGCAGTCTACGGCATTCCGGAAGGACTCGAAGGTCTCCCGACCATTGACTCTTTGATGCGCTCTCTTTCTGCAAATGTCTTTTGTCACGTACATGGGGCTGGTTCAGCACAGTGGGCTAAATAGCTGGCTTGTAATGCAGAACAAGGCAGCAGCACGGGTTCAATTCCCGTACCGGCCTCCCCGAACAGGCGCCGGAATGTGGTGACTAGGAGCTTTTCACAGTAACTTCATTGAAGCCTACTTGTGACAATAAGTGATTATTATTATTATATAATTTTAGAATCTGTACATAGTTATTGTGTAAGATATTATAAGGAACTTACGGGGGGGGGGGGAGGGATGTGGTAGCCTGGCCTCTTTCAGGGGGTGGGCTTGGCAGATCATGTGACCGGCTCGGGGCCAATTGCATAGGAACGCGTGAACCCCAGCCAATGGCGAGTTGGCACGGGGAGCACGTATGCTGCAAGGTCCACGGGCTAGTGAATCAATCCAACCCCGCAAGACCCATCCCGCGTGGGTTATAACACATGTCTTTAACCAAAGCTGCTCAGCTTTCAGGTCCTTTCATTGAACAACTTCTGCACTCTCTCAGTGGTTGATGTCCTTTGTAAAGTTAAGACAGTCAAAATTGGACACAACATATACAGGTCGAATATCCTTTACCTGTAAATCCCAAAACTGAATACATCCAATGAATGCACTCTTTTTAAACCTTTAGCATGGGAAGTCTGTTTGTCTGCACTAGGTTTCTGTCAAAATAAACTTTTTCGGGTACTCGATATTCAGTCATACATCTTACTTTTCCAGCCATTTTACTTCAATATTGTGTTGTAAGTTTATGTATGAAATTATCTGAAATCCAGAATTCAATCGGCCCCGAGGGTTTCAGGTAAAGAACACCTGACTTGTACTAACTATTGTCAAAATAATGATCTATATAAATTTAGTATTACCTCTTTACTATTCTGTTTAGAAGGTCTTGCGAGCATACTTAAAACAGTTTTATCGATTTATCTTCCCACTTTTAAAGATTTGTGTGTCCATTAGTGGAGGGAGCCAGCGTTTAGAATCGCAATCAGAGCAAGCACCAGTGTAAAATGCCTGAAGCCCTCACCCTATAAACTCACTGATTCAATGAATTATCTTGCCCTCAACCCATGATTAGAGTCAGCTATTAGTGATAAACCCTATGGCTTCTACCTTTCAGCATCACCTGCTCACCCAGTTCCTCGATTCACCAGCACTTCAATTTTAATCAAGAGCAAGTACCAGAAGTGCTGCTGTTCCCTCTCTCTTTCGGTCCAACTAAGGGTGAAAGAAACTTCTAACTGATTACTGTAACAGTCAGCACGCACTCTGCTCAGCAGCACTTTCATTGAAATTCTAATTTTAAGTTGAGTGCTTTGAAATATATGGCTGATTTAAAGTGCTGCCGAAGGAAAAAAGTGACTGGAGAGCAACAGAGATTTTCTCTGCATTTGCCCAAGGTTTTAGCTGTTTCCTGCACACCTTTCAGCATCCTTTGCCATTATAAGTCACTTGCCCCGCATGTGGTGACTTTTAAGCTTTAGTAATGGCCGTTGATTAGATGTATCTCTCAAACTGCACACAGGCCAGCTCAAAGACTGCACTTAGAAAGCAGTAGCCCTCTGGAAATGTTGATGCGTTTTCTGAAGCCAGGTTGCCGTAGCCAACGCAGGGGCAAGAACGGAGTGCAGTGGAGTTGATATCTCTAAAATAAACATCCTTCATTTAACATTAAACAAAAAGTTTGTTCTGGCTTGTTGCTGGATTCTTTCAAATCAAAATAAAGTGCTGGAGTGAATTCAAATAAAACGAACACTGCTCACAATTATTTATATGTCTGCTACATGTTATCCAAGCTAAATATTGAAATGCAAAATGACATCTTGACAATAGGTCTTGAGGGAACACAGAGCCTTGAAGGGAACTGCTACTGTCTTGAGATCAGGAGGAATTTGCCGAAGAGCTAGAGCAGAACAGAAAGTTAGTTCGATAATAAATGAGATAAAAGCAAATTACTGTGGATGCTGGAATCCGAAACAATAACGGAAAATAGTGGACAATCTCAGCAGGTCTGACAGCATTCGTGGTGAGAGGAGGGAGCTCATGTTTCGAGCCTGGCTGACTCTTTGTCAAAGCTGTCAAAGAAAGTCAGTTCTGCTGATCTCAAAGAGACTGAGTTCCTCTAATAGCCAGATGCTTCTCACACAGCATTTTAGAGGCACTGTGTTTCTCCCTGGAAAAGTTTATACTGCACTGGAGGTGAGACATCTCATCATGTGATCTATCACGGAATGGTTTCCACAATTGCGTGGGCAGAATTTTGTGCGCTCTGCTGTTGTGAATTTGGAGGCGGGAGGGAATTTAATCGGGCGGATGGCAGCACGTGACTCCATCACCTTGCCACTTCCACCATGATTAAGTCATTGGTGGGAAGGGCCATGGACGGCTGTCCCATCACACCTCCAATTGTGGTCCATAATGGGGCAATTAATTCCCACTTAAGAGTTTCATCCCATCACTGTTAAGATTGACGTAACAGCAAACAGGGCTATCACTACACAGCGCGTACACAGTGGACTGTTTGTGATATTCTAAGCATGGCTCCTTCATTCAAAGTCATCCTGTGGAAGGGGGTCCTACTGAAAGCTGCTCTCCAGCCATTGCTGCAACTCGCCCTACCACCCCTCACCTGTGATGCTTCCCCCCACCCCTCAAAATGCCTTAGAACCTGACTCTGTCCATGCTCGCTACATGATCCTGGGTCTCTGGTGGGTGCCAGCCACTTACCACCCAGGTTGCACGACTGAGCAAAGAAGCTGCCAGCCTCTGATCGGCAGGTGGAACTTCCCTCTCCCGGGTCCTGATCCCATGGACTGCCCACCGCTGGCCTCTTAATTGCTTGATTTGCTTGTAATTTGGCGTGCCAACCAGTCTCTTCCCGACTCTCCAGCCCACAACAGAGACCCCCATCCCCTTCATAAAACTCCCCCCATTCTATTTTCCCAGATTTCCCTTTTCTCCATTGAAGGTGGTGATCTGGTGAAATACTATTCCTTGTGTATAGAGAGCTTTGTGGTAGCTTGTCCAACCTTCACCTGCCAGCCCAAACAGTCAATGTCTCTATGCTATCTGGCTCCATAGGGGGTAATGCAGCCCTTGTTCGTTCCTGCTTTTACCTGATATCCCCACAGCAGTGTTTCTAGCTGCCTCTTGTTTTCCTCTCCTCTCCTAGCCTAGGATGGCTGAAGCCAGGTATAATGATGCTACTGTTGTCCCAGCTGAGATCAACCCAGGGCTGATTGAATGGTGAAACAGACTCGATGGGCTGAAAGGCCTAGTTCTACTCCTGCATCTTGTAGCCTTATGGTCCCTCTCATCTCTCTCACTTGTTTCTGATTAACTCGCCCAGATTTTCATGAAACCGTTCCAAACCTGCATTGTTTATGAAGTAGACTTGACTATTGCTGAGATAATGTCACTTTAATGAATTTGGTTGCCTTTAGTAAAAAATGACATACTGGCAGCTTTATCAGAATGATGGAATTGTCCTGACCACTCAACTGGAGCTGATATTAATGCTTCAATAAAAACAGGCATTTGCTGCTTGTTCTTTATAATCAGGGGTCCCAAATATAGTGCAAGTTCTATCAGTGTGGTGGTGAGTCCCGCTTCTATCTGATTTATCTACACAGTGACAGTCTTGGTTTAGTTGGTATCACTCTTGCCCTTGAGTCACAAGGTCAAGGCTTCCTTAGCCTGAACACAAAAAGCCAGGTTGATGCTCCAGTACAGGGCAGCACGGTAGCACAGTGGTTAGCATTGTCACTTCACAGCTCCAGGGTCCCAGGTTCGATTCCCGGCTTGGGTCACTGTCTGTGCGGAGTCTGCACGTTCTCCGCGTGTGTGCGTGGGTTTCCTCCGGGTGCTCTGGTTTCCTTCCACAGTCCAAAGATGTGCAGGTTAGGTGGATTGGCCAGGATAAATTGCCCTTAGTGTCCAAAGGGGTTGGGTGATGTTGCTGGGTTACGGGTATGGGGCGGAGTTCTGGGCTTAAATGGGGTGCTCTTTCCAAGGGCCGGTGCAGGCTCGATGGGCCAAATGGCCTCCTTCTGCATTGTAAATTCTGTGTTCTACAGTACTGAGGGAGTGCTGCACTGTTGGATGCACCACCTTTCAGACACAACGCCAACTGCTTGCTTGGGTGGATGTAAATCTTCCCATCACACTATTTGGAAGAAGAGCTGGGGAATATACCCCCCCCCCCCCCCCCCCAACATGTCTTGACCAATGTTCACCCCTAAATTGAACTCACAAAAGAATAGATTGTCTGATTATTAAACATTGCAATTTGTGGGGTCTTTCTGTATTAAAGTGGTCGCCACAACAGTGCCCACACTTCAAAAGTTGTTCATTGGCTGTAAAGCATTCCGAGATTTTTGTTGGTCATAAAATGAGCTGCAGAAATGCCAGCTTTTCTTTTCCTTTTCAGTAGATTTAGCAGCACTGAAAGAGAAAAGTCAAATGGTAGGTGAGCAAATAATAATAATCTTTATTGTCACAGGTAGGCTTACATTAACACTGCAATGAGGTTACTGTGAAAAGCTCCTAGTCGCCACATTCCGGCACCTGTTCGGGTACATGGAGGGTGAATTCAGAATGTCCAAATTGCCTAACAGCACGTCTTTCGGGACTTGTGGGAGGAAACCGGAGCACCCAGAGGAAACCCACGCAGACACAGGGAGAACTTGCAGACTCCACACAGACAGTGACCCAAGCTGGGAATTGAACCTGGGATCCGGCGCTGTGATGCAACAGTGCTAACCATTGTGTTACTGTGCCACCCATAAAGGCTTAGGATGTCCAGCCCACACTATTGGTATTGGAAGCAGAGATGGGTCTCGCCTTCATTCATGTTGGTGCATTTTCTATGCACGGGTTACCAAAAGTAACATCTTGATTCTTTCTTAAACAACTGCGGTGTGTATAATTCAAGCTTGTCATTCCTGTGATTTATTAAAATTATATTCCAATAAATGCAATAATAAGTGTCACAAAGAACAAAGGGTAAGACATGAGAATATGGTCGCCCCTCTGGGGATTCTCGATGCAATGTGGAATTTCTTTGGCAGCGCTCTAATTCTGAAATTATAGTCCAGAACTCATAGTACATTGTAAGCAGCGAAGAGCTGCTGGGGCACAAGCTATAAAATGTAAAATGTTGATTGAAAATTCTCTTCTGTTTTGGAAGAGGATTGACTTGCAACAAAAGGAGTTAAGAGAATTAATGGTCACTGAAACCTCACTGCTGTAAGTAAAAGGAGTTCATTAACTCAAATTTAAAATATCGACAGAATTAATAGTTTCTGCCCACCTCCCCATGGCAACCAAGTCCCGCCCTTCCAACATCCCTCCTCCCGCTCCACCACCACCTTGGCCTTCACTTGCTTCTCCCATCATGTCACGAGGCAGTATTATGTACCATTAGTGAGAATGGCTCTGAGGCCAGTTGCTTTACAGTGCCACACCTGTTTAGAATGGAAAGTGGAAAAGAAAATTGGGAAGAGCAACAAATCAAGTCAAGTTTAGCGGGTTGCAAGTCCTGGAAAATCGCGGGATCTGTCAATTCAAATGATGTTGATAGGGTGGGGGGCAAGAGACCTACCGAGAGCCAGATACATTGGCGAAGGTGGAGCCCCGCCTCACTCCACCTCTTATGGGCAAGGCACCCCGGGCCCAATGGCCTGGGAGACCCCCCTCGTTTGCCCCCCACCCCCCACTACCACCCCCCGCCAGATGCTATTCTGACAAGTCCACTTTTGAGTGGACTAGTAATAAACGGCACCCTGGCGAGGTCACCCAAGCTAGGCCATTATGTCCTGGGAGAATCCAAAGCACACATACTTGAATGAGCCTAAAGGCTCATTTAAATATGTTGATCTGAATCTCACCCAGTGAGGGCGAGATCCAGATCGCGACATCTCGCGAGATTCCGTTGAATCTCGCAAGAAGTTTTGAGTGTCGGGAATCTTGCTAGAGGCCTCACGTGAGATTCAACGGCTTTGTCGTGTCACCAAGTCGGGTGTGCTGAGGCCAGTAAATCGTGTCCTTCAACTACAATCAAGATAACCTTTTAATCAGGACATAACAAGCCCAATGAGGCAGGGTGAAATTCTATATTTTGTCTTTGGATGAAGTAGCAGTGGGGGACTATGTTGGAGATCGTGACCATAATACAATTAGATTGAATACATTATGGAATAGAACAAAGATAGAACAGGAGTACAAATTCTAAATTGGGGGACGACAGATTTTAAAAAAGCTGAGAGATGAGCTGGTGGGATACAGCTATTTGAAGGAAAACTGTGTCAAAGCAGTGGGAGGCATTCATAGGTGAAATTCTATGTGCACAGTGTAGATTTGTCACCACAAAGAAAAAGGGTGATACTGTCAAATGATGGTTATCCAAAAGCAGACAGGCCAAGATAAAGCAGAAAAAGAAAGCTTATGATAGTCACAAAAGACTTAATACCGGAGAAACCAAGAGGAGTATAGAAAGTACAGGGGTGAAGTAAAAATGGAATTTAGGAAAGCAAAGTGAGGTTACGAAAAAATATTGGCAGGTAAAATCAAAGAAAATCCGAAGATGTTTTACCAATACATTAAGAGCAACATAATAACTCAGGAAAAGTTAGGGCCTATCAGAGATGTACATGATAGTTTCTGGGTTGATTTGGAAGATGTGGGTAGGGTTCTCAATGAGTATTTTATCTCTGTCTTCACTGAGGAGAGAGATGATTCAAGCATTCTAGTGAAAGAGGAGGGGTGTGAAATATTAGATGGTGAGAGGAAGTACTGGAAGGATTGGCATCCTTGAAGGTGGATAAATCACCAGCTGTTGAAGGAACTCAGGGAGGAAAAAGTGAATGCTCTGGAGATCATTTTCCAATCCTCACTAGATACACGTGAGGTACCAGAGGTTTGGAGGTCTGCAAAAGTTGTATCATTATTTTAAAAGGGTGCAAGGGATAGGCCAGAAAACTATGGGCTGGTCGTTCTTATTTCAGTGGTGGGAAAATTAAACAATTTTGACATTCAGGATATGCTGCCACTTAGATTAATCATGGATTAATCAGCAATAGTCAACACATTCCTTACTAACATCATAATTTTGTGAGGATGTAACAAGTGAGAAAGATAGTGTAGTGGATATTGTCTACATGGATTTTGACTAGGTGCCACATGACAGATTGGTCAGAAAATTGAGATCTCATGGGATACAGAGGGGGGTGGCGAGTCGGACCCAATATTGGCTCAGTGACAGGAAACAACGGGTAATGGTCGATGAATGGTTTTATGAATGGAAAATAGTTTCCAATGGTATTCCACAGGGCTCAGTGTTGGGGGCTTTGCTGTTTGTTGTGTATGTTAATGATTGAACTGAAATGTTGGAGCCATGACTGGGAAATTTGCAGATGACACAAAAATTGGCCATGTAGTTGACGGTGAAGAGGATCACTATCAACGGTTTGTTTGGGTGTGTGGAAAAGTGACAAATGGAATTCCATCCAAAAAAGTGTGAGGTAATGCATTTGGAGAGGGCAAACAAAGCAAGGGGATACTCAATGGATGGGAAGATATTGAGACGGGGTGAGGAAGTGAGAGATCTTAGAATACATGTCCACAGGTCCTTGAAGGCTGCAGGACAAGTGGACAAGGTGGTTAAAAAAGCATATGGAGTGCCTTCCTTTATTGGGTGATGTATTGAATACAAAAGCAGGGGTATAATGGTGGAACTGTGTGAAACATGGGTTAGGCCACAGCTGGAGTTTTGTGCACAGTTCTGGTCACCACATTATAGGAAGGACATAATTGCTCTGGAGAAAGTACAGAGGAGATTTACAAGAATGTTACCAGGGAATTAAAATTGCAGCTATGTTCTAGATAGATTAGGGGTGTGTTTGTTTGAATAGAGGAGGTTAAAGGATGACCTAATTGAGGTGTACAAAATCATGAGAGGCCTACACAGAGTAGACAAGAAAGACTTGTTTGCCCTAGCTGAGAGATTTAAGGTGATTTGTAGTAGGGTTAGAAGAGACATGAGGAAAAATGTTTTCATCCTAAGGGTGGTGCGCATCTGGAATTCACTGTCTACGTTGGTGATGTCACAACCCCCTGGGCGAGAGTGTGGTCAATTCCAGCCCCACTTGACCAGGAGTCGCAACACAGGCAAAATTAGAGTTTATATTAATACCCGTGGTTTTGGTTGAGTTAAATTGACCACAGTCACCAAACTTTAAACACAAGTAACCTTTTATTATTAACAGTAATTATAATTAAATAGGCAAAAATACAACTGGCTTTCTGCTATCTGATTCCCAACCCTCCCCTCAACTCTTCCAAGTCCTCCCTCTCTCGATATACACAAAAACAAACAACACAAAGGGAAAAAGGGTGGTTGAGAGGTAAAGAAAATGTAATAAAATATAACGATAAAGGATCTTTGATTCAGATGGATGTCTTCCAGTTTGTTTCCTTCTCAAAGTTAGGCCTTCAGTTGATACTTTATTTTCCTTCAGCTTGTAATGATCTTCACTGCAGGCAATCAGCAGCAGAGAGAGGGAGAAACATAGCTTCTCTTCGTTCGAGAGTCTAGAAGCTTCTGGCAGTTTCTCTCCAAAAAAAACACCTGACAGGAACCAATCACTGACTGTTGTCAGGCAGAACACAGTCCCTGGCCAACCCACCGGTTGCCAGTTAGCCAATCGAACTGACTACCTCCAAAAGCAGTTTCTAAGATACACTACCCTTTGGGTAGGCTGGTGCCCTGGCACTGCTAGTGCCACATGGGTACCCTGGCATTGCCAGTCTGGCAACTTGGAAATGCCAAGGTGCCCAGGTGACACTTCAAGCTGGCAAGGGCACTGCCAGTTTTCCAGGTTGGGACTGCCAAGCTGGCATCTTTTGCACGTGCGCAATTGGGTCGGGGTTGCCCAATGTGGGTGTTGGAGGGTGCGGGGGGTGGGGGGGGGGGGGGGGGGTGGACCCTCCCATGTTGCGTTTGGGCTGGGGGGAGATCGGCTTTTGTTTTGTTGGCCGCGGAGAACAGGATGCTATTTTAAAATGGAGTCCCCATCTCTCGCCACAACGGGGAGTTCCGGCGAGAGGAGCTCGTCATTGTAAAAAAACTGTGCGGCCTCAGCTGCATTGAGGCCCCTTATTCAAAGCGAGTCGTCTTGAATAGCCATGTGTTTCTCGGCACTGCAAGTGCTGGGAAACACATGGCTAAACGTGCTCGCTCGGGAACTTTGTTCCCTTTTGGGAAGATCACACCCTTTCTTTCAAGAACTGGCTGGAACAGCATCATGAGCCAAGCCATTATTTTTACTCGCTTCTCTTAATGTGCTGTGCCTGTAGATGAAGCATTCTGTTCCTTCAAAGTAAAGATCTAACTAAAGAGAGCCTAAATGAACAAATAAGAGGCTGCTACTTCACCAAAAGACAGACTGTTTGCTATCATGCTATCAATGAGGTTTTCCCTCATTGATTGATTGATAGTTTGAGGGGTGCAGAACTCTCTATTTTTGTGTCTTAATTTGAAAGGCAGATTCTGATGCCAGCGATCCCGGGTGGGGAGGATTGATGTCAGCGATCCTTGGGGGGTGGGGGCTGATGCGTGCACGTATTGATGGGGGGGCCCCAATGCCCCTGGTGTGGGCAGGGGTGTCATTGACTTCATTTTGAGACCGGGGCCTCCTTTAAAAAGGGCGCCTCAATCTCTCTGAGCTGGGCTTGTCAGCACCTTTACGCCCCGCTCCTCACAATGATGTTGCACAATATGCCCCCCCCCTTCTAAAAAATGACAAAGGGTGGGAAGGTCTAAGCCAGTGGTTCCCAACGTGGGGCGTACGCCCCACAGGGGGGCAATTTGATTTTTAAGGGGGGCAATTGAGCGCGACTGAGGAGGTCTGGGTCCAAATTTTCGATTTTTATTTTTACAATTTTTTAGTAATTTCTTGCTCAGAACTTTAACTGTCTTTTGTTTATTTCATTTTTCTTTTTCATGGATGCCATGTTCTTTTGAAGCTTGTTTAAACCAAGGTATTGGCGTTTTAAGCTTCTTCAGCTGAAACGGAGTTCACTTTTTAAATGATAAGAATTATATATCACCACATTGGTGGGGGGGGCATCAGGATTTTAGAGGTGATTAGGTGGGGCATGGCCAAAAAAAGGTTGGGAACCACTGGTCTAAGCAGAAAACCTGCCTGTTTCTCTGGAGAGAAACACACCGGTTTTCAGTCAGAACCTGACACATTGCCATTTTTTGGGCAGAATTCCCGCCTTAATTAACCAATCGAAGACACATGTGCTCACAGATCTTCCCTTTCCACATGCCAACCACCCGCCCCCCTCGGCCACAAGCTTTTTGCCAATTGAATCTGGTACATTTGGAATCCTGTGACTGACTTATTGAATCACTAGGGAATAGCTTTGGCATCGCTTACAATTTATGACCCTTTGCTTCTCAATCTCATGTTACCACGAATTGGGAAATGCGGCACCTTTATGTTCCTTTAGGTATTAACTAAGTCATTTGACTTGTGATGATCTCTTCTCATGCTGGTAAGGAGTATTTATTTTATAAACTCAATCCTTCCTAGGGCAATTAACCAAGAGGTTTTACGATGTTAATTAATTTATAGCCTTTAGGTTGCTTGGAATAGCTAAGAACATGTGTTGGCTGAAAGCATTTTTTGGCACTCAGTTTTGTGTGGTCAGCTTTCATTTTAGACACAGTTTAGGGTATTAGGGTATTCCAAATCCTAAAGGAATACTTTGGGCAATTTACCAAACACTGTTCCAACAAAACTATCTTGTGAATCAAAACTTTTTCTTCAGTGGATATAATCTTGATGCAAAAATATTATTCTCAGTCTTACGTTTTGATAGATAAATTTGTCAAATTATCATTGTAGGATCTATAATGCAGCTCACTTTACCAAATGTATGAGGAAAATCGTTAGTCCCACAAAATAGTTATGCATTTGAGTACTTGCTCAGTTCTATGTTTTTCTATTAAAATAGTTCAATGTATATCATTGTATTGAGAGAAACAGAATAATAATTGGAAACAGAGAACAAACTCCTTCAGAACAGACTATCTTATTTATATTATGTTGCAAATCAATGGACCTGAACTGATAGAACCTCAAGTTTTAGAAGATAAAATCTATCCAGGGTTAAAAGGCAGGTCAATGACTTGAAGGGAATTCTTAAATGAAAGTGTCTGCAAAAGGCAGATTCAATTTCAACTCAACTATTTCCATTCTGATTTAATGTGGCTCCACTGTTAACCCGAAGCTCACTTCTGTAATAGATTGCCTTTAATAAATTGGCAGATTGAATACTGATTTGCTTCCTTTGCATAATGGGCCCAGCCCAAGACTGTTGGTCAAGCTACCATCTACCACGTAAATTGCTGCTGTTTTGCACAAGGCATAAGCAACAAGCCCAAATTTAAATCCAATCAATGTTATTATCTGTGTGTTCGAGAACAATTTGACCCGGTTTCAATTGTTTCATGTTTGGTGCTGTCAATCACTTTATAAAAACAATTCTGCAATGTAAAGTGCCATTTTCTTGTTGGAACTGGCAGAGCTGGCAATTGAACTTTAGGTTTCTCTGACCAGACGGCACCGTGGCAACTTTGTCCAGTTCTGACCAGCAAGAAGCAAGGGGACATTGAAGCACTGGAGAATGTTCAGGGAAAATCCACAAGGCTGATTCCTTGCTGCAGCAATCTGAAATGTGAAGAACTTTGGGATTGTCAGCCTGAAAGGGTGATTTAGAGAGACTAAAATGGTTCAAGAGATGGAAAAGTAAACCCAGACTATGCACTTTAAATTGTGCAAGTAGAAACAGGGGACATTGAGTCAAATTAGTATTTTTAGGAGTGATTATGGCATGTGGGTCAGACTTTCAAAACAATTAGAGTAAGCAAAGATCCTGGGGTAGAAATGTACTCACCTTTCCCTGCCTCTCTACTTGTTAAAACCAGTTACATCACAAATTATTTTCCAGTTCTGATGAAACCTGGAAGTATTGTGAACCATGAGTAGGATAGTATAGAACTTCAAAAGGACATAAACAGGTTGGTGGAATGATCAGACAAGTGCACTTTCTCCTTGTGTCTGCTCCGGTGCTCCGGTTGATGCTCCGGTTTCCTCTCATAATCTAAAGATGTGCAGGTTGGGTGGATTTGCCATAATCAATGCGTGGATAGGCAGGGGAGTGAGCCTAGATAGAGTGCTCATTCAAAGTGTTGGTGTAGATTCGATGGGCTGAATAGCCTCCTTCTACTGTGTAGGGTATTCTATGGAACTCAAGTGTTGAGCACCACTTTTTAGGAAGGATGTTAAGGTATCAGAGAGGGTGCAGATATGATCCACAAGAGTGTTTCCAGTGATGAGGAACTTCAGTTACATAAACTGAGAACACACACGAACAGACTCAAAAACAACTTCCTCCCCGCTGTTACCAGGCTCCTAAATGACCCTCTTATGGACTGACCTCATTAACACTACACCGCTCTATGCTTCACCCAATGCTGGTGTTTATGTAGTTACATTGTGCACCTTGAGTTGCTCTATTATGTATTTTCTTTTATTTCCTTTTCTTTTCATGTACTTAATGATCAGTTGAGCTGCTCACAGAAAAATACTTTTCACTGTACCTCGGTACACCTGACAATAAACAAAATCCAATCCAATCCAATCCAATCCAAGATTAGAGAAATTGGGACTGTCTTCTTCAGAGAAAGTTGAGAGGAGACTTGACAGAAGTGTTCAAAATCATGAGGAGTCTGGACAGGTAGAAAGGGGAAAACTGTTCTCATTGGTGGAAAGATCGAGAAACGGAGGGCACAGATTTAAGGTAATTAGCAAAAGAAACAATGGCGGCGATATGTAGAAAAACCTTTTTCAGGCAAGTGGTTAGGAATACAATGAGAGTGTGGTGGAGGCACGGTCGATTGATGCTTTTAAAAGGGACCTGGATCATTATCTGTCAAGGAAAAAGTTTCAGGGGTACAGGAAAAAGGCAGGTGAATGTGTGTATACGATTGTTTGTATGTTTGAGTCTGGAATGCTGCCTCCCTCAACATAGGCTAAAATCATGCTGAGATCATTTCTCCTCTACTATGAGGAGAAAAGAGTTAATTTGTGGAATGACATGTCAAAAGATCCTCTTAGTTGGAATGAAATGAAATTATCTTTTTAGTGGGCTTTTTTTGAAGCTACAGCTGCAGGCACCTTAACCCTAGACTGGAGATCAATCCAAAATCTTAGCATTGGATGCTTCACCCTGTAATACTAAACACCTTCAATCCCTCACAGATTCCTTTTTGCTTCTCTTATAATGAAGCTCTATAATTTTGCATAATATCTATAAATGGGGAGTATTTTAAGACGAGCTGCTTTTACAAAAACTCCACCCGGCTAATCCTGAGCGCTACGGGACTCTGCCCCATTCGGGTAGATTGTGTCCAATGTAAGTTAAATGCACCTAAAATATGTATCAAAAATGACATTATTCAGCATTTCTTTTACTATATTTTACATTTTTCCTTTACCTTGTCCTTCTCACCTCTGTGGCTTTCTGAAGTCCGACTGAAATGAAATGAAAATGAAAATTGCTTATTGTCACAAGTAGGCTTCACATGAAGTTATTGTGAAAAGTCCCTAGTCGCCACATTCCGGCGCCTGTTTGGGGAGGCTAGTACGGGAATTGAACCGTGCTGCTGGCCTGCCTTGGTCTGCTTTAGCCCTGTGCTAAACCAGCCCCAGACTGCACTGAATCTTTATGTTGTTTTGCATTTGGCTGCTTTTCAGAGTAGCTTTTGGGTATTTTTCCACAAAGGAATATTCTCCTAACAGATTATATATTTTTTTAAAGTAACAATATTAATAATAAGTAATGTTTCACATCTAATGATACTGTTCCTTTACGGGATGATTGACTTCGCATGCAGAACATTTCACTGCCATCTTAAAATGCTGAAAATTTCAAAATACCAAGGAGGGGATGTTCAGAATGTTTCTGTAAATTGGTACACAAGTAGAACTCAAGTTCACATCAAGCTGTTTCTGATGGAAATCTGTATCTCCATTGATATTCTATCAATGCATCAATTGTTGTATCAGCTCCAATTGTGTCTTAAAACTGTTGAATTCCTTACTTCCCTCAATCTTCTGTTCGATTTCAAAGTCTGTAGACTTTTTAAATAAAAACTTGAGATCATCTTACCACTACATCGTGATTTAATTTGCCTCCTCTATATTTTTCTTCTAGGTGGTGACTTCTATTATGTGCTTTCATCCTGTATTTTTCTCAGTTAAATGTATGCTAATTGCATTATTTATCAGTAATCAACTCTGCATTACGTCTCAATAAATGCACAGTGTGAGGAACTCACTGCATCAACTGTGTGGAGCCCACATCACATACCATTAGGGGGCTTGTTTAGCTCAATTGGCTGTACAGCTGGTTCGTGATGCAGAGTGAGGCCAACAGTGTGAATTCAATTCCCGCACCACCTGATGTTATTTATGAATGGATGGCACAGTAGCACTGTGGTTAGCACTGTTGATTCACAGCGCCAGGGTCCCAGGTTCGATTCCGGGCTTGGGTCACTATCTGGCCGGAGTATGCACAGAACACTGGGCGAGATTCTCCGACACCCCCTAATGGGTCGTAGAATCGCCGAGGGCCGGTGTGAATCCCGCCCCGCCGCTCCGACGCCTGCTGCCAAATTCTCCGGCACTGGTTTTTTGGCAGGGGCGGGGATCGCGCCGCGCTGGGTGGGGGCTGTTGGCAGTCCCGTCCCCCCCCCCCCCCCCCCCCCCCCCCAGTGATTCTCCAGTCCCCGATGGGCCGAGCGGCCAGACCCGCCGGCGTGAATTACACAAGGTCTGTTCCAGCGGAATCTGGCTCTGAGGGCAGCCTGCGGAGTCCTTGGGGGGTCCCGGGGGGATCTGGCCCCGGGGGGGGGGGGGCACGGTGGCCTGCGGTGGCCTGGCCTGCGGTGGCCTGGCCCGTGATCAGGGCCCACCGATCAGTGGGCAGGCCTATGCCATTGGGGCACTTGTTCCCTCCGCGCTGGCCTGTGTAAAGCTCCGCCATGGCCGGCACGGAGAAGAAACCCCCTGCACATGCGCAGGAATCACGGCAGCGGTTCAGGGAACACGCTGGCGCTCCTGCGCATGCACCAACTCGCGCCGGCCAGCAAAGGCCCTTCGGCGCCAGTTGGCGCGGCGCCAATCACTCCAGCGCCGGCCTAGCCCCGACGGTGCGGAGGATTCCGCAGCTTCCGGGCGGAGTGGTTCACGCCACTCTTTGGCGCCAGTACAGCCCGCCCACCGAATACCGGAGAATCCCGGCCCCTATGTCTCCATGGGTTTTCTCCAGGTGCTCCGGTTTCTTCCCACATGTCCTCAAAGATGTGCTGTTAGGTAATTTGGACATTCTGAATTCTCCCTCTGTGTACCTGAACAGGCGCTGGAATGTGGCGACTGGGGCCGTTTCACAGTAATTCATCTCAATGTTAGTGTAAGCCTTCATGTGACAATAAAGATTATTATAAAAATAAATCTTGCCCCTCATCTGGGGCGGGATTCTCCGCAGACCGTCGTAACGCCGATTTCCAGCGAGAAAAACCGGTGTACATGACTCCGGCGTCGGGGCCTTCTTTAAGGCCGCTATTCTCCGTTCCCGGAGGGGCCAGCAGCTGACTGACGCGATACGCGTCAGTTTCACCAGCTGCGGAAGTGGTGAGACCCGGCGTTTTTTGGAGGAGGAGGAGGAGAGAGACAGACCCGGCATTGGGGGGGGGGGGGTGTGTTCTGGCATTTTGGGGGGGGGGGGTGTTCCGGCATTTGGGGGGGGGTGGGTTCCGGCATTTGGGGGAGGGTGTTCCGGCATTTGGGGGGGGGTGGGTTCCGGCATTTGGGGGGGGGGGGGTTCCGGCATTTGGGGGGGGGGTGTTCCGGCATTTGGGGGGGGGTTTGCGGCATGGGGGGGGGGTGCGGCATTAGTGGGGGGTGGGGGGGTGCGGCGTTGGAGGGGGGTAGGGGTGGTGAAGGGGGTAGGGGTGGTGAGGGGGGGTTGGGGTAGGGGCAGCGGCGTGCAGAGGAGGGGGGCGACTGATGCCCGGGGCCAACGCACCGTCGCCCCCCCCCCCCTCTGCACGCAGCTGCCCCAACCCCAACCCCCTCCCCTCACCACCCCTACCCCCTTCGCCACCCCTACCCCCCTCCAACGCCGCACCCCCCCACCCCCCACCCCCCACTAACGCCGCACCCCCCCACTAACGGAGGAAGGAAGGGGGGGAGGAGGAAGGAAGGGGGGAGGAGGAAGGAGGGGGGGGGAGGAAGGAAGGGGGGGAGGAGGAGAGAGGGGGGGGGTGTGTGGGTACCGGCCTTCAGAGGGAGGGGGACGGGGTGTGGGTACCGGCGTTGACCGGGGGGGACCCGGCGTTGAGGGGGGGGACCCAGCGTTGAGAGGGGGGGGACCCGGCGTTGAGAGGGGGGGGACCCGGCGTTGAGGGGGGGGACCCGGCGTTGAGGGGGGGGACCCGGCGTTGAGGGGGGGGGACCCAGCGTTGAGAGGGGGGGGACCTGGCGTTGAGGGGGGGTTGCGGCGTTGTGAGAGATGGGGGGCGGCGTTGGAGGGGGGTAGGGGTGGTGGGGAGGGGGGTAGGGGTGGTGGGGAGGGGGGTATGGGCGTTGGAGGGAGGTAGGGGTGATGAGGGGGGGGTGGTTGGGGTTGGGGTAGGGGGCAGCGGCGTACAGAGGGGGGGGCGACGGTGCGTTGGCCCAGGGCATCCGTAGCCCCCCCTCTCTGCACGCCACTGCCCCCAAACCCCCCCCACCGATGCCCCCCGATGCCGCAACCCCCCCCGGATGCCGCAACGTCCCCGATGCCGCAACCCCCCCCCCCCCCGATGCCGCAACCCCCCGGATGCCGCAACTCACCCCCCGATGCTGCAACCCCCCCCGGATGCCGCAACCCCCCGGATGCCGCAACCCACCCCCCCGATGCCGCAACCCACCCCCCCCGATGCCGCAACCCCCCCCCATGCTGCAACCCACCCCCCGATGCCGCAACCCACCCCCCCCGATGCCGCAAACCCCCCCCATGCCGCAACCCACCCCCTGATGCCGCAACCCACCCCCCCCGATTGCCGCAACCCACCCCCCCCCGATGCCGCAGCCCACCCCCACCGATGCCGCAACCCACCCCCCCCCCCGATGCCGCCACCCACCCCCCCCCCCCCCCCCCCCCCCCCCGATGCTGCAACCCACCCCCCGACACTGAACGGCGTCAACCATCATCAATGGTTGACGCCGTTTTAAAGCAACTGTGATTTTCTCCGACGTGACCCGTGGCCACGTCGGCGGGACTTCGGCCCATCCGGGCCGGAGATTTGTGGAATCTAAAAATATAATGAAATCCCGCCGGCGCCAGCTGTTTTCAGAGGCTGCCGGCGGGATTTGCACAGCGCCGGTTTTTGGCCGGTCAGAGATTTAAAAACCCTGCGTGGGGTCGGAGAATCCCGCCCCTGAGGTGTGACGATCCTCAGGTTAAATCACCACCAGTCAGCTCTCTCCCTCAAACATCCCTGCTTACATAAATAAAAGTGGAAATAAGGGAATAATTAGAACAACTGGCTTTGAATTGTGATTGATACTGTTCAGAATGTGGGGCGGGTTTCTCTCAGCCAGGGTCGGGCCGGAGAATTCCCACAACTGGCGCGAATCGAGCCACACCGCCCCGACGCCAGCACGCGATTCTCTGCAGAACGGATAATTGGCGCCGTTGGCACTGGCGTGGTTGGCGTGGTTGGCCCGCCAATTCTCGGCCCATAATGGGCCGAGCGCCCGTTGTGAAAACGGCGAGTCCCTCCGGCGCCGTCCACACT
Source organism: Scyliorhinus canicula (assembly GCF_902713615.1). Taxonomy (NCBI): domain Eukaryota; kingdom Metazoa; phylum Chordata; class Chondrichthyes; order Carcharhiniformes; family Scyliorhinidae; genus Scyliorhinus; species Scyliorhinus canicula. Next base: position 33,048,761 of record NC_052164.1, read on the forward strand.
TGCTCTCAGCTGGCGGGACCTCAGCGTGGAAGGGTCGGGGAGCGGCCTGTTGGCGGGGTGAGGGGTGTCCGACCCGGGGGGGGCCTCCGATGTGGCCTAGCCTGCGATCGGAGCCCACCAATCGGCAGGCTGGCCTCTCTGGCTGAGGGCCTCCTTTCCTACATCCCGGCCCCTGTAGTCCTGCGCCATGTTGCGTCGGGGCCGACGCGTTGAAGGAAGCCACTGCACATGTGCGGATCCCACGGTGCCCAGTTCGCACTGGGATCAGCAGCTAGAGTGGCGTTAACTGCTCCAGGCCGTGCTGGTCCCCTGTAGGGGCCAGAATTAGTTGTGGGGTCGGCCTGTTCACGCCGTCGTAAAAGTGGTTGGACATGCCACATCCCAAATTGAGAGACAGATGCCACCAAAGCTGTTTCCATAGATTTCTCATAAACTGACAAGTGTTGGTTTGTTACACTGTGAGCCAACCAGTCTTACTGAAACTCTGTGTTCTCATGTGGGTTTCAGATCTTCACACTCAAAGAAACCGCCTTGGAATTCTTTCCGAGATATTGCTTCTATTCAGACACCTGCAACAAGAATCCACCTCCAGGTTTTCAACCTCAACTTCTGATGTTGCAGAGGGCCGTTAAGAATCAACCACATTGCTGTGGATCTGGAGTCCATGGAGGCCAAAGCATGGAAAGACATCAGATTTCCTTCCGTGAGTGACCTCGATGGGTTTTTATGACAATCAGTCGTGAGATTAGCTTTCTGTTCGTTGATTGTATGTAAATGAGATTACAACCAATTCCGCCCCTTGAATCTGTATATTAACCGTGTGAGCCTTAGCTCAAGTGAGAAAGAATACTGCGAGGCTGCGGAGCTTTCAGATCTTTCTCCCAGAGCTCTGATATAATAAACTGCTTCTTTACTCATTCAAAAAGTCCTGCGTGTGAATATTTTCACCTCTAACACTTTCAATTCCAGATTTCATTAATTGATTTAAATTCTACCATTTACTGTGGTGGGATCTGAAATGTGTCCCCAGAACATTAGCCTCCGGATGACTAGTCCTGTGACATTGCCAATATGCCACCATCCCCCCTTCAAATATAAATAGTATAAATGGTGTCTACATGAACCAGTCGGAGGCTGAGAATTCTACAGTGAGCACCTCACCTCCTGACTCCCCAACGTCTGTCAACCATCTCCAAGTCACAAGTCAGGAGTGTTCTGGAATACTCTGCACTTGCCTGGATGAATGCAGATCCAACAACACTCAAGAAGCTCAACACCATCCAGGACAAAGCAACTCACTTGATTGGCATCCAGTCAACTAACTTAAACATTCTGGATGTAGTGAATGTGATTCACACTATATATAGTTGCTAATATTACTCCATGTATATATGTTCGTTATCTACCCATTGTAAGTGCAGTTGCACTATCCGACCACCAGGGGGAGTCGCTCTGGGAGTACGCGAGAGTTTGTACTGGGCTCCTCCCTTGGCTCCGCCCAGGACTCCTCCCCTTGGGACCGATGTATAAAGATCAGTGCCTTAGAGCCAGCCTGCCATTTCACCTGAAGTTCAACGACGAATAGGCTGGCTCTATTGTAAGTGTATTAAAGCCTCTGTTCAGATCCAACTACACGTGTTCGCTGAATTGATGGTTCCATCACTGGGTAGCAAATAATTATCCAGACTCGAAACATTGGCTCCTTTGTCTTTCCAAGATGCTACAGACTTGCTGAGATTGTCCAGTATTTTCTGTTTTTGTTAAACATTCACTCCCCCCACTACCCAGTGCACCATGGCTACATTGTGAACCAACTCCGAGATTCAATGCATCTTCAACAGCATCTCCCAAGCTCACCGCCACTATTAACTATAAGGACAAGTGCAACAGATAAATGGAAACACAACCATACATAAGTTTCCCTTCAAGTTACAAATGGTAGTATCCATACCAAGAGAATAGGCATGAGATGGCAAGTAGGAGGCAAACAATACTTTATTATATAACTCCCCGAACGGTCTCCCTCCTTGACCTGGACCCAGGTCAGAGTTTTCATTCTAAGAGGCTCTCCTCGTTAAAGGGGACGCCCCATCCCGTTATTGGGGGAGTTCATATTCTGTGAGGGTCACGGGGAACTGAATGGTCAACAGCCCCCAGCCTCCATGGGGGTTATAACACAAACCATCCTGACTTGAGAACAAATGACAGTCTTTCATCTCCACTGGGTCCAAGCCCCAACTACTCCAACATAATGGTAGTGTGGCTGCACTTACACCACACAGACTGCAGCGGTTCAAGAAGGCAGCTCACCACTAACTTCTCAAGGACAATTAGGAGTAGGCAATAAATGCTGACATGGTCAGTGCTATCCACATTTCTTGAACAAAGAAAAATCTACAGTAGTTGCTTTCATGCTAATGAAATGGATTTAAGTTTGAATATTTTTATTTGCTGATGATCGCTCAGAATCATGATGTCATTTATGTCACAGAGCTATAATATTAGCAAACATTTTTGGTATCTTTCATGTCTGGCTTCATCGCATTCTCTCTTTGAGAATGATGACAATGCTTCTTTAAGTGATTCCTTCTCCTTGCTTTGGAATGGCAGTTTTGCAGACTGTCTCCTGCATTTCAAGTGTGCGATGAAAAAAATCCATGTTTCTGTTTGTGCTGGACCATTTTTTTTAATGTGTTTGCTGATGCTTTTAATTATTTTTCATGGCTCACCGAGTATATTGAGTTTTGATTTGATTTGCAAAAGTGGTTTTCGTGCTGAACTATCAGCTGTCACTGGCTGGTTTGTTTATCATGTTACTCTTGATGTTCTCCATATGTGAGCAGTACTTTCTGTTCAAGCTGTGCAGATATTTTTTGCTGTGCTGGGTTCAAGAATGACATGCAATGTTCACTTGACCTCGCAACATGACCGTTTAGAAAATATAATCAACAGTTCCAGTGACTGGCAGGTTCTAGAACCAGCCGGTGGTAAGCCTTTGTGTAAACTTCCACACTTAATATAGATTAATTATGTCTTGAAAATGAGCATTTTATCCCTGTAGTTGTCACGCTGCTTCCCAGCAGGTTTCTCTAAGTTTATAGCTTTCCCTGACTTATGCTCTATATGTTTATTTAATTGGTCAAGTTTCCACAGAGCTCAGGTGAAGCTCATATACATAGTGGTATATTTGGTGGAGCAGATTTCCACTGTTGTATGTATGTTATTGGGCAAAGTTCTTATTAAGGTCTTTCTGAGATATTTGTAGTCTTGGGAAGTATTTATCAAATACTAGTAACATATAAATGGTAACGGTTCAAGCTAGGAGCGGTCTCCTTGCTTGCCGCTACACACAGCTCAGTCCAACACTACACTGCGCCCCAGGTCCGGGTCATGTGTTCTGTTACATCACTGAATGGGCGGTACAGTACTCAGTCTCACATTTTCCCTTTGCGTGCCCTTATACTATACCTCCACCAAGCCTTCATCCTAAGTAGTTACAATTAACTCCATTTACCACATGTATTTCCAAGACAACTACTCCTCCATCTCCGCTCCCTTAAGTCTCTGAGTTAGAATTTCAATGTGTCTGGAAGCCTTATAATCCTTCCATATCTTGTTCTCACTGTTGGAGGAGTGGTAAACTCTGTGCCTGCAGGTAAGTTTTGTTGAATCAAAGTTTGTTCTGGGGTCTGAGTCTCTTTTCATCCACTTTCTTTTCCATTCTTTGGCATTAAATCACTCTTTGCTGATTCTATAATTGCACTGCTACATGGTGGTTGTTTTACCTTGCTCTTTACAGGGTGGATGAACTCTGTGCTCACCTCTATAGATTTTTTTTATCTCTCTTACTTCATGTGGCTCGCCATGATGCATGCTGGGATGGAAGATGGCTCTTCCTGTTGTGAGGGTCTGACCTTGGAACTGGGCTGTGTAGTGTGCTACCATCAATGGCTGGCTGCTACTTGGTTCCAACATTGTTTGTGACACTGTCCTGCTGGCTGGGGATCGCTGGCTGCTCTCTGGTCTCGGGGTTTATCTTTCCAACTGGCTTTTGAGTTGGAGGTTGAGTCTCTTCATATTGCTGGTCCCTCTCTTGACTGCAACATATTTGAAGTGTTGTGGTAACCATCTGAGTGCTTGGCTGCTCTGACCAATGAGGGGCTTCTGGCACCTGTATTGGAAGTGCGTGCAACGAGAAAAGACAATTCAGAGCTGAAGTTCCAGTCGAGAGAATTGTTCCTGCTGGAGCTCTCAGGAACCTGTAATTCTGTATCATATACAATAGTGGCTGTCTTGACCTCTTCTATTTTGAGGAGATTCAAGGTTACACAGGCATCTCTGTTCAAGAGAGAAATAGACTGGATGACTTGAAACAACTTGAATATTTGTTTGCCGCCATACCTTCCTGCTTCTGGATTCTTGCATGTGTCCAGAGTTCAGATTTCCCTGGTCCATAGAGTGGCGTGTATGTTGTTTGTAGCCAAAGGTCTCTCAGCCATGGTTCTTTTTTTGTCTGTGAGAACTGTAACACTGGCTTCCTTGTCCAATTTAACGTTTGTGAGATGGACGTTAACCAAGATGTTTGCATTCCACAATGAAAATCCAGGATCTTTGACATCAGCCAAGAATCATGGCTGTGTCCTCTTAGTGCACTGTCTTGACCTGGTGAATCCTCTTGGGATCTTCCTGTGCATTTTGGTGTTTTGGCGTGGCACAGCTTCCCTAAATACAGTTAAATTGAATGCTTTCGGCTCAAAGTTTTGGTCATTGATCATGCCTGTGTCTGTCTCCACAATGATGGCATGGTCGCTCTACAGGTCAGTTCAGGTATTGCTTTCATTGGCATGGAGTTTCTGTGCGGTTTCACTAACCGAACAGTGGTGATTTACTTTGTTCCAGGGTCTGTTTTCTCCCCTTAATATGAATCTAGGCTGCAAGTGGATTTCAGATTGCCTGACAATCTGGATGGATTTTTTGACGGTTAGATCTTCCTTTGCTTGGATCGTGTCTGAGAGTGTGTCGTCCGCCACTCCTACAACTCTTTTAAACTTCCTCAAATTTTTCAGATGATTTGTATTATATCATCAGCTATCAGGCCTACTGAATAAAGCGGTGTGTTAGCTTGTGGGTGACACAGTGGTAGCCAGGGACATGGGTTCAATTCCAGCCTTGGTTGACTGTGTGGAGTTTGCACGTTCTCCCGTGTCTGCGTGGGTTTCCTCCAGGTGCTCTGGTTTCCTCCCACAATCCAAAAATATGCATGTTAGGTGGATTGGCCCTGCTGAATCGCCACTTGTTCAGAAGTTAGATGGGGGGATAGGGCTGGGAAGTGGGCCGAGGTAGGGTGCTCTTTCAGAGGGTCGGTGTAGTCTTGATTGCCCAAATGGCCTCCTTCTGCACTGTAGGAATTCAATGGTTCAACTTCTGTCTTTTTACCCAGACCTGAAAAATCATGGGCGGGATTCTCCGAGCCCGCGCCGGGTTGGAGAATTCCTGGGGGCGCGGGAAATTCCCGCCACGCCACTCCGACGCTGGGTCGCCGATTCTCCCGCAACCGGTGAATCGGCATCAATCGCGCCAGCGGGGTCGGGGGCCGCTGAAATAGGACCCCGCGGCGATTCTCCGCAGGCGACCGGCCGAACTCCCGCTGAGTTCCGTAAAGTCCCGCCGGTATGGTTCCAACCTGGTACTACCCGGGAGGAGGTCGGACCCGCGACCGTGGTCGATGTCCTGGTTGGGGGGAGGGCAGGGTGATCTAATTCCGGAGGGGGCCTCCACGGGGTCCAGGCCCGCGATCGGGGGCTTCCAATCGGCGGGCAGCCGTGATCTGGAGGGGCCTACCTCTTTCCACGTGGCCCGCTGTTAGGCCCCGATATATTGCTCTGTGCCGGCACAGGGAAGGCAACCACGCGCATGCTCCGGCACGGAGAGGACAACCACGTGCGTACGTCGGCATGGAGGCAACTATCGCACGCATGTGCGGGCCCACACCGGCCGTGTAGGGCCGCCTTTCGGCACCGGAGCAGCGCAAAGCACTCCGGCACCGTGCTACCCCCCTGAACACCGGTGAATTGTTGGGCTAGGAGGCCGTTTACGCCGGCGTACACCACGTCGGCATCAACACTTGCCTGGGATTTTGGAAAATCCCGGTTCATGTATCCCGCGATTCTCTTTCTCCAGAGTTCCCAATTATGTGATTGATCTGGGCCTTGGATAAGTTCGAATTGATCTGAAAGAGTGGATTTCTGATCCATGGTAAAAACTTTTAAATTTCAGATTCATCTTTAGGAGGTGTCTGAAAATCCAAGATGGCGCTGCTGTACGCTTCTTCACAAAGGGGTTTCCCGCCCTTTCCAGTCTTGCCAGGCTCCAGCAGGAATTGGAATCTTGAGTTTCATTTATTTTCACCATTGGCTCCCTGGACCAACTGGTCAGTCTTCCCTCCTTTATTGCAATGTTCTTGAGTCTTTGGAGCATCAAACCCAGGTTCTGCTGCGTTTTTGAAGGTGTCAACATGTCAATTGGGTTTCTGGGACTATGATTTAAATGGCAATTTCTGACCATTGCAATATTTTGTTTTTTTTCAGGACTTGTGTTGTCCAGGAATTTAAATTTTTTAGCTCACCCCTGCTAAATCTACAGATTCTGCAGGCTCTGTGTATTTAAGCTGGGCTCCCATGGGATTCAATAGAGTCTTCTGCTGCAGTGAGGAATTTAATTTCTACCATCAACTTCCAAGCCTTTTTTTTGGGCGTTTTTCTCTGGCAGTTTCCTTCTGCACCTTCACCTCTTGAGCTTTTCTTCAGGTCGCACTTTTTCTGTCAGTTTTCCTGGATTTAAATTTTCTTCTGCAGTCTCTGTGAGGTTGTGAGTTGCTCCATTCACTGCCACCATGTTTTAAAGTGTTACGTGTCGTTTGGTAGATCTTATTAAGGTATTCATGGCCTTAAATAGTTCAACAGTAAGTACTTAATAACTATTAGAAACTATATATAGAGATACAGTGAAGTCCAAGCCAGGAGCTGTCTCCATGCTTGCTTCTACACATGGCTCTGTTAAACACTATACTGACTACTGGGCTCAGGACATGTGTTCCCTTACGTCACTGTGTGGGCGGTACTTCACTCAGTCGCACATTAACTCTTTAGGTGCTAGATCCTTATACTGCACCCATCAGTTGTGATATGTGGTGATATTGGAAATAAATGAATCTCTCGCTGGCGTTTCTGCTAAAATCTTCCCCCGTTTGTTAATTGGCATTACCAGCCAAAGTGATGAAAGAGTTCGTCTCCTCAGATGTTTCTATTTCGCTTACTCTGGAAAGTCCTACATTGGCTTTTGCTCAATGTGGGCTAAACTCCCAGACCATTGACTTTCAAACATAATCAAGCTCGGCATTCCACTGCAGTACTGAGGGAGTTCCGCACTTTTGGAGATGCCTTAATATTAAAACAAGTGCCTAACTGTCCCCTTTGATGAATGTAAAAGATTTCATGGCACTATTTTGAAAAAGGGTCCTGACATGACCTGACCTGACCAATATTTACCCCTGAACCAACATTACTAAAAAGCAGATTAGTTAGTCATGATTACATGCTGCTTGTAAGACCTTCCTGTGTATAAATTGACTGTTCCTATATTACAGAAGTGACTACATTTCAAAAGCACTTCATTGGCTGTAAAACACTTTGGAACATTCTGAGGTTGTGGATGTGCAAATCTTTATTTCAAGGGAAAATTCAAACCCTGGAGATTTCCGAGAATAGAAAGTGAAAGATCTTTCTTTAACCGTAAAAACATAGTAAAATGCATGCTAATAGAAGAACTATCAAGGAAAATACAGAACAAGGGACACAATTCACAGATTAACATTTTCCATACTCATCAGTGAAGCATGAGATTGGCCCTGGAATTTTATGCTCTGTCCCTCCTTAATGTTTTATATTTTGGGATGATTTGTGCTTTTTAAGCATGGTGGCTGCCATTGTTACTGCATTGAACACATTCCACAAAGTGGGTGTACAATTAATACTGTGCACAAAGAAATAATAAAATACAGCTCATAACAGAAAAGGCACAGTACAGCTGGGAACAGTGTGTGGATTGGAGGTCCATAGCCTTTCACAATGGAGCCGTGGGGAGTAAGGAGTCAATCCCATAACCTCCACAACTAGCCCTACCAATGGAATTTTGGGGTAGCTACAGTAGAGAGTTCAGAGACGCCTGACCTCTCCATGTGGGCACAATGGGCGGCATGGTAGCACAGTGATTAGTACTGTTGCTTCAAAGCCCTTCCCAAATGCCGTAATGCGTTCTCCCAGTCCTGATATGTTTCAAGTCCATCAATATAGAACGCAATGTTTACTAACTGATATGTGGTTCAACCCAGTAATTTATATTTTGCCCAGTTTTTTCACAGAGGGACAGGTACTATTACTGGGGAAAGAGCTTTTCACTCCCGTCTCCTGACAGTATCAGGATCTCCCAGGCAGGATATGCCACTATCAGGCACATTGCAACTTGTACACACTGACAACCTGACAATATACTTCAACTTCATTCTGAAATGAGTGTTCCATCCTATCTTTGATTAGTCCTGTGTGACACATTATTCACCACTACTCTTAAAGCTGAGTGACGGTGTCAAAAACTAGTGACACATAAAGGGTAAGCATCTGTATTTGTGAAGTGGGTGCTTATACTGTATCCACATGCCTTACTTTTCAGTTTGCTAATCATGTGCTGTTCCCTGGCTGGTGTACAGAATTACAGTTGGCCAGATTGATGCATGCATTTGCCAAAATGCTTATGCTAAATTCCAAATTTGTGCCAAATTTCAGGTTGTTTTTCTTCTGCTGCATAATTTTGTCTCTTGGGAACTGGATGAAAACTGCCCAACCTGAGCTCCAAAAGGACTTGTAGCAGCTGGTGGAGCGAGAATAACTTCATCCCATCTGCCTGCACTGGACCGCCTCTCAGAGATGCAAGGACAATGTTCAGATGTATCCTACAAACAATTTTCTGTTGAGTTCAAAAACAATTCTCTGCTTTTTATCTGTAAGTAAAGATTAACTATAAATTAAATTTTTTTTATCTGTGTACAAAGAAATAAAGCCGAAGAGACAATTGTTGGCCAGATTAGGGCGATCCTATTTTTTTTGTATTTTTTCACTTGAGATTGCCAGCAAGCAAAATGTTCATACTTTTCTTTATTTTTATCCTTCGTATTAAACATTAAAATTAGTGAGGGGTCGGGGCGGCATGTAATGCAGTGGTTAGCACTGGGACTGCGGTGCTGAGGACCCGGGTTCAAATCCCGCCCCTGGGTCACTGTCTGTGTGGAGTTTGCACATTCGCCCCATGTCTGCGTAAGTTTCACCCCCACAACCCAAAAATGTGCAGATTAGGTGGATTGACTACCTTAAATCTCCCCTTAATTGGAAAAAAAATAATTGGGTACTCTAAATTTATTAAAACAAAATTAGTGAGGGGTCTCAAGATTGCATAGAATCTCCACAGTGCAGAAGGAGACCTGCATTGTTGATGTTATTTATGAACCACACATTGGCAAACTAGGCAACTGAGATGGAGTGGGGAGTTGCCGGGCAAAGATGTCAGATTTACAGGAGAGAGTGGGAGAGACAATGGGCGCAATTCTCCGATAATGAGGCAGAGTGTCCACGGCGTCGTGAAAGCCGTCGCGTTTCACGATGGCGCGAAACGGTCGCGGGCACGATTGATTCAGGCTCCGAAAAGGTGCCAGGAGTGGGGCCGCGGTGGGCGTGGTCAAGATGGCTGAGCCCCACCATGCCACTCTCAGGTTCAGGGACAGTGATCCGGACACGATGCCGGACGTTGTAGGAGAGCGCAGGGCCATCTTGTGCCCAAGACGTGGGCACCGGCAACCAGTAAGCACTGTGGGGCACACCCCCCCCCCCCCCCCCCCGGCCTGAAGACCAGTGCCGCAAGAAGCTCCACGACCTCACAAGGGCTGCCAGGGTACGTAGCCCGAAGGTTCCCCCAGGCCCCCCCCCCTCCCCCCCAAACCCTCCATCACGTATCGCGGCCTCCCCCCCTCCCCACGCAGGGACACCACTGCCTAACTCTGATGCCACCCCCCCCTCCCCCGCCCGGAGGACAAGACTGCTCACAACGTTCGTGAGCATTCAAGAGCCGGAGGGGGATCACCTGAGCTGCACCCCCTCACCGTCCATGAGCAGAGAGCTCTGGACCTCGCTGGGGGAGCCGCCACCCGGGAGGTAGCACCATGCCAGGTCGGAGGCACAGGAACAAGTGAGTCTCCCCTGCCTGGCTACACCCCCTCAGCCCGTCACCTCCCCAACCCCTCTCACACTGCACCCCATACCACTGCCCCACCCTTTCTGCCCACCCCGTGACACATCCCCCCCCCCAGCCCCTAACCCCCTGACACTCCACCCCCTAATGTCCCCCCTGACACAGCACCCCCTCCCAGTGCCCCCTCTAACCCCCCCGACACTGCACCCCCTCACAGTGTCCCCTCCTCCCCCGAACCCCCCCCGACACTGCACCCCCTCACAATGCCTCCTCCACCCCCTCACACCCGACTCCGAGTGTTTAATGATACATGCCTCATTGTCCTCAGTAGGGCCCGGAGCTGATCGTCCATGGATGTCGCGGAGAAGCCCCTGACGTCCAGCTGCAAGCACATCCGCCCCCCCACAGATGCACGGCAGAGGGGGCAAGGCAGACTGACAGGAGGGCCCTCCCCTGAGGCTGTGGTGATGTGACCATCAATTCACTAGACACGTGATTGGAAGTAACTGTGGTTTTAATAGTCTTACAACTAAGCCAGCCTGCGGCCAGAAGAACTGAGAGCAGGCTTACGGCTGCTGTGCTTTATACTTCCGGTTAGTGGGAGGAGCCATGGGCGGAGCCAAGGGTGGAGCCCAGTACAAACTCCTTATCTCTCCCTATGGGCAGAGCTGCGCAACGGTTCACATACAGAGCCCACAAGGACACAATACATGCAAGGCAATACAGTGTGAATTACGATGCATATAATTCACCACACGTGGCACTGGAGGGGGACGCACGGAGGACGGACAGGGACGACAGGGACGAAGACACGACGGACATTGAGGACACTGATGACCGTGAGTCGGACGAGGAAGGGCTGCGAGCCAGGACAGTAACGGAGAGAGGACGGGGACTCTGGACAGTGACGCAAAGAGGACGGCCAGACAGTCGACGCACATACCGGACACGGCACCTAACGTGGGCCGCGGACTAGTAGCATCGGTCCAAGGATCGACCCACGAGACCCCAGACTTGGGGACAGATGAGGAGCTTGAGTTTGCGGCACTGCTGTCACCCACAACATCCACCATCGCAGATACACTCCCCTCAGTTGGGCACATTAGTGATGAGGCTTCGGGGTCACTGACTGGTGCTCTCCACACAGCCGAACCGGTACAGCAGTTAGAGGTAGGAGCAGCCGAGGGGCTGGACGGTCGGAGGGCAGCCCAGGCCCAGCACCCAGCTGCCGCCCAGACAGTTCCCGGTTCCTGGACTTACCATACCCACCCACAGACCAGATGCATTTGTAAACCCTGGGAGTGAACAACGGGTTGACGGCCGCCTTCCAGCATCTGCAGACGCAGTTGGAGGAATCCATCCGTGTCCAGGAGCAGGGAGTGGTGCCGTTCATGGCTGCCACCCAGGCCAGCACCGCACAAGTGGCGTCCACAGTGGAGGCAATGGGGGCAATGGTTGCGGCCATGGGTCAGGTTCTGCAGGTCGTGGGGCTTGATGTGCACACGTCATCCGTGGCCCAGGACAGGGCTGCCCTCTCACAGACAGGCATGCGCCAGAGCCAACAGGACATTACTACCGCACTCCAGGGTCTGGCCCAGCCTCAGCAGGCCATGGCCCTGTCCCAGCAGGCCATGGCCCTGTCCCAGCAGGCCATCGCTGAGAGCATCGGCGGCCTTGGCCACGTGCTGGATGGCGTCGCAGAATCCCAGCGGGAGGTTGCACAGTGCCTGACAGGGATTGCACACTCCCTGAGCTCCATCGCTGGGAACGTTCAGACCCTGGTCGATTCCACAGCGGGCCTCCAGGACCGGCAGCGCCAGTTGTCAGTGGTCCCCCAGCGCATGTCTCCGCGGGCACCACTGTCCCATAGTGAGGCCCGGGGGCCACTGGGCTACCCGAGAGAGGAGGAGGTTCTGGTGGCCATCCCGGTGACTCCAGCATGGGAGGTCCCGGAACACTCAAACTCCCCCCGTTCCGTCCCTGGTGCATCTGGTGGGCAGCGGGCAGAACAAGGTGGCACCACGCTATCCAGCCCGCCCGCCATGCAGCCTGGCCCATCCAAGCCAGTGCGCCCCAGGAAACACGCGCCAAAGGGGACCAACGCCGCAGGGCAGGAGTCTCAGCAATCCGCCTCCACTCCTGCTGTACCATCTGGGAAACACCAAGACGTAGTGGTAGGGCCGTAAGGCCAAGAAGTTAGACACGTAGTAAATTGGCATGGGTGCAGGGCACAGCCTAGTTGTAGGGGCTACGGCACTTGTATGTGAACGTCACGATTAAATTCACTGTTACACCAAACCTAGATGCCTCTGTGCTATGTGCGGTGCCTGAGGAGCCGTGAGGGGGACCGAGTGACGCTGGGGGTCGAAGTTCCGCACAACGGTGAGGCCGGGTGTGTGTTTCTCACCCCCGCCAAAAACCCATCGTCCTCTGCACACCAACGCCAAATGCCTCACATGGCCATGTGTTGGTTTGTCCGTGACACATACAGGGACCACTGAGGTGGAGGGTTTAGCTATGACCATGAGTCAGACATTGTCTAGCAAACCGGAGCTCACATGTCATTGCAGAGCGGGTTGTCATCATTCAAAATGGCACTGATCACACCCGCTGACACTAGCAACAGTGTTAAAACAGTCACGATGTGCCGCAGGTGTAAGGTGGTGTGAAAGTGTTGCTGTGGGCAGTAGGGTTGTGCGAGGGTGCGGGAAGTGGGGGATGCTGGGTGGTGCGGTTGTGCGTGATTCGTGGTGCAAGTGCCTTGCTCAGCAATGCCCTCCCCTTAGTTAGTGAAACGTGCGGCGATCAACACCTCGCATGCGCGCATTCCTAGCCAGTGTTGTCGTGCAGCCTCCCGGCCATATCCCGCCACTAGGTCGTGTCTGTGCCCACCCCATCCTCCTCCTCCTCCTCCTCATGTGCAGAGGTGTCGCCCTCATCGGGCTCCCCCTGTACATCCTCCTCCAGGACCTCTGTTGGGCAATGTTGTGCAAGACGCAGCAGACCACAACTATGTGCCCGCCCCTGTCGGGGTGGTACTGCAGGGCCCCTCCAGAACAGTCCTGGCATCGGAACCTTGTCTTCAGGAGGCCAAAGCACCTCTCCACAACACCCCTGGTCTCTGCATGGGCCTCATTATAGCGGGTCTCCGTGTCGGTCTGTGGCCTCCGGATAGGCGTCATCAGCCATGACCGCAATGGGTAACCCCTGTCACCCAGCAACCAGCCCCACAGCCAAGTTGGGGGGGCCTTAAAAATAGCAGGGTGGACGAATGAGCTAGTATGAAAGCATCATGCCCGCTGCTCGGGTACTGGGCGCACACATGCATAATCTTCATGCGATGGTCGCAGACCACCTGAATGTTCATCGAGTAGTTGCCCTTCCTGTTCAAAAAAACGTCCCCGTTGTCCGAGGGTGGACGCATGCTGGCGTGCACTCCATCAATCACTATCCTGGCCATGGAGGCGAATCCCGCTGCCTGGTCAACCTGGTCTGCGCGGTCCTCTGGAAAATCATGTATCTGTCCACGATTTCCTCCAGGGCGTCGGTGACGGCCCGGATGCACCGGTGCACCGATGCCTGCGAGATTCCAGAGAGGTCCCCATTCGGCGTCTGGAAGGACCCCGTTGCGAAGAAATTGAGGGCAACCATGACCTTGACGGCCACCAGGATAGTATGTCTGCCCCTGGTTCCACGTGGTGCCAGGTGTGCCACGAGGTGGCATATATGTGCCACAGTCTCCCGACTCAATCGGAGTCTCCTCCTGCATGCCGTATCCAGAAGCTCCTGGAGCGACATGCGGTCCCGGTACACTCGAGGTCGAACGGGGCGCCTCCAGTGCCTTGGCACCACCGCCTGCTCTTGCTCCACCTCCTGCGCCCCATCAGGACCCGAATCATCGTCCTCCACATGCCCGACGATGTGGTGGTCATTGTCACCCTCCGCCTCCTCATGCACCTGTCGGGCGGGAGGGCCTGCAGCATGAGCGGCTGGCATGGGGCCCTCTGCAACCAGTCCCTCAGCTGGAGCTACCGCTCCAGCAGCTGCTCAGAGCCGCCTGCATCGGCACCGCTGAATGGCTACCTGCAGGACAGCCACTCCCGCCACGGCGGCAAACATTGCTGGATGGTGCGCAAACATGACGAACTACACGGATTGGGTGGGGGGGTGGGGGGGGGGGGGGGGTTGGGAAGGAGAGACAACAACATGTTTAATGATGGCACTTGGACACATCGACAGCCAGGGCCCATGGGATACATGGCTGCCCCGGCTGCCCTGTACTGCTGCAGACACACATGCAACCTTCGCCCTGGACACAGTATCCCTCCACCGCCCACTTAACCCCATCCCTCCTCATTGCGGCACCACTTGCCTCGGCCCATCAGCGTGACCTGCACTTGGAAGCGTGTCTTCGCCACCGTCCTGCCATGGAAGGCCGGTTGGCATGTCGCTCCTGCGGGTAACCGTGCCCGCCCTCAACCCCCCAACAGCACGGCGGCATCATTTCCTCCACACCTCCTTCTTCCTCCACCCCCTCCTCCTTCCCCCACCTTCTCCTGCTTCCTCCACCCCCTGCTCCAACCTCCTCCCACCCCATCCCCAGCACCGGCCGTGGACGCCACCTCCTGCTGCCGACGGTGAGGCAGGCCACTCACCTCCTTCCTCCACATCATCAGCGCGACTGGCTGATGAATTTATTTACCAGGTGTGAACGGCGACGGCGTGACCTGGGTTCACGTCGTCAGGACTTGGGCCCATCCGGGCCGCTGAATAGCGGGGGGCCCGGAGAATCGCCGTAGTTAGTACCTCGGGCGATTCTCCAGCAGGCGCGGTGCCGATCTCGATGAAGCCATTCTCGACGTTTGGGAGAATGGCGGAACGGCGTCAGACTGGCGCCGCAGGAAAAAATGGCGCGAATGGCGATTCTCCCATACGCCGCGGCATGGGAGAATCGCGCCCAATACCTTACATAGACATAGACATAGAATTTACAGTGCTGAAGGAAGCCATTCGGCCCATCGAGTCTGCACCGGCTCCTGGAAAGAGCACCCTACCCAAGGTTAACACCTCCACCCTGTCCCCATAACCCAGTAACCCCATAACCCAGTAACCCCACCCAACACTAAGGGCAAATTTTGGACACTAAGGGCAATTTTATTGTGGCCAATCCACCTAACCTGCACATCTTTGGACTGTGGGAGGAAACCGGAGCACCCGGAGGAAACCCACGCACACACGGGGAGGATGTGCAGACTCCGCACAGACAGTGACCCAAGCCGGGAATCGAACCTGGGACCCTGGAGCTGTGAAGCGATTGTGCTATCCACAATGCTACCGTGCTGCCCCTTATGACAGAGAACTGTTTGTGACATCAACTAACATGGACACCAGGAGGGGAAGTTGGGATGATCAGGAGGTTTTGTGAGGATAGGATCAAGAGAACCAAAGGTGGTTCTCATGGATAAGAGGAGTTCAGGAAGGGCATGAGGGGAGATGGGAGAGAAACTGGAGAATGATGCGAGCTCAGGGTACAGGGAAAGGGAGGAACATTAAAGTAGGTCTGGCCAGAGGGCTTGTGGAAAGGAGAGACATTCCAAAGCATTTTACAGCCAATACAATACATCTGAAATGTTGCCACTGGGCTAATGCAGGAAACACAATGGCCAATTTGCACACAGCAACCTCCAACAAATGGCGATGTAATCATGATCAGTTTATCCATTAGGTATGTTGTCGGATAAGGGATAGATATGGACCAGGGCACCAGTGAAAACTCTCTTGCCTTTCTGCAAAATAGTGCCTTGGGATCTTTCCACATCCACCTGAGGACAAGAGAGGGCTGATTTTAATCTCTCATCCTGAAGATGGCAGCTCCAACGGTGTAACAATCTCTTGAGGCTGCACTGGAATCTCCAATTTGATTTTTGTTCTAAAATCCGAGAGTGGGATCTTTTTGGATTTGCCATGAAAGTGCTATCAGATGAATCACAGGCTAACGTAGTGACGTGAAACTGATCAAAGTGCATTGGGAAGCGTAACGCAAAATCAGATAAATGTGAAATGGAAACAACAATCATTCATAATGAGAGTATTCCAAAGTGCTAAATGTGAGTCTCCTTTTCAAAGTAGGAGACAGGATTAAGACAAGTGTAGACTGTTAACCTTACCTTCAATTATCGGTAAACTGCCAGGAGTTGAGAAAGGGAGATTTATGTGGTATATTCAGAACTCCGTGCATCAGTAGAAACTTCAGTTTTTGACAAAATGAAATGGGAAAATAAGGCAAAAAACAGATGTATCTAATCTCTATGCAATTTGAACATTAATTATACTGAAAATGTGACCAATGAATGGATTTCAGTATGCCCATTATTGCAAGTAGCTGAGCTCTGGGTGTGCTAGTGCATAAGTAGCAAAAAGTTGATTTACAGGTGCAACAGGTGATTAAGAAGGCAAATGGAATTTTGTCCTTCATTGCTAGAGGGATGGAGTTTAAGACTAGGGAGGTTATGCTGCAATTGTATAAGGTGTTAGTGAGACCAAACCTGGAGTATTGTGTTCAGTTTTGGTTGTGAATCTATGGAATTCCTTGCCCAGTGAAGCAGCAGAGGCTCCTTCATTAAATATTTTTACGATAAAGATAGATAGTTTTTTGAAGAATAAAGGGATTAAGGGTTATGGTGTTCAGGCCAGAAAGTGGAGCTGAGTCCACAAAAGATCAGCCATGATCTCACTGAATGGCGGAGCAGGCTCGAGGGGCCAGATGGCCTACTCCTGCTCCTAGTTCTTATGTTCTTATGTTCTATGCTTTATGAAACTCCCTCTGGAAATCCCAATAGGGGCTGGTTTAGCTCAGTGGGCTAAACAGCTGGCTTGTAATGCAGAACAAGGCAGCAGCGCGGGTTCAATTCCTGTACTGGCCTCCCCGAACAGGCACCGAAATGTGGCGACTAGGGGCTTTTCACAGTAACTTCATTGAAGCCTCCTTGTGATAATAAGCGATTATTATTATGTATTTGGATTCCTTAGAGAAACTGAAAGAAGATGGAGGAAACAGGAATGTTGTTCCAGGGCCAAGATGTGGAAGAAGTACACTGAACAGCCCTTCTCATCCTCCCATGTACGAGTCATGTGACAAAAAAGGAATGCATGAGGACACAACACTTCTCCAGCAAGGGAGTAGTATACTTGCATTACTTTCAGCTAAGTGACCTACCAATCACCAGGACAAGCAAAGCATTATTTCCTGCAGTGAAAGTTATTGCAGCTTTGAACTTTTTGTCTCTCTGATTCCTTCCTTCCAGGCTACCATGTCAGGGAATAGCAATAGTATTATCAATCCATGCTTTCATCACCTTCCCCATGGATATTAAAATTCAAACGTGAGAGGTCCCTGAGTTTCACACAATCCCCAAACTCCAGGGCCTTACAAATTGCACCCACATTTTCTGAAGAAAGATCAGTATCCTGAACTCTGGTTTCTTTCTTTGCAGTTTGCTACCTGACCTGCTGAGTATTTCAAACCTTTTGTATTTTTATTTCAGATTTCCAACATCTGCAGTATTTTTTGCTTTTGCTTCCCCAGGTTTTCAATAATTAGAGGTGTCAAGGGATATTGGCAAGGCAGGAAAATGTGGTACAGATCCATCATGGTCTGATTGAATGAGGAAGAAGCCAAAGGCGCTGAATTGCCTACTCTATTTTCTATGCTCTTAAATCATTATTGCCGAGATAAGAACCTAGCTGCTGGCGTCATGCAGAGAAAAGATGGACCTGGGAGTTAAATAATAATGAATTAAACCCAACAATGTAATGATTTCATTGATTAAAAGTTCCAGTTTTAACAATATAGTTACAGACCAAAATGTTATAAGAGAATAAGAGAACACTTAACTGTTCTCTGAGAAAATCAAAGTAGGAGTTGTTTCTGCACGCCAGCTGATTGTTTCCTGGTAGCAGGCTCAAAGTAGCCTGCTTGGAACGTCATTTGGTACTTGATATACTTGAAAGTACTATTAAGTGTGGAATAACTTTAAGGGGAAATCGATGAGACAGTCTTCCATGGAACAAGGAAACCTACCTATTAAGATGGCAAAGTAAATTCTGGAGAGGAAAAGGACCAGAGTCCTTTGAAAATATAATTTTCCTCAGAAAATATAATTTGACAAAACAATTTTCAAGTGGGATTGGATAATTGGGTCAATGAGCAAAATTTACAGGGCCACTGGGACAGACTGGCTACTGTGTCTAGCTGAGTTCTTCTCACAGCGAGCTGACAGGGACAGAGCAGGCTAAATGGCCTCACTGCGCTGTATCTATTTTATGATTCGACAAGTTGGATATGACTTTTGACAAAGGACCTTGCTAGAAAACACTAGCATCGCCCCAGTTTCTAAAGATTATTTGAATAGCCAAATTTGCATAGCTTAAGTTTTAATACAGTATAAAGTATCCAGAACAGATTGTGGTATCTGGCACATCTTACCAGCCTCAGCATATTGAGATATGAAGAAAATCAATCCATTGATGAATAAATTTACAAGAGCATGAGATGCAACGAGCAAAACCTTTTTTCTGAGGATTGATTCCAAACCCTTTTGCCATTCTGTCAGCCCTTATGTGTCTGCTGGTACTGGAATACACTCCCAAATGTTCATATAGTTTAGCTCTTAATAATGGTTTAATCTGACATTATAAGCATCATTACAGAGAAATGCATGTTAGATTAGAACAGATATACATTATGACGCTATTTTAGGGAAATAAAAATGAATGCTAAAATCAGTATAGCTACTGATGGGTTCGAAGTCACGCAAAGATATGAGTTTATCAGATGCAGATGATTCTTTTTACCAGAGAGGCAGGAAACATGAACCAGGGATTTTAAAAATCTGCTCTAAAACCTGCCTCGCATGGGAAAATGATTAAGTTTAAGATTTTCAAGTTGGTGTCTCCATTGGCATGGAGACATTTCCCTAACCAATTAAACCAAATAGGAAGTGGGGTAGGATCTTTAATCTGGAGGACCAACCAGAGGCCTTCCAACTTCAGAGAGGCATTCATCTGCAATATAGAATAGGTAATTGTGAGGGTGCCTTAACAAGAAGGAGCGGTCTCAGCCACTTTTTGAAACTTCACTTAAAAAGCACAAAGAGCACCCAGGCCACCAGAGTAGGGGAGATAGTGGAGAGTCCGTCTATAGGTGGCCTTTAGCGGTATCCACCCAGACAAGCAGGGCCTGCCAGGAATGGTCATATCACTGTCTGCCAAAGAGTGCCATCTGTAGTATAAGGATCTTGCATAGTGAGGGTGAACAGTACTATCCGTAGTGTGATGTAAAGTAACATATGACCCAAGTCGAGAGGACAGACTTATACTAGACAGAGATATGTGTAGAGGCAAGCATGGAGACAGCTCCTAGCTTAGACCTTAGTCTGTACTTATGTACTTAGTTATGAGTAGTTAATAAACAGTAATTCTGAAACTACACAGGACTTTGAGCCTCTTCATGAGATCTAGTGAACGACACACATCTTCAACATGGTGGCAGCAATTGGAACAATTGAGAACCTCCAGAAACTGGAGAAGAAGTCTTAAACCTGACAGATTGATAAAGCAGCATTCTGACCTAACAAAAATCATCAGAAGTGAAAGCGCAGAAGGAGATTACTAGAAATGAGCTCCAAAGCAAGGTTGGAAGCAGAAGACAGAAGTTAAACTTTACACTCTTGAAGAAGACTTCATTGAATCCCATGCAAGTCCAGCCTCAATATCCAAGCAGAATGAGAAAACCTAGCAGGTGTGAGCTGAAAAAAAAATGTTAAGTTCTTGGCTGGAACAGGTTTTAAAAATGCTTTTAAGTCAGCAGCCATCAAAATTACCATTTTAACAGCCCGAGTCCTAAGTTTATGTCTGACCATACATCGCTGAGCTTATATCGGACATTTAAACAAAAAATGTTTAAAGACCCAGTAAAAGCCAGGAATCAATGGTTTCACAAGCCGAACTTACAGGGAAGACTCAAAGAAGGTCCATTTGGCGAGTTGCTACTAATTTAAAACATAGAAATTGTAACCACCATTACTGCTCTATCTTACCAGACCAGTTTGGACTGATCCCAGGCACAACACTGGGGCATTGAAGAAAGAGATTTCTTAGATCCTCGATTGCTTCAGATCTCGACAAAGAGACAGAAGCTGAGAAGGTAACACATTGCTTTGTTCGGCAGGTCCAATAGATAACAATATAATCGCGAGACAAGGAATCAATGCATCCTTAGCAAATTTTGACACAAAGTTTTGAAATTATTTGACACATAGTTTAATTTGAGCACTAACAAGGACCTTGAAAGATCAAAGCTTAGCAAATCTGTCCAACAGCCAGGAACCCTGTTTGCTCCTTCATAATGAGCTGTACAGAATGGCTGACGACTGTGACTCGGGTGATCTGAAATCAGAGTTAATCTGGAACAGAATTGTTGTTGGCATGGCGAATGACACACTCCCAGACATACTTCAAGCAAAGGAAAATTTGAACCTTGGAAAGATTATTCAGAATGTCAGGCAATCCAAAATCCGTTTATAACACAGACCCATCTAAAGAGGTGAAAGCGAGCCATGGGACACAGCAATATCCATTGTCTGGCTAGTAAAACAGCAGAGCAAGGACACTTAAGGCCAAGGGAAGCAATACCCTAACCAACCACGAGCGGCTGGGCGACCTTGCCAGTGCTGTGGACCAAGCGCTGGGGTGACTGGGCCTGGATTGGCCCAGCTGCTGCTCGGGTTTCCCTCTGGGCATTGCCTTCATGCAGTAGATTCAGGTCTGTGCAATTCTATCATATGACCACCAGATGGATTGTCAGTCTCCCTGAGATACTGCTGGAGTTTTCTGCCTGAGAGTTTTTACTGCAGATTTTTCATCCACTCCGTCTTTCAACTGCTTGTTTGATCTCTGTGCAGACATTCTGGCTGTATCATGTTCTCAGACTGTGCTTTTTCCAGCCATTGAGACAGAGGGGTAATCTGTTACAGGCCTGGTGGGAGAACCTGATCGCAGCCTTTCAAATCAGTAGTTCCCTTCACAGGTCTGGCTACTGCCTGCAATCTTTTAAATTGGAGTGACTTCCACAAGTCTGACTGGGAGCCTCTTAAGTCACCTGGCAGAGAGAAAGCTGAGAGAGAGTGCCTTAAATCGGCTTCATTCTTGGATCTTTCACAGAACTGACAAAATGGGGCTTGTTTCTCCTGTTCCAGAAGTTTCTCAAAAACTCCACCAATACCAAATGAGAATCAGTCCAAGGCCCGAATTTCAAATCAGCTGATTGGCTGCTTGCCACGTCTGTCAGCATGACATCACGGGCTATGCCACAGAGCATACTGAATCAGAGGGAATTTGCCGGATCAGTCCACATAGCAGCTTGAGGGTGGGGGGCAGGGGGAAGGTGGGCAGCCAGCAGAACTTGCATTAAAACAGAAATGTGAAACAGTCAAGGACTTTTTAGCAAGTTCCTTACACTTCAAGTCCTCGAGAGCCCTAACAGAAAAGACTGGAATTTCAGCTCTGAATGTCTTCATTCTTTGCAGAGCTGGTTTGTCCATTTTCTTTTCAGGTGCCATATGCTTCTCATTGGTCAGACCAGGCAACTATTCAGATGGTTACCATGACACCTCGAGTAAAGGAAACCCAGGAGATGAGCCAACAGCAAGAGGAGCCTCAACCTCCGGCTCTAAATCTGTTGGTCAGATACCTCATGACACCACAACATAGATGATGCAACCTCTGACTAGTACAACTGGCCGGTGCAGACTCAATGGGCCGAATGGCTTCCTTCTGCACTGTAGAGATTCTAACTGTTAGGCATACAATGCTGGAACAGAAAAGCAGCCATAAGCTAACCACAGCACAACCCAGTGAGGTAATGAAGCAAAGCAGTGTGAACTTCATTGCACAGAAAGCTAAACTCTAAGGTGACCCCATTGATAGGACACAGTCAAACAACAAGAATAATACATCTTCCACCCAAATGTGCATGATGGAGAACCACACATAGAAAGAAAAACAGAATGAGGACTATAGACAGGCTGCAAGTTTGTTCTCTCTCCTGAGGAATGGATAAACTAATGACCATTGATAACATCAAATGTAGAATTGAGAAAGAGCGGTTCGACTCCAAAGAACAAAAAAAGAATTAAGATCAACTCACCAAATACCAGAATAATCATATTCAAAACAAGCTCCTTTTCATCAAGTTTTACCCAGTACAACAGAGTTTACCGTTCCTCCATTACTTATAAAGCTTCCAGACTTCCTGAACCTGAGGAGAGGGGATAGTAGAAGTCATGTAAATGCATTAGGTAAACAGGATGCTGGTTTAGCTCAGTGGGCCGGACAGCTGGTTTGTAATGTAGAACAAGGCCAGCAGTGCGGGTTTAATTCCCATACCAGCTTACCCAAACAGGTGCCGGAATGTGGTGACTAGGGGCTTTTCACAGTAACTTCATACTTTTGACAATAAAAGATTATTATTATTAAATACATTGGATAAAGACTTGTTGGAGTTGTCGTATAAGAGTATGGTGTAGATCGGGTTCGTATTGAACTGGGTTCAGTACTGCCCACAGTATTATGTAAAGGAACACATGACCTGAGATTGGAGGGCAGTCTTGTACTACACAGAGTCGAATCTGAGACAAGCATGGTGACAGCTCCTAGCTTAGACCGTTTACTGTACATAGTTACAAGTAGTTAATAAACATTTACTTTTAAACTATACAAGACTCAACCTCTTCATGAGATCTACTGAACTACACGCATCATTCAACAACCTTATTGGTGCAGCTGAGCTGCCTATCATCATGTTAGGTATTGGGAAATGATGTGTTGGGTAACCTGGGTCTATGTGGACTGCGTTTGATGCAGTGTAGAGAGAGACAGGCTTCCAACACTTGAAGAGATGCAACACGATTTTATTGAACAACTAACTATAATACATGCTTAACTGTGCTGACTTGACTGGAGACCTGAGGCTAGCCTGACCAAACTAACTGTCTACCACATGGTGTTTGTTCTAGCTGCTGCTCACGAGCTCTGTCTGTCTCAGAGGCTGGATCCCGAGAGAGCGGGCAAACTGGTGCCCTCTGGCTTCATAGTGGCCGTGTCCTGTCTGGTGATTGGTTGCTGTGTTCTGTGTGCTTACTGGTCATCCTGCGTGTCAATCACTGCCTGTCTGCACTCCATCATATACCTGGATGTATATTATGGCAGGAAACATTGGGAAAATCACAATAGGCCTTCCAAACACACCTTCATCAAGGCTCTGATGAGCCAAATTGCCTGCCCGCCTGCCTCGTGAGGGTGGGAGGCCACACTGGCCCCCAACATTCTCTTTCCAAATGTCCTGCATGGGAATGGCATCTTGCGACTGGCATGCTGCCCTTGCCTGTATTCCTGAGGCCAATCAATCTCCGTTCCTGCCTTTGAGATGGCCTGAAGTGCAGCTCCAACATATAGCTGATAGGTGCTGATGACACCCACCAAAGAAAAACATATTGGGGTCTAATGTTTCCAGTGCTGGAAACTCTAATGTTTTTTTCCCCCTTTTTCTGTAATGGAGTGGAAAGAGTATTTTCCAGCAAAACCACTAATTTTGTTCCACTATGTTCAGGTTATCTTTTTAATGTTCCTTCTAATCAACAAAGTTGAATAATTGCTCAAATGTAGTGTCATTTTGAAGTTTCTGGCATATTATGAGTAGGGACATTAGTTTACAGTGACTGAACTGATAAAATTATTTTTTTATTACATTGGGTTCCAAGATATTTGCAAGTATTTCCTCCCACAGTCCAAAGATGTGCGGGTTAGGTAGATTGGCCATGCTAAATTGCCCGTAGTGTCCTTAAAAGTAAGGTTAAGGGGGGGGTCGTTGGGTTACGGGTATAGGGTGGATACGTGGGTTTGAGTAGGGTGATTATTGCTCGGCACAACATCGAGGGCCGAAGGGCCTGTTCTGTGCTGTACTGTTCTATGTCCTATGTTCTATGTTCTATTTGCAAATCATATGCTGTGAATTTTCCATGAAAATTGTTTATGGATGGGGGATTCAAATGAGACAAAAGAATCAGATGCTTTCTAACGTAATTACTGAAAAATTCAGTTATTAGGAAGAATGTTAAAAATGAACTCTTCCCGTTACTATGGTGTGGACAATGCTACTGATTAAATTGCTTTCACTGATGGGAACAGGGCAAGAGGGTGCCTGAAAGTTGTACATTTACAGCCCTAGCATTCCTGCCTGCTTTACATAATGTACAAAATGATGGACCTGGTAGTCCACCCCTTCTACTTTCTTCAGCAGAGATTGTGCAAGAGCTTCATTGGATACCTTGTTTTCATTCAGCTGAAGGAATTGTGAGACTGCCCTCAAATCTATTATATTGCTGACGCCAAATTGCTGCAGAGCTTGCATTGCAATATGCGCATGCAATGCTTTTGTCCCCGCGTTTTAGGGAGCAAATTGGGAGGAAAGTGTAATAAGTGTAGGGTCATCCTGGTTAGCTAAGGTCTGTGTAAAGGATAGACAGAAAGCGCACTCAGTAAGCTTTGCGCAAGTCGAGTAGACACTTCTCGAGTAGCAAGTCGGAGTGAGGCACATCCAGAGTGGGAAGTTGGAACGTGGTAATTTGGTGCAGTGAGGTAATTCGGTGCAGATTGGGAGAAGGTGCTTTTTCTCTACTGTTTTGTTCTCTCTCTTTCTTCTGGCCTGTAACTTTTAATCTGCAGGGAGAGAACCAGGGACCATCTGAGACCCTGGGTGAGTTCTCCCAGTGAGCCAGAGAAGACACAGCCAGAGTGAGGCACAACCAAGAGTGAGGTTGGGAATTTGAAGCTTGGTGGGGAGGAGGTGCTTTTAACCCTGGTAAGTGACTGGTAAGTAGTTTTTCTTTTCATTGTCTAATTTATTTATTTTTCTTTCGTTTTTTGAAATTGTAGTTGTATAAGTTTACCTAAGGTTTAAGACATGGAAGCAGATCCCAGACCCGTGTCATGCTCCTCGTGTGCGATGTGGGAGCTCAGGGACACGTCCACTGTCCCTGGCTCCTTCACGTGCAAGAAGTGTGTTCAGTTGCAGCTCCTGTTAGACCATTTGACGGCTCTGGAGCTGTGGATGGACTCACTTTGGAGCATCCGCGATGCTGAGGAGGTCGTGGATAGCACGTTTAGCGAGTTGGTCATACCGCAGGTAAAAATTACTGAGGGAGATAGAAAATGGGTGACCAAAAGACAGAGCAAGAGTAGGAAGGCAGTGCAGGTGTCCCCTGCGGTCATCTCCCTGCAAAACAGATATACCGCTTTGGATACTGTTGAGGGAGATGGGTCACCAGGGGAAGGCAGCAGCATCAAGGTTCATGGCACCGTGGCTGGCTTTGCTGCGCAGCAGGGCAGGAAGAAAAATGGCAGGACTATAGTGATAGGGGACTCAATCATAAGGGGAATAGACAGGCGGTTCTGTGGATGCAATCGAGACTCCAGGATGGTATGTTGCCTCCCTGGTGCAAGAGTCAAGGATGTCTCAGAGCGGCTGCAGGACATTCTTGGGGGGGGGGGAGGGGAGGGTGAACAGCCAGCTGTCATGGTGCATATAGGTACCAATGATATAGGTAAAAAATGGGATGAGGTCCTACAAGCTGAATTCAGGGAGTTAGGAGTTAAACTAAAAAGTAGGACCTCAAAGGTAGTAATCTCAGGTTTGCTACCAGTGCCACAAGCTAGTCAGAGTAGGAATGTCAGGATAGATAGGATGAATGCGTGGCTCGAGAGATGGTGCAAGAGGGATAGATTCAAATTCCTGGGGCATTGGAACCGGTTCTGGGGGAGGTGGGACCAGTATAAAGCGGGCGGTCTGCACCTGGGCAGGACTGGAACCGATGTCCTAGGGAGGGTGTTTGCTAGAGCTGTTGGGGAGGGTTTAAACTAATGTGGCAGGGTGATGGGAACCGATGCAGGAAGTTGGAAGGTAGTTGGTGGCAGCACGGTAGCATTGTGGATAGCACAATCGCTTCACAGCTCCAGGGTCCCAGGTTCGATTCTGGCTTGGGTCACTGTCTGTGTGGAGTCTGCACATCCTCCCCGTGTGTGTGTGGGTTTCCTCCGGGTGCTCCGGTTTCCTCCCACAGTCCAAAGATGTGCAGGTTAGGTGGATTGGCCATGATAAATTGCCCTTAGTGTCCAAAATTGCCCTTAGTGTTGGGTGGGGTTACTGGGTTATGGGGATAGGGTGGAGGTGTTAACCTTGGGTAGGGTGCTCTTTCCAGGAGCCGGTGCAGACTCGATAGGCCGAATGGCCTCCTTCGGCACTGTGAATTCTATGTAACTGAAAACAGGAACAGAAGCAAAAGGAAGTAAGGGGGAAAGTGTAAGGCAGAGAAGCCATAGTCAAAAATCAAAAAGGGTGACAGTACAAGGTACAGTGACTGAGGGGAGCTCAGTGAATAGGCCCAGTAATACTAAAAGGAATAAAACTGGAGATGTTAAGATTAAAAACAGAGGTTAAAAAACCCAACATAAGTGTACTTTACCTGAATGCTCGTAGTATTCGGAATAAAATAAATGAGTTGATGGCACAAATCATCGTGAATGACTATGATTTAGTGGCCATTACTGAAACATGGTTAAAGGATGGTCACGACTGGGAGTTAAATATCCAAGGGTATCAAACTATTCGGAAGGACACAGTGGATGATAAGGGAGGTGGTGTAGCTCTGTTATTTAAGGATGACATCCGGGCAATAGTAAGGGATGACATCGGTGCTATGGAGGATAAGGTTGAATCCATTTGGGTGGAAATCAGGAATATTAAGGTGAAAAAGTCACTGATAGGAGTAGTCTGTAGGCCACCAAATAGTAACGTTATGGTGGGGCAGGCCATAAACAAAGAAATAACTGATGCATGTAGAAATGGTACAGCAGTTATCATTGGGGATTTTAATCTACATGTCGATTGGTTTAACCAGGTCGGTCAAGGCAGCCTTGAGGAGGAGTTTATAGAATGTATCCGCGATAGTTTCCTAGAACAGTATGTAATGGAACCTACAAGGAACAAGGGGTCCTAGATTTTGTCCTGTGTAATGAGACAGGATTGATTCATGATCTCATAGTTAGGGATCCTCTCGGAAGGAGCGATCACAATATGGTGGAATTTAAAATACAGATGGAGGGTGAGAAGGTAAAATCAAATACTAGTGTTTTGTGCTTAAACAAAGGAGATTACAATGGGATGAGAGAAGAACTAGCTAAGGTAGACTGGGAGCAAAGACTTGATGGTGGAACAGTTGAGGAACAGTGGAGAACCTTCCAAGCGATTTTTCACAGTGCTCAGCAAAGGTTTATACCAACAAAATTGAAGGAAAAAGCATACAAAGGGGCAAAGATTGGTGGGAGACTAGAGGACTGGGAAATCTTTAGGGGGCAACAGAAAGCTACTAAAAAAGCTATAAAGAAGAGTAAGATAGATTTTGAGAGTAAACTTGCTCAGAGTATAAAAACAGACAGTAAAAGTTTCTACAAATATATAACACAAAAAAGAGTGGCTAAGGTAAATGTTGGTCCGTTAGAGGCTGAGAAGGGAGTTTTAATAATGGGAGATGAGGAAATAGCTGAGGAACTGAACAGATTTTTTGGGTCGGTCTTCAAATTGGAAGACACAAATAACATGCCAGTGACTGATAGAAATGAGGCTATGACAGGTGAGGACCTTGAGAGGATTGTTATCACTAAGAAGGTAGACAAGTCTCCTGGCCCTGATGGAATGCATCCCAGAGTGCTAAAAGAGATAGCTAGAGAAATTGCAAATGCACTAGTGATAATTTACCAAAATTCACTAGACTCTGGGGTGGTCCCGGTGGATTGGAAATTTGCAAACGTGACACCACTGTTTAAAAAAGGAGGTAGGCAGAGAACGGGTAATTATAGGCCAGTGAGCTTAACTTCGGTAGTAGGGAAGATGCTGGAATCTATCATCAAGGAAGAAATAGCGAGGCATCAGGATAGAAATTATCCCATTGGGCAGGCGCAGCATGGATTCATAAAGGGCAGGTCGTGCCTAACTAATTTAGTGGAATTTTTTGAGGACATTACTAGTGCAGTAGATAACCGGGAGCCAATGGATGTGGTATATCTGGATTTCCAGAAAGCGTTTGACAAGGTGCCACACAAAAGGTTGCTGCATCAGATAAAGATGCATGGCATTAAGGGTAAAGTAGTAGCATGGATAGAGGATTGGTTAATTAATAGAAAGCACAACCTCTGTGGGTATTATTGGGCTGCCAACGCAGCGATGTTGCATAAGTGGGTAATAGACGGGGAGGGGTGGCATGGAAGAGGCTGGAGATGGCATCCTGTGTGGGTACGAGCCTGGAAGCGCTTGCAACGGCGCCGCTGCCACTCCCTCCGACGAGGTATACCACGAGCCCGGTAGTGGCAGCTACCCTCAAGATTTGGGGGCAATGGAGGCGGAACAGGGGGGAGGTGGGGGCCTCAATGGGTTCCCCGATACAACCGGTTTGTTCTGGGGAGAATTGATGGCGGGTTCCTGAGTTGGCACAGGGCAGGTGTCAGGAGGCTGGGGGGCCTGTTCATAGATGGGAAGTTTGCGAGCCTGGGTGAGCTGGAAGGGAAGTTCAGGCTCCCTCCGGGGAACACCTTTAGGTACATGCAAGTAAGGGCGTTTGTCAGGCGGCAGGTGGCGGGGTTCCCCCTGCTGCCAACGCGTGGAGTTCAGGACAGAGTGCCCTCGGGGGTATGGGTTGGAGAGGGGAGGATCTCGGAAGTGTACCAGGTGATGCAGGTGGTACACGAGGCCTCGGTGGAGGAGCTGAAAGATAAATGGGAGGAGGAGCTTGGTGAGGAGATTGAGGAGGGGACGTGGGCGGATGCCCTAGAAAGGGTGAACTCCTCCTCTTCGTGTGCGAGGCTTAGCCTCATACAGTTTAAGGTACTGCATAGGGCTCATGTGACAAGGATGAGCCGGTTTTTTGGGACCGAGGACAGGTGCATTAGGTGCTCAGGAGCCCAGCAAACCATGTCCACATGTTCTGGGGCATGCCCAGCATGGGGGAAATTTGGAAGGGTGTAGCAAGGACGGTATCGAGGGTGGTAGGATCCAGGGTCAATCCAGGCTGGGGACTCGCAATATTTCGGGTTGCAGTGGAGCTGGGAGTGCAGGAGGCGAAAGAGGCCGATGTTCTGGCCTTTGCGTCCCTAGTAGCCCGGCGGAGGATTCTTCTTCAGTGGAAGGATGCGAGGCCCCCAAGCGTGGAGGCCTGGGTGAACGATATGGTGGGGTTTATTAAATTGGAGAGGGTGAAATTTGCCCTAAGTGGGGCCGTGCTGGGGTTTTTCAGGAGATGGCAACCATTCCTAGATCTCCTGGCAGAACGGTAAAAACAAAAGGTCAGCAGCAGCAGCAACCCGGGGGAGGGGGGGGGGGGGGGGGGGGGGGGGGGGAGGGGGGGGGGTTCTGTTTTTTTTTTGTTCTTAGAATTTTCTGTTATTGTTTTCCTTTTTGTGAAAATGTGAAAATTTTAATAAAAATTATTTTTTAAAAAATTAATAGAAAGCAAAGAGTGGGGATTAATGGGTGTTTCTCTGGTTGGCAATCAGTAGCTAGTGGTGTCCCTCAGGGATCCGTGCTGGGCCCACAATTGTTCACAATTTACATAGGTGATTTGGAGTGGGGGACCAAGGGCAATGTGTCCAAGTTTGCAGATGACACTAAGATGAGTGGTAAAGCGAAAAGTGCAGAGGATACTGGAAGTCTGCAGAGGGATTTAGATAGGTTAAGTGAATGAGCTAAGGTCTGGCAGATGGAATACAATGTTGACAAATGTGAGGTTATCCATTTTGGTAGGAATAACAGCAAACGGGATTATTATTTAAATGATAAAATATTAAAGCATGTTGCTGTGCAGAGAGACCTGGGTGTGCTAGTGCATGAGTCACAGAAAGTTGTTTTACAGGTGCAAAAGGTGATTAAGAAGGCGAATGGAATTTTGTCCTTCATTGCTAGAGGGATGGAGTTTAAGACTAGGGAGGTTATGCTGCAATTGTATAAGGTGTTAGTGAGGCCACACCTGGAGTATTGTTTTTAGTTTTGGTCTCCTTACTTGAGAAAGGACGTATTGGCACTGGAGGGTGTGCAGAGGAGATTCACTAGGTTAATCCCAGACCTGAAGGGGTTGGATTATGAGGAGAGGTTGAGTAGACTGGGACTGTACTCATTGCAATTTAGAAGGATGAGGGGGGATCTTATAGAAACATATAAAATTATGAAGGGAATAGATAGGATAGATGCGGGCAGGTTGTTTCCACTGGCGGGTGAAAGCAGAAGTAGGGGGCATGGCCTCAAAATAAGGGGAAGTAGATTTAGGGACTGAGTTTAGGAGGAACTTCTTCACCCAAAGGGTTGTGAATCTATGAGATTCCTTGCCCAGTGAAGCAGTTGAGGCTCATTCATTAAATGTTTTTAAGGTAAAGATAGATAGTTTTTTGAAGAATAAAGGGATTAAGGGTTATGGTGTTCGGGCCGGAAAGTGGAGCTGAGTCCACAAAAGATCAGCCATGATCTCATTGAATGGCGGAGCAGGCTCGAGGGGCCAGATGGCCTACTCCTGCTCCTAGTTCTTATATTCTTATGTTTTTATGTCCTGAGGTTTGGCAAGACCTCTGGCCTTACCTTCCCTATGCCATAGAAGCTTGCATTCACAAGGATAGTGAAGAACAGGTTATTGCCAGCAGCACGGTTCGATTCCTGTACCAGCCTCCCCGAACAGGCGCCGGAATGTGGCGACTAGGGGCTTTTCACAGTAACTTCATTGAAGCCTACTCGTGACAATAAGCGATTTTCATTTCATTTCATTTCATTTCATTTCATAGGCCTCCAGTTTAAGTGTGTTTCCTTTTATTATATTCCATCGTGTTCTGGATGCAGATAAGTAGCCTTCAGAAGTTGCATTTTTGAGGAGCATGTATAGTGACAAATATTTGACTAACCTGCTGCCAGTCTATCAGTAACTGTAATTGTAGTGGTATCGCACAACCAGGGTTTGTTGGAAATATTTGCTATCTGAAGTTTGTTGGGCTGGTTTAGCTCAATGGGCTAGACAGCTGGTTTTGTAATGCAGAACAAGACCAGCAGTGCAGGTTCAATTCCTGGTATGTGGTGTCTAGGGGCTTTTCACAGTAACTTCATACTTGTGACAATAAAAGATTATTATTATTATAAATTTAATTTCTGCATTAGATAGCTTCTTGGGTTTAGCATCAGGTCTCATTACATTATATCTTATCATAAAATACCACCATTAGCAATAATGAACTCTCGCATTGTGTGTGATCTTTCATGTGCCCTCATAGCGGGTAGCACAGTGATTAGTACTGCTGTTTCACAGCGCCAGGGACCTAGGTTTGATTCCCGGCTTGAGTCATTGTCTGTACGGAGTCTGCACGTTCTCCCCGTGTCTGCGTGGTTTTCCTCCGGGTGCTCCGGTTTCTTCCCAAAGACGTGCTTGTTTGTTTTTTTAAATTCTGAATTCTCCCTCAGTGTACCCGAATAGGACCGGAGTATGGTGACTGGGGCCTTTTCACAGTAACTTCATTGCAGTGTTAATGTAAGCCTACTTGTGATACTGATAAAGATAATGATAATTATGTACTGTCTCCCATCTTTGGAAAGGTGAATCAGTGACTGTTTTCAATGGATTGAGACCTCTGACTGCTCCCTAGCTTTCCAAGTCTGGGGATTGGCCGTTTTGAGATACCACTTATATCTACAATCACTCTCCCTGGTGTGAATTAATTGCAGCTGCCCTTGGACTCTCCTGAATAAAGTCAATTCATCATAATACGTGTGAATTAATAAATTCACATTGTCTCGAACTAATACGGTATGTTGGAAACACCTCTGTGACAGAAGTCTGTTCCTGGCTGTTGTGTGAAAATGCTTTCTCAGGGGCCTTGTGAGTTTGGTGGGTCTGATTCTTAATGTCCTTATTTAATAGAAACACCTTAATGTACATAATGTACATTTTCCCAGTTGAATAGTTGAAAATCTTTCAATGTGATCATTTCCCATGTTGTTGCTAGATTGGCTGTATGTCATACTGCTGCTGCTTGGCCCTCTACATTGAACATTTGATGGGCTGTAAGGTCATGCAAAAACTTTTTGGAGGTGTCAAGTAATAAGAGTAACTGTTTCAGAGAACATCTTTGCAAGCAGGCAGCACGGTAGCATGGTGGTTAGCATAAATGCTTCACAGCTCCAGGGTCCCAGGTTCGATTCCCGGCTGGGTCACTGTCTGTGCGGAGTCTGCACGTCCTCCCCGTGTGTGCGTGGGTTTCCTCCGGGTGCTCCGGTTTCCTCCCACAGTCCAAAGATGTGCGGGTTAGGTGGATTGGCCATGCTAAATTGCCCATAGTGTCCTGAAAAGTATGGTTGGGGGGGGGGGGGGTTGTTGGGTTACGGGTATAGGGTGGATACGTGGGTTTGAGTAGGGTGATCATGGCTCGGCACAACATCGAGGGCTGAAGGGCCTGTTCTGTGCTGTACTGTTCTATGTTCTTATGGGAAGGTGTCATTACTCAGATATCTTGTCTTAGGTGAATGATTTTGCTGTATATATTTGAAACTCTTGTCTGGGGAGAAAGCCCTGCAATGCAGCCAGCAGCACCTCGAGGGTGCCAGCCATGAATGTGCTCTTTGTAATGTCATGATCCTTCCATTGGATAGAGTGAAAAGCTTGTTCCTTTTGCTAATTTCACATCAATTTGTTTTAAATAGCTGTCCCCCTAGCTGCGTGTTTCTTGGCAGCATGCCTTTTGCTGGTGGCAGGATTCTCTCTTCCCACCGCTTGTCAGTAGGATTTCCCATTTAAACTACTCCATGTGGCCGGGAAACTTGGGTCGGGGTGCGCTCCGATTGGGAAAAGAGAATCCCAACAGTCTGAGAATTCCGGCCAGTAAGTAATAAAAACACAAAATGCTGGAAAGACTTGGGAGGTCTGGCTGTGTCTGAGGAGAGGGTCTGAAGAAGTCACATTGGATTTGAAACATTAACTCTGTTTCTCTTTCCACATTATTTTGCTTTTACTTACAGGTAATAGTTTATGTAAATTGAATTTCAGACTGGGATCTTCCACATCACATTGTTCCTGCCAGATTAATGTTCAGCCATTCATTTCTGCCCTTATATTACGAGCACTTGGAGCTTTAATATTAGCATTCAATGTTATAATATCCATTTTAAAAAACTAATTCAAGGCCCGTGGGTTTCACTGGTTAGGCCAGCATTTATTGCCCATTCCTAATTGCCCCCTGAGAAGATGATGACGTGCTGCCTTCTTGAACCGCTGCAGTGGGAAGACTGGAACTAATAATATTAGTTTGTGTTCAAGAAAGAATAAAATGTACAAGGGTTAGAAATAAGTGAGTAGATGAGGATTTTACTTTAAAAAAAAATCAGATTCACGTTCAGAATTACAATAGGCTTCAGAATGCCAAATAAGTACATCGAAGCTAACGTCAAAATCGAACCTTTTTAGGGCCATGCACGTATGAAAAATGATAATACAAACAGCTATATGACTCATCTGTGGAGAGAGAAACAACATTTCAGTCTATGACCTTTCATCAGATACTATAAACTCGAAAATGCCTTTTCTGCATCACTCCTGTTACTAACTATGCTTTTGTGTAAACATATGTATTTTGCATATAACATTGTGACAATTAATGAGTTTTGCTACATTGCATTGAGTTACTTCTTTGCTTCGTGCCTTTATCAATGATGGCGACCCTTCAAATAGACACAACAAGGGAAACACGCATGCGCCTGACAACAAGGCGGCAGTGGGAGGACTGTCTGTGCGCAGGCGTGACGACGACGCCATTTCCGGCTGGGCACTTGTGGGTCCCGGATGGGATGCGAGACGCTTGTTTAACTCGTGAGGTCCCGGCTCAGAGGCGGCGGCGAGAGGTCGCTGGGGGGTGGGGGATGGTGGCAAGGCCCGCAGCAAAGCCGCGAGAGTCTGTGAGTATGTCGGCCTGGGGAGGGGGAGGAGGAGGAGGAGGAGGAGAAAAAAAAACACGGGCAGATTTTGTTTTAAAATGGGGCGAGCGGGGGGCGGTCAGGAGGTGGGGGAGGCTTCCGCCTTCCCTCCGCAGGCTGCTGCAGTCCCGCAGGCCGCGCCGCCAGCCCCTTCAGCGCTTCATAAACTTTCCGCTCGCCCCATCCTACAACCTCCCCCTACCCACTACCCCAACATCCAGCCACCCACCCACTCCGGGGAGGGTGGGGGCTGGAGGCCAAGGCGAGATCCAGTGCTTGCATCTGCCCCCTCCCCCCGGCCTCAGTTAATGTTCTGGAAGCATCTGGAGCTGCTCTCTCCTTTTAAAAGTGACTTGTCGGCCTATTTACCTTTGTATTCTTACATAAAGCGAAAGGCAGCATCTCGGAATCTGCCTGATCGCATTAAATGCATGGGCTGGGGGTGGGGTGGGGGATGTATGGGCCTTTTCCTGACTCTTGACAAAGTATTGGTGCAAAGTTTTGCTTTGAAGTTGCCCTGTTTATCCGGCCATTTGGACTGCGTTTGACGCAGATTTTTTTTTGGACTCGAATTGGGGATGGTGGATCAGTCCTGTTGACTCCTGAGGTCACCAACTCCTGTGATGTCACAGCAGCTCCCCTTGAGATCAGGCCAGGATAGTCTTAACTGCCCTCAGAGCATCACAATTCCAGTCGGTTTTAACTGTTGGAATACAGAGTGGCTCTTTTGACCTTCAGTCGGGCAAACTAAAATACAAGAAACCCCTGGTGGAGTTTCACTCCTGAGCCTATCCATTCATCAGCAGTGGCTGCTACTTTCCATCAGTCTCATTAGATCATCGTCACTGTCAGAAGTGTCACTTTCTGTCGCTTTCATTGGTCAGTAGCGACCATGTAGCTGCATGGTGCACCCTCTTCAATTTACCAGACCCTGGACCAGTGGTGGTAAAGATGGATTTAAGTCAGGCCGAGCATTTGACAGTCCTCAGCTTGTGCAGTAGTATTGATGTTGTTCTTGTGCAAACAGCGACTGCCCTGTCATTGTGTAGCATCTGTGGGTCACTTGCGCAGTGGTGTTGCCAGAATTTTATAACTACCATCAAATGTTTGGTTTGTTGAGCAGGAAGGGCAAAAAAACAATTGAGGTAACAACAGAAAAGAGGAGAGTGAGGGTTGACATTGTGGCAAACATTGGGCAAGGGTGTGGAGTGTGTGTGTGCAACCCAGATTCAGTCCTGTGTGCAATATTGAGTGAAATAGGCCAGTATTTCTATTCATAAATACATTTTTACATCCAACAAATAATCCTGACTATTTATTTCGGTTGACTTTGTTGAGTCATTCTGATTTGTGAAAATATACATATTATGTCCTCTTGTTAGGTGTCAGAATTGGGATTTTTACAATTTGTAAGCATCTTTATTGCAGTGAAGGATTGAATTAGTCCAAGCTAAATCACCCCTCCTATGCTATTATTACATATGCAACAATGCTTCATTGTGTGAAGTGTTTCTTTTAACAGATCATTCAATTTTTAAAAAATCAATATAGATTTATCTTCTCGGTTTGCCCATTCCTGTTCTTACTCCTCTAAAAACTGCTGGCTCATAGCAAATCTAATTCATTTTTTAAATTCCGCTGTATTTCAGGTTTAAAAAAAATACATTTGTTCAGCTGTGGTGGTTTCATGCAGCTACATTTTTCATACTGCTATCCTGAACTGGAGCAATAGTAATCCTGATGTGCCTATTTATGTAAAATGAAGTGATTTAATCTGCAGCTGCTGTAGTACTTTATACTTTGAGATTGTTAGCTGGGTGTTGGAATGAATGGTGGGTGGATATGCTGAAGTTCACTGGTTGAGTCCTGGCCAGCCATTTTTAGGGAATGATCATAATATTCATTGTTCCTGAAAGCATAATTTTTCTGTTCAAAATGTGAACCTGATAGGCGTAACCAGCTTTTCTATGATATTTGTATTGGTTACTTTAAACTGTTTCTGAAGCACCATTTCATGGCATTGACTGAAATCTCCAGAGCATCAACCAATAAATAAAATTTGAAAGCTACTTGAAGCCAACGTTGAGAAAAGAAAATGGCACTTTATTGTGGAAGTTGTTAATCAACAACCATTGCAGCATGGATTATTTGCATCTTTTTTTCTCCTCACCAGGAGCAAAATATATATAGATAAACTTAAGAACAGTGAATGAGAAATGATCATTTGTTTTGAAGTTCAGCTGAGTATCCAACTGCATTTTGAATATTTTTAATGTCCATGACTCTGTACTCATTTAAAATGTTAGATGTAATGCAGAGATTATGAGCACTGTTGCTGCCAAAACATTTAATGACATTTACTGGAAATAATGGTAGGAAAACAGAGCTACTTGTATTCGAGGGCCATGGCTTGAAATCATCTCAAGACAAACATTAAAGTATTGACTCAGGATTGTACTTGATGTCCACGTATGGTAATTATTTAAAATAGGAGACTTGCTTCCCTTGTGACTCTATGGTAAATGCACCACCCCGTGTGACCTTCATACAAAGAGAAAAAGATAATTCTAGATTTAGTTCCTAGTTTGTGCTAAGCTAGATGATCCCTGAGCTTTTTGTTCCTTGACTGAAAAAGCCTTTTTCTGCTTGGTGATTGGAAACCGGATTGGACTGGCTGTGATGCTCCCAATGGTGGAATAACCTGTCAATCCCAATCACCGTCTAGGGTCACATTTGAAGAAAGTTATTTTGGTGATGTCCAGTGGCATTGTCAGCGTAGGAATCAGTCTGTAAAGGATGTGGCAAACATCCATCATGAAAGATGATGATTTAATTGCCATGCTGCAACATCTTGAGTTTCTGAAGTGTTCAATTGTTGAGTGTCAGTACTTTTCAAAGATGGTGCAACTTTTCAAAGATGGTGCAAGTGTAAGCCACAGGTCCCAGGTTCGATTCCCGGCTTGGGTCACTGTCTGTATGACGTCTGCACGTTCTACCCGTGTCTGCGTGGGTTTTTTCCGGGTGCTCTGTTACCTCCCACATTCCAGAAATGTGCAGGTTAGGTGGATTGGCCATGCTAAATTGCCCGTTGGTGTCCAAAGGGATTTGGTGGGGTTGCGGGATAGGGTGGGGGTGTGGGCTTAGGTAGGGTGCTCTTTCCAAGGGCCAGTGCAGACTCGATGGGCTGAATGGCCTCCTGCACTGTAAATTCTATGATTATGATGAAGCTTGCAGATTATTAATTCGTGAAGCCTGATGTACTCTCCTCTTTGCTATTTTATCTTTTGCCTCTTAGTCATCACTCTTTGGCTCTCATTACTGCACAGCCCTCTAGTAAATGTAAAGTCGCCAGATGCCCATTGGTGCTATTCCTTTTGAGGGGGAGAGCTGACTGATGGTGATTTAACCCGAGGATGGCCACATCTCAGGCGAGGGGCAAGGTTGTGAAGGCGAGGTCTTCATGAATAACCTCGGGCAGTATGGGGATTGAACCCGCATTGTTGGCATTGCTCTGCATCACAAACCAGCTGTTAGCCATGTTTTTCTAGCATTCCAATTACAATTATTCATAACCTGAGTCTGTCAGATTAATGGCCTTGAAACTTCTTCAGGTTCTCGATACGAAGGATTCTACTTGCGTTTCCTTTTCGGTAGCGAAGCCATCGGCAGCGTCTGTATTTCAGTAATGTTATTAAACGTAGTAAGACCGTACGACATAGGAGCAGAATTAGGCCATTCGGCAAATGGAGTCTGCTCCACCATTCAATCGTGGCGGATATGTTTCTCATCCCCATTTACCTGCCTTCTCCCCATAACCTGTGATTCCCTTATTAGTCAAGAATTTATCTGTCTCTAATGGTTTTGATTTCTTAGTATAACAATGTGAGGATCTGTATCTTGATATGGTAGATAGGCAGCATCTATGAAGTGAGAAATTAGAGTTAATGTTTTGAGTCCATATGACTCTTTGCACCATTGATGGCAGATTGCTTGTTGGGTTACCAGATTTGGCAGTGCAAGCTGGAATGATATCACCAGAGATAACTGTTTAACATTGGGTGCCAATGCATTGGATCATTTTAATAAACAGGCATGGCATCTGCTTCAAGTTAGGTCCCAAAATCATGTTAATTGTTTTATTGAAAATGTAGAACAAGAAACGAGTTTCAATTTCATTTTTGTTTAAAAATTAATTCATTTTGAAAAACTCTAAGTAGTTGAGATTGATGTAGCTGGCTAATGTATACATATTTGCTATCCTGTCACCTTTGATGTTTAAGCTAGTTGTCATTGTTGGGTTGAAGTTCTTGACCAATTAGCTGTTGGTTGTTCAACGGTAGAATCAGATCTATGGAAGCTCTCTTCTAGTTTTGTGTTTTCAGAGCTGCTACCTACTGGTTTTCATAAATCTTATCAAATTCATCTTATCCTAGCTGTCTTTTAGCAGATCAATTTGGCATCTATTTTCCATGTGCAGGTCTGTACTGTTTTAATATAAATGGCAGATGTATTCTTCTGGTGTGTGCTGGTAATTACACTTAATGCATACTGTTTCTCTGAGAACCTTGGAGTTGAGCAGGCAGAGCATTGTCTGGGTTGAGATGGAAAGCGAGCCAGATATTTGGGAAGCTTTTAAGTGCTCTGAATAGGAAGTCGAATTTTGGTTTTCAAAGAAGAAGGCTACAACAAAGGCAGGCATGTCATTGATGACACGGTACTTGGTGATGGAAAGTAAAGTTCTTTTTTTCTTGTTGGTGGATTTGCTAGGAGCAATCTTAAAAATATTTCACATCATTAAAGGAATTTCCACTGCACTGTATACATTTTCCTGTGTTACAGATGATGACTGGAATTGTGTGGTTCAGTAGCCAGTACCAACAGTAATCTGTACTTATTGGCAGCTGCTTGATAATGGATTCTCTGGGCAAATTGTGTAGTGCACAGACTGAGGTGTGTGTGTGTGTGTGTGTGTGTGTGTGTGTGTGTGTGTGTGTGTGTGTGTGTGTGTGTGTGTGTGTGTGTGTGTGTGTGTGTGTGTGTGGGGGAGAGAGAAGAGAGGGGGGGGGGAAGAGAGAGCGGTCAAAATCCATTCAGGGGGTTCTGATGACAAAATCAGCTCTGTGATAGCAGTTACCGGTGGATTACATTTGGGGCGTTTATAATTTTATCTGTGGTGGATTATCGGGAAGTGACATTGCCTTTTGTATGAGATAATCTAATTGAGGGGTTCAAATAACATCCTAAACCACAAAAGTACCATCTGAATCTCACAATTGGATCAATGCATTCAGTTTCCTTCAGTCCCCATATCTTCAAATCGTGTCTTTTCTTTCTGACTGTGATGCAGTGGAGCTTTATGGAGCTTTTCAGTATAGTGGGTGTGAGAAAGGTCAAAAGATGTGAGTCATTTTAATGACATACCTGAAGACATTCTACATTTAATCAGATGATGGGGTTTGTTACAGTTTATTATTGTCAGTGGATCAGTAAGTTTATAATTGTGAACTGTTGTACTGCACCAACCTGAGCAGGCAGCTGAGCAGCAGAAGCATTTAGACTCCAAACTGAAATGTTGGTTCAGATACAGAAGGAACAGCAGAAATGAATGCAAATGTTATCCTAAAGGAGCACCAGACTAAATAATGGCTACTTCACTCATTCAGTGTGTAATTTACTCACTTATGCTTACTTGCATTAACAACTGATTCTTTTCCTTGCACTTGTTTTCAAATTTTCAATATTCATTGTTGCTACATAATGGGAACTCCAGGAATTTCACTGCCATCATCTTGAATTTGAAAGAAGGTCTTGAGTGTGTAGCATTTAATTACCATCAGCACAGCCAATTCTGTGCTCCGCAGCCTGTGATGTTCAAAATGATTATTTTCACACTAGACTCCCACAGCGTACTTGTTCTGTGTGCACAGATACAGGAACACTTGTGCTTTTGTAGGAGCCAAATGGGAGTACTTCCACTGAAAGCACTGGAATTACTTCTTATAGTTACATTATCAAACATTCACATGATTGCAAGCTAGAAGGCCAGTTTATGTTGTTTGAACCTTTCTCCTAGTCACCCAGTTAGATCTGAGATGTTTTATCCTTTCTGCATTAGGGTTTTATGTCTCGTTGTTTGCTGTGAACCAAGTAATAATAATAATGAAGTTACTGTGAAAACTTCCCATTAAAGTAGAAGCCTGCCTCTGCTAAATGCCACTTGCCATACTTTGAGTAATAATGGTCACTTACTTCTATTGCGGAAAGCTAATAGACTGGTAAACTTCAAGTTCATAGGGGGAGAAACTTGGAACCTGGTGTTTCCCACAGTGCATGATGATTTCAGTACACATTTGTTGGCACCACCCTCAAATTTGTCCATGACATTAACACTAATGACATGCCTGTTCTAGTTGCTTTCCAGTCTCGCCTCAATGAACTGTTGAAGAAAGTTAAATTTGCTGTCCAAACTAGCTGGAGCACTCTTACATGTCCCCTGTAAATCAGTTTGTTGAGGACCTGCATGGAGGTCCAGAACAAGATGCTGTAGTGGCTTCAGTGACTTATTTACTGTTTTCATCTTTAAAATCAGTGCACATGTGCAAACTTGTGTACTTTTACAGTTGATTGGCTGCTAGGGAACCCACAGTGTAAATTGATGTGAGAAAATTACTAGGTTAGCACTGCTGCATCACTGCGCCAAGGTCCCAGGTTCGATCCCGCCTCTGGGTCACTGTCCATGTGGAGTTTGCACATTCTCCCCGTGTTTGCGTGGGCTTCATTCTCACAATCCGAAGATGTGCAGGGTAGTTGGACTGGCCCTTTAATTTGGAAAAAATGAATTGGGCATTCTAAATTTTTTTTGATATAAAAAGAGCACATTACTGCGGATGCTGGAATCTGAAACAAAATCAGAAAATGCTGGACAATTTCAGCAGGCCTGGCAGCATCTATGGAGAGAGAAGGGAGCTGAAGTTTCGAGGATGGATGACTTTGTCAAAGCAGGAGAGAACTGGAAGTAGGGTCATAGGAATACTGTTGTGTGGTGGGGGTGGGGCGGTGGGGGGTTGGGGCGGTGGGGGGAGGGGGGTTGGGGCGGTGGGGGGTTGGGGCGGTGGGGGGAGGGGGGTTGGGGCGGTGGGACTGGATAGGGACCAGCGATAAGTGGAGATTGATAAAGATGTGGACAGAAAGACAAAAGAAATGTAAATGGAGATGATTAAGGCTAAGAGATTAGAATGCTTGAATGGCAGGACAAAGGTGAGCAGTGTGTCAAAGGGAAACAAGGAACAGGGAATAGATGGCCCAAGTGAATGTGGGGGTGGGGGTGGGGGTGGGGGTGGCGGGGGGGGGGGGGGGGGGCGAAAGACAATAACAAGGGAAAAACAGATCAGTGAAGAAATGATAAATTGCTAGAAAAAAAATGAGATGGAGGTGGAGACGAGAGTTCACAGTCCTTACAGGATGTGGGGAGGGAAGAGCTGTAGTTGAGGTAGTTGTGGGAGTCAGTGGGTTTGTAATTGATACTTGTGGAAAGTCTGTCTGTGCCTATGCTCCTGATAGTTCTGCCATTTATTTTATAGCTCTCATCTGAATTGGATCTAGCAAAAATGCATCACCTCACATTTGTCTGGGCTAAATTCCGTCTGCCATTTCTCCGCCCATTTTTGCAGCCCATCTATATCTGCAGTATTCTCTGGCAATCTTCATCATTCTCCGCAACTCCTGCAATCTTAGTATCATCCGTAAACTTGCTAATCAGACCAGCTACGTTTTCTTCCAAGTCCTTCGTATGTATTATAAACAGCAGAGGTCCTACTGAGCCCTGTGGAACACCACTAGTTACAGACCTCCATCGGAAAAAACACCCTTCCACTGCTACCTTCTGTCTTCTATGGCCAAGCCAGTTCTGAATCCATCTAGCGCGTTCACCTCTGACCCTGTGTGCTTTAATCTTTCGCACTAGCCTGCGATGAGGAACCTTGTCAAATGCTTTATTAAAGTTCATGTAGACAACGTTCACAGCCCTTCCCTCATTAATCATTTTTCTCGCCTCCTCAAAAAAACTCAGTTAAATTAGTGAGACATGACCTCCCTGTAAGGACTCCTTTAAATTGAAGAGACTGGGTGACCGCTTTGCAGAACACCTTTGGTCCATCCACAATCAGGACCCAGACCTCCTTGTTGTTTGCCATTTCAACTCACCGTTTTGCACTTACATCCACATGTCAGTCCCTGGCCTGCTGCAATGTTCCAGTGAAGCCTAACGGAAACTGGAGGAACAGCATCTCATCTTCCAATTAGTCATGTTACAGCATTCCAAGAGTAACATTGAGTTCAACAACATTCAGACTGAAAAAACCATGCTGTCTGTCGCTAATAAGACCATTCACTTCCAAATGTACATGGATCTTATCCCTGAGAATCTTTCCAACAATTTCACCATTGTTGAACGTCAAGCTCGCTGGCCTATAATTACCCGGGTTATCCTTGCTACCCTTTTTAAAAAAAATAAAATAATTTTTATTGAAATTTTTGCAAAATAGAATACAAAATATAAACATCTTAGCTCCATTAACATACAACCGCGGTAACACCTCATGAACAATACCCCCCCAGCTTCAATAGCAACTTCAAACAAAAAGAAAAACAACAACAAAGAAAGAAAAAGAAAAGGAAGAAAAAAAAACAAGAGGGAGATAGCACCCTCCACAAACCCATGTGCACAGTTCTCCCTCCCCCCAATCCTTACACCCCCCCCCCCCCCCGGCTGCTGCTGTCGGCCTATTTCCCTACCGTTCCGCCAGGAAGTCCAGAAACGGCTGCCACCGCCTGAAAAACCCTTGTACTGATCCCCTTAGGGCAAATTTCACCCTCTCCAATTTAATGAACCCCGCCATATCCGAGATCCAGGCCTCCACGCTTGGGGGCCTCGCATCCTTCCATTGAAGCAAGATCCTCCTCCGGGCTACTAGGGACGCAAAGGCCAGGACCCCGGCCTCTATCGCCTCCTGCACTCCCGGCTCCACTGCCACCCCAAAAATTGCGAGTCCCCAGCCTGGCTCGACCCTGGATCCCACCACCCTCGACACCGTCTTTGCTACCCCCTTCCAAAACTCCCCCAACGCTGGGCACGCCCAAAACATATGGGCGTGGTTTGCTGGGCTTCCGAGCACCTAGCACACCTGTCCTCGCCGCCGAAGAACCTACTCATCCTTGTCCCCGTCATGTGGGCCCTATGCAGCACCTTGAACTGTATGAGGCTAAGCCTCGCACAGGAGGAGGAGGAATTCACTCTCTCCAGGGCATCCGCCCATGTCCCCTCCTCAATCTCCTCACCCAGCTCCTCTTCCCATTTACCCTTCAGTTCCTCCACCGAGGCCTCGTATTACCTGGTATATGTCCGAAATCCTCCCTCCTCCAACCCACACCCCCGAGAGCACCCTATCCTGCACCCCCGTGGGGGCAGCAAGGGGAACCCCTCCACCTGCTGCCTGGCAAACACCCTCACCTGGATGTACCTAAACATGCTCCCCGGGGGGAGCCCAAACTTCCCCTCTAACTCCCCCAAGCTCGCGAACCTCCCCTCCACAAACAGGTCCCCTTGCTACCCTTCTTAAATAACGGGACAAC
The DNA here is from genome assembly GCF_902713615.1 of Scyliorhinus canicula. Taxonomy (NCBI): domain Eukaryota; kingdom Metazoa; phylum Chordata; class Chondrichthyes; order Carcharhiniformes; family Scyliorhinidae; genus Scyliorhinus; species Scyliorhinus canicula. The sequence continues at coordinate 33,092,787 of NC_052164.1, forward strand.
ATTGGCTATCCTCCAATCCTCTGGGACCTCACCTGTGGCCAACAAAGTTAGAGGCCCAGCGATTTTGTCTCTTGTCTCCCTCAGTAATCTGGGATAGATGCCATCTGGCCCTGGTGATTCGTCTACCTTAATGCTTTTTAACACTCCTAACTATTCCTCCCTCGTAATAATGACGTGTTCTAAAGTGTTTATATATATATATATATATATCCCTCTGAGACACCACCAATCAACGTGTCCCTCTCCTTTATGAATACCGATTCAAAGTACTCATTAAGGATCTCACCTACTTCATTTGGTTCTTCGCATAACTTCCCCCCCATTGTCCTTGAGTGGACCAATTCTTTCTCTAGCTACCCTCTTGTTCCTAATATACGTATAAAATGCCTTGGGATTCTCCTTAAAATCCTGTCTTCCAAGGACATTTTGTGTGACTCCTTTTTGCCCCCTCGACCGGTTTGAGTTCTTATCTACTTCTCCCTGTATTCTTCAAATGCTTCATCTGATTTTAGTTGCCTATACGTTATGTATGCAATTTCTTTCTTTTTGACTGGACTTGCAATTTTCCTGGTCATCCACGATTCCTGTTGCCTTTCCTGTCTTTCCTTTTCATCGGCACATGCCTGTCCTGCATTCCCATCAACTACTCCTTAAAAGACTCCCACATGCTAAATGTGGATTTACCCTCAAACAGCCTCTCCCAAACAACAGCCTCCAAATCCTGCCTAATCTGGCTGTAGTTAGCCTTCCCCCAATTTAGCACCTTAACCCTAGGACAACACTCGCCCTTTTCCATGAGTATCCAAAAGCTTATGAAATTGTGGTCATTGTTCGCCACATGTTCCCCCATTGCAACTTTGATCTGACCAGGCTAGTTCCCTAGTACCAAGCCCCGTCTCTAGTCGGACTATCCACATATTGTCCCAAAAAACCTTCCTGGACACAGTAAAGGATTTAGGTCATTTGGAGACTTGGGTGGAGAGATGGCAGATGGAGTTTAATCCGGACGAATGTCAGGTAATGCATTTTGGAAGGTCTAATACAGGTAGGGAATATACAGTGAATGGTAGAACCCTCAAGAGTATTGACAGTCAGAGAGATCTAGGTGTACAGGTCCACAGGTCACTGAAAGGGACAACACAGGTGGAGAAGGCAGTCAAGAAGGCATACGGCATGCTTGCCTTCATTGGCCGGGGCATTGAGTATAAAAATTGGCAAGTCATGTTGCAGCTGTATAGAACCTTAGTTAGGCCACACTTGGAGTATGGTGTTCAATTCTGGTCGCCACACTACCAGAAGGATGTGGAGGCTTTAGAGGGTGCAGAAGAAATTTACCAGGATGTTGCCTGGTATGGAGGGCATTAACTATCAGGAGAGGTTGAATAAACTTGTTTCGTTCTCACTGGAACAACGGAGGTTGAGGGGGTGACCTGATAGAGGTCTACAAAATTATGAGGGGCATAGACAGAGTGGATAGTCTGAGGCTTTTTCCCAGGGTAGAGGGGTCAATTACTAGGGGGCATAGTGCGAGCGGCAAGATTTAGAGGAGATGTACGAGGCAAGTCTTTTTACACAGAGGGTAGTGGGTGCCTGGAACTCGCTGCCGGAGGAGGTGGTGGAAGCAGGGACGATAGTGACATTTAAGGGGCATCTTGACAAATACATGAAAGGATGGGAATTGAGGGATACAGACCCAGGAAGTGTAGAAGATTTTAGTTTAGACAGACAGCATGGTCGGCACAGGCTTGGAGGGCCGAAGGGCCTGTTCCTGTGCTGTACTTTTCTTTGTTCTTCAAACAAATTCCTCATGATCCGGACCCTTAAACCTTGGGGATTTGCAGTCAATATGAGGAAAATTGAAGTCTCCCACTACAACAACCTGATTATTTCTACATCTATCCAGAATCTGCTTACATATCTGTTCTTCAACTTCACATTGGCTGTTCGGAGGCCTGTACACCTCTATCATTGTGACTGCCCCCTTCCTGTTTCTGGGTTTTACCCACAGTGTCTCTTTACTTGATTCGTCCAAGGTGTCCTCCCTCTGAACAGCTGTAACATGTTCTCTAACCAGTATTTCAACTCCCCCACCTCTTTTACCTTCCCCTCTTGTCTCACCTAAAAAGCATATATCCAGGAATATTTAGCTGCCAGTCCTGTCCCTTTCTTTAACCAAGCTCGATTTCCGCAACTGCAACCAAGTTCCGCGCATGAATCGAGTTCATCTGTCTTACCTGTTATACTCCGTGCATTGAAGCAGATGCACTCCAGACCTCCAAGCCCACTGAGTTCGACCTCTCCCAGCCTGCCCTTCCTCTTAGCCAGCCTGGCCCTGGTACCATGCTCATCCCCAGTCTCTACATTTGCTGGCTTACTGTTTTGATTCCCACCCCCCTGCCACATTAGTTTAAACCCACCCGAACCACACTAGCAAATCTCCCTGACAGGATATTGGTGCCCCTCCAGTTCAGGTGTAACCCATCCCATGTTAAAGGATAAATTGTTGAGTGAGAGGACAAGTTCAGCCAGACGGAAGAGATGGTGGTGGATGGGGAGTGTTCAGGCCTCTGTTCGAGGAAGAAACATAGGACCCTCACCAACCTGGTGGGGAATGGAGATGAAAAAGATTGGACATCCATGGTCAAGAGAAGGTGGTTGGGGCCTGGGAACTGGAAGTTGTTGATATGATGTAGAGCATCGGAGGAATCACTAATGTTGGTGGGAACAGGTGGACAAGAGGAGGGAGTATGGAGTCAAATTGAATATAACAGTATAAACTGAGTGGTTTCTACAGGAGCAAGAACTTCAGGAAGTGGTTCTGTCAGATGAAGCACCTTAAGACTTTTTTGTTAAATTACTGTATTGGAAATAACTTTTTTGAGCACTTAAAATACTGAGCGTTCAGCCACTGTGATTATAATTATTTTGCACCTGAAACATGCAAGGCTAAATGATGTCCCATGTGCAGCAGAATGGAAGGATACCTCAATCCCAACTTGCTTCAGTGTTGGCACAATGGCCTCTGAGTCAGAATGTTGTGGTTCAAGGTCTGTTGCTTGGTTGGGACACAACCTTAGTTGATGTGGCATTGAGGGGGTGCTCCATTGTCAGAATTTTGCAGATGAGTTGCTAAATGCAGTTTGCTTATTTGAATTGCTGTAGCAGGTATGTGGCATTATTGGAAGAGGAACAGGGCAGTTCTATTTATCTCTCAAGTAACACAACCAAAAACCTGATTAATCCGTTGTTTATCTTGTGACTGTTTGTATGACCTTGCTGTATGCAAAATTACTACTGCTTTGCCTTAAAAGCAATGATGACTACATTCCAAAGGTAGTTCACTAGCGATTTGTGAGATCCTGACTATATAAATGTAGTTCTTTATTCTTTACAGACTGAGGAAGAATGGAAAAAAGTTTGGATGGAGGTGTGATGTGATGTCCCATCACGAGGTAGGGCATGAGAAGACATGGAGGGATTTAAAAAGTGAAGATGAGGATCTGCCCTGGGGCATGGCAAAGCAATGGAACCTGGTTTGGGTCTTGGTGTAAATGCAAATTGGAGCATTCTGAATAGGTTTTCATCTGGAGATTGACTCGGCCTGTTGGAAAATGTGGATATTGGTGTCGTAGAAAACATAGGGCGGCACGGTGACACAGTGGTTAATACTGCTGCCTCACAGCTCCAGGGCCTCGGGTTCAATTCCAGTCTTGGGTCACTGTCTGTCTGGAGTTTGTTCGTTCTCCCCGTGTCTGTGGGCTTCTTGCGGGTGATTCAGTTTCCTTCCACAGTACAAAGATGTGCGTGTTAGGTGGATTGGCCATAATAAATTGCCCAGGGATGTGCAGGTTAGGTTATGGGATTACGGGGATGGGATGGGGGGAATGAGTACCGGAGAGTGGGCGTGGGTAGAGTGCTCGTTTGAAGATTGTGTAGCCTCGATGGGTCGAATGGCCACCTCTTGAACTGTAGGGATTCCATGGGATAGGTAACGGGCAGCACTGGCAACTTCGAGTTGAAGCTTGTGATATTTCAGATGTGCAAGTAAGTGACCTTATATGGGGGAAGTAAGCTCTCTATGTTGAACCATGTTGAAGTGTCCGCTTTGGACTTGGTCTGAGGTGGAAGCTGAATACCTTGCTGGCAGAGCTACAGCAGTGCAGGTGGGAGAGGAGGGCAGTGACTTTGATTTTGTGGACATTTAAACTAGATGAAATCTTGACTTAACCTTAATATCTGACAGGAAGCTTGAGAGTGTAGCAATAGTCCTGGGGGCAAATGGAGAAGTAAAGTGGATTGGTGTAGGTACAATATGATCTGATACTTTCAGAAATCCCTGGTGCAAAATGCCAACCTAATATGCAGCAATTAAGGATGAGGATAGTGTTGACTGGAGATGGGAAACATAAACTGGTAGAGGGCATGCTGTTTTTATTGTGAATCAAACCAGGAGACAGCAGAGGAGCTATAGTTCAGAGGAAAGGAATAGTGGTTGATGTGAATGTCTGTGGAGTGAGTTGCTGAGGAATGAGAGTAATACAAGATAATTGCGAACTCCATGCCATTGGAAAGCTGGCGTGCTTTTATTGAAGAGTTTGATATGGCAGTATTGGTAGCAGTTATGAACAATGTGCTCTCGGACTTGAAGAGAAAGAAAATGGTTATGGTAGCTTGACAGAAAGGAGCAGTGGCTGAGGCTAGGAATTTCTCTTGAGGACAATTTTGTTTCAAATGCATGTCTGGTATATTTTTATTTAAAATGCCACCCAATGCAACAGTAGGAACAAAAGCTTAAATTATAAAAAATTTTGGAAGAATTAATTTATAGATTTGTTGGTGCACTGCTCAGTTGTGTTCAAATTAAATTCATTCTCGCAATGTTGCTTTGCCTGTTGAAGCCAACATTTATTCCCTATCCTTGGTTGCTTTTGAGAATTTTGTGGTGGGTCACTTCTTGAGCTGCTGCATTCCCATGTGATGAAGAGACTTGCACAATAGTAGATAGTTCCAGGCCCTCTATCCAGCAACAAAGAACAATCTGTGGTATGTCCAAGCTGGGTTAGTGTGTGATTTGAAGGATTTAAAATGCTGGAAATAATGTTCCTTGTATACAGTGCACATTGTGATACTGTCATGATACATGGGTCATATGACCTTTTCTACTGCATGGTGATCAGCTTTATGAATTGTGGTTTTATACACAAGGGAGGAAAATAATTTTTTTAAAAGCAAAGGTTTATATATAGAACAGATGGTTCAGCGTGCATTAGAAAATGTGATCCAATTGTCTGGGTTCAAATAAAATTAATAAACTTCTCCAGTTTCATCCCTGTGGTTTATGATGCTTCTGAACCCCATAATTGTATAAGGCTCTGGAATACACTCCCAGCCATCTGTTTCAAGTGCACACCTACTGTATTGTTACAGCAGTGGCAACTACTGCTGGAGGGCAAGTGCATAAGATGTAGCAGAATCAAATGTGACAGCTTTCTTTCTAAATGCACTATCAACCTTATTGTAGTGTGCAAAGCTCTAAAAATGAATTATTGTCCTTCGTGTGGCAGTTGAACTAAATCAGAAAATGGATTGGTGCTATGTGATGTGGGCAGGTTCACAAAATGATTAGTCATTCTGTATTACTGGACAATATTTACCTGCACTATCTTCAAGTTTACAGACATAAATATGTTGCCATTAACTGTTTTGATTATTCAATCCAAGCTAATAGGGGGAACCTTCTTGTAAATTTGAGAAATGTATGCACCGTGTGTGAGCATTTGGCCGAATTAGGCGAATGTTGAAAATAAATTAAAGAAATAGACAGAGAATGTTTAATGAGCAAATTAATTCAGATTAGATTTTAAGATTAGCACATTTTCAGCTAAACAAAGGGAGTCCTTAAGATAGATCTGCACTGCAGAAAAAACTATATTGTAGTTTAATGATTTTTTAGGAATATTGGGTTTTGAGTTTTAGAAGTTACTCGTGTCCTGAATTGTAAAGAATTTGCAATAGGGTAAAATTAAGTTCGATGCTTAGAATTCTGAGGTGAAAATGCCTATCCTTCCACTCGATTCTGAATTTTGCCTTTCTCCCATAAGTGAAAAGATGTAAGGTGTAGTCTGAAAATTGAAATTATAGGCTCTGTTGGACTTTCAAGTGGGTTTGGAGTGATCTCCGTGTGATCACTAAGTACTTATCTTTCTATTGTAAATTACAGTTTAATCTCATTTTAATGTGTGGTTGATAAGAGATGAGAATTCATTTGTCAACTTGTGTCTTTAAAGTCACTCTTTCTGAATTAGGTTATCTGCAGTACTGAACAATGTTCTTCATAACGAATATGCATGTAAAAAACACATCTATTTTACAAAATATATTTTGTTTGCAATTTGGTAATATGTCTTGATACCTTTTATTCAGCGATTAAACAAGACTAAGTGAAAATTTACACTACAACTTAAGCATTGGTACAATGATTTCCAATTTAGTACCAACAAATCTTCAGTCAGAGTTCAGAGCTGGGTGGGGCCTGACCTGACTTACTAATAAAGAGACTACGACTCCTTGGAAGCAGTAGTCTTCCATCACTTTGCTTAACGCTACATGTCCTGTACTGTAGATGTCTGCCAACAAGTCAACTTCTGGGGAAATTCCTCCAAAGATGGGAGTCGACTTGTATGCCAAATATAAAAGTGAACTTCTGGTATGGGTGGATGCCATCTTTTGTTGTTTTCCAGGTGGAGTCTGCGCTTTGTGGTGTGCCTTAAACTCCTGAACATCTTCGCAACACAGTCCATATTGCTTGCTTGTTCTTTACACCCAGTTATAAGGTACTGGTCAGGGAAACATTCATTTTTATGGGGTAAAAAATTGAGGCTGACTGTTTTGTGGCTAAAAAGGGAGTTCAATTTGTATGCCAAGTATATGTGAAAGCATAATTTTGGGGGTTGATAAAATGGGCTCGTCTTTTATGCCGGGATGTCACACGTCATGATGTACGGCAAGTCCAGTTCAGTTAGCAATGCTGAAAGTTTGTTAAACCGTCTTGGCTTTACTTAGGCATGCTTCTGTATATTTATATGTGAAGAAAGCAGGGATTATCCTATGGAAAAGATCTCTGCGTGTGATTATATCCAGGCATGTACATAGCTCTCCCCTAAAAAGAATGTTTTGCATTTTTCTGCCAGGCAGGATCCAGCAAGGGTAAACTATGTTCTGTTTGGCTTGCATCCCCAGCAATTGTAGCACAAATGCACTTCAAAATGTTTCTTTTTTAACCCGATTGCAGTAGTCACTTGTGAATAATCGAGTCATCGTGTAGCTGGAGCATCTCTAACCAGGTGTTGTGAACTTGACTCTGGTGGTTGTTGAGTGCATGGAAGGACATGGATAAATCTAGAGCTATTTTTCTCATCTGGACCCAGGTTCTGAAAGTTAAATAAACTTTTGTCTGAATTTCTGCATGCAAACCTCTCGGCAGTAACAGTATCGTGAGTGCTGCAAGTATATAGCTTTTTAGCTGATGCTTTGTGCCTACCTCTTGCATGACACTCAGCTGTTGCTGGTTTGCTTTTTGCAGAAAAAAATCTTTGAATCACTGGAAGATAGTGATTTAAATGTAATCATGATGTAGTTTGGTTATACTTTAGTTTTGTATTCTGGGTAGATTGAAGTAGTGAGAGCATAGGATTTGATTAACTTGTGGGCTATGCATGGAATTGGGGTTTTCATTTCTCCGAGAAAGGGAAAGAAAGCTAGATACAGTTCTGACCATTTTTAAGTGGCCAAAGTAAACTGATTATTGTGGATTAATTCTCTTGATGACAGAATTTGCCGAGATGCCTGCTTCACGTTAGTGTGATTAAGGAGAAACAGGATAATTGATTTATGAACAATTGCTTTGTGTCCTTTTTGGAAGTGTACAAACATAATCTTTAGCATTCCGGAAGCATATTGAGTGGGAGAGAAAATGGCAATTAGCACTGATGTAATTCCTTGAAGTTTGCCACAATTTGGATCAAGCTTGTCGGTATCCATATTCAGATCCATCTTTTTGAGGCAACCAAGCTTTGAGGAGGTTTATGGCAATTGTATGTTATCAAGTATGAGCAATGCCTTGGTGTTGCTTCCACTTGGGAATGGAAGTATGGCTGCTGTAACAATTTTAATCCAGCGTTTCTGCTCTATCTACCCTGCATCTGTATCATTGGTCTGAGGTTGTTTACCTTCCACCCAGTGTAAATCAAAATTGAGGCACAACTTAATTGATGAAAATGGCACTAGATGGTATAACAGGAGATGAACCAATCCACTTCGCTGCATGATCAGGTTGAATCTTGAATATAGACTTACCCTTCAAATTCTTTTAAACTATCACCAAGAGAAACTTTATTCAGATACAGTTGTAGTAAAGTCGGATGACTTGATGGACATTGGTTTGAGCCTTTATTAGATGCAAAAAGTGCAAGCATTTTTATGGATCACTATAAGGCGTTGAGTTTTTCCTTTTTGTAATCTGGCTGAACTTTCAACTGAAACCACCAGTGATGCTCATTTTATTCCTCGTCAGGAACTGTGCATAGAGTACGACAGACGGGAATTTGTAGCTTAACTCTATGCTATTCTGTCTACAGCTGATCTCCGGTTCCTGCATTTATCTGTTCCTAAACAGAGCCCAATCTGCTCGTGGTAGGGACTTTGGAAGTTGATCCTCTGTTTTGATGTCCAGGAGGTGTGTTGCCCAGGCTGACCCTCTATAAGGGCCCTGCTGCTCTTGCTGACCCTCGGTAAGCGTGTACCTGTCTTTGCCATGAGATTAATTTCTGACAATTATGCAGGCCCAGTGACATCGGAAAAAATATGATTTCAGTGATGCTGATTCACCAGTTGACATGGAATCAACTTTACAAGCAAAACTGAGGTCTACATATACCTCATATGTAAGGCTCACTCAATTCATTCCTGGGATGAAGTTGCCTTATGAGTAAAGGTTGAACAGGGTAGTCCCACGCTCATTTGAGTTTAGAAGAATGAGAGATGATATTAAAACATACAGGATCCTGAGGAAACTTGATTGGGTGGAAGGCTGGGCCTTTGAATTTATCCAGCATTGTGGAGCTGAGACAACAACAGATCAGCCATGATCTTATTGAAGGGCTGAGAAGGTTTAAAGAGCAAATGGCCTTCTCCTGCTATGATCCTATTCCAGGTTATACTTTAATGTTTCATTCCTGTAGATTTTTCTATACTGAGAACGTAGGCTATTGTTGAGTGCCAAAATGTATGAGTGAGGACAGGGAACCATTCTGCATAACCAGATCTTTTAAAAAAAAAACCAATTCTAATCGCAACTTGGAAAGGGAACAACCATCTTGGAGACCCAATGCCCAGGTTACGAAACTTGTGTACGATCTGTCAATTATTAAAATTGGTATGGGTGAGAGGGAGGAAATAAAAAATCTAAATCCTGTGGTAGCTGTTTGGCTACTCTAGTCATTGCATTCTTGAGTTCTGTGCCCAAAGCCTAGTCCAGCGCACAGCGCCCTGACCTGCACCATGGGTAGACTAAGGAAGGGTGATCCTGAATCCATCCCATCCAGAACAAAGGTCAAACACTGTGCTGTTGGTCCTTCTCTCTCTCTCTCCCCTCTTCCCCCCCCCCCCCCCCCGCCCCAACTGCCACCGCACCTCACTTAAGATTTAATATATTAAGATTAAAAGGTGCTAAGGTAGGCATGAAAATTGTTGAATACTTGTTCTTAGCAATTAGTTACTGCCATGATCTTGAGTCTCAATGAGCAATTCAACAACTTGAGACTGGAGAACTGTACGTATAGTTATTGAGGAACACCTAATTGATGTCAAGACTGACTGTGGTATTTTCTCTGACATATCAAAGTTTTTGAAAAATACGCCCCTATTCCTGATGACCATTTTAGTTTCTCGAGAATGTCACTTGTTTTGTTTCATGCATAATGTTGTAGTGCCAGGTGTTCACTTGTAACTGCACCATTTACCTGTCAGATGATGATGGATTATTTCTTTGACGGATGAATGTTCAGCAAGGGGTCCAGTTGTTTGCTGTTGGTGTCATCTGATATGTGATGAACCAGTCTTGATTTGGACCGAGGACTGCAATTATCACATGCATGTGCTTTTCGCAGTTGTGGCATAGATTATAAGAGCAGGGAGGTTATGTTGGAGCTGTACAAAATATTGGTTCTGCCACAGCTGGAGTACTCTGTGGAGTTCTGGTCGCCTCACTACAGGAAGGATGTGATTGCTCTGAAAAGGTTGCAAATGAGATTCACCTGGATGTTGCCTGGGATGGAGCATTTGAGCAATGAAGAGAGGCTGGATGGACTCGGGTTGTTTTCTTTGGAGCAGAGAAGGCTCAGCGGGGTCCTGATTGTGGTCTATAAGATTATGAAGGCTATGGACAGGGTGGATAGGAAGCAGTTTTCCCCTTCGTTAAAGGGTCAATAACGAGGGGGAATAATTTTATGGTGAGAGGATTTGAGGAAAAGTTTATCCACTTCGAGGGTGGTCAGAGTCTAGAATTCACTGCTTAGGACTGTGTTAGAGGCGGAAATGTGTCATAACTTTCAAGGCGATGGGCAATTGTTGGAAAATGAAATATAAATCGCTTATTGTCACGAGTAGGCTTCAATGAAGTTACTGTGAAAAGCCCCTAGTTGCCCCATTCCGGCGCCTGTCCGGGGAGGCTGGTATGGGAATCGAACCGTGCTGCTGGCCTGCTTGGTATGCTTTAAAAGCCAGCGATTTAGCCTAAATGGGATTCGTGTAGTTTTGTTGGTGCAGACTCAATGGGCTGAAAGGCCTCTTCTCTGACTCTATGATGAGCATGCTGTCTCCCAGATATTTGGTACATGCCTAAATATTGGAATATAATGGGTTTGGATTTTGTTTATTGTCATGTGTACCAAGGTGCAGTGAAAAGTATTTTTCTGCGAACAGCTCAACAGATCATTAAGTACACAAAAAGAAAATATATGATAGGGCAACACATAGTACACAACGTAACTACATAACACCGACATCGGGTGAAGCATACAGGGGTGTAGTGTTAATTAGGTCAGTCCATAAGTGGGTAGCTTAGAAGTCTGGTGACAGCAGGGAGGAAGCTGTTTTTGAGTCTGTGCGTGTTCTCATTGATTAATACATTGATGAGATTTATATCTTTGCAAACTTTGAAATTATGCCCTGTGTGCCCAAGTCCAGGGTATGAATCGGAAGGAAAGATTTTTGCTACAATGTATTCAGGAGGGAATACATAGAATACTTCTCTGATTCTTGATCTGAGAATAGGGGAACAGAATTGATGAGAAATAGTTGCATTTTCTGACAACATACAAATGATTTTTCCTACTGTAAATTTTATCCTGATGTTCACTGCTAAATGCATTGTTTTATCATGCGATCCAAGTTCAAAGGAAGCAACTTTCTGTTGATTTGAATAAACAGCAGGTAAACTTGACTAATAAGTAGTGTGTATCTGTTAAGGAATGCACTAATTTGACATTGGTTGTCTGGTCATAACCTGGTTGCAAAATTTGCCAAAATATATGTTGTATGAACATGATTTATTCGTGCTTCAGTGCAAATGTATTTTTCTACAATTTGTTGATTGTTGTGGCAGTGCTAGCCATGAAAAATTGACATGCTCTGTGCACTACTGTTTAAATGGTGTGTGAAGTATGTAACTGCCCTTGACATCAAAGCAGCATTTTGTCTGAATGTGGCATTAAGGAGCCCCAGTAATTAATGTCAATTGGAAGCATAGAGAGAAAATTCTCCACTGGCTGATTTTGATCTAGGGCCAAGGAAGTTGGTTGTGGTTGTTGGAGGCTAATCGTCTCAGCACTCAGCAATGTCCTAAACTCAACAGTGTTATCCACTTCCACAGTGATCTTCCCTCCATCGTAATGTTAGAAATGGAGATATTTACTGATGATTGCAAAGTGTTCAGTTCTATTCACAACTTCTCAGATGCTGAGGAGGTCTGTGTCTGCATGGACCAAGACTTGGACTGAGAAGTAGCAATGTAATCAAATCCCATGAGTCAATGGCGTTACCATCACAGAACCCCCAGCAGCAACATTCTGGGGTCACTTTTGACCAGAAACCTGACTGGACCAGCCACATATCCACTGTATCTGCAAGAACTGTTCAGAGGCTGGGAATTCTGTAGCAAGCATCTCACCTTCTGTCTCCCCAAAATCTGTCCCCCATAAGGCAAAAGTCAGGAGTGCTATGAAATACTGTCCACTTGTCTAGATGAATGTAATCCCAACAACACTGGAAGCGTGACACCATTCATGAGAAAGTGGTTATCATCCCCACCAGATTAAGCATTCACTCCTCCACCACGGGTACACTGTCGTTACAATCTGTAACACACTCTACAGCATGGACTGCAGCAACTGGCCAAAGTTTCTTCGGTAAACACCTTCTAAAGCTATGAACTGTCACCTATAAAAAGAAAGGCAGCAGCACGTGGGAACACCACCACCTGAGAGTTCTGCTCCCAATTGCTGATTCACGCTAATGCTTTGACAGAACACTGAAACCAGCACTGTGGATGTGCCTACACCACATGGACTGGAGCAGCTCAAGAAAGTGATACATCGCCACCTTCCCGAGGGCAATTAGGGATGGGTAGTAAATGCTATCTTTGAATGATATCCACATTCTGTGAATTAAAAAATGTAATCTTTGACAATTGAAATAGTTATCTGAACAAAGCATAATTTCAAATCCGTAAGCGGTTCCTCAGGAATTATTGGGAAGAAGAATTCTGGCTGTCCATTCCTGCCCAAGACACTTCCTGTTGTTATCCTATCTGGATCCATTAAGGCCTTGTTTGAATTTGGGTTATGGGATACTGATGTCTCCAGTGTTTATAATATGAAATGCAGTTTCTGTATACTGACGGCAGGTTTATAATCCTGAGTCCATGAGCTGACTTGGTATAAAACAGTTGGATCTAGTTGTATGAATGCTTGAACTTGGCTCATGAACATGTTGCCAAATCTGAATGCAAATGAAAATAATTGAAAACTGCTAAGTACCTCATGCCACAGGTCAGGATAGAATCAAAAGATGTCTTTGATCTGATAGTACCATTCTACATAATGTTATGTTTCTGTACTGAACTACTGAGCAGCTTCTTGGTCCTTATTCCCCCAACTGTAGCCATGCCCTGGATCAAAAGGGCACCTCCTATTTGACTAATTTATTCTTCACTGCAGATCAAGAGTGCAGAGATGGATGATGCACACATGCATACTCAAAGACCTTTGATAAGACACCACATAGGAGATTACAATAATGAAGACACGTGGTTGTCGACCGCTTCCCTTCTATATCGAACATCGCCTTCTCTATCGAAGATGGCCTTCTCTGTGTATGTGCAATATAATCTTTTGTACATTTCAGCGTGGCTGTGGAGCTGGATTACAAATCTGCATGTCTTTCCACGATAAGTGGGAGGTTGTATTCTTCTTTGTTTTGTTTGTGTCACCTACAATATATTGTAGTTTGTGGGTAAATACTAAAGGAGTGTATTTTTGAGATAGAATGGGTTATGTGTGAGGGAGTTGGTAAGGAGTGCACACAAAAAAACACGTGCGCATGCATTTATTACAGTGGAGATGGCTTGTGCTTGGTTAACCCCATTCTCAGTTTTGCACATCTGTTTCCACTGGCTTGTCAAGTCAAGATGATTGAAGATGTGCTCAATTCTATTGGATGATTTGCAGCATCTTTCACGCCTGCGCTGATGAATTTCACAACTGTGCTTTTGGTGCTTTCCAGTGTTGGTACTGTGGCATGATGCTATACTATGGTACATGTATTAAATACAATATAGCTATAAGTTAGATTTGATTTTTTTCCCCATAAATAATTTGAGTATTGCTGAAAAAATGAAATTTTGTTGAAGCTTTTTGTCTTGCACTCACCAGGACATTCGCAGGAATACCAATGTCAGGAGAAACAACAACTTTATACAGTATGAGAGAGTGCTAATTAGTGGGCAAGTGGACTGTGATTGGCAGAGGCGTTTCCATGGACAATGCACCAGTTATAATGACTGTCAGTTAACTGCCAAGCATTGTTTTTAAGTTTAAACCAAGTAGCTTGACTCTGGTCAAGCCATTGCCCTGAGGGATGAACTAGCGAATAGCTATTGCTTACTGTGCCTGTTTAGCAGGGTAGCATGGTGGTTAGCATAAATGCTTCACAGCTCCAGGGTCTCAGGTTCGATTCCCAGCTGGGTCACTGTCTGTGTGGAGTCTGCACGTCCTCCCCCTGTGTGCGTGGGTTTCCTCCGGGTGCTCCGGTTTCCTCCCACAGTCCAAAGATGTGCGGGTTAGGTGGATTGGCCATGCTAAATTGCCCGTAGTGTCCTAATAAAAAGTAAGGTTAAGGGGGGGGGGGGGGGGTTGTTGGGTTACGGGTATAGTGTGGATACGTGGGTTTGAGTGGGGTGATCATGGCTCGGCACAACATTGAGGGCCGAAGGGCCTGTTCTGTGCTGTACTGTTCTATGTTCTAAGTTAAACAAAATGTGTACACGTGCTTTGTTTGTAACGAACAGGGCCTGGTGTATTAATGTATGTAGCCTCCAGTGCGCACACATTCACCACCCGACTGACTGTCTTAAATTGGCTGTTAGTGTAAGTTGTAGTACACTAAGAATTATTTAGAAAATGGGTCCAATCACAGAACCACATTTTTTTAAAGGGGCAATTTAGCGTGGCCAATCCACCTACCCTGCACATCTTGGGTTGTGGGGGTGAGACCCATGTAGACACGGGGAGAATGAGCAAACTTCACATTGACAGTGACCTAGGACCGGGATCAAACCCAGGTCCTCGGCACCATGAGGCAGTGCTAACCACCGTGCCACCTTGGCACTCTGCAGAATCACTTCTAATGTTGGACATTGCTTTTGAGTTTTGCAAGCACAGGCTGGTTGGATATGGTCCGTACCTTTCCTGTTGTGAACAGCGGCTGGGACATGTGGTTTGATACAGTCCGCCAGTCTTTCGGACGTATATTTAGCATCTCACTGACCGTGACATGCACATACATTACTCATTTGTCTGATGCGAAATATCTTGTTATTGATGGATACCACTAGTTTTGCTACTGCATAGCAGTGTGAAACAGCTCGCTCCACTTGTTCAAATTTTCAAGACACCGTGCCCTTCCAGGGTAATCTGCGGTAGACTGGCACATCTCAGTTTAAAGTGACAACTGTGGGCTTTTCATGAGTTTGTACTTAAGTGTTTGTGCGCAAGGCTCTGACCAGAGTAGTTATTATCCCATAGAATGTCTTTTGAGTATCAAGCTTGCATGGTGAGCAAGTAACTTGGGTCCTATGAAGTTGTCGATGAGGGCAATCTTATTTTGTGTGGAACTTCAAGAACCCCAAAGCTTGTATTGACCAGTGAATGTAAGCTTGTAGTAGACAAACACTGGCAGATTCATTAACTAGCGCATCAAGGAAAGGAAATTTATTTGACTGCTCCATTTCAACGGTGAATTTAAGCACCGGGTGAAGCCCATTAAGACATGCAAAGAAATCATTACATATTGCTATGGATTTAAATATGGCAAACTTGCAAGGGTAGTAGGATATTAGGTTTCCTTCCATCAAAGACCTGTTTCTCATGGGACTCAACAAAGATGTTTCCGAGAACTGAGCCTGGGGGGGGGGATCTCATTTGGGCATACTTCTTCAACGATCATTCGCTAACCAGTATGATTGCCACCTAAGAAACTCTCTGGTTGTTCATGGGTTCTGTCGGCCATTGCTTTGAGCCAAATCCTAGAGCCGCTCTTCGACTGCACAATTGACGTTTCTTTTCTGGGAGGCGGGATCAGTTCTTGGACTCTAGATTGCTGATGTTCCTCTCTCAGGCTCATTTTACGGGCCTGCTCTTGCTGTTGGGTGTCCTCAAAGAATTGTGTTCCTTTAATCAGGGGGTTCCTCCAAGTAGGTCTCTTCTGAGTATGATGAATGGAGGATTTTAGGACTATTGGTGTCTAAATATTGGTTTAATGTAAGGATTAAAAACCTGGGGTTATAGTATGTTTGACTGCAGTGGTCATGGTTTTTGGGAATGCCTGGGAGCTTCTAGGAGCCAAAAGGTGAAATTGACCAAAGGATTGTGCTTTTTCAGTCTTGTGCTAATGTACTGTGGTTTGACTGGGTCAAGTCCCTGGGGAGTTAATGTACTTCAGGCTGCAGAGGCAATTTTTGTTTTACCTTGGGAAGATGAGGTAATTGCTGGGGGGAGCCAAGGGATGTAGAGAGACATTTTGAGAAGGGTTTAGAGAGACTTGTGGTGAAGGTTTTGTAGAAGGCTTTGGAGAGGGAAGAGGTGACGTCTGTCTGTCTGTCTGTCTGACATGAGTCAACAATTCTCTTGCAGTAGTTATAAAAGAGAAATAATATTTAAACTAGAGCAGTCTTGTCTGGGGACAAGAGAGAATCTGAAACACACCAGGAGAACCAGTTTTCTTTAAAGACATGCAGCCAGAGTCTGAAGGGGTACTAGCAGGAGTTACATCAAAGTATTACTGCATGCCATGCTGATTTTAAGATAGATTTAAGAGCTGTATATTTCTTGTTGTTTAATAGCATAATTGTAAGCTGTTCTTTTTGGGTATGAAGTTAAGTTTTGATATTGTATTCTTAATAAAGTTTAAAAAGCCCTATTTCTTCACGCAATTACTTCTGGAGCAAATCATTCTTTCTGCATAGTCGTACAAATAAACTAAAATATTGGTGTTTCGGTCCATTATCCTAACCAGGGATCATAATAGAGCAAGGGTCTCCCAGGCATTGACATCTGTGTTACCTTTATTGGTTTAAACCTTTTGAGGTGACTTTAAAGCACTTCCTTTGTCCTCGTCTTGTTCAGGAGCCTTCCTTGAGCTGCAAAGAAGATTTCCTTTGGCAGTCAGGACTCTGATATCTGAAGCACATGGTAGGCCCAGCAGAGATTGTTTTGAACGATCATGGCCTTGATGTTGGTGCTGTTGGCTCCTTCAAGGACACTGATGATAGTACCCCTGTCCTCCCAACTGATATGGAGAATCAGTCTCAGACAGCATTGATGGAACCTCTCCACGGCCTTGAGGTGGCATCTGTATATAGGTTTCTGAGCCATTTAGAAGAGTTGGGAGGACAGTGCCATGTACACTAGGGTATTGGTGTCAGCATGAATGTCGTGATCGTCAATGACTCTTGGGTCTTAGGCGTCCGAAGGAGGTGCTCGCTGATTGAATACGATGTTGAATCTCTGCATCAATGTCAGTCTTGGATAAATGGTGACTCCCCAGGTAGAGGAAATGTTCCCCTGTTGATCGGGTTCCCCCGTTGATCTTGATGGCGGGAGAGACTGGATCTTGCTCCGGGTTGGTTAAGGTTTTACATTTAATTTGCTGACATGTAGCTGAGCTGGCTGGATGCAGTTTTCCAGCCAGGTAGGGGACAGAGCAGACTATTTTTAGGGTATCCTTGCTAGCCCTTTCCCCATGTTGGGTGAGCAGAGTGGATCCTGAAGAAGACTACTTGGGTGTGAAGAAAGCTGCTGAAACGCTTTCCTCTTCCTATTCTAAGAGCAAGATGACCGAATCAAGCTCGACATATGTGCGGGTTCAAAGCTCAGGTCTTCCAGATCTTAATGTCGTGTCCTGTCACGTCTCGCCGATCGCCACGGGGCTCGTCTATGAGTAGGGTGTGTTGGTTTCCTCTAGGTAGACGCCAGGTATGGGATATCTTTAACGTGGGTATGCCATTGCGCATCAGTTGGTACATGGTCCTTTAAAGAGGGTAGAGCTCCCTACTGCTTCAGCCTTCATCTGTCATCGCACCCATTGATACCATACAAGTATCTTCCATCTGATCTGCCCTTGAGGACTTGTTTTGGATTGGGCCTTGTCTGGTACCTCTCCTCCCGCCTTAGTGTCATGGATGACCTTGCCAGGATTCCAGACTGCCAATGCCATTTCTCTTGGGATCAATGGAATGTTCAAACCTCATGGCAATCCAAGGAAAGGATTTGGGCAAACGTAGTGCGTTAAAGCTGAACTCAGGTGTGCGCATTGCTGAGTTCATAAGCTCAATGAATACTGATTTATGCAATGGTAGCTGGTCTAGATTGTCAGGGTTTAGTGCTACAGTACAAATATGTATGGCTTTCTTAAGTGCAACATTGATGAATCGGCTAACAATATCAAATGATCACATGGATGCAACATTGTTGCCAAGGTCTGTATGGTCCTTGCAAATGTGAAGGAATCCTTCACCATGTATCTGGAAAATTTGTTGAAAATTGATTATACCTATTTATCCAACCATTTGGTCAATTCATTCTGTGTAGAACTGGTCATGGTCAAGATGGGGCATAAAGCACCATCACTTTGGTAGAGGTGTTGATATGGAAAATGTACCAATCGGTCCACATGCCAACCAATCAGCACTCTTTCTTGGGCAATATAAGCGTTGGTATTCTTGTGATTGTCTTGAGTGCAAGACAGAAAGCTTTGAGAAAATGTATTTTTTAAGGATACTCCAGTTCTGTACTTCCAATCTACTATAAATAAATAATTTACTAGGGCATTGTAAAGCCGTAGTTTGGTGAATTATTTTCATTAACCTTTTGAAGCTAATTTGGAACTAATATTTTTTTTTTTATTTTGTTAAATTTTCTTTCAATACTAAATATATCTTCTGACATATATTGTGATTTAGATGTTATTATTCCTAGTTGTAGCCACTACTGTTTTACCCTTATTGTTATTAGAAATGACCTATGAGCTCCAAAGCTTCATCTCTTTTAAAAAAAAAAATTTTAAATTTAGAGTACCCAATTCATTTTTTCCAATTAAGGGGCAATTTAGCGTGGCCAATCCACCTACCCCGCACATCTTTGGGTTGTGGGGGCGAAACCCACGCAGACACGGGGAGAATGTGCAAACTCCATACGGACGTTGACCCAGAGCGGGATTGAACCTGGGTCCTCGGCGCTGTGAGGCTGCAGTTCTACCCACTGCGCTACCGTGCTGCCCTAAAGCTTCATCTCTCTTGCTTCACCTGCAGTTTTTAAGTCATTCCTTTGCTGCAAATTATTGGAAATTATAACAGATTTGCAACGTGATTGGTGTTCATTCAGGAAACAAGATTTATTAGAAAGTCCTTCCTGGGCTCGAAGAGAAAGAGACAGATTGACTTAATTTATAGCTTATTAATATATCTTAATGCGATATTTAAAAAATTGCACTGTCCAGAATGTTCTTTTTAAGTTTAAAAAAAAAAAAAAATCCTACTGGTGGCATTGTTGTGTAAGGAGATAGTTATAGAATGTGCAAACCGTACTGGGCCTGCATTTACTTGTGAAATAAAAAAAACTTAATCCGCAAAATTATTGTTATGGGTGGATGGTATCTCATGCAAAGAAAAAGTAGCTTAAACAGTGCCGATGAAGGGTAGATCTGTGAATTAACTAAACTGGGTACTGAAAATCTTATTGCCAACAATAGGTATATAAAACACACTAAGCAAACCTTCACATAATCAGGTATGGACTTGTAAATAAATCTACTATCAAAATTGGGGCGAGTGGGGGGAGGGGGAGCTTTACTCAGAAAACACATGCTTAAGTTGCAAAGTTAGACATTAATTCAAATAAGTTCTTTTGAGTTGGTAGCCTACAGTGGAAATTTTTAAAGTATACCACTTCCACTTAGTGCAAGAAACAACATTTAGATTTTGTTGGTGTTGCAGTACATCAGTCTGTTGGTTGTTTGTGGTCCTGCTGACCCACAGATAGATAAAGCAAGGGAGAATGTCATCATTTCAGTGGGTGTTTGTACCATTTTTATTCTGGTCGTTGTTCCAAGAAAAACAATAACCATGCACCGCACAGCTGTAAATCGTTAATCTGCCAATGTATTAGCACAGCTGTTAAATACAGTAAATGAGTTGGGTGCATTTAACTGCTAATTTTTGTGTCTAGGACTACTTCAAATACTGCAATTTAATCTCCCTACTTGGCTTTTTATGCTGGAGCCGTTGCGCCTTCCAATGCTGGCTCCAGCAGGGACAATTCCATCACAGGCAGATCCCCTTCTCTCGTCATGAACTGAAGGCATGTGTCTTAACTCATTGTTTTACATGGAGCTGTCATTCTCTAAAAATGCAAAGCCTCACCCCACTGACAGTTGTAACCATCCTTCGCCTCCCACCACATCCAACACTGTTTTTCTCTCTCACTGACTGACTGTTCAAGCCCCTCCCTCACACCTGCAATATTTAGTCACCTGCATTCCGCTTCCTCGCCCCATGAAAATGATCAATCCCCTTGAAAATGATCAATCTCCTTGCATTCTCAAAAATGCTGATGTGGACTCTTCTGTGGTCGTCACAAAGGAGTCCGAGATTCCAGAATGTGAGTCAGGGGGGAGGGGGGGGGGGGGGGGGGGGGGGGGGGGGGGAAATGGGGATGCGGGAGGGGGTGTGCAAAACAGCTCAACGTCTCGGTGGAATCAGGAATCAAGAACCATAATTAATGGAATCATGGAGCAGTCCGCACATTGTTAAACCAACAATCGGAACTTTAAGCTTCTTGGGTAGGTATCGTGGATCTGTGTTGTTGGGACTTCCTCAGGGTCCTGATGTGCACCAATGGCTAAGTTGAGTTGGAGGCCTTTCTCCCTCTATTGTAAATTTGAGCAAGAGTAGCTTAATAACATGCACAGAACATGTTATGGTGAGGTACATCATATCAGATCATTTGATCTAGTAGTATTGCAGAGTCCGGACTGAGTGCTGGAAAATGGGATTAAAATAAATGCTTGATGGTCTGCGCAGATGTGATGGGCCGAAGGGCCTCTTTTTCTGTGCTGTAAAATTATGACTGACTAAAACCTGATCTAAAAGCCTGCTGAACTGTTGAGCTTCAAATTATGTCAGGATGCATTAAATATTGCACTTGGAGCAACATAACCACAACTGATCATCATAGTTAGGATAATATCATATATTAATAATAAAATACTGTGGATAAGAACATAAGAATTAGGAGCAGGAGTAGGCCATCTGGCCCCTCGAGCCTGCTCTGCCATTCAATTAGATCATGGCTGATCTTTTGTGGACTCAGCTCCACTTTCCGGCCCGAACACCATAACCCTTAATCCCTTTATTCTTGAAAAAACTATCTATCTTTACCTTAAAAACATGTAATGAAGGAGCCTCAGCTGCTTCACTGGGCAAGGAATTCCATAGATTTACAACCCTTTGGGTGAAGAAGTTCCTCCTAAACTCAGTCCTGAATGCTGGATATGTGAAATAAAAACAATGCTAGAAAAACTCAGCAGCAGTATATTTATTTTCTGCAGGAAATGCAATGTCTTTGTGAGGGTTAGTGTACTGAAAGAGTGAAGTGATATAAATATATCATGACTTTTTGATTTTTATTTGCACATACATTAAGTAATTGTCAATTCTGAGGTTAGCATTGTCTGATATAGTCACATTACAATTACTCGATTAACTATTTGGTGGGAACATGAATCTAGATTCTGTTTAGTGAATAGCTAAGCAGATGGGCTATGGGTAAGAGTTATTTAATTCAATTTACAGTTAAATTCACAATGAAGTAAAAGAACAAAGGAACAGAAGTAGGCAATTCAGCACTTCGGGCCTGCTCCACCATTTAATCAAATCATGGCTGATCTCTTCCTGGTCTCAACCACCCTACCTGTTCCCCATATCCCTTTAACCCATTAAAAAAATCATCTCCTCCTTGAAACTATTTAATGATTCAGATTCCTCCGCACTAGGGGGCAGCGAGTTCCACAAATTCACCACCCTCTGCAAGAAGTAGTTCCTCCTCATCTCGGTTTTAAATCTATGGCCTCTCCACCTATATGACATCTCATTCTAGATTCCCTCCTAATGGGAAACATTTGGTCTACGTTTACTTTAGCAATCCCTATTAGTATTTTATGTACTTCGATCAGATCCCCTCTCATTCTTTTAAACTCCAGCAAGTATAAGCCCAAACGGTTTAATTTCTCCTCGTACATCAACTTTTTCATCCTCAAAATCAATCTGCTGAAGCTCCTGAACTGCCTCCAATGCCATCACATCCTTCCTCAAATAAGGAGACCAAAACTGGACACAATACTCCAGATGTGGTCTCACCAACACCCTATATAATTGCAATAACGTGTCTCTACCATTATACTCCAGTCTTTTTGCAATAAATACTAGAAGAAACATTAAAGCAACTGAAATCTCAATCTATGTGCTGAACCTTATAGATCTGGCAGGTGATGAAATTTACCTTTGGATTGCTTAGTCCTCATGAGTTGGGTCTGGGTTTTAATTAGTGTCATATTATTCAAGTTTGAAGTAGATTTTGTCAGACTAAACATGTCGTAAACATGTTCCTTTTGTTGTCCTCTTGTTATTTTCAGTTAATTCAGTAGCTATTAAAGGTACTAAAAATTTTATTTACTAACCTTCGTGCTGTTTTTCACTGGACCTGTTTGGCACCCTCAAATGCTGAATTTGCTGAGCTTGTTGCTGATTTGAAGATCTTGACCTGATTCATGACTGGCTGGAGTTGTCAGTGGAACACAACCAATGTTTCTACTTAAGCAACACCGCTTTTAAAGCTTGTTAAGAAGTGAATTAGTCAGTGGGGAAGATAAGCACAAGGTACAGGAGGCCATTAAGTCCATTGAACTTGCTGCATGTTTTCACCATGGAGCTTGTATCTTTTTAATTGTAATTCCCTGCCTTTTCTCCATAATCCCTTAATGCACTTATTTTCCAATTAAGTATTTATCTCCTTTTTAGCTGTCTTAATTAAATTCGCATCTGTGGTCTTTTGGAGCGGTTTCTTCATTCTCTTAGCCATTTGCAGGGACATATTTATTTTTGGATTTACTTTTAACTAGCTTAACTGGAATTTTATGATATCCTCTCTTGGTCTACATAAGGGAAGAGCCATTTAATTCCTCATCTGTCAATATTCTTTATTATTTGAAATGTCGCAATTATATAAACCTTCAGACACCTCATCTCTGGTGAATATACCCATTTACACATGCCCTTTTTTTGAGTTCTGTCATCCCAATGTTTCTAGTGCTGCTAGATTGTTACTGAAACCTCATACATTTTTCCAGCAGTTGGGTAAACTTGGAGCAAATAACTTTTCAAATGTAGTCTGTATTGCTTCCTTTCTGTTATGTGCTGTGAGGAGCTCTCTTGTACTGTTTGCATTTTTTTTGATTTTGTTTTGACCGGAAAACTGGGATAACCAGACATTCAAAAGTCATAGAATCATGGGGGCCATTTGGTCGATCAAATCTGAACCGATCCACTCTGCCCTACACCTGTAAGTCCATAACCTAACCTGCACATCCCATGATGCTAAGGGGAAATTTAGCAGGGCCAATCCACCTAACCTGCACATCGCGGGACTGTGGGAGGAAACTGGAGCACCCGGAGGAAACCCAGAAAGACACTCGACAACGTGCAACTCCACACGGACAGTGACCCAAGACCGGATTTGAATCTGGGTCTCTGGTGCTGTGAGGCAGCAGTGCTAACCACTGTGCTGCCGTGTTGCCCTCTTGTCTTTGGGAGGGGTTGGTTTAAGATTTGAGGTCAAATGATGACATCTCCTTGAATATGTCCAGCCAGAGTTGTCAACGCTATGAAGTCATTGGTTGAACCAATGATACCCTGATCAATGAACCATGGATACTCTGATCTCATTGGTTGTCCTTTGAGATTGGCCCAAACCGCTGACAATCACCCTCGCATCCACCCATGCCTGAAAGGTAGGTGTAAATAAAGTTAATGCAGCTGAAGACACTGCTGGAAAATAGACAGATGAACACAAAAGTTTCACAATTAGAGCTGTCTCATTGAGGACCATTTTGGGTAGAAAATCTGCCATTGAGAAGAGTTTCTCTGCATGCGGAAGTGTCCCAGCCCAGCCACTTAATGATAGGCTGCAGTGCCGCACAAGAGGGTTTTTTTGGGAGGGGTTTTACGAAATGAAGCGTGAGATAAAGGGGAGAGGAAGTGAAGAGAAGCTGATGTTGTATGAAAAGGAGAGGGAAAATCTGCAAACCTGGAAATTGAGTTATTTTGAGCACATAGTCAGGACATCGGTAAAGTAGTAAATCAGGATGTCTGGTCACCGTATTGCAAATTGGCATTAATCACTTTTGGAGATCTAAATTTTTTGATAATCTAGAACTTCTTCCCACCATCCCTGTGTTTTCCCACTTTGAATTTAAGGATGACAATCCAAGAGAACTACTTCAACGGGTAACATTAAAACTGTATCTACCTTTATTTTGTATGCTAGTTTTAAGCTATGCCCTTACCTGTTTCTCTTTACAATTGACTGCAACTTAATCAATTTGGATATACACCACCCTTTGGACATGCCTGCCTTAGTAGCCTGTGCCGAATTGTAATCTTGACCTGTTGGGTTAGTATTTAAGTCTCTATTTGCATTACGGGAAAAATAAATTCCACTAGCATGTCTCTGAAACTGATAACTTGTTTCTGTCACCTAAATATTTTGAAAAATGTAGTCTGCCATGTTGGTTCGGCACTATGCCAAGGAATGTTGAAAGTATTTTGTCTGATTCCTTCATGTTATGAAAAGAGAGAAATGGTGGAGAGATGCTATTTTTGTCTTCGGAAGGACAAAGTACTTTATCCTCCAGGTTACTTGTTTTCTGACTATGAAAAGGCAGAAGTGTCTCAACAGGTCACTTGTAAACTTTACAATTTGAGTAACTTTTGAGAAAGTGATATAACTGTCCTTTTGTAGAAAATGATACCCTTTCTTGGAAAGTATTATTCAAATTCTTAAGTGAATCTCATTTTGTTATGCAAAGCAGCAATCTTTATCCCTGCTGATGCTCTTGACTCTGGTTTTGTGTAAGGCAAGCTTTATATTGACATGCATAATATTAGCTTATTGTCACAAGTAGGCTTCAATGAAGTTACTGTGAAAAGCCCCTAGTTGCCACATTCCGGCACCTGTTCGGGGAGGTTGGTATGGGAATTGAACAAGGTGCTGCTGGCCTTGTCTGCATTGCAAGCCAGCTGTTTAGCCCACTGTGCTAAACCAGTATATATCTGTGCTGTGCACCTGACTGGAGTGGCGTTCTGCTCTGTAATTACAAGTGTTAGGCAGGTTTCAAGACCGCATTTTGCAATGTTCAACAGACTCTTAAGTAGTACGGGGATACCGCTTTCTTATCAATGCTTACCTTTATCTGTTTTTCTTGTGCTGCATCTTATGTCTGCAATGCACTGCCTGAAGGGGTGATGAAAGCAGAATCAAAAATAACTTTCAGCAGGGTATTTGCTAAATATTTGAAGCAAAGAAAAAAACAGGGTTCTGGGGAAAAGCTAGGTAAATGGAATTGAAAGCAGAAAATGCTGTTATGTACTCAGCAGACGTCTGGTGGCATCTGTGGGGAAAGAAACTGAGTTAATGTTCTGATGAAAGGTTACTGACCTGAAACATTTACTGTTTCTCCACCACAGACGATACTGTCAACCTAGCTGAATATTTTCAGCATTTTCCTGCTTTTAATTCTGTTTTACAGCACCTGCAGTATTTTGCATTTGCACAAGGGAATGTGACCAACTGGATAGTCCTTTCCAAGAGCTAATATGGATACAATGGCTGAATAATCATCTTCTGTGCCTTATATAGTTGATTAAAATACAAACATTTGTGGGTTTGGGAATTTTATGAAAAAAACGACATTAAACCTTAATATTAAATTTAGTAGGTTAAATATCCATCGCTCAATTACTCTATTATGATAGCACTGCTGCCTCACGGCGCTGAAGTCCCAGGTTTGATCCTGGCTCGGGGCCACTGTCCTTGTGGAATTTGCACCGTCTCCCCGTTTTTGCGTGGGTTTCGCCTCCACAACCCAACGATGTGCAGGGTAGGTGGATTGGCCATGCTAAATTGCCACTCAATAGGCAAATAGGAATAGGGTACTCTAAATTTAAAAAAATATATTCTATCGTGGTTTTCGACTTGTCCAGCATGTTTCCACAGTGGTTAAAATAGGAAAGTAATACAACTATGAAAACAAACTGGCAATGCTGTTAGGACTCACAGGATCTTGGGTTATGTCAATGTCAGTTTCTAGTGCAGGGAAATCCTGTTTTGTAATACAACATGGTAGGATTTTGAGTTTCATTTTAAACATGACAAGGTTGAAATGAAACTCCCGAATTTTGTTTTTTGGGCAGCACGGTAGCATAGTGGTTCGCACAATTGCTTCACAGCTCCAGGGTCCCAGGTTCGATTCCCGGCTTGGGTCACTGTCAGTGCGGCGTATGAATGTTCTCCCCGTGTGTGCGTGGGTTTCCTCCAGGTGCTCCGGTTTCCCCCCTCAGTCCGAAGATGTGCAGGTTAGGTGGATTGGCCATGTTAAATTGCCCTTAGTGTCCAAAATTGCCCTTAGTGTTGGGTGGGGTTACTAGGTTATGGGGATCGGGTGGGGGTGTGGGCTTGGGTAGGGTGCTCTTTCCAAGAGCCGGTGCAGACTCGATGGGCCGAAGGGCCTCCTTCTGCACTAAATTCTATAAGCAAGTATGCATATAGTGTCTCAATTCCGGCTATCCAAAAACCTGTTGGTTGTGTGGAAACTGGACAAATGCATCAATTTAATTGTTAATAAATAAATAAATAACTTATCAGGGTGCTGCATTGGTGCTGTTGTGCACTAGACTAGTTATTGGCCATGTGCGCCATTCCTTCACTTTGAAGCCTGAGATACACTTAACCTCACCTGACCCGATTTGTCCTGAATTCAGCACAGCCTGTGTGTCACCCGTACTTAGCTTATTATTTAACTTCTTTTCAAATGTTATTTTTAAATTGTTTTTCAATAAATAAACTTATCAACTTGGTTTCATGCATCCTATTAATTGAATTAAGGTTTTTCTCTGAAACATTACAAGCTCCTGCAGGGGCTTGGTACCAATGTTGCTGGTTTTGAGGCACTGAATAAAATCCGCCATAGTCCCCGAGGACCATAGGCTGCTCTCCCCTTTTTGAGAGAGAGAGAGCTGACGGTAGTGATTTAACCT
Organism: Scyliorhinus canicula; assembly: GCF_902713615.1. Taxonomy (NCBI): domain Eukaryota; kingdom Metazoa; phylum Chordata; class Chondrichthyes; order Carcharhiniformes; family Scyliorhinidae; genus Scyliorhinus; species Scyliorhinus canicula. The sequence continues at coordinate 33,119,986 of NC_052164.1, forward strand.
AATTGCCCCTCACCCGAGGTGTGGTGACCGGGTTGAGAAGCCAGGACCTTCATGGATAGCCTCAGGTGGCATGGGAATTTAACCCGTGCTGTTGCTTCGCTCTGCATCACGAACTAGCCATCCACCCAACTGAGCTAACTGCCCCTATACTTGTATGAAGCTGTGCCTAATGTGCCAGCCGTGTTTGTTTGTTGTGCCATTGCATCGGAGTCCGAAGTTTCAAGTCTTGCCCAAAAGCTTGAGCACAAAATCACGTTTGAGCACTATCTAGGCTAACCTTCCAGTGCAGTATTTCCCATGGATTAGTTTATAAGAACAAACCTGGTTTTCTAACACAATTTTAATTGTAGCAGTAAACCCATTGATTACATTTATGCCATATCTTGATTTTTAAGTGAATAAATAAATTAATATTAAATAAATATAATTGAAGTCTAATTTAACAAATTAATGAAATTTTGTTAAATAAATTTCAATCAAATAAATTAAGCCTTTGTGAATTAAGAGATTAAGCTGCTTATTTAGGGAGCAACATAGAGTGCCAAGATGTGAGTCAAATTATGTTCTAATGTTACAGTTTGATTTAGTTCTCAAGGCCAAGGTTAGGAATTGTTTCAGTTTTGTACTGGGTTACTGTCCTGCTTTGTTTTCTGCGTAAGCGAGGGCAGAGTTGTCAGTGTGATTGAGCGGTAATGATTGCATATGTATGCAGTTCAGAACGGCAACAGCAACACTTGAGGGCAGTAATGATGTCAGAAACTTTGCTGTGAACCCAATGGAATAATCCTGGCTTGCGAAGCAGAAGGAATGCCCAAGACACGGGAGTTCTCATTGTAATATATGACAAGTTGACTTTTTACCCTTGGTGAAAATGAATTATTTTATATATATCATATATAAATTTTACTTCCAGAGACTTTTTTTATATAGTGGACGAAGGACCAACCCGGTTGCTGAAAATGACCTGGGGCTGGAATTAGTTCCTTTTTAATGATAGCGAAATGGACATGAACAACTTTTCATTATTTAGCAAGTGTGATCTTTGAACCTCAGATTTATGCCAAATGGACATCTTTACATAGGCTATGCAATGCAGAAACTGGCCATTCGGTACAAATTGTCTTATGGTTTATATTACACTCAAGCCTTCTTCCATCTTTTCTCATTTAAATATACCATTGGAACCATCTACTGCTTTCACCCTTAAATGTTTTGTCTAGCTCCACCTTAAATGATTCTATGCTGTTTGCTTCAACCACTCCCTGTGGTTGAGAGTTCTTTTTAGGTGAGAGTTTTTTCTAAATTCCCTAATTGATTTCTTGGTGACATTAAATAAATAGGTGAAGAGTATAATTACTGTTCATTATTGTAATGGAGATATTCAATAAATGGTGTTTTAGATCAAGAATTTCATCTCGAGTAATTCTCACTCTAATGGTATTGTAAGATGCTATGAATGTTCTACACTAATGAAACATTTGTCATCTTAAACACTCTTCAAAAAGAAATCCAAATGGACCTGATGGATCAAAAGGATTGTGAGACATCTTTATTAAATACAGATGAGTGATGCACCTTACTGTGAAATTTTAGCTGCAAGCTTAAGAAAATCATACTGATGTATATATAAATTCAGTAATTGTTTCTTTAAGGGTAAAAGGGCTCTAAGCCTCTAAGCACTGCATTATGAATAACAGTGTTGTTCCTACATTCTTGTACAATACTTGGAGCAAAGTAAATTTCAATCTGAGAATCTTCTGAAATTTTCAGTAAGAAGCTGATGATCTGATTTTTGAACTGAACAAAATAACGGGGAAGGCATATGAACTTAGAGCTTGGATTAGTACCTAGAACGGTGATGTTGTTGCCATTACAGAGACCTGGTTGAGGGAAGGACGGGATTGGCAGCGAAACGTTCCAGGATTTAGATGTTTCAGGCGGGATAGAGGGGGATGTAAAAGGGGTGGCGGAGTTGCCCTACTGGTTAGGGAGAATATCACAGCTGTACTACGGGAGGACACCGTGAGGCTATATAGGTAGAGATCAGGAATAAGAAGGGTGCAGTCACAATGTTGGGCGTTTACTACAGGCCTCCCAACAGCCAGTGGGAGATAGAGGAGCAGATAGGTAGACAGATTTTGGAAAGGAGTAAAGCAACAGGGTTGTTGTGATGGGAGACTTTAACTTCCCCAATATTGACTGGGACTTACTTAGTGCTAGGGCCTTGGACGGGACAGAGTTTGTAAGGAGCGTACAGGAGGGCTTCTCAAAACAATATGTAGATAGTCCAACTAGGGAAGGGGCTGTACTGGACCTGGTATTGAGGAATGTGCCTGGCCAGGTGGTAGAAGTTTAAGTAGGGGAGCATTTCGGGAAAAGTGACCACAATTTAGTAAGTTACAAGGATAAGAGTGGTCCTAGGATCAATGTGCTAAATTGGGGGAAGGCTAATTATAACAATATTAGGTGGGAACTGAAGAACTTAGATTGAGGGTGGATGTTTGAGGGTAAATCAACATCTGACATGTGGGAGGCTTTCAAATGTCAGTTGAAAGGAATTCAGGACCGGCATATTCCTGTGCCGAAGAAGGATAAATACGGCAAATTTCGGGAACCTTGGATAACGAGAGATATTATAGGCCTCGTGAAAAAGAAAAAGGAGGCATTTGTCAGGGCTAGAAGGCTGGGAACAGACAAAGCCTGTGTGGAATATATGGAAAGTAGGAAAGAACTGACGCAAGGAGTCAGAATGGCTAAAAGGGGTCATGAAAAGTCATTGGCAAAATGGGTTAAGGAAAATACCAAGACTTTTTGCATGTACATAAAAAGCAAGAGGGTAGCCAGGGAAAGGGTTGGCCCACTGAAGGACATGCAAGGGAATCTGTGTGGAGCCAGAGGAAATGGGCGAGGTACTAAATGAATACTTTGCATCAGTATTCACCATAGAGAAGGAATTGGTGGATGTTGAGTCTGGAGAAGGGTGTGTAGATAGCCTGGGTCACATTGAGATCCAAAAAGACAAGGTGTTGGGCGTCTTGAAAAATATTAAGGTAGATAAGTACCCAGGGCCTGATGGGATCTACCCCAGAATACTGAAGGAGGCTAGAGAGGAAATTGCTGGAGAGGAAATTGCTGAGGCCTTGACAGAAATCTTTAGATTTTCACTGTCTTCAGGTGATGTCCCGGAGGACTGGTGAATAACCAATGTTAATCCTTTGTTTAAGAAGGGTGGCAAAGATAATCCAGGGAACTACAGGCCGGTGAGCCTTACGTCAATGGTAGGGAAATTACTGGAGAGAATTCTTCGAGACAGGATCTACTCCCATTTGGAAGCAAATGGACGTATTAACGAGAGGCAGCATGGTTTTGTGAAGGGGAGGTCGTGTCTCACTAACTTGATAGAGTTTTTCGAAGAGGTCACAAAGATGATTGATGCAGGTAAGGCAGTGGATGTTGTTTATATGGACTTCAGTAAGGCCTTTGACAAGGTCCCTCATGGCAGACTGTTACAAAAGGTGAAATCACACGGGATCAGGGGTGAGCTGGCAAGATGGATACAGAACTGGCTAGGTGAGAGAAGGCAGAGAGTAGCAATGGAAGGGTGCTTTTCTAATTGGAGGGCTCTGACTAGTGGTGTTCCGCAGGGATCAGGGCTGGGAGCTTTGCTGTTTGTAGAGTGTATATATAAATGATTTGGAGGAAAATGTAACTGGTCTGATTAGTAAGTTTGCAGACGACACAAAGGTTGGTGGAATTGCAGATAGCGTTGAGGACTGTCAGAGGATACAGCAGGATTTAGTTCGTTTGGAGACTTGGGCGGAGAGATGGCAGGTGGAGTTTAATCCAGACAAATTGGAGGTAATGCATTTTGGAAGGTCTAATGCAGGTAGGGAATGTACAGTGAATGGTTGAACCCTCCAGAGCATTGACAGTCAGAGATCTAGGTATACAGGTCCACAGGTCACTGAAAGGGGCACCACATGTGCAGAAGGTAGTCAGGAATGCATATGGCATGGTCGGGGCATTGAGTATAAGAATTGGCAAGTTATGTTGCAGCTGTATAGAACTTAGGCCACACTTGGAGTATGGTGTTCAATTCTGGTCACCGCACTACCAGAAGGCTGTGGAGGCTTTAGAGAGGGTGCAGAAGAGATTTACCAGAATGTTGCCTGGTATGGAGGGCATTAGCTATGAGGAGCGGTTGAATAAACTGTTCTCATTGGAACGACTGAGGTTGAGGGGCGACCTGATAGAGGTCTATAAAATTATGAGGGGCATAGACAGAGTAGATAGTCAGAGGCTTTTTCCCAGGGTAGAGTGGTCAATTACTAGGGTCATAGGTTTAAGGTTCAAGGGGCAAGGTATAGAGGAGATGTACAAGGCAACTTTTTTTACACACAGGGTAGTGGGTGCCTAGAACTTGCTGCCGGAGGAGGTGGTGGATGCAGGGACGATAGTGACATTTAAGGGGCATCTTGACAAATACATGAATAGGATGGGAATAGAGAGATACGGACCGAGGAATTATATAAGATTTTAGTTTAGCTGGGCAGCATAGTCAGCACAGGCTTGGAGGGCCGAAGGGCCTGTTCCTGTGCTGTACTTTTCTTTGTTCAAAGGTGCAACCAAATTCCAAGTTCAACGTACAGTGAAAATGTGATGACTGCTAGACACTGACCACCTTTTGGTAATTCGCTTTGAATTTGTTAATCAGGTTATAAGTTTCTATTTCTGATGCATTTGAGTAGCTATAACACAAAATAGAAATTGGTATCAAATTCAGCATTTCAGTTCGGTCATGACTGACCTGGGAAATGAAAATTTCTGTACTATAGTTGTGGAATGCATTTGAAGTTGGGGAAGAGAAAGCTTTACTTTTGCATCTATCTGTCTGTGCTGCGGAGCCCATGAGGCTGAAGATGCATAATAGAAAAGGACATTGTTTAATATCCCAAGATTCACTGTCCTCACCCATACAAGTGGAAACCAGGAGAATTGGAGTGAGCAATGAAGTTTCAAATATAGTCACGGTACAGAAGGAGGCCATTCGCCCCATCCAAGCCTGCACCTCCACCCTATCCCCAGTAACTCACCTAACCTTTTTTGACACTAAGGGCAATTTAGCATGACCAATCCACCTAACCGGCACACCTTTGGACTGTTGGAGGAAACCGGAGCACCTGGAGGAAACCCACGCAGACATGGGAGAACATGGCAGACCCCGCACAGACAGTGACCCAGGCCGGGAATCGAACCTAGGACCTTGGAGCTGTGGAGCAACAGTGCAAGCCACTCTGCCACAGTGCGGCCAATGTTAAATGAACAAACGATGAATGAATAATTTATATTCCCCAAAAACTGATTGTCTGTGATTACTGAAAATGATATAAGTGACATGGCTTCATTTAATTGTGGACATATTTGCTTCTTTGAGGTCCTATTGCAAAAGCAAGCCGTGACCTGAATTTCCTTCCCTTTGCAGCAGTGGCATTCCAAATGGTAGTAATTACAACACTTGTTGGGATTGGCACAGTAGCAGTGGTTAGCATTGTTGCTTCACAGTGGCACAGTCCAAGTTTGATTCCTGGTTGGGTCACTGTCTACACGTTCTTCCCGTTCCTGCGTGGGTTGTCCCTGTTGCTCCGGTTTCCTCCCACAAGTCCCGAAAGACGTGCTTGTTAGGTGAATTTGACATTCTGAATTCTCCCTCCGTGTATCCGAACAGGCGCCATAGTGAGGCCACTAAGGAATTTTCACAGTAACTTCATTGTAGTGTTAATGTAAATCTACTTGTGACAATAATAAAGATAAAGATTGTAAAGTACTATTTATTGGACTTTCACAAAGGGTATTAATTTACAATCAAATGAATTAGGAGCATGAGTAGGCCCATTGAATCCTGACAGTGCAGAAGGAGGCCATTGGGCCCATCGAGTCTGCTCCGACCTTCTGAAAGAGCTCCCTGCCTCGGCATTTTCTCCTGCCCTATCCTCATAACCTACATATCCTCCACAACTTTGGACTGTGGAAGGAAACCAGACACAGGAAACTCACACAGACACTGGGAGAAACTCCTTACAGACAATTATCCAAGGCAAGCATCGAACCCTGATCCCTGGCGCTTTGAGGTAGCAGTGCTAACCACTGTGCCTCCCTCAGTCCTTTGGGCTTTCCCCATCATTAAGTAAGATCATGCCTGATCTGATTGTAACTTCATCTCCACATACCTGCCTCGCCCAATAACCTTTCACTCCCTTGCTTATCAAGAATATATCTACCTCTACCTTAAAAATATTTAAATACACTCCATGCACTGCTTTTTGAGGAAGAAAGTTCCAAAGAGACCCCACTTTGAGGAAAAAATTCACTTAACCTCCGACCTAAATGGGAGATGCCTTATTTTTAAACAGAGCTCTCTAGTACATGATACTGCCACAAGAAGAAACATCCTCTCCACGTTCACCCTGTCAAGACCCCTCAGGATCTTGTATGTTTCAATCAAGCCATCTATTACTCCAGCAGCTACAAGCCTAGCCTGTCTGATCTTTCTCATAAGACAACCTGTCCATTTGCGTATTAGTTTAGTAAACCTTTTCTGAACTGCTTCTGACACATTTACATTCTTTGTTAAATAAGGAGACCAATAAAGCCCACTACTCCAGATTTGGTCTCACCAATGCAATGTATGACTGAATCGTAACCTCCCTACTTTTATATTTAATTCCCCTCTCAGTAATTGATAACATTCTATGAGCTTTCCTCATTACTTGCTGGACCTGCAGACTAACCTTTTGCGATTCATGCATTGACCCCATGACACCTCTTCATCTCCAAGCTCAGAAATCGCTCACCAATTAGATAATGTGCTTTTTATTTTCCTGCCAGAACGGACAATTTTATACTTTCCTAAGTTATATACTTGAGTGTGTTAGGGTGTGGCAGCTATTTTAATGGCAGCCAAATTGAAAAAGAATATACATTAGATTTCAGGGTGACTTAATATAATTAATTAACCAAGTACCATTATTTTAGAAATTAGACATTTTAAAAATGGCAGTAATTAGTTTGGTTTATCACAAGTTTTTACTTGTTTAAATTGCTATAATAGTAGAATTCAGCTTGTATTACGTATGCAGAGTCTGATAAAAATCTTTGGAATTGACTACAATGGGAACCAGCCATCTGAATGCTGCCTTGTCTAGCTGTAAGCTGTTGTAATAAATCAGACTAATGCTTTGAGAAAGGGTCTATTTAGGAGCAGCAGTGAAAATTCATTATTCCGTTCTGTAAACACCAGATTGCCTGCTTAGTAAAGTCAAAGTACTCTATATAATTTTTGCTGAACTATTTAATATCTGCTTCAAGTATAAATTTGTATATGTTACATGTTTTGGTTATGTTATGCAGATGATTAGTTATTGAATTATTTATATTCAAATTTTTTTCTAATTAGTGCAACATTTGCAGTTTCTATGATGTTTGAAACTACTTTCTAAATTACTTAAATTGCCATGTCACATTGATATGGGAGCATTGTACGTTTGGGTGGTGAGTGTGTGCATGGTTCCCTCTGAAGGCCTGCTTGTATAGGGGTTGGTCTAAAAACTAGATATATTTTTGTTCAGAAAGATGCAGCTTTTTATCAGTAAACCATTTGACTTTGAGACTGATGTACAGCTGAATAACATTTTTGACACACGGGGGAAATGCAGAATTTGGCAGGATTGCTTTTCCTTGACCGTTTTGATGAATTACCAGTTACTTCGGTCTTTTATGCTTTCTGCAAAGTGGATTCAATGAAGTTGCAAAGTTTTTTGCTTTCTGAGGGCAAAGTAGATAGAGTTGTGGTGCTGTAGGAAGGAAAATCATGATTAGGTTTAAAAAAAAAGTGCTCAATGTTGTAAATCACCTTGGTCCATCACATCTTAGTAGAAAGTGTACACTTAAAGCAACCAAAAAAATTAATATGTAAACTGCAGATTAAGAGCCTGTTTTATATTGTTTTTAGTGTTCAAAGCACAACATTTGAAATTCAGTGTCTTGGTCTCTTTAAATCATTGAAATATCTTGCAAGCCTTGGTATAGTGCAATTTCTCCAGCTGGTCGGGCATAAGCACAGGGATCTAACATTGCACCTCTCAGCAGATTGTCCATAGAGTTCAAGCGCTACTCCAGGAATGTGAATCATCTAAGTTGGCACTTTAATGCAACAGAAAGCACTTATGCATTGTTGGAAATACTATCCATCAGCTGATATGTTTCACCTGATTAATAGTTGCACTGCCTGCCATTAATTGGTTCAATGATGCATGTTCTTCAGAGCACCCATAATTTTATTGTCATGATATGCAGACACACACACACAATGATATACAGGCAGGCACAGACGAGCAGCTAATGGACGCAGAGAACAGGACATGACCAATAAGCAGGCAGGGCACTCAGGGGTGGGATCTGACTATAAAAGACAAGAGGCACTGACACTCCACCTCTTTCCACTGATCAACAACTGGCGAGTCCGTCAAGGGTGTTGTTACAATCTCTCACACCTCTACCACGCGGCGAAGAGCTAGTCTGGTTCAGCCAGACAGCGTGATTACACTTAAGTTAGCACAGTCGAACTCACCGAGAACTGTGCTAACTGCGTTATTAGTTCAATAAACCTGATTGAACTAACTTCAAGGTCTGGAATATCTTTTTGATCTAAGCTGCATCCAGTTGCAGCTCGTGTACCTAACACTAGATAATCTTATGAAGGGATTTTTTTTGTTATGAAGACTGCAGCATGTAACCAGATTTCACTCAAGTTATATTTCAGTTTTAAGGAAGAAAATAATATGTGGGATCTATGGCTGTAAAATAGAGGTGTAAAGTATAAAAACAGATTATTTGTGCTTACATAGAAACACAATATACTCTGAGTATTCTGTCTAAATAGATGCCAAGGAGAGGGGTGCAGAGGTGATTTACTGGAGGTACCAGAGATTAAGGAGATGAGGGAATGTTCTTAGATCAGAGAAGGTTGAGAGGAAACAAGGAGAGAAACAGTTTTGCACTGGAAAGAGCTGTGGTAGCCACAGGGACGTAGATTTAAGATAACTGACATTATCCTGGGGGATATGAGGTTATGCAGAGAGTGCTGGAAGCAGACTCCATCGTACCTATCAAAACAGAATTGGCTATCTAGCTAAAAGGAGAATTTGCAGGGCTCTGAGAAAAGAGGGTGGTGGGGTCAAAGTAATTGCATAGTTCTTTGAAAAATCTGATACAACCATAATGGACCAAATAGAATCGTATAGGAGAATCCAACTGAAAAATATATCCAATTTTCGTTGTTATTTGGTATAGGTATCTTATTGTGCCATACAAACAAGGGAAGCTGCTAAGTTCTTGAATTTGTTAACGTGAACTGAGTTAAAACAGGGCTGTTAAGGTAGTGAAGGGATTCTTCAACCTTTGCGATACAATTGCTATCCAGTAATCCTAGGTTGACCTGCTTATGTGCAGGTATCTGGGATGGGATAAGGCTCGGCTGTAAAATCCTTTCTCTTGGATTTGTTGTTGCTTCCACGATTCAGAGGCATATCCGTGAAGAATAACTATTTTGACAAGATCCTAAAAGATTACTGCTTCAGCTAGGGTAGCATATGTCATCCATGAAGGGGTTAGTGCTGGAAGTTACCTCCTGAGAAGTTACACAATGTCAGGCCCTTGAAACATGTATAGACCAAGAGACATCAACCTGAACTGCTCTGCTGGCAGCTGAATTGCTACATGCAACTGTGCTACTTTGACACCAATAACAAACCTAAGTAAGGTCCTCCTTGTTCCTGCATTTATCATCAATTGACATTGAGTTATTGTACAAATAGAATACCAAGTAGAATGGTGGACCTGACAAAATACAAGAAGCACGTTGTGGGTTGTTTGTAACAAGGAATGTGATGCCCACAATAATGAAACCTCAGAGAAAGTGGAACATTTGCAAGATTAACCACGTAGAATATCTCCAAGGAGAATGCAAAAACTGAAGGGACTAGTCAAGACCAATAGGGTGTTATCACATGAACAATGTATTAAACCTGTTTTGGAACTGTTAAAAGTTTGCTACCTCATCCAGATTCATGACCAATTTTGAAACTAGCTGTTTATTCCTGAGATTTTTCATGAATCTTCAGGAAGAGAGGTGTGAGGGTTGTTACATTTTTTGTAACCAGCTTGTGTAGTGACTTTCAATAAAAATAGAAGATGCTTCTCTGTGCTCTTAAGATATTTTTGGAATGCACTAGGTAGACTTGGTGAATTATATTTCTCCAACTGGCAGCTCAGCTTAAATTGCAGGCCTTAGGAGTTAGGAGCATTGAATTCTGCAATATTCGTTTGACCTTTTTAAGATGACATGTAAAATAGTAGCTATTAATTGTTGGAACATAATTGTTTCGTTGGAATTTTATTCAAATAGGGCATAATTTGTAATTGCAGCAGATGCTTACCTTAAATATAGAGTTGGGATTTTCTGGAATGGATCTCAGCGATCATTGGGATCGTCAGTGTTTCTGCTATTGTCTCATCACCTAGAAGGGGAGGAAGTTCTGATGAAAGAGCCATCCTCCGGCTGCTTCTGGGATCTCAGTAGCTGGTTTCAGGGTAACGGGTGGCTTTGGAGCTGAATGCTTGCTGGCTCATGGTTGCAGATGGCTTGGTAACAAATGAGGGGAAGAAACTGTGTTTAAAATAGGGAAGCTCTCACTCAAAGGAACTTCGTGCTTTATTGCCTAAATTCATACATGCTGGAATGATTTCAGATGCTCTTACCATGGGTTGCCAAGCTACTATCTGGCATGACTAATACCCATGGACAAGTTGCTTGTTAAAAAAAATAAAATTAAGCCAGTTGAGCAACTTTTTTTTTTTTTACACAGGCATGGTTCTATCTGAATATTGCAGTGACGTTTCCCACAGCAAGCCATTGCGTTGAAGCACGCAAATACGGTGATAAATCAGGAAAGGTGAGTTTTATTCTACTGAATATATATAATATATTGCTGAAGCCGGAGAAAGTGATGTTCATACCTTTGTTAGATGTGATTTAATTATTGAAGCTGTCAACCATTTGTGGAATTTGTTTTTCATAAGTTCACCCCAATTTGTACGATAAAGTATACAGGTGGGTGTTCCTTTATTTGACATTGCCCGCAGCTGCAAAGATGTGAAAAATCAATGTTGAAAATTTAGAATAGACTAGCTTTCTCTCCTATTATTTTGTTTTTTTTAAAGGCTGCTATCTCGCAGGCCCAGAGCCCACTTCTTACTTAAGCTGCCAACTACTGTACTCTGCTTGAATGAAAGGACACAGAAGATGGTCATATATCCTATTGTACTTAATTCAGCCAAAAATGCTTTGGAAAAATCTTGTCCTCCACCGATATTAGTTCATAACCCAGCAATTTGTAGTGATCGAGAGGTGATATGAATTGCGATTTGCCACAAATTGCTGGGTGATTTGTGCTGCATTAACTGAATGGTGCTGTTTATCTCGAGGGTTTGTAACACATGGGGAAGTCAGTTGTGTGGAGGCTTTGGCAAACTTCATCTTGAGTTCAGTTTGGGGCACCAAACCTCAGGGAAAATATATTAGCCTTAAATGGGGATCAGTGCAGATTCACCAGAATTTGAACAAGGCCTAAATATAATTGAGGACATAGAATTGGCTTGTATTCCTCTAAACTTTGAAGAGGTAGTCAAAATTATTTGTTGGGGTGGGGGGCTGCTGCAAACAACTTGTTTTCTCTGGGGGATCTAACACATGGGACACCAGCTTAATATTGAAGCCTGGCCATTTAGGAGTAAATTTAGGAAATGTTGCTTCAACAGGTTTTGTAAATTTGGGAACCCCCCCTGATCCCATGTATATTGGAATACTGCATATTTCGAGCCTCTTGTAGATCTTTTGTTTGATGGAATTAAATGATGGAGCAAGTTTCAAGGAGTTAAATGGCATACTCCTGTTTCTATTTGTTTATGTCACACTTCAGTTTTAAGTGTGTCTACACTGATCTGTACGCTGCCAGGAGGAAAATCAAAAGATGTGAAAGAAGAGGGTTAGATGAACACAAAGCTGCAATTAAAAGCTTGTGGAGTGTGCATTTAAACAAGTACTTTTGATATCATTGCCACGAGTGTTTAGAAGGTACAAATTTGACCATTTAAAATATGATCTTCCTGACCGAGAGAGAGACAGTAAGAAACATTATTATTTTGTTTAAATGTTGGGTTTATAATGTAAATCTGGTACATTGTTGGCAATGTTGTCACACACACACACTTAAATCTATAAGCAATATGCATGATTTTATGTCTACCTAAAATTTACTTCAGTCATTATAAAAGGGAAGGAGCAGTGAAGCCTTTGCCTCAGAGAATTTTATTATCGAGTGGCCCTGAGAGAGAGTGCTATGCCATGCATTAACCTTTTGGTAAACGACCAAGTACTGCCAGAGCGGATGATAGATTTAAAAAAAATGCTAGTCGCTTCAATATACATAGTGTGTTCTTCATACTCAGGCTAGGGATACTCAGGGATACTTCATACGCAGCACGGAAGCATAGTGGTTAGCACAATTGCTTCACAGTTCCAGGGTCCCAGGTTCGATACGCGGCTTGGGTCACTGTCTGTGCGGCGTCTGCACATTCTCCCCCTGTGTGCGTGGGTTTCCTCCGGGTGATCCGGTTTCCTCCCACAGTCCAAAGATGTGCAGGTTAGGTGGATTGGCCATGCTAAATTGTCTTTAGTGTCCAAAATTGCTCTTAGTGTTGGGTGGGGTAACTGGGTTATGGGGATAGGGTGGCGGTGTGGGCTTGGGTAGGGTGCTCTTTCCAAGAGCCGGTGCAGACTCGATGGGCCGAATGGCCTCCTGCACTGTAAATTCTATGATTCTATGATACTCTTGGGTTAATTTCTGAATCAGTGTCCCATAATGTGGTGTAATGGTAGAAAATTAAATGCAGTGGTGCTAATAGTTTTAAATTGTCACTACAGAGGAGAAAAACTGAAAGACTGCAGATTTATAGGGAATATGAGTTCACTGACGGGATGTGCTGCATGAGGGATTAGTTTACTGAAGTACTCTGAATTGTCATCATACTGGTGAAGGTATTTTGAGAGACATCTGGGCTACCACAAAAATGATATGAATCAAATTCTACTTAAGTCACATTTATTTTCTGTTAGATTACTTTATTGCTAGTTTGGAATACTAATTTGGTTTGGTTAGTACTTGACCTCTGAACCAGATTGATTTTTGCAGACCATATTGAAATCCATTGCAGATCCCAACAAAGAAATGGATAATTTTACTTTTTGACTAATTAAAACTTCCTTTGAAGGTAGTGCCAAATATGGTTTTATTTTATATTTGCGCTTTGTCCAATCTGTTTATTTCAGTAGTGGATAATGAATAACAAAAATAAATGCTCTCATTCTTACAAAACATTGCATTCTAATTTTGTTATAAATATTGAAGAAACATTTTATGTAGAATGAATTTTGTGTTTGAAGGAGTGATCTTTCATTTTTGAAGCGAACATGACCACTATACTACAGGTACCCAAGATAATGTGTTCTCAGTGGAAAAGCCATGGTTCTTTATGGTAAAATTGCAGTTATTTGTTGCTGTCCCTTTTTAGAGGAATTCACTTGACAAAATTAATACAACCTGCTTAAATATCAATTATTTTATTGATAGTTAAATCAGAATCAAAATATATTGCTAAAGATTTATTATAAAGTCATCTATTATATACAGTTTCCCCAGTCAGACCAAGACCTAGACAAAAGGATGTTTAATATAATTTTGCTCTCTGGTCACAAAATGGTTCTAAACTAATTACAATAGCTTTTCATTTGTTTCGCACTTAAGGTGCTGGAAAATGCTTCATGACTTGTGTGGTGGATTTGGGAGATTTGAAAACCTATGGATCTCAATATTTTTGACTCCCTTTGCTGGTAGAAGTAAATACTTTAATTTTTGTGACCACATAGCTTCACAATTCCCATCAGATAATCCAATACAATTTTTAAAAAAATTGTGAAGCAGACCGATATCTGCAGCCTGTAATACATGCCATTGGACTGAATGGTAATTTACTGAAAGTTAGACGGATTAGATCCAAACTGTGCCATGCAGGTTCTATCTTGACTGCATCAGAGTTCTGGAGAGATTGTTCTGAGACCTGCAGCCTCGCATGCATTTGTCAATTTGGTGTGATTTTACCAAGGCCCTGTATAATTGCAGCAAGACATCCTTGCTCCTGTACTCTAATCCTCTCTCAATGAAGGCCAGCATACCATTTGCCGCCTTTGCCGTCTGCTGTACCTGCATGCTTGCCTTCAGTGACTGGCGTATGAGAACACCCAGGTCTCTTTTTACATTTCCCCCTCCTAATTTATGGCCATTCAGATAATCTGCCGTCTCATTTTTGCTACTAAAGTGGATGATCCCGCATTTATCCAAATTATACTGCATCTGCCATTCATTTGCCCACTCACCCAACTTGTCCAAATCACACTGAAGGACCTCCTTTCAGCTCACCCACCCACCCACTTGTGTCATCTGCAAATTTGGAGATATTACATTTTGTTCTCTCATCTAAATCATGAATATATATTGTGAGTAGCTGGGGTCCTAGCACCGATCCCTGCAGTACCCCATTAGTCACCTCTTGCCAATTTGAAAAAGACCTGTTAATGCCTACTCTGTTTCCTGTCTGCCAACCCGTTTTCTATCCATCTCTGAACACTACTCCTAACTGCATGGCACTTTAATTTTACATGCTAATGTCATGCAGCTTTGTCAAAAGCCTTCTGAAAGTACAAATATGCCACATCCACTGGCCCCCCCTCGTCAACTCCACTCATTACATCCTTGTAGATTTGCCCAGCGTGATTCCCCATCGTAAATACACGTTGACTCTCTCCGATCCTGCCATTGTTTTCTAAGCATGTGGTGACAATAGTTTATGATTATTGCAAAATATGGGATTCTTGAAGATACACTTAAAATAAATCATATTATGTTTTAACGGCAACTGATCTCGCAGTGAAAACTACTCTCATTTTGTGAAAAAAAAAATCTGATTCTTCCACCTATTCAAAGAGCTGTAAACACTTGCATCGAATAACTTTGTAAAATTAGATTTCATAGTCTCACTTTGTGAGGCACAAATTAATATAAATTTAGATTCAAAACCTTGCAGCTATCACTGATTTATTTCTTTCAAATTCCACTTTTCATTTTGTGTATTATTATTATTTTTAAAATAAATTTAGATTACCCAATTCATTTTTTCCAATAAAGGGGCAATTTCGCGTGGTCAATCCACCTAGCCTGCACATCTTTGGGTTGTGGGGGCGAAACCCACGCAAACACGGGGAGAATGTGCAAACTCCACATGAACAGTGACCCAGAGCCGGGATCGAACCTGGGACCTCGGCGCCGTGAGGCAGCAGTGCTACTCACTGCGCCACCGTTCATTTTGTGTATTATGTTCGTTAATGCACAATCCCGTGGTATTAAATAACAAAATAATGACAGATTTATTAAATACTTGGTATCAGTTTTCACAGTGGTGAAAGAGGATACAATACTGGAGATAGAATGAATCTAGGGAAGAAACTTTCTGCAGTCAATATTAGTTTATAAAAAGTAATGATGAAAATAATTGGTCTTGGGATAGATAGATAAATCTCCAAGGTCTGCTGATTTTCTCTCCAGGTTATTAACTGAAGTAGCTGAAGAAATTGTGGAAACGTTGATGATCTTTCAATCCCCTCCTTTTGTTTTGAGAATTGTGCTGTTAGACTGGAAAATTGCTAGTGTCACTCCATTACTTAGGGAGGGTGGGAGGAAGAAATCGGATAAATATAGGCCTGTAGTTTGTCAGTTGTGGGGAAGTACTAGAATCTGTCCTGAAGGACAGAGTGACTTGAGCACTGGAGTAAATATGAGCTGATCAGAATGAGTCAGTGGTAAATTAGGTTTGACTAATCCAGTTGATTTTTTGAAGTTGGGTAGGCAAAGGACTGTTATGTACATGGACTTAGAAAAAGCATTTAAAAGATTTCACACAAAGTTGTAGGCAAATAAAAGTGCCCTGAATTGGAGATAGTCTTTTGACTTGGGTTAGAAATTAGTTGGGGGAAAGGAGGCAGAGAATGGCTGTAAAAGGGGATACTCAGTTTGGCAGAACAAGATGAATGGTGTTCCCCAGGTATTTATTGGGTCTTTTTTTTATGATCACTACAGCAACAATTTATATTTATATAATGCAAAGTGATTCCCCAAGGTGCTTCACAAGAACATTATAATGATATGGGGATATTGGGTTCAAAAGGTTAGTCAGAGATTGGTTTTATGGGGTGTCTTAAAGGAGGAAAGTGAGGCAGTGGTCAGGAGGGAATTCCTATTGTGGCCTGGGCAACTGAAGGCACGGCCACCAGCGGTGGAACAGTTATAATTGGAGAGGTGGCAGGGGTGGAAATCTGATTGGAGGGATTCAAACACGAGTTCCAGAAAGATGGGAATCGATTTAGGAGTGACAGAATGTTTAAGGACTTCAGTGGAGAAGAAGGAAGGAAGATTGGAGATGGGATGAGAGTTTGCAAGGACAGTCGGGCCAAATGTTGCTTTTTTGAGGAGGGAGTGATGACGGACTTAAAGGCAAGAGAGAGACAACACCTGAAAAGAGAGAACCATTTACAATATTGGCTAAAATGAGGGCCAGGAGGCGAAGTTGTGTGATCAGCAGTTGAGTTGGAATCGGATCAAGGGAATAGGAGATGATTCTCAAGGGCAAGATGAGCTCTGAGGGTATGAGGGGAGATAGCAGAGAAAAAGAGAAATCCAAATTCAGGACTAAGGGCAAGAGAAGGATTAAAGGAACTTTGGCCAGGTAGGCTAGCGGAAGGGAGCGACATGGCAGAGCCAACTGATTGGATTGTCTCAATTTTAGCGACTGAGAAGTCCATGCCATTGTTGCACTTGTTGGAGGTGAGTATGGAGGGTAACAGAGAAGGATTTAGGAAGATGGTTTGTCGTCGAGAAAAGAAGCAAGGGTTATCTTTGTTCCAGAATTATCCTGGAATACTGAACAGTTTTAGCAGATGAGAGCAGGACCTGATAAAGCTGTCCAGCCAGACCTGGTGGTGGATTTCCCAACTGATTGTCCACTATATCCTTTCAAGTCAGACCCTTAAATTACATGAGCGGAGGTGAGAACTATATCTGGGGCCAGGAGTGAGAAAAAAATGCTTTTCTTGGAGGCTAGGATATCAAAGGTGGAAGTGAGGGTGCAGTTGAGTAAATCAATAGCTGCAGAAATGTTGTGGCAAATAGAGGGCCATTGGCTAGGTAGTTGGAATTTATAAAGTGCAGTTGCAACTCGGTTGGGGGTAGTTTTTTCCAGGGACGGATACAAAAGGAAGTAGGGTTATGGGCATTGGCTGTGAGTTATACAAGATGAGATGCTCTTGTGTGATTTTAAACTGAGAGTACTAAGATGATGTGAGATGGCAAGATGAAGGGGGTGGCTATGAATTTGGGTTGGGGAATTTACATTGAGGAGAGATGAATGGAACATAAGAGGGCAGTGAACTTAAGAGGAAAGAGAAATTGATGAGCTGAGGTGGAAGTTGAAATCATGAGAATGAGAAGTAGTTTACAGAGCTGATCAAGCAAACAATGAAGAAATCTTGGTCATAACACAATTGAGATGGCAATACAAAATCATTTGAGGGTGTGAGAAGGATAGAACAAGATAACATACTCGAGGGAGTCGGAAGTGCCGATGGAGTAGGTAGTCGGGCCAAGGTGCTAAGTTGTGGTGAGCGTCATGCCGCCACCGCTTTGGTCATCACCGAGCAGCTGGGAGATGTAACTGGGCGAGGAGACTTCATAAATGGGGAAAGTATCATCACTTCTCACCTAGTATTTGTTGAGGCCATGATGTCAATGCAATAATTCAAATTCATGGGTGGCAAGGGCCTTGTTCACAAGTGAATGGACATTCTAGAGGATACTGCCGAGGGATAATAACTGATACACTGGCACGTCCACAGAATTAGCAATGGGAGGAGAGGTGTTAGGTAAGATTGGCATGGTTAGTGCCAACTGGATGCAATAGGTGGGGAGGTTGGCGCGAGTGGGGTGGGGTAATTAGCGATGCTGCTCTTAATGAGCAAGCACTGAGTGCCTCAATGAGCCTGTCTAGAAGATATCACAAGAAATATAGAAAATAGGAGTAGGATGAAGCCATTTGGCCTTTTGAACCTGCTCTCACAGTTTTATGATCCTGGCTGATCATCCATCTCAATAGCCTGATCCTGCCTCCCCTTCCCTTTATCCTTTGAACCCTTTCGCCCCAGCTATACCTAACTGCTTCTTGAAAACGCAATGTTTTGGCCTCAGTTACTTTCTGTGGTCGGGATTTCAGCAGCCCATCACTCTCTGGGTGAAGACATTTCTCCATCTTAGTTCTGAATGGTCTACCTCATATCCTCAGACTGTGACCCCTCGTTCTGGACACCCCCACCATCAGGAACATCCTTCTTGCATCTACTTTGTCTAGTCCTGTTGGAATTTTATAGGTTTCCATGAGATCTCCCCTTATTCTTCTGAACTCCGGCAAATAGAATCCCTACCGACTCAATCTGTCCTTGTATGTCAGTCCTACCATTGCAGGGATCAGTTTGGTAAACCTGAATAGCAGGAACATCCTTCCTCAGATAAGGAGATCAAAACTATCAGGTGTGGCCTCACAAAGGCTGTGTGTAATTTCAGCAAGATATTCCTGCATCTGTACTCTAATCCTCTAGATATGGGGCGAAATTCTCCGACCCCCAGCAGGGTCGGAGAATCGCCTGGGGGCGCCTAAAATCCCGCCCCCGCCGTGGCAGAGATTCTCCGCCACCCGGGAAGTGGCGGGGGCAGGAATCTCGCCACTCCGATCGGAGAGGCCCCTGCGGCGATTCTCCGGCCCGAATGGGCCGAAGTCCCGCCGCTGGGAGGCCTCTCCCACCACCGAGGTTTAAACCACCTCTGGAACGGCGGGCTCAGCGGCGCGAGCAGGGTCCTGGTGGGGCGGGGGGGGGGGGATTGAACCCCGGGGGGTGCCCTCACGGTGGCCTGGCCCACGATCGGGAACCCCCCTTAGAATCCGGGCCAATGCCCTGGCTGCACTAGTTTCTTCCGCGTCCGCCACGGCCTCTGCCATGGCGGAAGCGGAAGAGAACCCCACATTGCGCGTGCGCCGGCAGTGACGTCAGCGGCCAGCTGCCGCTGACGTCACTACCGGCGAAAGCCTTTCGGCCAGCCCCGCTGCCGGGGGCGCCGTTTTTTTTGCGCTGGTCTTCTGGTGGCAACCGCTCCGGCGCGGGGCTGGCCCCCAAAGGTGGGGAGAATTCCCCACCTTTGGGGAGACGGGACCCCTGAGTGGTTGGCGCCACTCACGCCGGGTAGGGGAGAATGCCGCCCATGAAAACCAATAGACCATTTTCTGTCTCTACAACCTGCTGCACCTACGTGCTTACCTTCAGCGATTGGTGTACGAGGACACCCAGATCTCGTTGCATATTCCCCTCTCCTAATTTATGACTGTTCAGGTAATCTGTCTTTCTGTTTGGTAAACTTCCATTTATCAAAATTATACTGCATTTGCTCACTCGCTCAACTTGTCCAAATCACACTGCAGGGTCTCTGCATCCTCCTTACAGCTCACCCTCCCATCCAGCTTTGTGTCATCGGCAAATTTGGAAATATTACATTCTGTTCCCTCGTCTAAATCTTGTGAATGGCTGAGGTCCCAGTACCGATCTCTGTGGTACCACACTGCTGTTTGGAAAAGACCCATTTATTACTACTGTTTATTCCCTGACTGCCAACCAGTTTTCTGTCCATCTGAATACACTACCCTCAAATCTTTAATTTTACATGCTAATCTCTTATGTGGGACTTCATCATCAAAAGCCTTCTGAAAGCCCAAATAAACCACATCCACTGTCTCCCCCTCATCACCTTTACTAGTTACATCGCAAAGAATTCCAGTAGATTTGTCCAGCATGATTTCCCTTTTTTTAAATCCATGTTGCAACTCCCAAGTGCTCTGCTATAAAATCTTTGATATTGGATTCTAGAGTTTTCCTCACTGCAGACATCGGGCTTACTGGTCTACAAGTCCCTGTTTTCTCTCTACCTCCCTTTCGAACTTGTGGGGTTACAGTAGCTACCCTCCAATCTGTAGGAACTGTTCCAAAGTCTATAGAATCTTCGAAGGTGACCACCATTGCATCCTCTAATCCTAGAGTCACTTCCTTAAGTACTCTGGGATGTAGATTATCAGGCCCTGCAGCTTTACGATCCTTCAATCTCATCAATTCGTCCAACACCATTTTCCTACTAATAGCGATTTCCTTCAGTTCCTCCCTCTCACTAGACCCTGTGCTCCCCAGCACTTCTTGTATGTTGTTTGTGTCTTCCTTTGTGACGATACAGCCAAAAGTTGTAAGATTTTCTTACAAAGTCAAGCTTGGCACGATGCCAGGAGAGCAGGAAAGTCGAGAAGTACTGAAGGGGTGGGAGTGGGAATTGGGAAGGAAGAGTAGTAGAGGATGGCAAAGTGAAAGGAGGTATGACCCTCTGACAGTGCAGCACACCCTCATTACTGACCCTCTGACAGTGCCGCACTCCATCAGTACTGACCCTTTGACAGTGCCGCATTCCCTCAGTGCTGCACTGGAGTCTTATCTGAGAGTTTTGTGCTCAAGTCATATTTATTTTAAAGTCCAAAGATGTGCAGGTTAGGTAAATTGGCCATGCTGATATTGCCCAAACGTTAGGTGTGGTTACGGGGATAGGAGTAGGGTTGGGCCTCGGTGCTCTATCGGAGCAAGGGTCGGTGCAGACCCGACGGGCCGAATGGCCTCCTGCACTGTAGGGATTCTCTGATAACAATAGTAGAGTGTCTAGGAGGGGTACAGAAAAAGGAAGTTAAAGAGTAAAAGTGGAAATGGATTGATGGGCTTGGGTCTGGAGGAGCAGTCAAAGTGCATACATGAATGGATGCAAGGAGAATGCAAGTTACATTAGTCTAATTGCATAAAAATGAGGATATATAAAAACATTCAAGGAATGGATGGTGATGAGAGGAAATAGCATAGAGTTAAATTTGGAGGTTCCATGGTGGAATAATGATATAGGAAGTGTGGAATTAGCATAAAGCATCAACAAACTGCTGTCTGAATTTGAAGGGAATAAAATGCAGAAGATATTTGAGGGTAGCATTGGAGGGCAGACTGATATCTAGCAAGTATACAGAACAAAAGTTGTAGAACAGAAATATGATGGCAAGTTTGAGGACACCACAAAATACAAAAGCCGCTGCGGTTAATTCTTACAAACAGAAGCTGCAAAACCAGGTGCAAGACAGAGGCTTAAGATGAGACTGAAATCTCTTGATCATAGCAGCGGTGGCAGTGGACTGATTCAAGATAATTTAAAATATTGAAACGGAACAGCAATTAGAGACAGAAATTGGGTCTTGTGGTATAACCAGTGTAGTCCAGAGCTGAAAGGCCATCTTGATATTGTGAAGAGTCCATGAATTTGAAGCCAAGCTTGGAAGAAGACTATGTACTCTGGCCAGATATGGAGATCCAGAAAGTCAATAGAGGTTGAGATTCAAGCTACCTGCTTTTGGAATAAACCCATAAGGTTTCATTGGTTTTGAACAAACAGAAACAAATTTTGCTGTACAACTTCAGAAAGATAGAACGATTGCAAATCTGTCTTGCACTCTCAGCATCCAAGGTAAGTATAAGTTACAGTTGAATTAACAGAAGAACTGTGGTGGAACACAAAACGTTGAAGAGTAAGTGCAACCAAAAGTCCTTGGAATTCTCAAGAACCACCCAGTCATTAAAAAAATCTTGTTGCAATTCTACACGGTGGCACAGTGGTTAGCACTACTCCCTCACGACACCAGGGACATGTGTTCAATTCCGATCTTGGGTGATTGTCTGTGTGGAGTTTGCACTTTCTCCCCGTGTCTGTGTGGGTTTCCTGCAGGTGCCCCAGTTTCCTCCCACAGTCCGCAGATATGCAGGTTAGATGGCTTGGCATGCTAAATTGCCCCTTTGTGTCCAAAGGTTGGGTGGGCTTACGGGGATGGGGAAGGGGAGTGGGCCTAGGGAGGGTGCTCTTTCAGAGGATTGATGCAGACATGATGGGTCTAATGGCCTTCTGCACTGTAGGAATTCTATTCTATGTCTTATGAGGTATTTCCAGCTTCACCTTCGAGGATCTCTCCTTGGAATTCTCTGAAAGTCGCTCCCACTTGGGCAGTTTTAACAATAGCTCACTTCAACTTCCTAGATTCCTTCTCCCTGGTTTCCCAAGTATTCTCACACACTAGCGTACAAGCATGAAATCTTCCATTGTGGCAAGCAGAACACCACTAAAGGGGGTATATTTGCCCAATGGCCCTCTTTATTTAAAGTCTCTTAACCGTTTAACTTAACTGGGATCTATTCCAATCCCTGTCTCTGTGTCACCTGTTGGACGACTTCCTGAGATTGACTCTTGAACTGATCTGGGGACTTAAATTGGAACATCCTGTAACTTAAATGTTGCCGTCTCCCATACTTCTAATTTAATATCCAGGGATGCATGGATCATTGGATTTCATGACCAGATGTAGATAAAGATTTTTCCAGGTCTTTTCCACAGGTTGCACATTTGGGAAAAAAATTGTATAGATAAAAGCAGAGTCTTACATATTTTTCGGATGTAGTCCAGTGCAGAAATGTGGGGCTTGATATTTTGTGAATAATTTGCATGAAGAAACACTGGTGTATCTAAATTTGCATTTGGTATTAAATTGGGAGAGCATATATAATGCAGATGAAAGCAGGAAGTTGCAAAGAAACATAATCTTGAGTGGTCAGATCCATGACCGGGATGTAGTTTAACGTGGGCAAGTGTGAGGTCACCTGCTTTGGAGCTAAGGAAGTTAAATGTGTGTATCTTCCAAATGAGGAAATACTTCCTGAAGGGGGGCAAAAACATTTGGGGATTTAAATAAACAAATTATTTAAAACCTGCAGGCAGGTACTAAAATGAATCAAAAAGACTAATGGTATGATACCTTGTCCAAAGGGGACTGTATACAATGGGGAAGAAGTGTGTCAGTTGTTCAGAGCCTTGGTCTGAGTCCATCTGGACTACTGAAATTCAGTTTGGGTATTGCACTTCAGGAATGGTAAATTGACCTTGGATGGACTGCATTGTAGATTCACTGGCATTATACTGGGGGTTTAGCGGATTAAGTAGTGAGGGCAGACATAAACCCAGCTTGAATGTAGAAGGCTGAAGGGTGACCTGTTCAAGGTGTTTAAATGGTTAAATGATTTGGTCACATGAAGTACAGATATATTATTCCCTCTGATAGGAAAATCAGGAAGGAGGAAATATTCTTGATATCACAGCTGGGCCAATTTGGAGTGAAATCAGGAAGCATTTTTTCACACAAGATAGTAGAAATCAGGAATTCTCTTTCAAAAGGCTGGATGTTTGGAAAATTTGAGCTGACAAAACTGAAGATTTTTGTTGGGTATAGCTGAGGTGGATAAATTGAGGTTCAGATTAGACCTGGTCTATTTAAATGGTGGAGCATACTTAACAGCCTGGATAGTCTACTCCACTGGTAAATTCTATGATTAAAACAGACTTGAAATGTAGGTTTTTGTAAGAATGACATTCTGGCTGTTTCAGAAATACACACTTTACCAAAAGAAACAGAAAAATAAGAAATGCAAAATGGCAACATTTAACTTGCTGTTGGCTTCACTGACACTAAACTCCAACTTTTCATCTGAGGTAATTTGTTCATATTTTTATTTTCTGAGCTTCACTTGTTAGGATGTGGTTATACCAAGAAACTTCATTAGGGTTTGCTTATCTGTACTGCTTAGAATCTTTGACATGGTCTCCCGAAGCCACTGAAAATAGTCATGATTTCCTTGGAAACTCACTCACACACACACACACACACACACATGGGGAGAATGTGCAGACTCCGCACAGACAATGGCCCAAGCCGGGAATCGAACCTGGGGCCCTGGAGCTATGAAGCACTGTGAAGCTGTGGTTAGCTGTGAAGCTAACCACTATGCTACCATGCTGCCCATCGCTTGTGTCCTGTTCTTGTGGCTTTCCAGTTAAATTGATATAGGTTTGATCGGCAATGATACATTTCGAACGTGAGCATAAAGGGTCAGAAATCCATTTCATTCCACTCATTTCATTTGCATCTCACAGGCTTTTTAAGATTTCTATTAAATGTTGAAGGCACCTATAACGCTTCTGCTGTTGGCACAAAAAATGTTTCTTTACATATACTTGTAACTCAAGAAGTGAAAGGGAAGGAGGAACTTTAAAACAATTACAATCACCAGGGAAAAGGTACTGAGTAAATCATTAGAACTAAAAGCTGACAAGTCCCCAGAACCTGATAGACTTCATCTTAGGGTTTTAAAACTAATGGCTGCAGAGATAATAGATGCATTGGTTGTAATTTTTCAGAATTTCCTAGATGCTGGAAAGATCCCATCGGTTTGGAAGATAGCAAATTTAACTCCCCAATTCAAGATAGGAGGGAGACAGAAAGCAGGACTACAGGCCAGTTAACCAAACATCTGTCAGGGAAAATGCTAGAATCTGTTATTAAGAAGGTTACAGCAGAACACTTAGAAAACCTCAAAGCAATCAGGCAGAGCTAACATGGTTTTGTGAAAGGGAATTCATGTTTGACTAATTTATTATAGTATTTTTTTGAGGATGTAGCACGGATTGTGGATAAAGGAAAATCTGTATATGTGGTGCACTTGGATTTCCTAACGTATCACATCAAAAGTTACTACACAAAATAAGGGCCCGTGAAATAGGAGAAATCATATTCGTAAGGATAGAGGTTGGTTAAGAGGAAGCATGAATAAATGGGTCATTTTCATATTGGGTTGCCACAGGCACCGATACTGGAGCCTCAAGTATTTATAACATATCAACTACTTGGGATGAACGCAGCAGGTGTCTGGTTGCATCATTTGCTGATGACACAAATGTAGGTTGGAAAGTAAATTGTGAGGAAGGCATTTCTTATTTACGATTATATTATAATTATTATTCACTGCTGCCTACAGCGCTGAGGACCTAGGTTCGATCCCGGCCTAGGTCACTGTCTGTGTGGAGTTTGCACGTTCTCCCTGTTTCTGCATGGGTCTCGCTCCCACAACCTAAAAATGTGCAAGTAGAGTGGATTGGCCATACTAAATTGCCCCCTAATTAGAAAAAAAAATTGGGTGTACCGGTACTCAATTTATATTTAAAAAAATATAATTATTATTTATGCAGACTCTCAATTGTAACCCTGCAGAAGAAATAGGTTAAGCATATGGACAAAAATTGGTAGATGGAGTATAATGTGGAAAATATGAACTTGTATACTTCGGCAAGAAGATTAGAAAATAAGCATATTATTTAAATGGAGAGAGATTGCAGAACCTGGAATGAAGGGGTTATTTTATGAGGAAAGGTTGGGCCTGTCGTTTACCAACAGGTTATTCATGAAGGCCTGCCTTCTCAACTTTGCCCGTCGCCTGAGGTGTGGTGATCCTCGGGTTGAATCACCACCAGTCGGCTCTCCTCGAAGGGGCGAGTAGCCTATGGGTCATCTGGGACTATCGTGACTTTACTTACTTACAGTTTAGAAATTGAGATGATTCTGTTGAAACATATAAGATCCTGAGAAAACTTGGCTAGATGCCGAGAGGATATTTCTCCTTGAGAGACGAGAACGAGGGGACACAGTTTAAAATAAGGGGTCTTCCTTTTAAGACGGAGATGATTTTTTTTTGAGTCCAGTGAGTCTATGGAATTCTCCTCCTCAAAGCTGTGGAGGTAGGTCGTTGAATATTTTTAAGGCTGAATTAAGGTGGCACGGTGGCGCAGTGGTTAGCACTGCTGCCTTACGGCACCGAGGACCCAGGTGCGATCCCGACCCTAGCTCACCGTCCATGTGGAGTTTTCACATTCTCCCCGTGTCTGCGTGGGTCTCGCCCCACAGCCCTAAGATGTGCCTGGTCGGTGAATTGGCCATACTAAATTGCCCTAATTGGGAAAAGAATTGGGTGCTCTAAATTTTTTTTTTTAAAGGCTAAATTAGATACACTTTTACTCCCTTGAAAAGCTTATCGAGGGTAGATAGAAAAGTGGAGTTGAGGCCACAATCCGATCAGCCATGATCTTATCAGATGGTGGAGCAGGCTCCGGGCTGAATGGCCTGCTCCTGCTTCTAATTTGTATGTTTGTATATTTAGTGTCCCTGATTGCTTTGCTGCATTAGCTGAGTTCTTATAGAAAATGAACAGCCTGGAAATGTCTTTCTTAAATTTCATAACGTGTTAAACAGACCTTCCTGATCTAGTCCACTGTTTTATAGATTGTGTTGAGTTGAGCTTAATAAATAAAAAGGACACAGGATTTTTTTTCCTGTGTCTAAGCTAGCTACCCTCTGACTTTCATATTTGTATTTTGGATGTTTTTGTAGTCTTATCAATTTTAAAGCACCAAACATATGCCTGGAATACTTTTACTAGTGTTGCATTGCCTAAATTTTAGAGTTTAAAAAAACGTAAGACTACAGGCACAGAAGAACCAAAAGATACCTACCATTTTGTAGATTCTGTTGGCAGCAGAGATGGCCTCAGCTTCATCAGGTCACATTCTCACCAACAACAAACAAAATTGTGGTCATTTGCAGCCAATCACAGTAATGTCAGGTTTTAGTCTCTACTCCACAGCTGTCATTTCTGCCTCTGAGCTCGTGACCCTGACCCCGATTGCTTGTCCAGTGACCCCACTGGGAGTCACAACTCACAGTTTGAGAAGCCCTGCTCTAGCTTTCTGCCCGTGGTATAGCTTCATATGATCAGTTCAAGGCTATGAATATCGTAATTAAGTAACCATACGTGCTAAACGGGATTGGAGTGTCTTGAGATTGCACGCCTACAATTGATAACATCTCAATCTCTTCTATTGCCACCAATGCCATTCCATCATGACACTTGTAGCATGTGTTCACCTCAGTGGTCTGTAATCTTTGGAGAAAAATACCCAGGTTGTTCAAAGATAAATTTCATGACCTGCTGCACTACTGAATGGAGAGTGCTGGAGAAGATTCCTGGAATCATAGCATTTACAGTGCAGAAGGAGGACATTTGGCCCATTGAGTCTGCACCGGCCCTTGGAAAGAGCACCCTACTTAAGCCCACACCTCCACCCTATCTCTGTAACCCCATTTAATCTTTTTGGACACCAAGAGAAATTTAACATTGCCAATCCACCTAACCTGCACATCTTTGGACTGTGGGAAGAAACCGGAGCACCCGGAGGAAACCCACGCAGACACTGGGAGAACCTATAGACTCAGCACAGACAGTGACCCAAGCTGGGAATTGAACCTAGGACCCTGGAGCTGTGAAGCAACTGTGCTAACCACTGTGCTACCGTGTTGCCTTATGCCAGTGATCTCAACTTTGCTGACAAGTCTATTATGTGCCATTTATCAAACGCCTTCAACTCCTTCTGTTACTTCATCAAAAAACTCAATCAAGTCACACACGTTCATCAGGATTAGTTAGTGCATCGGGAAACAGTTGGTGCAGCTGATACACTGACAATGCAGTTTATATGGTAATGATCTGTAATTTCACGGCAGTTTGTCCTGGATTTTTTTGTGTGCTACATTTTAATAATGAATTACTCCATTTTTGGACTTGAAAGATTGTCCTGATTATGCTGCTCTGTTTGACTTTGATTGCTGTCTGATTGCTGTCTGCACATCCTCCCACGCACACACGGGGAGGATGTGCAGACTCCGCACAGACAGTGACCCAAGCCGGAATCGAACCTGGGACCCTGGAGCTGTGAAGCCATTGTGCTATCCACAATGCTACCGTGCTGCCGTGTTGTGTACCTCGTTGTAGGTGGCTTCACGAGGACAGGTTCTCTATTACAGCAAGTTTGCATTTATACAATTTTACGAACAGTTGCATTTTCTAGTCAACAGTCACCAGCTTTCTTGAATTCTAATGCTTTGCAAGATGCCTTTATCAACATTGGCCTGGATTTTACAGTCAAGGAAAAGTGATCCCCACCAACAGCGCAAAAAACCCCTGCAGCAAGACTGTTCAAAATACATTTGGCGGGGGGCAGGTTTACCCTAGAAATTTCACAAATAGACTCCGAAAAATTCAAGACAGTTTCCCCTCCATGGATTTATACTCTTGTATCATTAAGCAGTTGTTGGTGTTGCTCTGCTAACTTGTTACTCTGCTAACCGGAGGCCGTGTTCATCATGGCCGGGGACTTCAGCAAGGCCAACCTCAAGACTGTACTGCCAAAATTCCACCAGCACATCTCCTGTCCCACCAGGGGCGAAAACACTCTTGACCACTGCTACTCAAAAATCAAGAGCGTCTACCATTCCAACCCCCGACTGCACTTTGGAAAATCAGACCATAAGACGGTGCTCCTCCTCCTGACATGCAAGCGGAAGAATCCAGCTAAGAAGGTCGTGCAGTGCTGGTCTGAGGAAACAGAAGAGCCCCTACGTGACTGCTTGGAGACAGTGGACTGGTACATATTTAAGAACTCAGTGACCAACTTAAATGAATATGCCACCTTAAATGAGCATGCCACCACCGTCACAGACTTCATCAGCAAATCTGTGGATGAATACGTGCGAAAGAAAACAGTATGTACGTTCCCCCAACCGGAAACCATGGCTCAGTCGCGGGAATGACTCCCAACTGAAGGACAGGCCTGAGGCGTTCAAGTCGGGCGATCCTGACCTATATAAGAATTACAGGTACAACCTCCGAAAAGCGATTGGGGATGCCAAGAGAGAACGTCAGACCAAGCTACAGTCACAGACTCTTGGCGGTTGTGGCAAGGCTGAACAACATAACAGGCTACAAAGCGAAGCTGAGCAGTATCTCTGGCAGCAGCGCACCCCTCCACGATGAACTCAATGCATTCTATGCTTGGTTCGAGCAGGAAACCGAACGATCCGCTGTCGAGTGCCCCAGCATCCCATAACACACCCACCGTCACAACTTCCGAAGTCAGATCGGCCTTCCTGAAAGTGAACCCTCGGCAGGCGACGGGTCTGGACAAGATCCCTGGTCGTGCACTCAGAGCCTGCACGGCCAGCTGGCAGATATGTTCGCGAACATCTTTAACCTGTCCCTTCTCTGCTCCGAAATCCCCACCTGTTTCAAGAAGACCACCATCATCCCGGTGCCAAAGAAGAACCAGGCAACATGCCTCAATAACTACCATCAGGTGGCCCTGACTTCAGTCTTAATGAAGTGCTTCGAGAGGTTGGCCATGAAGCGCATCAACTCCATACTCCCAGAACGCCTTGATCCACTGCAATTCACATACCACTTGTAGAGATCTGCCATGCGGTTCAAGTGCAGTCTCGCAAACACTATAGAACTCGGTAGAAATTTGAGTTACACTTCTCGGATGCAAGTAAGAATCTTTTATTGCCTCTTCTGATTACAATTGAGAGAAACTTAAATCTATTCTCAGTAAAGCCTTGCCAGCAAAAGACTTAGAGAAGTAATTTATGAAACAATTTTAACTTTCAAATATAATACAGAAATGGTTTCTTGCTTAAAGCAAAACAGCTTGCGCGAACTTCAAGAGTTAGAGTGGAAAAGTGAAAATATGAAAATAAGGATAGCAAGTAGTTAGATCAAAGTATAGAGTGATCCTGAATAGAAAATGGCTGTCTGAACTCCCCTATTAAAGGAAAATGTTATCAGTCTGAGGCCATCTGTCCATACCTCTGTTATCCTAATTGGTTTGGGTGAGTTTCAAATTCATTTGATTTGATGGTTAACTGTCAATCCTCAATGTGAAACATAAGTTTTAAATGTTTCATGTTTGAATATTTGTGTGTGCTATGGAATGGAATTTTGTGCTGTAATCAAGTCTGGTTTTTACTGGTTTTCTGCTGGCTTTCACTTTATCCATATTCTGAATAATGGTGGCTTCATATTGCTATGGTGCTTATTTCGACGTTGTTCTTGATTACTGGTACAGCTCATTTCTTGATATGAAACTTTGAACAATAATCCGTTCATATTGTCAGTAAAAATGTTGTTTTTATGTTTAATTCGTTTGTGGATGTGTCAAGCTGTGTACCTCTGTTTAAGTTATGTGTTTTGTCATGACCTAAGGTTATGAATACTGAAATCCTTATTTTAAAATGGGTATTAAAGACTGGGCTTTAATATTTACATTAGAATGGCCTTTTACCTATTAGAAATGGGCAGTTTCCTTCGCTGCTGCAACCGGAGCAGACGCCATTTCCCTGGCCCTATGCTCATCCCTAGAGCATGTCGACAACAAGGACTCCTACATTAGACTCCTATGTATTGACTACAGCTCCGCCTTCAACACGATTATCCCAGCCAAGCTCACATCAAAGCTCCAAAACCTAGGACTTGGCTCCTCAGTCTGCAACTGGATCCTCGACTTTCTGACCAACAGGCCACAATCAGTAAGAATAAACAAATAACACCTCCTCCACAATAATCCTCTATACCGGAGTCTCACAAGGCTGCGTACTTGGCCCCCTTCTTTACTCCCTGTACACACACTACTGCGTGGCAAAATTTGGCTCCAACTCATCTACAAGTTTGCTGACGACACAACCATAGTGGGCCGGATCTCAAATAACGACGAGTCAGAATACAGGAGGGAGATAGTGAACCGAGTGGAGTGGTGCAGTGACAACACTCTCTCCCTCAATGCCAGCAAAACTAAAGAGCTGGTCATTCACTTCAGGAAGCAACGTACTGTATCAACGTCAGCATCAACGGGGCTGAGGTGGGGATGGTTGACCGCTTCAAATTCCTCTGGGTGCACATCACCAAAAATCTGTCCTGGTCCACCCACATCGATGCTACCACCAAGAAAGCACAACAACGCCTATACTTCCTCGGGAAACTCAGGAAATTCGGCATGTCCACATTAACTCTTACAAACGTTTAAAGATGCACCATAGAAAGTATCCTATCTGGTTGCATCACAGCCTGGTATGGCAACTGCTCGGCCCAAGACCGCTAGAAACTTCAGAGAGTTGTGAACACAGCCCAGTATCATTCGTTTTCTGTCTTGATTTCTCTGACCTTTTTATTTCTCGAGGAATTATTTTGAGAGGATAAAATTTAACAAAAGGTTTCTTGGTCTTGCAGTTGGTGTGGTGCCATTCTTCAGTAAATTAAAACCTTACTTTGAAGAGAATCCATTCACCTCCAGTCTTGATCTAAGCTGCAAACATTGTTATGAGCAGGCTTGTATGATCATAACAGCTGTGTTGGCCACAGGACCCTGGAGCTACATTAAAAGTACCTCAAAGTGCATTTGTTTCCTTTAATAATGTGCACGTGCATGTTTGTTGCTCTAATGTTTGTATGTGAGGTGGAAAATTCCCTTGCTATATATTTGCTACTAGTAGTTTGCGGGCAGCTTTTGTCATATGTTGAAATGAGGAATTACTGCAACAATGTACTCATCTTGACGTAGCAGCCTTTTCAAACGTAAAGCTAGTTTGATACAGGGTTATGAAGAATGAATTCTGTAGTTTGGTTTTGTGACCTCATTTTAGTTTAATAGGTGTTATGGTACCTGAAACTGCATGGGTGAGATGAGAGAAATCTGCAGCCTACAGTCACAGTCTGCAACAGAATTGGTGTATTTTTTTTGCCATTTCTTGACATTTGCAAGAAATTAATAAACACAATTCACCAGAATATGGGAAAAGCTGTTCAAAATATCAACCTGTAGTTCAGAAATTGATAATGTAGTATGCCGGCTTGACAAACTTAAAGTGTTCATGCACTTTCTGATAACTTGTATGCCATCCTGCAGAGTCTGTTCAGAGATTAATTTTCTTTTTCGTGTATATACCAGAAAGAAATAGAACTCTTTCTCGCCACCAGAAACACTATTTTCGAAGGCATTGGTGTCTGGCAAACATCCTTTCAAAGCAGTTTGTTGAGTTAATAATTGGGGGTATATTAAAGGATATAATTTCCTCTGTGGCTTCAATGATGCAAAAACCACATGGCATATTTTTGCTCTGCAACTGGTGTAGACAACTGTAAGAAGGCAAAACAGCCAAAGGTGCTCATTTTATGTTGTGCGTGCAGTTTTCACAGTTCTGTTTTCATTGTTGAGTTTACTTAACCGCCTCGAGTTGTTCACCGGGTCATTACAATGTAGTCTTCAAGACAGACTTTGACTTTGCTCGGGAACGTTTCTCCTGATCCCTGCCCACCTAAGTGTATCCGTTCAAATATCCAAACCATGAAAATCAGATGTCCAAAGTTCAATTCCTGATCTACATTGATTTTGGTGGGTAAGTAGTGGGGATATGATAATTGGCCATTGTGCTCCTGAGTTCGAGGGTGAAATTTGGCTCAAGTCTTTGTTTGTCTGAACATCAGGTGATTGAATCGGTAGGCTATGAAGTTCTTCAGCCACTCTGTACTGTTGAAGTATTTGCATAAATAATGGGGTGAGGCCTTCAGAAAGCCTCCATAGTCCCAGGAGGCATTGTTGTCATTGGTAAACAGGATAGGAGAAAGAGAAAGAAACATTTTGGTGAGGTGTTGATATTTTATTTTCATTAGAATAGCAATCCTGACCCATAATTATACAATTATTTGTGAAATTACAATGAAATAAAAATCGCTTATTGTCACAAGTAGGCTTCAAATGAAGTTACTGTGAAAAG
Organism: Scyliorhinus canicula; assembly: GCF_902713615.1. Lineage (NCBI taxonomy): Eukaryota > Metazoa > Chordata > Chondrichthyes > Carcharhiniformes > Scyliorhinidae > Scyliorhinus > Scyliorhinus canicula. The sequence goes on from NC_052164.1 coordinate 33,152,908, forward strand.
CCCCTAGTTGCCACATTCCGGTGCCTGTTCGGGGAGGCTGGTACTGGAATTGAACCGTGCTGCTGGCCTGCCTTGGTCTGTTTTCAAAGCCAGCGATTTAGCCCTGTGCTAAACCTTGTGTTGAATGCTTTTAAAGTTATACAAACTCACATTAGGTAATGTCATGGAATCTGTGTCATTAAATGGTTTCAAGAAGGAGATAGATATATTTCTAATTTTAAAAAACGGGGAAAAGGTAGGGAGGTGGATTTGAGACCAGGAAGAGATCAGCCATGATCTAATTGAACGGCGGAGCAGGCTCGAAGGGCTGAATTACTCCTCCTCCTAATTCCTATATTCCTATGTAATATTGCTTCATTTGTACTTGCTTGGATACCCTCATTCTACAGTGTTGGACACTGTAATCTGCAGGCATGACAATTAAGTGTCTGAAGAGCTGTCATTCCAGACTCCGCAGGGACCCCTGGTTAGGATGAAAATCCTTGTTCCAGTGGGACAAAAGGCCACAATGATGTTCCTCCACTGGGCCATGTCTTGTGATGTGGTTTGTGTCTTGGCCAATGCAAGTCCCATCCTTTCTAGATCAGTCACCTATACCATGTTGTTTTTCACCCAGTTTACGTGTCCCAGCTGGTGTCCATCTTCACGAAACCTTCGGTATTCTCTCTTGGGTCATCTTTAGCACGTGTCTAAGCCATCTTATCTGCCGCTTCTTGATCCCTTGGACAATGCTGTGGCAACCAGCCTTGTACAGGTTCATGTTGGAAATTTTATTTGGCCAGTAGTTATTGTGGATCTTGCGTAGGCAACTAATTATGTACAGCAGGATTGACTTTACTGTTGTAGGGTCTGATTTTGGTCTTAAGATTAAATTGTTTGGACTTGTAATGAGAAATAAGTGAATGATGATCTGTAACACTGGATATCTGGGCATCTGTTTACCTGTATCATTAGGTAAATAGGCTTGATTCCTTCTATGTACTCTGGGCACCAACATGATTGGCTAGTGCAATGGCCTTGATCTAGCACCTGGTGGCATTGGTTGTTGATAGATCTTGACCATAACAAAGAAATGTCCCCATCCGGCCCTCGCTATCTCTCTACAATCCCATTTTTCTCTCTATCTCGCCTGCTTTCCCTTAGAAACCTCCCAGTGGCCAACGCCCAACCCTTCGTAGGACTGCAATTTTGAGTGCCAGTAGCCAATTACATCATGAGCAATACATTGGATGTGTTATAATGACATGAATTTTGAACTGTTTGGATATGGCAAGCAGGATGTAGGTGTAACCCCACTTTAACAATACACCCACTATTAATATATTTTTCCTGACATTTCTACCCCAATTTCTGATGGTAGAGTTTACCCTCCTTGCAGATGGTAGTTATGTAGCAGACTCGAGCATCCAACAATGGAAACTCTGGTTCAAATTAACTTCCAGCAGGTTTGCATAACCTTTGATGCCATCAATTTGTTGTCAGATTATTGAATGTTAAAGCTAGGCTGATGAAAGGGATCTAATTACGTTTGGTATCTTAATTTTTGCAAAATGCAATAGTTAGTGTTACATGATTAAACACTATTGTAAGTTTCTTTTGGCCGATTAAATTTCTCCATTCTCTTAGAGTTTAAAGGGAACCATATTGATGTTTTGAATGTAAAAGAGCCAAGAAAATGCAAACTGGTCCCTTTAATAAATGCATTCATTTTCTTTACAGTAAAGGATAACATTTCTACAGAATTTTCTTTCATCTGTCTTGAGAAAACCTGCAGAGTAGTCAAGCTGGCGATGTCCAGGGTACCGAGTCCACCACCCCCGGCTGAAATGTCAAGTGGGCCTGTGGCAGAGAGCTGGTGCTATACACAGGTAGGCTGGTTGTTTTAAACAGTCCTATTCCTTGTCTGTGTGAGATGGATGAAGAAATATGTGTTGGCACCATCAGCTGCTTATGTCCATTTTTAGGAAGTTTTATTTTGGTTGTATCTTTGTTTTCAAGTTCTCATTTCCAAGAGGTGTTGATTTGGCTGAAGTTTGATTTGATGGGCAACCTCCAGTAGCTTCCTATTATTTTTGTGTGGGGCAACTAATTTTTGTCTGCAGGTTCTTTGCCCATGGGAGGGCATTGCTGCCAAACAATCTTGGGTAACTTAGATAGTAATCAAGGGGATCAATACAGATTACTTACTGCTGGTTAGGAATAGTACCTGGATCTTCCAGGTCTGCGAGACTCAATTGCTGCCTTGCCATGTGGCAAATCTTCACATTACTATGGGCAACCTGATGTTTCAAAATTGTACTATAGTGTCGAAGAAGTCATATTGGACTCAAAAAGGTAACCCGGTTTCTGTCTCCACAGATGCTGACCGACCTGCTGAGTTTTTTTTTCAGTAATCTGATTTTTATTTGTAACAGAGTCTTAGTTCTAACCTTCCAAATTCTGGTTCTGTCAAATGCTGGACCATGTTATGTAAAATGCACTGAAGATTGGAAGTTTTCCCACACCAGCTGCTAAAGCTATAAAGGATTCAAATTAGAAACCCTAGTGCAGGGTGCCGAGACGTATTGTATTTGTGGACCACAGAAGTACTTGTGTGTTCTTCATGGCCTCATGAGTATGACATTTAAATCCATGCTCTTGGTAATTTGAGCGTCTTCAGTTGCTGATGCTGATCAGTCTTGGTGTTTTGATTTAGGATCGATCTGTCAGTGAGCCAAGCAGATCTAGGACAGCCGTTTTGAAACCTTCAATGCTTCAAAGTTCAAGGGACAGAAAATCAATAAGTGCCAATAGGGCTAGAAAGGGTTAGATTGCCTCCGCATCCTTGGCTGGATTATCAAGGGTCAGGAGCTAACGGCTCAGTTTGGACGCCTTTACCCTTTTTGTAGCTGGATAGCTCATTCTTTTCTTTTGTTTACCCAATTGCCGATTTTTAAAAAAAAGTCCCTGGTATTGTGCTGTTTTATACATTGTGCCGGAACTGTGGCCATTTTGTTAGTACAATGTTTATAATAATCTTTATTGTCACAAGTAGGCTTACATTAACACTGCAATGAAGTTACTGTGAAAAGCCCCTAGTCGCCACACTCCAGCACCTGTTCGGGTACACGGAGGGAGAATTCAGAATGTCCAAATTACCTAACAGCATGTCTTTTGGGACTTGTGGGAAGAAACGAGCACCCGGAGGAAACCCATGGAGAATGTGCAGACTCCGCACAGATAATGACCCAAGCCGGGAATCGAATCTGGGACCTTGGTGCTGTGAAGCAACGGTGCTAACCACTATGTGGATTTGATCCTCAATTTTTCCCTAATGAATGATTTAAACAATCTATTGTCTTGTATAGGACACAGAACCATTGCATTGGAATTCCAGCCTAAGCTACGAGTTCTGACCCAATAGTTAAAGCTGCCAATTGGTGACTAGGCAACAGTCTCATTTATTTTGTGCGAATGTCATCTCACACCAAGATTGTGTGTACAATCAACACTGATGCCAGAATAAAGCAAAATGCAAATGTTACTCTCCCTCAAACAGCTCTGAAGAATTTTTTGCAGAGGAGTCTAAATTATATAACCCTTTCTGTTCCTGAAACGTTAATTTCAACTAAATTTCTTCAGTCAACTTTTAGCCAGTAGAATTTCTAAAGAACTGTATCTTATGACTTGATAAAAAAAAGGTATGGTAGGTTTCATGATGAATTGTCAGAGCAGCAAGTTCACATGTGAGGCAACCAATAACAAGTATTTTAGTGCCCTGCTGAGAGAAATTTTATTTTTATTGTCACAAGTAGGCTTACGTAACACTGCAATGAAGTTACTGTGAAAATCCCCTAGTTGCCACCCTATGGCACCTGTTCAGGTACACTGAGTGAGATTTCAGAATATCCAATTCACCTAACAAGCACGTCTTTAGGGACTTGTCGGTGAAACCCGGAGGAAACCCACGCAAACACGGGGAGAATGTGTAGACTCCGCACAGTGACCCAAGCGGGAATCAAACCTGCGACCCTCGTGCTGTGAAGCAACAATGCTAACCACTGCTATCATGTCACCCTAATACCAAATGCCAAGTCTTGCGTATGAATTCTAAATAACTCTCATTACAGAAGGACGGCATAGTGCTTAGCACTGCTGCCTCACAGCGCCTGGGACCGGGGTACAGGTCCAGCTTTGGATGACTATCTATGTGGAGTTTGTACATGCTCCCAGCGTCTGCTTGGTTTGCTCCGGGTGCTCTGGTTTCCTCCCTCAATCCAGATGTGCAGGTTAGGTGGGGTTGTAGGGATAAGGTGGGGGAGTGCGCCTAGGTAAGTTACTCTTTCAGAGGGTCGGTGCAGACTTGATGGGCCAAATGGCCTCCTCCTGCACTGTAGGGATTCTGCATTGTAGGAATTCTATGAACTTCTATGAAGAACAGTCAAATCTAAGAGCAGCATGCTTTTATAACGCTATAACACATCAGGATATTTCAGTACACTTTGCAAATTGAATTTCTTTTTAAGTTCAATGACTATTACATCGACATGGCCATTGCACCAACGATGTTGCCCAAACAGCAAGATGCTAATTGACCAGTTAATTACTTTTAGTGATGTTAGCTGAGGAATGAATACTAGTCAGGATTATAAAGGAATAAAAAAAATTGTCCATATTTCTCATTCAATAATGCCGTGGGATCTTCAAAGTCTATCTGAATCAATGGAACAGGCTGAAAGGAATTCTCTTTAGTGTCTATTCCAAAGCTTAATATCTTTGTAACAATTTCTAATCATTGCTGTAGAATTCTAACCAAAAGTATGAGCTCAGACTTGTCACCTCTGAACCAGTAGTTACTGCTGCAAGTGAGCTATCGCGTAAGGGATCATTAGGAATAGAAGTTGGAATGGGCATTAAGAAGACCTCTTTCTTCAATGGCGCACTAATACCTACAGCCGCACTGGTCTGTAAACTGGTGTTGGAAGCTAAGGGGACTTCAGCCCGGTTAGTACTTGAGTGCGAGATCGCCTGGGCATACTAGGTGCTGTATTTTAAGAAAGTGGGGACAGTGGCGTGGTAATAGTAAAGTCACTGTACTAGTAATCCAAAGCCCCAAGCTTAATGCTTTGAGGTGTAGAGCTCACCACGACAGTTGGTGGAATTTAAATTGAACTAATTAATAGCATTTGGAATTAAAAACTCTAACTGTGTCCATGAAACTATCTGAATATTTGTTTTGCCAATCTGTCTGGTTCAGTATTGTCCTTGATCTGGCTTGTATGTGACTTTGGATCCACACAACATGGCCAACATTTAACTGTCCTCTGAAATAGGAAGCCAGTCAGTTCTACCAGACTGCTACAGAAAAGTCAAAATGAGATTAAAATTTGATGGACACCCAGCATCTGCCGAAGCACCGGAAATTATAATGGCTCGCTCGGCCCTGCAGTCCTCTTTCCCAACGTTTTGTGACAAAAGTTGGGAAAGCTCCCACAGTCTAGCCCAGAAAAATCCTGAAGTAGTCAAGTTCATCATCTCGTATCTTGCATCCAATATCTGAGACCCTCCATCACTATCTGTGGATTTATCCTGTCCCACCAGCAGGTTAGACCCACCACCGGTAGTCGCACAGTTGTATACAATCAGCAAGGATTTGCCCTGAAAGTTTAACATTGACTCTGGATCCCATGAAGGTCTCATGGCAACAGATCAAGCATGGACGAGGAAACCACTGTTGATTGTCAACTACTGCTCTCCCAGCTTATCAATCATTAATTGGCCATGTTGAACTCCATTAGTTGAAACGCTAAGGATAACAAGGCACAAGAATGCACTCTGGGTAGGGAACAACACTGTCCCTCCCTACTGATTGAGTTGGTTGAATTCTGAAGGATGTATCTGTCAGAATAGTGAAACAAACTGCAATGGTACAAGTACATTAACAGATTTATGCAACAGGTGATGAGGGAACCAAGAAAGAAAAACCCCTTGACCTCCCTCCTCACCAGCCTATATGACAAATGCAACAGTCCATTTTAGGACATCAGTCCTAAAATGGCCAACCTGATGTCCTAAAATGGTCAACCCCCATATACTAAGGCTGACCCCATATTCTAGATTCCTCAACCAGGTAAAATGTTTTCTCAGCATCAGTCCTACCAAGTCCCTTAAGAATTTTACATGTTTCAATTTGATTATCTCTAATTCAAAACTCCATGGAATAGATAATCCTCTTGGGTCACCTGTAATAGACTGCACAAGATAATTAATAACAGCACAGTTCAGGTTGCGAGCACTTGAATTTTTCAAAGCAGTTCAGTGGTATTTAGAAATGCTTTATCTGCATTTGTTGCCAATTGATTGGTTATTTAATGAAGTTGGAAGTTCATTATTGTCTGCCGTGAAATTGGAATCTATAAATGCTGCACTAATCTAAATACCAATATAATTTACTCAAAGGTGAACTGCCACTGTAGAATTTCTTTTGATGGACTCAATGGCCTCTCCCTGCCCTTAGTTAATTATAAAGTTATTTGTAGTTTGTATCATTTTGCAGTTTGTTTCAATATTCAAGTATTTATTATCTTTCCCTTTATTCTTTTTGCTAGATAAAAGTAGTGAAGTTCTCCTATATGTGGACTATTAACAACTTCAGTTTCTGCCGAGAAGAAATGGGAGAAGTTATCAAGAGCTCAACTTTCTCATCCGGAGCAAATGATAAATTAAAGTGGTGAGTGTGGAACTCAGTGTGATAATGTTTGCATTTCTAAGTGGGGATTTGCTTATGAGTAGTTCTGGGAAAGGCAAAATGATTGAAAGGCTTAGTGAAGCACATAGCAAAATGAAATTATATTATGGTTTAATGCATTTGACCTCATCACTACATTGCCGTTGAACCAGAAGTCCCTTTCCAAGGCCATGGAAGCCATGGCACCTAATTTGAAAATTTCCTTGCAATGGATCAGGTACAGTGTGTAATTCAAATTTCAGAATTCTCCTTGAACCCTTGCGTGTAATCCTCCATGACAACCTTGTGGTATCCTGCAAACATTTAAATCAAAAGAACACATTTGTACTGTAGGCAGGATTATGAGATCAGGCGCCAGATGTTGCAAAGTTAAAACCCAGCAAATTGGCTCAAGGCTTAATATTAGCCAGTTTTGCTCCATACCTATGAGCAAGTATTTTGCTATCTTTCACTTTTAAGCTAGCTATTTTAATTCTTTACACTAGTTGGACAGCATTTCTGTAGCACTTCATTGGTTTATATTCAGCATCAATCTTTTGTACAATAGATGCTGAATAATTATATGTTCTGAGAGTTAAAGCACCATTCTTTTCTCGTGTCAATTTGTACTTCAATGCTTCTCAGGCTGTGAACCGAATATTAATTGAAATTAATTAAGTAGCCTCACAGAAAGATACCATGAAATGGGGATACAACCTCTTAATTATGACCAAAGGACTAAAATCTGGGGATACCTGACACTTATTTAGTTTTCTGTTAATATTACTCTTGCTGTTCCTTGCAAATATTAGTACTTGATTTTTAATGCCCTTCTTCCTGCTCAAAGTTCTTTGGTGTGAGATTTAGTTATTCATGCTTTCTCTTCTTCTGCTCTACAATGAGGGAAAGTAAGAGGAATTATTTGTTGCAATAACTTTTCGCCTGAGTTGCACAGCCCATCAAAAGATTAATAAATTGCTGAAGGACTTAAACATTAAATTAAGCATTAAATATTTTGATAGTTTTCTTTGACGAGTCACTTGCTGAGGTTGTTGCACTTGCCATGATATTTCTAACATTTCATACCTGGTCAATGTATTGGATATAATTTAATTGCAAGGTAAAAGAAGTGGGATTAGTTGAGGAATAGAAGAAGTGAGTATTTCACTTATGTAGTGAGTAATGCAGAAATGTTTGGTACAGTGTAGTACTTATGGTTGCCTTTTCCAGAACGATTGTTACCACAATTTTGAAAATTTTTGTTTCAGTTACTGCAGTCTTGCGTATATTTTGTTCAAAGTTGCATGCAGGATTATGCTTTTGCAGTGTTACTGAATGTTATGGTTCATCCTCGTTACTAATAAGGGAACAATTTGTAGCTTTTATAAAAACCAATTGGAAGTCCAGTGTGTGCTGGAGGGCTAGGCTACACCATACCTTTGCAGTATATGGATTCCAGAATGCACAAATTCCAAACCTTTAGGTAAGGGTGGCATGGTAGCACAGTGGTTAGTACTGTTGCATCACAGCGCCAGGATCGATTCCCGGCTTGGGTCACTGTCTGTGCGGAGTCTGCACGCTCTCCCCGTGCCTGCATGGGTTTCCTCCGGGTGCTCCGGACAAGTCCTGAAAGAGGTGCTGTTAGGTAATTGGTCATTCTGAATTCTCCCTCAGTGTACCCGAACAGGTGCCGGCCGGAGTGTGGCGACTAAGTGATTTGCACAGTAACTTCATTGCGATGTTAATCTAAGCTTACTTGTGACAATAATAATGATCGTTATTATTTATTAGCATTAATAAACTGGATGTACGATAACAAATGATATTGACCTTATTCGTGAAGTTGGCAGTTTTTACTTTTGGTTCTAAAAGTGATGGATTTTGTGCATGGGAACACTTTTTTTTGCTTTGCTTATTTTGTAAACAGCAAGTTGAGGGATTTTGTTATTACATTTTCCATTATTGGGTTCCCGGTATTGGCACCAAAACAGGTCAGATGAAAGTACTGTTAAGTATACAGTAAACTAAATTCTGTGCTTCAACAATGTGTGTCAGCAAAGCATACTGCTACAAGGTACCAATGTGCCATAGATTGAGACTGGGGTTTAAGTTGGATAGGTCCACGTGAGACAGGAAGTATTATATGTTTGTACTTTTTCAGTGAAGCCTGGAAATAAAGATAGGGTGCAAAGGTTACATTATTTTCATTTATGTTGTGCAAGTTTCTGGAAGATTAGTTCGGCTGTCACATATTTGATGTGATATAATACATCATGAAGGCTGGTGTCTTATCCTCCAAACACTAGGTTGCATTCGTAGAAGAAAAACCTGCTAATTGTGAGTTTGCATTGAAAGTTCTTTCCTCTCTCCTTCCGTGTTCTTCCCAATCAAATTCATTTCCACATAGTTTCTTCACACAGTGACCTAAGTTGTCAGTTTATAAAATAATTTTTGTGTGGTAATCCATCCTAATTTAACACGTAGCTAACACAAAAGTAACCTGTCCAACTTTTGGAACATGTTGGAAAGTGTAACTACCATTTGCACGGAAAATTAATAATCCTATTTATTCTACTTTAAAAACATCAAAATAGCTCAAGTTGATATAGTGGTTAACCCTGCTGCCTCACAGCCCCAGGGACCCGGGTTCAATTCCGGCCTTGGTTGATTGTGCAGTGTTTGCAAGTTCTTACAGTGTCTGTGTGGGTTTATCCCAGGTGCTCTGGCTTCCTCCCACAGCCCAAAAATGTGCAGGTTAGATGGATTGTCCATGATCAATACACGTATGGGGATAGGGTGGAAGAGTGGGCCCAGGTAGAGTGCTGTTTCGGAGGGTCAGTGCAGACTCGACAGTCTGAATTGCCGCCTCCTGCATTGTAGGGATTCTATAGATTCAAAGGGGAGCATTTCTGTAAATTGGCAGGACAGGAAGACATTGTACTTTCAAATTATATCTTTTTCCTCTCCCCTTATCCCAGACAAGAAATGGAGTGCACAAAATAGATTACCTTGTGATGCATATTTCATCTTTTCCCACCCTCCAAGAATGGAGACTTGAAATTTGGTACATGGTGCATAGCTAGAAATTGCTTTGTGGGCATCCCTTATGAGGTCATAGGTAAAATAATTTATATTTTGGCAAAAGGGCTGAAGTATGGCAAAACTTTCTAAATATTCCTGAAGCAGTCCCAGGAACCTGATGACTTGCATGTGGATGGGGAAATGAATCCTGCTTTAAAAGAAAAATGCATTTTTGAATATTTTTTCTCCTACCTGAAGGGGTCGGCACTTTGACAGAGTAGTTCTATGGATGCTGGGGTGCTATCCAGTATGTCCTCCAACTGGATAGTAGCCCATCTGGATGCGACTGAAGATGGTGAATTTTGATTTTGCTGCGCAGGTATAACAAATGTTCCAAAATCCAGTTTACACCCATGTCCACACACATTCCAGCAGGATTAGAAACATAGAATTCCTACAGTACAGTAGGGTGCCATTTCACCCATTAAGCCTGCACTGGCCCTCCGAAAGAGCACCCTAGCTGGACCCGATCACCTAACTACACATCTTTGGACAATAAGGGGCAATTTATCATGACCAATCCACCTAACCTGCACATCTCTGGACTGTAGGAGAAAACCGGAGCACCTGGAGGAAGCCCACACAGACACTGGGAGAAAGGCCAAAGTCCACACAGTCACCCAAGGCCAGAATTCAACCCGGGTTCTCTGGCGCTGTGAGGCAGCAGCGCTAAGCACTGTGCCGCTATAGAGAATAATTAAGTGGGGAAGACTGAGCTGATTTTCCATTTCCTAAATAATCTGTGTGCATAGACCAATTGCAGACGGTCAGTGCAACTTAACCTGCTAATTTCATAGGCATTTTGAGGTTAGTTTTAACCTCACCGGGCACGAGGCTTTGTTTTTTGATGGGGGAGTTGAAATTAAAAAGGAAACCCAACTCTGGAATCCTGTGAAGGGCTGGATTCATGAAGTAAGTTACTTTATTGTACTATCCACAGGACAGTTGGCGACCTCCAACCCACTGATTTTACCTTTCAAACAACCTTTCAAACAACTGCGATGTTGGACTTAACTGTCATCTGCACCCTGGCTGGTTTCAATGCTTGTAATCTGGCTGGCTGTTGGGGAGGAAACCTGGTAAAGAAATCTAAAATGGCTCTTGCACCTAATCTGTGGTAAAGTCATACTTTTGGATTTTCCTTCCGAAACTTTCACCCGACTCTTCGTGACGCAAAGTCAATATTGGGTCCTACAGATCCAAGTCCTGACTGCAAGAGAAGCAATTGGGGAGCTTGCTTTTTATATAAGGTGCATCCTCTACCATAATTGTTTTCCTCCTGAATTTTTATTTTTGGTGTTATGAGACAGCAGTCCTTGTATTAAAAGTGCTTCCATGTTGTCATGTTCTTGTACCTCAAACTGTGTAGAGTGAACATTTGGTGAATTTAGAGGGTATATTCTGCATGAGTCTTAATTACTGGATGTACAATTATGAAAAGTTTATTTTCACTTTCTCTAATCTAAAGGAAATAGGTGCTGTGTTTATGCAGGAATATGATGGATTATGTCAAATAGTTATTTTACATATACAAAATGAAAACGTTTTGATTTTTGCAACCATTTTATGTTGCCCTAGCAGAATATATATTTTTCGTATAATTTGCCTTTGAGCAGATTTGTACTGGATTTAAATCAGGAATGAAAAATGCTTAAAGAGAATTAATTTTTTTCTGACTGGCTTGGTTCTACTTAACAAAGTTAAACTATGTTGATCACTTAATTGAATATATTAGCAAGCTGAGAACACAGAATGAACATCAACTATATTGGTTACATCTTGCCTTTATAATTGTACCATCAATTGTATCATCAGTGCTCCGCTTTAAAGTTAAAATTAGAAAGGATATCTGTTTAATTCATTCATCTTGGAGTTTAAAAGGAAAAACATAATTCTAATATTGAAAGATCCTTGAGATGTGAATGTATTATTGAGCTCACTTTGCAAATCTAACATACCATTTTTAACCTCTTTTTGTTTCTGTCAATATTTAAAATACATTTTCAGAAAATGTAATATAATAATCTTTAGTGTCACAAGTAGGCTTACAGTAACACTGCAATGAAGTTACTGTGAAAAGCCCCTAGTCGCCACACTATGGCACTTGTTTGGGGACACTGAGGGAGAATTCAGAATGTCCAATTCGCCTAACAAGCGTGTCTATCGGGACTTGTGGGAGGAAACCGAAGCACTCGGAGGAAACCCACACAGATACGTGGAGAACATGCAGTCTCCGCAGAGACAGTGACCCAAGCCGGGAATCGAACCCGAGTCTCTGGCGCTGTAAAGCAACAGTGCTAACCACTGCTACCGTGCTGCCCATATCTGAGGAATGAGCTTGAGGGGCTAATAATGTAATGCACCTAAATAACATAGACAGTAGTGCAGTTGTTAATTCAGTTTCCTGGAGGTGTGGTGACTGACAAATATCAACTGTAATCACTGATATAATAAAAATACTTTTTTAAAGGAGCAGTGGAATTTGTTCCCTTGTTCACCTCAACTGAAACATAGTGATGAAAAGAATCCTATATCTTGTAGCTTTAATCCTTCCAGGTGATTGTCTTATTGGCACAGAAAAAGGCCATACAGCCCATCATGTCTGTGCCGGCTGAAAAAATGCAGCAGCCCATTCTATTTCCTCCTTCTGTCTGTAGCCTTGCAGGTTACAGCACTTCAGGTGCAGATCAAGGTACCGTTTAAATGAGTTGAGGGTTTCCACCTCATCCACCCATCTAGGCAGTGAATTCCAGATACCTACCACTCAGAGTGAAAAGGTTTTTTCCTAATAGCCCCTCTAATCCTTCAACCAGTCACCTCAAATCTGTACTCCCTGGTAATTGAAACAAATCTTTCCTGTCTATTTAGGCCCCTCATAGCTAAGGAAAACGACCCTAGCCTATCCAATGTTTCCTCATAGCTGCAATTTTCAGCCCTGGCAACATTCTTGCAGATCTCTTCTGTACTGTATCTATTAGGCAGTTATGTCCTTCCTGTAATGCGGTGATCAGAACTGCGCACAAAATTCCAGCTGTGGCACAATCCATGTTTTATACAATTCCATCATTACATCCCTGCTTTTGTATTCTATGCCTCGTCCAATTAGAGAAAGCATTCCATATGCCGTTTATATCACCTTGTCTACCTGCCCTGCCACCTTCGGGGACCGGTGGGCATGCATCCCAAGCCAAGGTGTCTCACTTCTTTTATTTCTCTCAAAATCCTCCTGCTTATATATTCCTTTTCTTTGTTTGCCCTCCCAAAATGCACAAGTTAGTAAAATTGATTAATGATTTGAGTGTCGACTCCTTTGTCAGAACTGAAATTTGAAATCTTTCTCCTTCCAAATGCCGAAAAGCATGCAGTGCATTTCCACTGTCTTTTAAAAAAAACATAAATCATCCCATTAAGGGGCAATTTGGCATGCCCAATCCACCTACCCTGCACATCTTTTGAGTTGTGGGGATGAGACCTGTGCAAAAATGGGGAGAATGTGCAAACTCCACATAGACAATTACCCGGGGCCGCGATTGAACCAGGGTCCTCAGTGCCATGAGGCAGCAGTGCTAACCACCATTTACAGTGTTTAATCTTATTTTAGATTTCCGGCAATTGAAGTCTGTCATTTCCTCAAAATAAGGTGGGGTAGGTTCTTTTTTTGGGAGCAGGAAGGACCCTCATCCCTCCAAACTATAAATTACAAGAATTGATGAAGTGCATCCCCAAACCATTTGATGTTGCCTTGACAGTACTCCGGGCTACACTTGCTGTCATATTCAAAACAATCTCATCCCACGCAAATGTCTGGTGAGCGTCAAATGGCAGGCTTGGTAGGTTAGTGGTATTTATTGCATCATTAAAGGGAGAAATTGATAGGTTGGAAGGGCAGGTTCATTATTGGTGAGAGTCTATCCGGGTTGAAAAACTGTAAACTATCTCCAAAATCTTGGTGGGAAAAGTGTTTGCATTTGTTTGGCTTGACCGTGGTACGTTGATCGAGATTGTCTTTTTGTTATTGTACTGCTTGTGGACATGATCTTTCACCTTCAGTGATGTTAAAACATTTATTAATGCAACATTTAATTTCAAACAGTCAAAGGTTATGATAATGCTGCAAGATTTACCAAGTGGACCTTTAAGCAATTGGAAGAAACTGGAGAAATTATATTGTAACAAATCATCCATCATGTAATTATCTTCAAAAGCCAATACAAGTGCAATTGTAATTTGATGCAAATGTACGAAGAATCAACATTCAAGTATTCCCAACTGTTCTGTTCAGCATATCAACATTTTAGCACTCTTCAGGAAAGCTATAAAATATCAAGTCTTAATGCTTCTCTTAACTGTAGATGGGTATATAGTTGAGAATTGTACTTGTTTTCTGAACCTGCTTTTATATTATTTTAATTGGTATCCACCACTTTGTTTAATATAAATTTTAGTATTGCTCATGCTTCTTGCCAATTTGAGTGACTATAAAGGACAAGCGAAGGCACATACATATAAGAGGATTGTGAGCAGTTCTGTTTTCATGGCATTCAAGTACTTTGCAATTTAAAAAATTTTAAGTTTACATTTGGCAGACCAGGTTTTTTTTTTACTTCACCCATTAAGCTTTTCACTGGCTGGTAACTTTAATAATAGCATATGAATGCTTAAAGACAATATAATCTACTTGTAATAGATGGTGAATTGGAATAGGGTGAAGAGGCAGAAAGATAATTGCCATTAAAGTGCACAGGGGTAAATTGGATAACAATGCTCATGAGGAACGAGTTGCTATGCTTTTCAGTTCATCAGAGTTAAAAAGCAACGTCATGCCTAAATTGATTAAATATTCCCATATCTCCAAGTGTTGCATGATAATTATAGAGAAAATGGTAAGTACGACAAATTCATTGTAAAATGGAATAAATTATAAGTTAAGAGGAGGAGGGAACCGGAGACATTCAAAATGTATTTAAGTACAACTTTAAACATTAGCACTGTTTGTTGACTTGTATTGGCTTGTTTTTGTAGTAGTACTCTAGATAGTTGGTGCATTCAAATGGATGGGAAGTGTAGTTAAAATGTTGTAGATAAATCATGGCCCGAATACAGCATGGCAATTGTTGAACAGGGTTACTGAGTGTGTGTCTGATAGATAGATCGTCCTTTTTAAAAATGAGCTGGACTTCATATACAGTAACTAGATGCAGTTATGGTAAAGCCATTGTGAAGACAAAGACAGACCAACCCTGCATCAAAATGCTTTTATTTTTATTTTTTAGCCTGTATGTGATTCATTCATTTTCTTTTTAACATATTTCATTTTTTATGTATATTTAAGGTGCCTCCGAGTGAACCCTAAGGGTTTAGATGAGGAAAGTAAAGATTACCTATCACTCTACCTGCTGCTAGTCAGCTGTCCAAAAAGTGAAGTCAGAGCAAAATTTAAATTCTCCATTCTGAACGCAAAAGGTGAAGAAACTAAGGCAATGGGTAAGTGAAGTGACAGTATGCTTCAGATACAGGCTCAGCGTTTAAATGCAGTTCTATTCAGTTGTGCAAACTGGTGTAAAGGAACAATTATTTATGACCAATGTTTCCCCTTTTTCGACTTCTTTTCCCCTTGATCAGCTGGAAATTTGGGATTGTCTTATTGAGGCTGGAGTCCTTGCAAAAGCAGGTTTGCCAAAACAGTTTTAATGCCCCTTTTCAGTTTTATAATTCGATGCAGACTAATTGATTACGTTTCAGAAAGTGCCATTTATATATTAAATTTGGAATTCACCACACCCTGCTCCGACTTGATTCTTGAGTAAGAATTGTTTTCAAATCAGTATATGCACCTGCTATCAACAGAAAAATATGCTTCCCTTCCGTCTCAACCCCCCCCCCCCCAAGCACCACCACCAAAAGTAAGAAATGACTTGTCATCTGATTTGCTTTCTTTTTGAAAATGCAGAAGGGAGCCATTCGGCCCATCGAGTCTGCACCGACCCACTCAAGCCCTCACTTCCACCCTATCCCCGTAACCCAATAACCTCTCTTCACCTTTTTGGTCACTAAAGGCAAGTTATAATGGCCAATCTACCTAACCAGCACGTCTTTGGACTGTGGGAGGAAACTGGAGCACCCAGAGGAAACCCACGCAGACACGGGGAGAACGTGCAAACTCAGCACAGACAGTGTCCCAGCGGGGAATCGAACCTGGGACCCTGACGCTGTGAAGCCACAGTGCTATCCACTTGTGCTTCCGTGCTGCCCTTAAGTTTTGTCACTTAAGGTGTAGAAGTTTCAGAAAATACACGATGCTCACAACTGCAATAAAAAGGCAAAGAAGCCACAGCATTTCATTAGCCTCCCCTTTAATAGCTTTAAAAATGCTGAGCTAAGAAATGTGGCTCGAGCTGAAGTTTAAATTAATGAGGAATCCTGCCTAGATTCAGTCGTTGGAAGAATCCACTGGTTGCATAATGATTCTGCTGCTGACAGCACTGTTTATACAGCACTGTTTTAAGAATTGTAGGGAAGAGCCACCACTGTTTGACTAACCTTCCCATTTTGGCGGCTTCGTTGGGATCGTAGCTTCATGTTTGATGCTCCTTGTAACCTCGTCATGTTTCTGTATTGTCTGCAATGGAACAAATAATCTGGCCAATGGCAAGTCTGCTACTGCATGAAGGCAAAACTAAAGCTACAGAATGATGCAAACTGCTTTTTGGTTCTGTCTCTAAGATTGGGAGGAAGGTTAGAGAAAGGTGCACTTATCCTTCCTTAGAGATGGAAGCCAAGTATAAAAGAAATGTAGTATTTTTGTTCTTTACAGCATGTCTGCATGTACCCCTCATCCTGTTTGAACTACATTAAAATAATTGTTTTCAAACTACCCGTTAACACCAAAGGGATAGAAATCCTGGGTATTGTTTATTTTGAAATTGGAGGAGAAAACATGCATCTCAGTAACTTAAAAAGATAACTAAACATAATTGCCCTTGTTTGATAGCCAGAGGAAGCTTTCAATTTGATTCTCTTGCCAGGCTATCTCCTACAGGGAGATTGGAAGGGCTAAACCATGGACCTCAGTGTAAATTTCATAGTCGGCTCCCAGCCAAGTAGGTAAGCGTGGACAAGTTGCACTATGCAACATTTTGTTTTCACAGGATGCCATTAACCTTTACTCCGTTAGCGCCTGGCAAAAAATGCACAATTGAACAGTCCAAGTGATTGAAAATCTAAGAGTCAAACAGCTCTAACCTTTTGGAAATGCTAGGAAATGTACAGTAGGTCTGACACATTTGGCGGGGGGGGGGGAAAGAAGACTCGTATTTTGGGTAGAAAATTAATAATTCTTCATGCAAAGTATTCATTTGCCTTTTCCCTTGGAAGTTTAAGGACCTATTGTAAATGTTCACGTTTGCTTTTTGATTTCATCACTTTATTTAATTGAACTATCAGGCAATCATTTTAAGAGTAATTCAATGTTGTATGAAAGTTACTCATCACCAGTATCATAATTTAGTTATATGCTTTCGTGCATTGCTAATGCATTCAGCAACGAGTTCTGTTTAACATGCTGTAACTGCAGCTTAATCACTCTAGATATTCATCCTGAATAAAGTAGCCTCTATTTTGAACTTCACAAGATTTGCATTAACTTTGTTGGTTTACTATCAAATAGCTTGAAATTCTCTACTGAGATTCTGTGGTTTGGGCCTCACTTTAAAAAAAAAATACTGCCTTGTGCAGTGCACCGTGGTCAATATTTCTTTAGCAAAACTAAAACTTTAGTTCTGTTTTTCCCTCTTTACAAGTATTTTTGCATTACATAGGCAAAGTAGTTAGGTTTGCCATTAATAAGGTGAGAGTTGTTAGATCTGGGAAATAGAATTTGATTTGTGGCACCTACTAGTGGTATCAAGCACTCCCACCATTGGCATTGCTCTTTTTAGAAGTAGAATTAACTTTTTTACTCTTGTTTAGCAATGTGCTTCTGTTTTAAGAGGACCTCCTGCTTCACTTTCTAGATTAGCCATGTTGTTGTATCTGTTGGTATCACCTGGTGCAAAACTATGACACTGAGTCATGCTCACTAGGTACTGGATTAAGACTGCTTCAGTTAATTTCATATAGGATCTTTTATATCCAGTAGCAAAAGTGATTTTCATTCCATCAATTTGGGCTGGAATTGAAACTCTGTTCCAGAAATGAAAAGCCTTTGTGTTAATTCATGGTGTGTTTCTGTTCTTGATTCTTTACAAAACTCATAATAATTTGTCATAAGAAGCCAACCTCCCAGTTTATCATGAATAATCACCAGCTGGAGTTAGTACAGCAGTCTGAACTCTGATCTGTGAAATGGTTATTTTGATTACCATAAAGGAAGTAATTATTCAATTTGCAGGATTACTTTCATATTTAATTTGCAAATTTTGTTGGTCAGCTCCAATACAGACTTTGTTAAACCCTGAATTAGAAAATGAGGTTATAGTATTTAAGTTGCTGAGAATTCATGTGGTAGAATTTTAATATGCTAGACAAAAAAAAAAATCACATTTGCAATACTGTCCTGTTCAGATAAGAGTATGTTTATGATAACTTATTAGGTACAAAGTAAACTTTCACTGATGGTTTTTGTAGAGGTAGCTTTACTTGTGCACCAGAAATTCTAATTTGAAAATACTTACTGCTAAAAGCTATATGCATTTTATTAGTCTTGAGTGCCATCAGCTGAAATAGTTTTGTCAACATATTTTCCATCCTGTACAATCCATGTATATAATACCTTGTATCATGTGACCATGGCCAGGTACAGGCTGATATTCAGGTGACTCGAACTGTTCTACTAAAATCCAAGCTGATAGATGTAAATAGGAGAAGCTGTCTCTTTCTAGGATTGATCTACTTTGCAGAGTTGCAGCTTGAGCTAAGTCGAACGGATCTAATTTTGTTTTGCAGAGAGCCAACGAGCTTATCGGTTTGTACAAGGAAAGGACTGGGGTTTCAAGAAATTTATTAGAAGAGATTTCCTACTAGATGAAGCCAATGGGCTCCTTCCTGATGACAAACTTACATTATTCTGTGAAGTAAGTTCTTAACAAGTGTGATTATGACTTAACTGTCTAAGATGTTTACTACATAATAGAAACACCAAGCAGAATTGGTTCCATGACTAACAGGCTGGCAACAATGTACTTTGTCGGGCAATCAATGTCAAATTTGCCTCAAATTGAAGTACTTCGCAAAGTTCAGTACATAATTCTGTAAATTACACAATCTTGGTCAATATGGTGATTTATCGTTTTAGAGAACTCAATTACTGTCTGGTCACTCGCTATAAAAAATGACTTAATAGTTGCACTTTTTGCTTTCTTCTGGCTCATCAGTTTATGATAGATCTGTACTGTGAGACACTCTGATATGTTGAAGGTCATGCCTTGCGTAAATTGCTTGAGTAAACTTGAAGCCATCTAAAACTCTGTCTCATAACTCGTAACAAGTCCTATAACCTCTGTGCCCACGATCTACCTACATTGACTCCCAGTATGCCTCAATTTTAATTTTAAACCTGTCTTGCCTCCCCTTGCATCCAATCTCCTCCAGCCCAACAACTATCTGATATCTCTGTGCTTCTCCAGTTCTGGCTGTTTTGAACATTCCTGAATTTAATCACTCCAGTACTGGTGCCTGGGCCTTCAGCTGCCAACACCCTAAGCTCTGGAATTTCCTCCCTAAACCCCTCCACCTCTTTTGCTCTCTTAAACCCCTCTAAGATACTCCATACTGCTTACTCTAACCAAGCTTTTGGTCATTTACCCTAATTTCTCCTTCTGTGTCTTGGTGTCAGATTTTGTTTGAAAATATTCCTGTGAATCACCTTGGGATGCTTTGCTACATTAATGGCACTATATAAATACAAGCTGTTGCTGTTGAACACTCTGATTCTTTGTGGAGTGTACATCTATTTCCTGAGACTAGAAGGATTGTGCTACGGTCTATTTGTTGTATTCGGAATCTAAAATTACAATTATTGGAAAATTGTCAACATTAGTTTATATTCCCTAATATTCTACTTTGTACTGAAATGTGTGCACATATGTCTTCGATAAATCTAAATGATAATGCACAAAATAGAATATTGAACAATTGAGCAACATTGGCATCAATAAACCCATGTATATTAGATGCGATAAATCTTTATGTATCAGTCAGTTTATAGATGTCATCTGTGGCTGAAATTAAGTTACAATACTGTATTTCTGTTTAATTTTTTTTGGAAAGTAAATTAAACTCACTAGTTTAAATAGTGCAAGCTATATTTGGGCTATATTATCAACATTTCAGAAAGTATTCTGACTTTATTGCCACAGAATAATGTCTTGATTTTCACAGAATGGTATATTAAAGAAACTAATTTGCAGTTGTGGCACAAATTGAGAAGGAAATTAAGAGCCTGGTGTACATTATAAATCAAAGCTGCCAACCCCAATTACATGCTAGATAACCCACTATTCGCTTATTGATTTAAAGAATTAAATTGAAGTTTTTTTTTAATGCTTTATGCACTAGCAGTGCTTTTTCTGCTAGCTAACGTGTATATGCATAGCTTGCAATTAACCCTTGTCTTTGAACCGGCATTAAATTTTACAACTGATGGAGCAGTCGGTGATAGAGCACAGTCCGCCCTTAAGTTTGTAATAGTTCAGCTCTTGGCTATATTCCAAAGTTTGGTAGCATCAAACTTGGAGATATTCCGTCTCCCATTGCCAGATATTGCATTCATGCAAGCCTATCCAAGAACTAGATATTTTTAAGCAGTCCAGACATGGCTGAATGTCATTGTTGTTCATGGCCAGTTTCTGAAATATTGTTCTTTAAATATAGGAAGTATTATTATTCAAGTGTTCCTTCGAGGTTGCTCTGTTGTGTAAAGTCAGCAGGTTCTCCGACATAGTCACAATGGCATTGGTTTATTTGCTGTGATTTTATTGAACAGTATGAGAGTATTCAGTTAATATTTGCCTTTGTGGCAACATTGTGACTCAATGTTGATTCAGGTTTACTGGATGAGGTAGATGTCTAATTGTGTCTAGTAATACTGGTGTCTGTAATTTCTAATCCTAATCTTACGGGTGCTCGTGACTTAATATACTTCCATTTTAGTTTCTGTTTTTGTGAAGTTGGATGGGGAGGTATCCAATTTGCCTTTTGAGACAAATTTCTATGAATGGGAAGGTCTGAAGGTGGGTTCAAACAATTGAAGTGATCCTCATCTTAAGTCATCACTAAAGTGTAAAGCTATTCCTGTGGCACGGCCCTTATCTCGGCTCACTTAAGTCCAAGGGACGCAGACTTGAATATGGTGCAAAACTGGTTTAGCCATCCACTGCAAAATTTGGCTGGAACATTTGAAAAAGAAAGCTACTGGATCCTACTCTCATCTGCTAAACTGCTCATCCTGGAATGGAAAGATAACCGCCCCACCCGGCAATTTTTTTTTTTGTTTGCCAGGCTGTTATCTTAAACCCCTTTCTGCAACCCTTCCACCTTCACCAACAACAAGTGTGAGGAGCTCATCGGCTTCTCTACCATTAGAATTGAGGCAATCCAATCAGCTGCTTCTGCCACATTCCTCCCTTCCAGTAGCCCACTTGATCTTGCCCTAGCCCTGAATTTGTATCTTCAGTTTCTCTCCTCCCTCTCCTGCTTTTTCTGAGCTCATCCTGTCCATGAGATCCACCTCCTAGTCCCTCGATCTTATTCCCACTAAACTGCTGATAACCCAGCATCCCCAACTGGTGCAAGTGATAGCAGGTATTGTAAATGGTTCTTTCTCCAAATGTTGGCCTTGTCCTCTAAATATGCTTTCATCACTTCCTCAGAAAACAGCACTTTATCCCTCTGTCCTTGCAAACTACCACCCCATTACTAATTGGCCTTTCCTCCCAAAGCCTTTAAGTGCACTACAGCCTCCCAAATCCGTTTCCATCTTTCCCGGAACTCCATTTTCGAATCCCTCCAATCAAGTATCCTCCCCTGCCACAGTACTGAAAAATGCCCCCCCCCCCCCCTTATTCTTCTCTTCCTATCTGCAGCCTTTGCTGTGGTTGACCACACCATTCTCCTCCAACACTGTCATCCAGCTGTGTGGGACTGCTCTCGCATGGTTCCATTACTGTCTATCTAAACATAGCCACAGAATCACTTGCAATGGCCTCTTGTCCTGTTACTGCACTGTTACCTCTGGTATTCTCCAAGGACCAATCTTTGGCCCTCTGATTTCACATGTACGCTGACGGCGCCTAACTCCATCTCACCACCACTTCTCTCATTACTACATTATCAGACTGCATTTTGAAATGAAATGAAAATCGCTTATTGTCACGAGTAGGCTTCAATGAAGTTACTGTGAAAAGCCCCTAGTCGCCACATTCCGCCGCCTGTTCGGGGAGGCTGGTACGGGAATTGAACCGTGCTGCTGGCCTGCCTTGGTCTGCTTTAAAAGCCAGCGATTTAGCCCAGTGTGCTAAACCAGCCCCTTTTTGACATCTAGACTACAAGAGCAGAAATTGCCTCCAATTAAACATTGGGAAGACTGAAGCCATTGTTTTCAGTCTCCACTCCAAACTCTCTTCCCTAACTATTCCATGGAACGCAATATCAGGGATGGATGTCTGGAATATTGTGTGAAACCTCTGAATATCACAGAATGGAAAATATTTTAGCTTTCAAATTACTTAGTCTGAGCACAAAAAAAGATTGTTTAAATACTAGATAACAGGGCATCCGTGTATAAATAACCGATTCAGAAATCTAGGGATCAGTGTTTGTTATTGTATTAAATGGTCCGGTCATAATTGTGCTGCTTTATCAACCATAATTGAAATGACAACTGCTATGACAAAGCTATCTGCAAAGGAAGCTGTGAGAATAAGTTTTGTTCTTATAAATATTTTGTAGAATTTTTAATGACTTACTGTTGAGATTCGCCATCATTTACACTTGCAACCATGTGCTGTTTGCCACCCCCCATGAATAGACGCAGGTGCGGTAACAGCTTCTGGTGTAATTCCAATGAACGTGGCCTGTAAAGAGATCCCTCAAGATGCCTTTATTCTATATCTAATAATTTCAGAGATCAAGTGGGCATCTAGTAGCCTCCTCGGTAATGATTGGAGCAACCAGCTGCCATCTGTTTAAATCTTTCCCTATTTATATTCAAACATTATCACCTATATAGAGCGTCATGTTACAATATATTTGTACCAGAGTGCTAAATCTGAGAACAATTTTGATAAAAGAAAGACTTGCATTTTATAGACTTTCATATGCTTAGGACATCTCAAGCACTTTACAATGAAACATACATAGAAAATAGAAGCAGGACGAGGCCATTCTGTTCTTTGAGCCTGCTCCACCATTCATTATGATCATGTCTGATCATCAGGTTTGATATCCTGATCCCGCTTTCCACCCCCTATATTCCCTGATCCTTCTAACCCCAAGAGCTATATCTAATTCCTCCTTGAAATTACACAACGTTTTGGCCTCAACTACTTTTTGTGATAGTGAATTAGTAAGTTGAAGTTTTGCAATACAGGAAAGCAGGCAGCCAATTTGCACACAACTGTGTCATAATGACCAGATAGCCAGCTGTGTGATATTGAATGAGTGGTAAATAAATATTAACCAGTACACTGGGATAACACCCTTGCTGCTTTTGCACATCATGCCGTAGAATCTTGAGGTCCACCTGAGAGGGCTAATGTTTCATCCGAAAGATGGTATCTCCAATAGTGCAATCCTTCCTCATTCCCTTGATTTTTGTACTCAAGTCCTGAAAGTGGACTTGAACTCTCAACCTGATTTCCAGGCATGAATGCTACCATCAGAATCGGTTCTGATGATATTTATCAGTGCGTTTTAATTATGGTATGTACCTGATTGTGTACCAGATTGAAGACCAGTTTCAAAGGCTCCTTTGATTTCATTTTAGTGCATGGTACCTTTTATGTGTGGCTACAATGCAATTTTAAACAGGTCTGCATGGTATTTTCTGGACTCCTGTACACACATGCACCTCAAAGGTAATGTTTCCTGTGGTGCTTTTTGATTTGGCGCAAATATTTTCAGGGAATGTAGTAAATATTTTAAAAATTAGCAATATTTTTCCATAAGCATTTTCAGAACTATTTTGTAGCAATTAATTGTATTGCAAGTTCAGTTGGTAAGATTGATGAACTAAGATCACCGGCAGGAGTATGAAACACGATACCTTCCTTAAAACAAATTCTGCAGAAACATTTTGCCAAAACAATTGGAGATTTTTCTTTTCCTGTGTCAAAATCCTGAACTGCTTGATGGTGAAACCGTTCAGTGTTCGGTTTGGAGTACATAGAACATAGAACAGTACAGCACAGAACAGGCTCTTCGGCCCTCAATGTTGTGCCGAGCCATGATCACCCTACTCAAACCCACGTATCCACCCTATACCCGTAACCCATCAACCCCCCCCTTAACCTTACTTTTATTAGGACACTACGGGCAATTTAGCATGGCCAATCCACCTAACCCGCACATCTTTGGACTGTGGGAGGAAACCGGAGCACCCGGAGGAAACCCACGCACACAGGGGGAGGACGTGCAGACTCCACACAGACAGTGACCCAGCCGGGAATCGAACCTGGGACCCTGGAGCTGTGAAGCATTTATGCTAACCACCATGCTACCCTGCTGCCCCTCAATGATTAAGATGATTAAGAATAATTTTCAAAATGTGGGTGGTTTTTCTTTTTAAGTATCTTGTGGAGGAAGAAGTTTGAAAATACTCATGTTAACCCAAAGTGGAACTGTATTTACAAGGGTGCATTTATCTTTCAATTTTACCATAGGTGCAAAACATTTTCACTTTATGCTGGTAATGCCGCAGATCTGAATCTAGAGGCTTGACATTTGAAGTGGAGTGCGATTATTCTGGTGAAGTGTGCCTCATTACTTTACTTTAGACTCAGTTTGAGCCTTTATGCCTAATGTACCGTGCACGGGTTTGGCATTGGTGCAAAGCAAGAAACTCAATCCTCTGAAGGTAACTCGGTAGCAGCTTAAATTGCTACATTTCACCCTAACTCATAGCATGCTACCAGTTAGCTACATGACCAATCTGGAAATGCAATTGTGTAGCAAAATAAGGTCTTGTGTTGGTACTGGTTTTACTTAAATTAGGAGTATTGTTTTTTGGTCTACCTGTTTTTGCTAGTCATTTTGTGTTAACCCACAAAATGCCAGGAGAAACACTTGATCATTCCTACAAATGGCAGTTCAGCTTTCCAGAATATATTCTGAAATTTAATTTGTCAATTTTCAAAAATAAAATGTTTTCTTCATTTAATTTGGAAATTTGTCAAATGTATGTATGTGTACTTGGAAAGCTTTTATCCAGTTTTAATTTCTAGTTTCTCCCTCCAAGTGAATTCATTACTAGGCCAAGGCTCCATGGCTACAACCCACTGTTCCTTCATTCAAGTATGAAGGTGATGACAATGTTTGCAGGTTAATTGACAATGGGGTTATTGCAGCTTGTCTGGTCTTGTTTTAATGACCATGGGTATTAAATGCAGATTAGGAAGAGGAATTCTTTCTTCACTCTTGTACTGCAGATGTAGAGCCCACCTAGGCAAAAGCTTGCCACAACTATAGAAAAATTCTTTCTAATGATTAGTATGTAACAAATGTGCCTGAAAGTAATTTTAGCAGGTGCAGAATTACTCCGGGATAAAGTGTGGTGGCACAATGGGGGGAGCAAAGCTTGACAGTGTTGCAGATGTGTGGTATATAATCTGGAATTTAATCACCCAATGTCTCAAAACACCATGAATATCATATAATGCTGGTGCAAAACTAACTCAATTGAGCAGCCACTTTGAACTCTTACAGCATTGAAAAAGCAGTACAGATTATTCGCGAACAATGTCCAGCCAATTATCACTTGGAGACAGTGGGTGCCAACTACTGCAAGTGTAACTTCTTGACTATGACATTACTACACTCTTGAGTAAGCGGCTGTCAGGTGGTTATATTCTTCTGTTGGGGAAGTACAAATGGATGCTCTGTCGATCCCAATTTGCTTTAATGCTTTCAAAAGGGCTGATATAAAACAACTGGGACTACAGGAATTGTCAGTAATGACAGTACTGGTCTTTAGGAAAGCCTGTATTGTGAAAACTTAAAACAAGTAGTTATAAATATCATGACCGTCATTTTAACCTACAGGGACGTGAGGTATCAAAGAACCTATTGTAACCACAAATACTGATGGATGAGTGACTCAAACAATAGTTTTTGTTTCCAGCCTCAGGCAGTAACTGATGGGGGAACTTAACTTTGTGTTCAGTTTGATTTCATTGGTATCTGTTACATGCTAATTGTTTGATCATTTTCAGCATGTGGACAGGACAATTTCTCCAACCTATTGTATCTGCCTGAATTTGTTTGACTTTAGTTTGCCTGAATAACTTTAACGAGCACCTACCGTTTCTTCCATTCTGAAGATTTGTTCCTGCACTTGGTTGTTATGCGCAGATAGAAAGGACAATTTATTTTGGAACATGGGACTTTTGGAAACTCTTGGTGGCAGTTGACAAATTGGGTAGTATGCTGTATCTTGCGCAATAGTTGGCACGGCACATACACAACTATTTGACTGCCTGTTATTCATTCCTCAAGCTAACTTTCACAGGGATGTTTGTGAGGACATGGGCAAGATAAATGTCTTGGACCAAATTTTCATTGAAAATTATTATCTTAATGCACTTGTGCTTAAGGCAATTATGTTCTCCAAATTTGAAGGTGTGGGTCCGTGACCTTAGCACCAGCTTTTGTATTGTTTTACTCTAGTTTGGAGACTAAATGAGGTAGGTGGTTTACTGACATTCTTTCTTCATCATTCAAAAATAATTTGACCTTTTGCATTGGAAGCTACTTCCTGTCCTCTCCCTCATTGTTTGCTCTGGTCCTGCCTACCATTACATACCATGAATATCTTTTTGGTGCCAATTTTAATGAAATACTTTAGTGTCTTTAATGATTCCTGAAGTCTCTCTGCCTCCTCCATGCAAAGACATTAAGGTTTGCCTGATCAATCCTATGATTTTTCAGAGCAAAGATTATTCAATGGCTTAAAATGTATCAAATGTCCCAAGTACTGTCCTCCAAAGGATAACGGTCTTATTATATACTGTAAACTGGATTTTAAAAAAAAATTCAAACACTTTGATCATGCATCAAGTTAATTGTGTAGAATATGTGGGAGCTTGGAGGAGTCCCGTGGGAACTCCAAAAGAAAAGGTTTTATCAGATAGATGCAAGTCCCTCCCTGTAATAGTGCAAACAAGCAAAGTTTGAGAAATAACAATGAGGCAGACGTGATTAAGGCTGTTCCTGCAAATGTTTAAGTATAGTTTGTGACTAAATTGTGGGGTGAATGGTAGATTGTTTTTCATCATTATTTGGGTGGTTAGCACTGATGCTTCGCAGCGACAGGACATGAGCTTGATTCCAGCCTTGGGTGAATGTCTGTGTGGAGTTTGCATGAAAAACTCAGATTACTGATGCTGCAACATAGAAAGCACCCTATCTGGCTGCATCCCACCTGGTATGGCAACAGCTTGGCCCAAGACCACCACAAACTTCAGAGAATCATGAACACAGCCCAGTCCATCACAGAAGCCTGCCTCACATTCATTGATTCCATCTACACCTCCCGCTGCCTGGGGAAAGTGGGCAACATAATCAAAGGCCCCTCCCATCCAGCTTACTCACTCCCAATTTCTTCCATTGGGCAGGAGATACAAAAGTCTGAGAACACGCACGAAGACTCAAAAACAGCTTCTTCCCCACTGTTACCTGACTTCTAAACGATCCTCTTATGGACTGACCTCCTTAACACTACACCCTTGTAAGCTTCACCCGATGCCGATGTTTATGTAGTTACATTGTGTACCTTGTGTTGCCCTATTATGTATTTTCTTTTTTTAAATTTTATTTTCATGTACTTAATGATCTGTTGAGCTGCTCGCCGAAAAATACTTTTCACCGTACCTCGGTACACATGACAATGAACAAAATCCAATGTGTTGCGTGGGTTTCCTGCGGTTGCTCCAGTTTCCCCCCTCAGTGCAGGTTAGATGGATAGGCCATGCTAAATTGCTCCTTAGTGTCCAAAGATATGCAGGTTAGGTGGGATTACGGAGGTAGGAGGGGGAAGGGGGGGGGGGTGGCCTGGGTACGGTGCTCTTGGAGGGTCGGTGCAGACTCGATGAGCTGGATGTGCTCCAGCTCTATTGTATGGATTCTATAAAATTGTGAAGAACTACACTTTTCTTTACAACTTTGATTTTGTTTGAAATTATTTGCTTCAATATTCCTTTTTCCTATGAGGTTGTGTAGCTTTTTGATTTGGACAAATGAATTACAACATTTAATTGAGGTTTCTTGAAATATGTAGGAGTAGGGTTTATTGCCTCAGGACACTTAGCTGGGAGCCTGAGAGTATGCAGGGCTGACAGGCTGTTTGAGTGTGGAGGGGGAGGAGAGGGGTCACAGCCAAGTCTGATCTTGATGCTCGACACACAGATTTTATGACATGCGATTTTAGATCGCATTCTTGTCTGATTATTTCCATCTCTATCCCGCATCTTCAATCCTACGTAACTTTAATTGTATCATACGTTTGTTAACATAATGTCTTTCTCACAGTAATGCTCCGTTATATTATTTTTGTAGATAGCCTTGTACAGATGTCTTGTGAATTTATATTTTTCTTATTTTGAAGCCTATTATTCCAAAATAAAATTAGCCTTGGCATGGTAGCACAGTGGTTAGCACAGTTGCTTCACAGCTCCAGGCACCTGGTTCGATTTCCAGCATGGGTTACTCCTTTGGCATCAGTATGACGGTGGTCTTCTTGAAGCAGATGGGGATCTCAGAGCGGAGAAGGGACAGGTTAAAGATGTTCGCGAACACATCTCCCAACTGGTCCATGCGGGCTCTGAGCGCATGACCAGGGATCCCGTCCAGACCCGTCGTCTTCCGAGGGTTCACTTTCAGGAAGGCCGATCTGACTTCGGAAGCTGAGACGGTGGGTATGGGTGTGTTATGGACTGCTGGGGCACTCGACAGCGGATTATTGGTTTCCTGCTTGAACCGAGCATAGAATGCATTGAGTGCATCAGGGAGCAGTGCGCTGCTGCCGGAAATACTGCTCGGCTTCGCTTTGTAGCCCGTTACGTTGTTTAGGCCTTGCCACAAACGGCGAGAGTCTCTACGTTAGTCTGTGACTCTAGCTTGGTTGGATCAATCATGGAATTTACAGTGCAGAAGGAGGCCATTCGGCCCATCGAGTCTGCACCGCCCCTTGGAAAGAGCACTCTACTTAAGATCACGCCTCCACCCCGTCCCCATAACCCAGTAACCCCACCTAACCTTTTTTGGACACTAAGAGAAATTTATCATGGCCAATCCACCTAACCTGCACATCTTTGGACTGTGGGTGGAAACCGGAGCACCGGGAGGAAATCTGTGCAGACACTGGGCGAACGTGCAGACACTGCACAGACAGTGACCCAAGCCAGGAATCGAAGCTGTGAAGCAACTGTGCTAACCACTGTGGTACCGTGCTGCCCCTGATATTCTCTCTTGGCAACCCGGATGGCTTTTCGGAGTTC
Organism: Scyliorhinus canicula; assembly: GCF_902713615.1. NCBI lineage: Eukaryota > Metazoa > Chordata > Chondrichthyes > Carcharhiniformes > Scyliorhinidae > Scyliorhinus > Scyliorhinus canicula. The sequence continues at coordinate 33,182,401 of NC_052164.1, forward strand.
ATACCTGTATTTCTTGTATAGGTCAGGATCGCCCGACTTGAACACCTCAGACCTGTCCTTCAGTACGGAGTCAATCTCGCGATTGAGCCATGGTTTCTGGTTGGGGAACGCACTTACTGCTTTATTTGGCAGGCAGTTGTCCACACATTTGCTGATGAAGTCTGTGATGGTGGTGGCGTACTCATTTAAGGTGGCATACTCATTTAAGTTGGTCGCTGAGTTCTTGAGTATGGGCCAGTCCACTGTCTCCAAGCAGTTGTGTAGGTGCTCTTCTGTTTCCTCGGACCAGCACTGCACAACCTTTTTAGCTGGATTCTCCGGCTTGAGTTTCTGCTTGTCTACCGGGAAATGGAGAACCGTCTGATTTTCCAAAGTTGGGTCGGGAGATGGAACAGTAGGCGCCCTTGACTTTTGACCATCATTTTTGAGTGGTCAAGAGTGATGTCGCACCTGATGGGACAGGAGATGTGCTGGTGGAAATTTGGCAGGACAGTCTTGAGGTTGGCCTTGCTGAAGTCCCCGACCACTATGAACAAGGCCTCCGGTTAGCAGAGAAACAAGTTAGCACAACAAGTTAACAGAGTAACACCAACAACTGCTTAATGAAAATCCAAGGGGGGGGGGGAAAACCTATCTAGAATTTTCTGGAGGCTATTTGTGAACTTTCTACGGTGAACCTGCTGAACCCCTCCTCCCCCCTCCCCCTTGTGTATTTTGAACACCGTCTTGCTGCAGTGTTTTTTTTTTTTGCGCTGTTGGTGGGGATCACTTTTCCTTGATTGTAAAATCCAGGCCGCTGTTGATAAAGACATCTTGCAAAGCATTAGAATTCAAGAAAGCTGGTGACTGTTGACTAGAAAATGCAACTGTTTGTAAAATTGTATAAATGCAAACTTGCTGTAATAGAGAACCTGTCCTCGTGAAGCCACCTACAACGAGGTACACAACATGGCAGCACGGTAGCATTGTGGATAGCACAATGGCTTCACAGCTCCAGGGTCCCAGGTTCGATTCCGGCTTGGGTCACTGTCTGTGCGGCGTCTGCACATCCTCCCCGTATGTGCGTGGGAGGATGTGCAGACAGCAATCAGACAGCAATCAAAGTCAGACAGAGCAGCAGAATCAGGACAATCTTTTAGGTCCAAAAATGGAATAATTCATTATTAAAATGTATCTAACAAAAAAATCCAGGACAAACTGCCATAAAATTACAGATCGTTACCATATAAACTGCATTACCAGTGCATCAGCTGCACCAACTGTTTCCCGATGCACTAACTAATCCTGATGAACATGTGCAACTGAGTTTTTTGTTGAAGTAACGGAAAGAGTTGAAGGCATTTGATAAAGTGGCACATAATAGACTTGTCGGCAAAGATGAGATCGCTGGCATAGCAGCAGGGTAGCTCAGTGGTTAGCACAGTTGCTTCACAGCTCCAGGGTCCCAGGTTTGATTCCTGGCTTGGGTCACTGTCTGTGTGGAGTCTGCACATTCTCCCCATGTCTGCATGTGTTTCCTCCGGGTACTGCAGTTGATTGGCCATGCTTAATTGCCCTTGGTGTCCAAAAATAGGTGGGGTTACGCGGACAGGGTGGAGGTGTCGGCTTAGGTTGGGTTCTCTTTCCAGGGGCCGGTGCAGACTCGATGGGCTGAATGACCTCCTTCAGTGTAGATTCTATGATTCCGATCTCCTGTGACCATTGCTTAATCAGAGGAGTGCTTTCTAAGCTGTCTGTAGGAAGATATCTGATGCCATATTCTACAATGCTCTTAAAGTATTGGGAAAATCACATTTTAATGAAATCGGGATAAAAGAAAAGAAAACAGTGAGATTTCTGAAGAGATGTTGAAATGCGAATCAGCACATCAGTGTGAAAAGCTTTACCTCGGTGACTATAGAAAAACAATGGATGTATGGAGAGAAAGATAATTTCAAAGTGGAAAGATAAGGAAGTTGACAGGTATATGCAAAAAGCTGACTTCACAGGGTGGATAGCATCAAAGGGAAAAATGGTATATCCATCGCACAATAACTGCAGTAAAAAGAAAGACTGAGATGGACACATCTACCATCAGCCACACCTTCCTGCAGAAGCAGTCTCCTAAAACCCAAGTTATTGCTAAACAGGCAGTCAGTTAAGATTAAAACTGCAGTTGAGCAGATTTAATCTTTGCTGAAACTGAAGACCGTTTTCTAAAACACGACCAGATAACCTGTGCATGATTATTGCTGGATTTTGTTCGTAGAGTTGTATAATATTGGATGTTGTTTGCAAACAAAGAAGCGTCTCAGAATTCAGGGTTTATAGGTAGTTGGAACCAAGAGGTAATTTCCTGTAATACTGAGTGTGTAGCCTGCAGTGTACTTGCATGTTGTAGTGTATTATAATCCTACTTGTGTATTTTTCCTTTTACATTCATAAATATTCTTTATTAATTGTTCGCAACAACTGGACTATTCCACTCTGATTCACGTACTTTTCTCAGTATACCAAATTGGAAATCTACAGCGCTAAGAACCTTGATTCCAAGTTGCCCTTCTGGGTTTTGGGATACTCTTGCATTTAACATCAGTGCGGTTTGTACAAAAATTGGGGACTTGTCCAGGATTTTGAAAGGCGTGGTTGTGTGTAATTTGTTAAGTTTAACCTGAGTGAGGGATGTATTGAACTAAGTGAGGAGATGTGTGATTTTAAAATAAGGTGACTGCAATTAATCTCGCCATGGCTAAGGCTTCCTAAAGATGAAAGATGTAACTCTGTCTGGTTGACAGAAAGTAACTGAATTGGCTGATACAATAGGAATTAGGGTTACCCACAGGCTAAGGAAAACTGAGATTATTGAAAGTAGAGCAAAACATTTAAAATTGAAAGGGTTGCCTGATAAACCAAGTTCTCCAAAAAGTGAGGCAATTGAATTGGCTAAAATTCAGTTGCAGAGAGAAATAGAAGTGAAGAAATTTGAAATGCAGGAAAAAGAGAAAAATAAGGAAGCTTGAAATTCGTGAAAAAGAAAGGGGGAAAAGAGCTTTTAAAAGGGAATTGGAAATGGAACCGTTAGCAATGACAAAGAGAAAAGAAGACAGAATTTCAATATAAAATGGGGAAGATAAAGCAGAAAAATTAGAGCAGGTGAGGAAGGAAGTAGTTCTTGTCATGAAGCTAGTGAGGAGATGTTGAAATTTGTACAGGCACTTGTAAAATTTGACAAAGGATGTCCAGGCATTTTAAAAATTTGAGAAAGTAGTGAGACAAATTAAATGGTCACAGGATATTTGGATGCAACCCTAGAGCAAACTTGTAGGTAGGACTAAGGGAGTCCATGTGTCTTTGTCAGAGGAAAAGTCTAGGAAGTGACTATTGCGTGCTTATGAGTTAGTCCCGGAGGCTTGCAGGCAAACATTTTGAAATTTAAGAAAATAGCCTGGATGGACTTGTATTGAATTTGAAAGGGTTAAGCAAAGTAATTTTGATATATGGGAGAGAGCATTAAAAGTAGAAGAAACCTATGAAATGCTTAGAGAAGTAATTCTGTTGGAAGAATTCAAAGATTCATTACCTGCAGTGATAAGAACAAAGAACAATACAGCACAGGAGCAGGCCCATTAGTCCTCCAAGCCTGCGCCGATCACGTGTCCTATCTAGACCAACCGCCTGTATCCTTCTATACCCCGTCTGTATCCTTCTATACCCCGTCTGTTCATGTGTCTATCCAGATAAGTCTTAAAGGTCGTTAACATATCTGCCTCCACCACCACCACCTCGTAAAAAGAAAAACAACTTCCTCCACACATCTCCACTGAACCTTTGCCCCCCTCACCTTGAACTTGTGCCCCCTTGTAATTGTCACTTCTGCCCTGGAAAAAAAACGTCCAACTGTTCTCCCTATCTATACCCCTGATCCAGGGGTGTCAAACTCAAATACACCGTGGGCCAAAATTTAAAAATCGGGACAAGACGAGGGCCGGACTGGTTCAATGTTTTTTTGCAAAACTTATAAAAAAATGAACTTATTGAACCTGGAACTAATAAAGCTTAGGTTATTGCCTATAAAAACAACATTAAATATTAAATAAATAAAAAAATTAGTTGCATTTATTTCTTATTGCTTTATCTGGAGCTTTTCCAGAGTAATTTCTAATGAAAACATTTTTCCACAGGCCAACACTTTGTGATTCACACTATACCTGAATAAACTCGGCATCAGCCATATCATACGCCATAGGCGCTTCAATTGCTGGGGCCAGCTTTAATAGTAATTGGATATTATTAGGGCAGCACGGTGGCCTAGTGGTTAGCCCAACCGCCTCACGGCGCTGAGGTCCCAGGTTCGATCCCGGCTCTGGATCACTGTCCGTGTGGAGTTTGCACGTTCTCCCCGTGTCTGCGTGGCTTTTGCCCTGGGGCAGCAGGGTAGCATGGTGGTTAGCATAAATGCTTCACAGCTCCAGGGTCCCAGGTTCGATTCCCGGCTGGGTCACTGTCTGTGTGGAGTCTGCACGTCCTCCCCCTGTGTGCGTGGGTTTCTTCCGGGTGCTCCGGTTTCCTCCCACAGTCCAAAGATGTGCGGGTTAGGTGGATTGGCCATGCTAAATTGCCCGTAGTGTCCTAATAAAAGTAAGGTTAAGGGGGGGTTGTTGGGTTACGGGTATAGGGTGGATACGTGGGTTTGAGTAGGGTGATCATGGCTCGTCACAACATTGAGGGCCGAAGGGCCTGTTCTGTGCTGTACTGTTCTATGTTCTATGTTCTAACCCAAAAATGTGCAGAGTAGGTGGATTGGCCACGCTAAATTGCCCCTTAATTGGAAAAAATAATTGGCTAATCTAAATTTTAAAAAAAAGTAATTGGATATTATCTCGCGGGCCAAAGATAATTCCACCGCGGGCGGATTTGGCCCGCGGGCCTTGAGTTTGACATATATGCCCTAATCATTTTATAAACTTCTATCAGGTCGCCCCTCAGCCTCCGTCTCTCTGGGGAGAACAATCCCTGTTTATTCAATCTCTCCTCATAGCTAATACCCTCCAAACCAGGGAATATCCTGGTAAACCTTTTCTGTACTCTCCAAAGCCTCCACCTTCTTCTGGTAGTGCAGTGACCAGAATTGGACACAGTATTCCAAATGTGGCCGAACCAACATTCTATATAATTATAACAATTTTCGAGATTTTATACTCAATACCTCATCCAATGAAGGCAAGTATGCCATATGCCACCTTTACCACCATTTCTACCTGTGCTGCCACATTTAAGGATCTGTGAACGTGCACACCCAGATCTCTGTGTCTCTATGCTCATGATGGTTCTGCCATTTATTTTATAGCTCCCACCTGAATTGGATCTACAAAAATGCATCACCTCTCATTTGTCTGGGTTAAATTTCGCCTGCCATTTCTCTGCCCAATTTTGCAGCCTATCTATATCCTATTGTATTCTCTGACAATCTCCATCACTATCCGCAACTCCTGGAATCTTAGTATCATCCGCAAACTTGCTAATCAGACCCACTATGTTTTCTTCCACGTCATTTATATATATTACAAAGAGCAGAGGTACCAGAACTGATTCCTGCGGAACACCACTAGTTGTAGACCTCCATTCGGGAAAACACCCTTCCACTGCTACCTTCTATGGCCAAGCCAGTTCTTGATCCATCCAGCTAGTTCGTACCTGACCCCATGTGATCTAATCTTTCGCATCAGCCTGCCATGAAGGACCTTATCAAATGTTTACTACAGTCCATATAGACAACATCCACAGCCTTTCCCTCATCAATCATTTTTGTCGTCACCTCAAAAAATTCAATCAAATCAGTGAGACATGACCTCCCTCGTACAAAACCATGCTGTCTGTCGCTAACAAGACCATTCACTTCCAAATGTGCATACATCGTATCTCTGATACTCTTTTCCAACAATTTCGTTATCACTGACGTCAAGTTCACTGGCCTATAATTACTTGATTATCCTTGCAACCCTTAAATAATGGTACAACATTGGCTATCCTCCAATCCTCTGGGATCTCACCTGTGGCCAATGAGGACACACCGATTTCTGTCAGAGACCCAGTGATTTCATCTATTGCCTCCCTCATTAATCTGGGATCGATGCTATCTGGCCCTGGGAATTTGTCTAGCATAATGCTTTTTAACACACCTAACGCTTCCTCCCTTGTAACAACGACTTGTTCTAAAGTGTTTACACATCCCTCGCCACCAATCAGCATGTCCCTCTCCTTTGTGAATACCGATGCAAAATACTCATGAAGGACCTCATCGACTTCCTCTGGTTCTATACATAATTTCCCTTATTTATCCTTGAGTGGGCCAACTCTTTCTCTAGCTACCCTCTTGTTCCCAATATATGTATAAAATGCCTTGGGATTCTCCTTAATCCTGTCTGCCAAGGACATTCCGTGACCCGTTTTTGCCCTCCTAACTCCTTGCTTGAGCTCTATTCTCCTTTTCTTGTATTCCTCAAGTGCTTTTTCTGTTTTTTGTTGTCTGTATCCCACATATGCATCTTTTTTCTTTTTGACAAGGTTCTCAATTTCCCTGGTCATCCATGCTTCCCGAATTCTGCTTTTCGTGTCCTTCCTTTTTACCGGCACATGCCTATCCTACACTCTCATCAACTGCTCCTTTAAAGACACCCACATGCCAAATATGGATTTACCCTCAAAACACCCTCTCCTCAACAACAGCCTCGAAATCCTGCCTAATCTGGTTGTAATTAACCGCCCCCCAATTTAACACCTTAACCCTAGGACAACACTCGTCCTTTTCCATGAATATCCGAAAGCTTACGTAATTGTGGTCACTGTTCACCACGTGCTCTCCCACTACAGCGTTGATGACCTGGCCGGGCTTGTTCTCTCGTCCCAGGTCCAACATAGCCCCTTCTAGTCAGACTATCCACATATTGTTCCAAAAAACCTTCCTGGACACTTTTTAAATATAAATTTAGAGTACCCAATTAATTTTTTTTCCAATTAAGGGACAATTTAGCTTGTTCAGTCCACCTACCTTGCACATCTTTGGGTTGTGGGGGCGAAACCCACGCAAACACTGGGAGAATGTGCAATCTCCACACAGACACTGACCCAGAGCCGGGATTGAACCTGGGACCTCGGTGCCGTGAGACTGCAGTGCTACCACTGCACCACCGTGCTGCCCCTTCCTGGACACACTTAAAAAATTTCTCACCATCCAGACCCCTAGCCCTAAGGGATTTCCAGTCTGAGAAAAATTAAAGTCTCCCACTACAGCAACCCTATTATTTCCACATCTATCCAAAATCTGCTTACATATGTTTCTTAACTTCCCGTGGGCTGTTGGGAGGCCTGTCGTACACCATAGTGACTGCCCCCTACCTGTTTCTGAGCTCTACCCACAGTGCCTCATTACTTGATTCTTCCATGGTGTCTGCCCTCTGTACAGCTGTAATATGTTCCTTAACCAGTATTGCAACTCCCCCACTTCTTTTCCTTCCTCCCTGTCTCGCCTAAAATACCTAGATCCTAGAATATTTAGCTGCCAGTCCTGTCCCTTTTTTTTACCAAGTCTCCGTTACAGCAACCACATCCAAGTTCGACACGTGAACCAAGGCTTTAAGTTCATCTGTCTTACCTGTTAGACTCTGTGCATTGAAGCAGATACACTCCAGACCTCCAGTCCCACTGAGTTCGACCTCCCCAGCCTACCCTTCCTCTTAGCAAGCCTGACCCTGGTACCATGCTCATCCCCAGTCTCTACACTTGCTGGCATACTGTTCTGATTCCTACCTTCCTGCCAAATTAGTTTAAACTCAAATTAGTTTAAGAACTCGTATGGAGGAACAAAGAGTTAAAACTGCAAGGCAAGCCATGGAGCTTGTGGATGATAATGAACTGGTTCATAGGTCAAAGCTTTTTTTCGACACACTTTTAAATCTGCAAAAGATAGAACATGAGAAGGTGTGAGAAAAGGCATTGAGGGAGTGGTTGATAATTCCAAGGAGACTTCACCTCAAAGTAAAAAAGATGGTGTTGAGGGAATAAGAGATATGAGGAAAGTTTAGACTCTTCCATTGTAATAAATTAGGCCACACCAAATCATTATGCTGGGCATTACATGGAAAGCTGGGTGGAGTAATAAGCCTTGAAGAAGGAAATAATAAATCAGAGACTGGTGAACAATTGAAGCTGGTTGGATTTGTACACTGAGCAGAACAAGCAATAGGAGTGAGTGAAGGAGTGAAAATGTATGCACAGAAGTAGAGTGAACTGCAGGTGGCTGATGTGTTTCAGGTTTTTGTATGTGAGGGTTAAGTTTTTTCACGTTGACTTACTAGAATGGGGAAAGATAGTTAAACCTGATGGAGCTCCTCTCCGAAAGCTAGTGATTCCAAATAAGCCTGTTGGACTTACTACTTACTGGGCTCACCCCAGTCCAACACGGGCATCTCCACATCATAAATTTTAAGAGATACAGGAGCAAGTCAATCTCTAATGTTGTGAGACAAACGTTTTCGTTGTCCAGAAAGGATATTGAAGGGAGAGATTCTGATTAGCAGTATTCACGGGAAAACAAAAAATTATTTTGCGAAAATAACCTTGGAGTAGCTGGGGGAAGGGAGAAGTGGTTGTAGCAGTGTTAGAAACTATTGCAGGGATTTAATTAATCTGAGGGAATGAAATGGCTGGAACACAAATGTGCATGATGCCTACTGTGGTTGAACAGCTGGTAGATAATTAAGCTACAGAAAACTTGTAAACAGACCACCCTGGGGTGTTTCCAGATTGTGTGGTAACGTGATCACAGGCAGATAAGATGAGACGAGAACGAGTTAACAGGATCAGAAAAGTAAGATATGGTATCTGATACAATCTTTAGTAAGCTGAATGAAGATGGAAAAAATGAAGGGAAAGAAACCTATGTGTTTGGCTCAAAAACATTGGTAGAATTGCAGCAGGATGTTTTCAAATTAAAACAAATCTATCAAACGGTTTATTCTAAGTTGGAGGCTCTGTATTCCTGAATGTTATATAAAGGACCACATATTAATGAGAAAATGGCATCCAATGCATCTTGGTGCAGATGTCAAATGGGTAGAAATACATCGAATTGTATTACCTCTTGAGTATAGAAAAGAGATTCTAAGTATACCTCATGACATTCTACTCGGAGAACATCCAAGAATAAAGAGAACACATGCGAAGATAGAGAACCAGATTTACTGGCCAGAACTGAATAAAAATGTAGTTAAAATATGTCGAACATGTCACACATGTTAAGTAATTGGGAAACCTTTTGGCATGATGGCACATTGGTTAGCACAACTGCCTCAGGGCACCGAGGATCCGGGTTCGATCCCAGCCCCAGGTCACTGGAGTTTGCACGTGTCTGCGTGGGTCTCACCCCCACAACCCAAAGATGTGCAGGGTAGATGGATTGGACACCTAAATTGCCCCTTAATTGGGAATGTAAATAAATAATTAAAAAGTAATTGGGAAACCACAAGCTGCAATAAAGCGAGCAGCTTTGATCCCTATTCCAGCTTTTGAAGATCCTTTTGCAAGAGTTCTAGTCTATTGCGTTGGACCACTCAAGAACACAAAATGGAAATCAATACTTGTTAACTATTATGGATATATTCACTAGATTTCCTAAAGTCCTACCATTAAACATTGCAGCCAAGAGAGTGATAGAGGAATTAACCAAGTTCTGTATTAGATATGGCTTAGCGAAAGAGATACAATCAGATCTTGGGGCAAATTTCATGTCAGGATTATTTGGAGACTGGAAATAAAACCGTATAGATCATTGTCATATCATCCAGAGTCACAGGGAGCATTAGAGAGGTGGCACTAAATTTGATGAGAATGTATTGCCAAGATTATTGCCCTCATGATTGCGATAAAGAGATTTTTTTTTATTATTTGCTATTGGGGATGCACAACATTATTCCACAAGATTTAGTCCTTTTGAATTGGTTTATGGATATGAGGTTAGAGGACCACTGAAATTTAATCCAAGAAAAATTGTTAGGAAGAAACTAGAGACTATCCTTTTGGACTACATATCGAATTTCAGAGAAAGACTGAATGAGGCATGTGAGGTGGCAAAGAAGCATTTAAAGGTAGTGCAGCAGGGAATGACAGCAATGGCTGACAGGAGAGCACAGACTGCTGGTTTTGTAATAATTTTGTTATAACCTCTGTCTGGCAAACCGTCAATCTAGATAGTGGACCGTATCCAATTGAAAGAATGCTGAGCAAAGTAAATAACCTGGTAGGCACACCAGATAGACTTGCATCTCTGAGTACGTCATCTTAACATGCTTAAGAGATTTTGGGATAGAGGAGATGAGGACAAGCGTGAGGTCTTGGTAGTAAAGAAACAAGGAAAGAGGAAGGGTTCAATTCTGAGAGTGGCTTCCCTCTAATTCATTTGGGTAGCAAGGAAATATTGGAAAATGGTTATAGGGCTTTTCACAGTAACTTCATTGCAGTGTCAATGTAAGCCTACTTGTGACAAACAAGATTATTATTACAAAAAATATCCTCCAGATAAGACCCAAGATGAATTGGAAGAGTTGCTGCAGTCTTATAAATGTATTTGTGGGAATAAATTGGGTAGAACAGAGATAGTGATGCATGATGTAGATGTAGGGGAAACTGTTCCCATAAAGCAACGTTAAATCCAGCAAAGGTATCACAAATGCAGAAAGAAATTGAATATATGCTCCAAAATGGCACTATTGAATTGAGTTCTAGTGATTGGAGTTCACCGATCGTAATGGTGTCGATGCCTGATGGAACAGAATCTTTGTGTGGACTATAGAAAAGTGAATTCCATTACCAAGATGGGTTTGTTTCCTATACCACGGCTAAGAGAATTGCATTGAAACAGTTGGACAGTCTAAATTCATCACCAAAATAGGCTTGCTAAAGGGATATTGGCAAGTACCTTTGTCCCATAGGCCAAAGGAAATTTCTGCATTCATACCAAATGGACATCATCAATTTAAAGTTATGCCATTCAGGATGAAGAACGCATTTGCAACATTTCAGAGTCGAACGAATAAAGTTATTTAAGGACTGAGTCACTGTGCAATGTAAATTGCCGATTTAGTGGCTTTTAGTTGAAGGTGGGAAGAGTATCTGTTGGAACGCTTTAAAGAAGCTAATCCAGTCAGGAATTTGGTAAAAAGCAAATTTGCTCAACCACAAATTTCACATTTAAGACACATTGGAGGATATGGTCAAATGATTCCACGAGATGTGAAAATAAAAGCCATTTGGAATTTTCCAAACCTACAACAGGAAAGAGATTTTAAAATTTCTGGGGTTAAGTGGATTGTTAAGAATTAGGGAAAACTAAGAATAAACAATGAAATTGGGACATAAGAAAACAAAATAGATGTCTGAAAAGATGTTGAGATGGAAATTAGAATATCAGAGAAAATCAATGGTTACAAGAGGAAAACAATGGGAGTGTAGAAAAGGTAACTTCAAAATGGAGCGAGAAGGAAAATGACACATATGCAAAAAACTGATTTTACAGGGTAGATAACATCAAAGAGGAAAACATGGCACAATGACTGGAGAAAAGGGGATATGGCGACAAAACTAAATCAGCCACAGCAAGCTGCAGAAATGGTCTCCCCAAAGCAAGTTATTGCTAAATCAGCAGCCGGCTTAGATCAAAACTTGAACTGAGTGGGTTTTTTTTTTCTTTGCTGAAACATAAGTACTATTTTCCCTAACGTGACCACATAATCTGTGTAGTAATTCTTTGCTGGCTTTAGTTGGTAGAGTTATATAATATTGGATGTTTGCGAACAAAGGGGTGTTGGAGTTCGGGGACCGTAGGTAGTTGGAACCAAGGGGTGTAATTTGCTGTAATACTGTGTATCGCCATCAGTGTACTTGCATGTCCTCTTGTGTATTATAGTCCTCTTGTGAATATAGATAGATATTCGCACAACGGCTGGACTATTCCTCCTTGGTTCTCACATTTTTCTCTCAGATTGAAAATGTACATCACCAAGAACCTAGGTTCCAAGTTACCCTTCTGGGTTTTGGGATATCCTCGCATTTAACGTTAGCGGAGTTCTTAACAGTATAAAGAGCTGAAGTCCAATATTGTATTGAAGTGAAAAAAGCTTCAGTGTTTCACTTACATGACCATATTTGTCAAAAAATCCACATCTTGGCTAAGGTTTTGCACCAATTCTTGAGTTCATTTGACTTCATTAAGTTAATTATTAGCTTTTTTCCCTCACCAACTGTTGGGGATATCCACCAACTAACGTGTTAGCTTAAAACACTTCTAATGTCTGTTGTGAGGTGTTACACTACAGTAGGTTTGAATGATGTCTTTTTCAAAAGTAGGCTAACCAAGTCTTTATTAACTAATGTATAATAAAAGGTACAAGCTAGGTGCTGTTTCCATGCTTGGGTCTAATGCATGTCTTTTATTAGTCGGTAAATAATGTCAGCATAACATTATATGTTGCTCTATTCAAAAATAATTTTATATATCTTGTGTGCTTTTTAAAATCCGCACCGTTTTGAACACGTTTACTTAACAGGTTGTTTGAACTCGTTTGTGCATTAGCAAACTTTCTGGAAATTAAGCTGCAGGCAATTATGAAAGAATACATCTTTTTTGGAAAGACAGGAAAAACGTTTACAGTGATTTTGATTGGAATTGACTTTGACAAATTGTACTGCTCTCTTAATGCACAAATTGCTGTTCCAGTTGCTTTCAAAGTTGAATAAATTTTGCAGGCCATGAGAGGCAAGCTTTGGGGCATATTCTTGTATTGACATTTGAATTTATAAGAAAAGTGGTATTTCAACAAATCAATAGATTATCAAAGTAGGAAATGCATTGTAATGATTTTCCTCTGCCCTTTTAACCTGCATTATGTTTACGCACCCTGGCTACAATGGTTTTGTACAAACTGCACAAAATACTTTCCAATTGGCATTATTTTAATACTGATGGTGGTGCATTTATTTTAAATAAGGCCAATTGGAAAACAGTAACTATGTGTCTTGGTGTAGCATTACTATGTGTGTGTCTTCTTTTACACCCTAGGTTAGCGTGGTCCAGGATTCAGTGAATATATCAGGCCAGAACACCATGAATATGGTAAAAGTTCCTGAATGTCGGTTAGCAGATGAACTTGGAGGATTGTGGGAGAATTCTAGATTTACAGATTGTTGCCTTTGTGTAGCTGGCCAAGAGTTTCAAGCACATAAAGCAATTCTCGCAGGTTTGGAACATTCTTGCACCCATATAGCTTCTTACTAGGCATATTTATTAAGGATTGAATCAAATTATATTTCAGCATTGATGAATGTCTTTTAATACCATGCATCAAAGTACTCTATTGTTTTAACCTAGGAGCAGCACGGTAGCACAAGTGGCTAGCACTGTGGCTTCACAGCACCAGGGTCCCAGGTTCGATTCCCTGCTGGGTCACTGTCTGTGCGGAGTTTGCACGTTCTCCCGTGTCTGTGTGGGTTTCCTCCGGGTGCTCCGGTTTCTTCCCACGGTCCAAAGATGTGCAGGTTAGGTGGATTGACCATGATAAATTTCCCTTAGTGACCAAAAAGGTTATATGGGGTTATTGGGTTACGGGAATAGGGTGGAAATGAGGGCTTAAGTGAGTCGGTGCAGACTCGATGGGCCAAATGGCCTCCTCCTGCACTGTATGTTCTATGTATGTGCTAGTGTGTTTTTATTTCTGACTTTCCACCATTTGAAAGAAATCAAAAGCATACCAGGGATTCTGTAAAATCTGAGGTCAGAACAGAGAAAGTCATATTTCTTGCAAGATTGATTGGCATTTGAGAAAGAAAGATGAATTGATATTTTGGGTGTGGCAGTTGGTTAGAATTAGTTTTGGGGTATAGCACCCTTTATTTGGGTTTGCTGCATAATAATGAGATGGTGTCCAGAATTGAACTCAAAGATGGGAATCGCTAAAGTTATGAATATGATGTGTGGGTTCACTGCATGAAATAGATGTCATATTCTATATTTTTCATCAAGAATTCTGTTTATTGCAAGAATTGTGTGCAGTAATATTTTTAGGATAATAATTTGTATTAGTTAAAGAAAATTAAATCCTCTGCTTTTAAGTGAAAGGTTGTTCATCATTTTCTGGATGGTTTTAATGAGCCACCTCAGCTTTTTGATGGAATTGATTTACATTTCCATAATTTTTTTTAACTTTCTGGTTATAATATTTGAAGTATGATGGGTAATTTCCCCCCAACTTGGTAGTAGTATTGGTAATTCCCTTCTAAACTAACTCAGGAATTTTATGTATGGAAGGGCCTGAGATGGAAATCTGTCTAAAACATATAGACATTACAATAAGAACATGAGCTGAAGTGGTTTTGGAGGCCAAGTTACATCAGTGATCCTGCTCCTTAATAAATGGTGTAGATGAGAATACCAAATAAAAGTGCACTTGCCAGCTTTATCCTCGTACACCTGTGGCGCATTGTAAAATAAACATTGAAGAAATGTGTACACGGTGGATCAGTGCTATGCAATATTACAGCAAATGTGTTCTTGCAGAGTGCCAACAGATTAATTTAGTTTGAACTTTAGACCGATTGTGGCACCCAAATTGAGCATTAAAGCGTCAAACCCATCAGCTTGATTCCAGTACATCTGTTGCAAATGTTCCTTTATGCTTAAAACTGTTGAAACTTTGACCCATGTGTGCTTTTGTGTAGTTTATTCGTTACTAGGATACTTGGGAATTGATGATCATAACAAAATATGAACAATTTCAATACAAGGCGGCAGTTTGAGTCTCCTTTCAGGTTTCGTGTTTCAAAACTGTCCAAAATGCATATGCATTAGCTGATTTTGATGAGTATTGTGTTTATGTTTGCTACCGTCTTTGTAAATGTATAAACCAATACATTTAATGCAATCAATTACTGATAGTTAATTGGTACCTAATTGTTTGAATTAGAATCATTAAATTGTTAAAAATTTCTTTACATTTAGCTCGTTCCCCAGTCTTCAGTGCTATGTTTGAGCATGAAATGGAAGAAAGCAAGAAGGTATGTATGTATTTAAACAGAAATGATAGACACTATACCTTCGTTATAGTACAAAGTTGCATAAAAAATTAGGTTAGAGTTATTTAAAACACTTGCTGAGTATCCATTTTCCTTAAATAAGATGCGTGTGAAAAGGCCAGTTATTGCATTCATTTCATGATTTATCATGCTGAGTGATCATCTCGGCAGGCTGCTCTGGTGTAATCAATTACCGGGGTATGGTTAAATCCTGGAACAGTCACTTATGTTTTAGCTGGTCCTTGACTTCAGCATAGCCTTTGTGCGGATCTCAACCTGCTTTTCTCTGGGGAAATATGCAATGGACTATTAGCTGTATACTCCTAACATATACAATGAATCCACGTGTGATATTCAAAGTATTTCACCTCTCATGCCTCTAAGTTTTACTTGTGTCCTTTGCAGCTTCTAACAATCAAGGTGCACAGAACGTTACTAATTTTATCCAGCAGAACTTTTTCTACTGTTGAGGTGATAAAGTATAATTAGGAGAAATTATGGAGCCACAGATAGTTCTGCAACAGTGTTCTTCACATAAAAGCTGTAACTGTGTAATTAAAACACTAAGAATTGAATACCAAATTCCAATTTGTTCCTTAGGTTTGTCAGAAAAGAAAAAGGTAACGAGCTATTTATGCTAATATAATAATCGCAATTTAATTTAAAAGTGTCTCTCTTTCTCTCTCCCTCTCTCTATCTCTCTCTTTCCCCAACCCCCCCACAATTTTGTACAGAATCGAGTGGAAATTAATGATGTGGAGCCGGAAGTATTTAAGGAGATGATGTGTTTTATTTATACGGGGAAGGCGCCCAATCTTGACAAAATGGCAGATGACTTACTTGCAGCTGCTGATAAGGTGAGTGGGAACGTTAGAAAGAGACTGTGTAGTTAGCCAGCATTTAACAAGGGAACAAAATGGGTTTAAATGCCATTGAAATAAGAGCACTGGAAACTTTTTACTTTGGATATCTGTATCTACCCCAAAAACAAAAACAAGGTTTTAATTCCAGCTTTATCATTGGAGATTGATTTTGAGTTGTTGGGCAGCTCATCTGATGAGTCATCCTCTGATTTTTGTTTTTGCATATTGGGCTCCAACGTTTTTTTAATCCTGGGAAAATCTGTGCCTTGGTTTAATTTATTAACATGCACAGCAATATCTGAAGCAATCCAGATTTCTTAAGATTAACATTTCATGTCAGTTCATATTATGCCTGTATTCCTGTTGTAATTGATACCAGTTAAATCATTTGTTCATAGACGTGTCTATGACTTGTCACCTACTCGGTTTTATAATCTAGTTGGTGTTATATCAACAAATTAAATGCTTAATATATGATGCTAAACCATCACAAAAACCATTGATTTGTTGCATCATAAGTGGTCTGTATCTTCTGTTAAAATGTGAACTTACTACTGATACTTTTAATTTGCTTTCGCAGAAAAAGGCAACGTCTGTAAGCAGCCTAATCCCCACTTCCCCAAACCCATCCAAGGAATTTAAACTTGTGTACCATTAAGTATAGGGTGTATTCAAACTAAAACTGATGGTTACATTTATTTACAAGGAAAATAATTACAAAAGGTAGAATATAGGACTTAGAAACTTGCAAGTGTTGAGCATACATTTATCCGAAATCCGCACTTTTTTTCGAGCGCCGACGTGATGTCATTAGTAGAAAATCCCACAAGACTCTGGGAAGGTTCCCAGGTGATGCGCAGTTACCAACGTACCACATCCCACGTGCTGTACATGCGCAGTTCCAAACACGCCGCCCACGCACAGTTCCCAACGCGCTGCCCACACGCAGTATATTCCGAAAATTCGGAAACTGACACCCAGTTGGGCTCCAAGAATTTCAGATAAGAAATGCTCAACCTGTACAATACTTACTTTATGAATAACTGTTCCACATCAACATAATTCAGGAATCTTAGCTGTGCTTCTGACTAATTTTCTTGATTAAATGATACACAGGTGATGACTTCAAAAAATCCTTCTTAGCCACCTCATGCAGAATAAGTAGTGTGAAGGAAGAACTTGAGATCTTAAGTACTGCTGCCTTATTTTGTTAGATCTTTTAAATGCAAACAATTAAGATATTAACTATTTTTAACACTGAGATAAATGGGTGAACAGCAGTGTTTTGAACCATCTGGTTATTTTTGTGCTTATCACACTTACAAACATACAAATTAGGAGTAGGAGGAGACCACCCAGCCCCTTAGGCCTGCTCTGCCATTCAAGAAGATCTCAGCTGATTTGATTGTGACTGCAATTTCCCATTCCTGTCTACCCTGGTAATTTTTCATCCCTATGGTAGTCAAGAAATTATCTAGTTCTGCCGTAAAAATATTCAAAGACTCTGCTTCCACTGCCTTTTGAGGAAGAGAAAGGACGAGATTTCCAGCCTAGACCCTCTGAGAAACAATTTCTCCTCAACTCTGTCTTAATGAGCGACCCCTTATTTTTATATAGTGACCTATACTTGTAGATTCTCTGAGAAGAAAGTCGCAGAGCGATTGGTCGTGGCGTTCCTGATGTCGAGAGTAGGTCCTAACGGCTGTGACTGGCATTTAAGAATGTTGGCCTCGACCGGCTTTTAAATGTGAACGATGAAGTGTTCCCACCTGAAGCAGCGACATAGAGTAGGTCACTCACTCGGCATGTGCACTAACATAAGGTAGAGTCCAGATGACCATCGGCTGCCTTCCTCTTTTGAGGGGGAGAGCTGACTGGTGGTGATTTAACTTGAGGATCACCAGTTCATTGAAA
The DNA here is from genome assembly GCF_902713615.1 of Scyliorhinus canicula. Lineage (NCBI taxonomy): Eukaryota > Metazoa > Chordata > Chondrichthyes > Carcharhiniformes > Scyliorhinidae > Scyliorhinus > Scyliorhinus canicula. The sequence goes on from NC_052164.1 coordinate 33,200,277, forward strand.
GGACCAGAAATGTCCAGCAGTAAAGCTTGAGATTGCTTTGTAGTTATAAACAGTTTAATGCTTCACGTGGCAAACAGCACTGCATAAATAAATTGACGGGTAATAGTCTGCACTATGACCTGAACGTCACACCTGGTTTTTATAAATTTCTAAATTGTTTACCCATTTGAGATTGTTACTTTTCAAAACTTAATTAGTGCCACAAAGAATAATAGAACCGCTACAGTGCGGAAGGAAGCCATTAGGCACAACAGGTCTGCACCGACCCCCTGGAAGAGCCATCTACATCAGCTCACTCCCCTGCCCCATCCCTGGCCAATCCATCTAACCTGCCAATCCACCTAACCGTTGGACAATGGGAGGAAACTGGAGCACCCAGAGGAAACCCACACAAACACGGAGAATGTGCAAACTCCACACAGTCACCCAAGGTTGGAATTGAACCCGGATACCTGGTGCTGTGAGGCAACAGTGCTAACCACTGTGCCACCGTGCTGCCTACATGATCAGATTAGTTTATAAAAATATGACATGAACTCATCAATGTTCTCTAGTTTCATTATTTCTTCTTGGTTTGGCCCATCTATAGACTATGGTTATGGAAGTGTATGCTTTTTATTCTGAAGTCGAATACAGCAACCATACAAATAGCTAAATAAAAATTAACCTGGAAATTGCGCTTAAAGTTTAATCAGGCCAGGTATGGAGTAAAGAAGTTTTGATATTATATATATACGTTGGTGAGACCACATCTAGAGTATTGTGTCCAGTTTTGGCCTCCTTATTTGAGAAAATAGTGGTGGCATTGGAGGCAGTTCAGAGGACATTCACCAGATTGATTCCGGGGATGAAAGGGTCGGCATATAAGGAGAAATTAAACAGTTTAGGCTTTTACTTGCTGGAGTTTAGAAGGATGAGACGGGATAAAATCGAACTATATAAAATAGTAAAAGGGATTGATAAGTAAACGTAGACTAAATGTCCTCCATTGTAGGGCAATCTAGAACGAGAGCTCGCAGGTGTAGGTTGAGAGGCGATAGATTTAGAACTGAAATGAGCAGAAACTACGTTACAACAGAGGGTTTTGAATTTGTGGAACTTGCTGCCCCAGTGCGGTGGAATCTGAGTCATTAAGTGGTTTCAAGAAGGAGATAGATATATTTCTGATGATAAAGCAGGTTAAAGGGATGTGGGGAAAAGGTAGGGTGGTGATTTTAGACCAGGAAGTGATCAGCCAGGATCTGATTGAATGGTGGAGCAGGCTCGAAGGGCTGAATTGCCTACGTTTGCTTTTAATTCCTATGTGGCTACAATGATGCTAACATTTGACTGTGGTAGCACGCACACATTTTAGAATTGCAGAAACCAAATTCAGAAACTCTGTTTAGAGTGAGTATATATCGTCGATCTGAGTTAGAAATGGATATGGTCAGGGCCAGTGCAACCACCAGACAAACAAGGCAATTGCCTAGCGGGTCAAAATTTGGGAAATTTCAGCAGTGGGAATGGAAGCTCTAGATCTACTGATATGTAACCACAGACTGACACATATAGATTTCCATTACAGTATTTCCTAAAATTTTATATTATATTCCTCATTCTGTTTATGTAACAGTTTTACAAATTTGTACATCATGACTATTTCAAAACGGCAAACCAGTAAATAATTTCAAAGAATGTAATTTAATCTAGCCCATTCTTTCGTAATGATTATTGATTGTGTAAATTACACATCAAGTCACCTGTTGCAAGGACACAAAATTTATTACATTGTGGAGCCATGTTAAAAGTAATGTTTATTTCTTCCAGTGCACATCCTGTGAAAAGTTCAGAATTTTTATTTATGCTTGTGTATAATCATTTTTGAAAATTAATTGTGAGGGTGGGGAGGAAGCAAGGCTGAAGGTTTGCCTAATACGCTTGCACCAACCCTGGAGATGGTTGGATGTGCTACAATTTTCTTTTCAGTTGCATGATTCTTTTATCCCAAAAAAATGTTTTTGACCAGTTTCAATGGTAGTCACTGAATCGCGGTAATTCAATATTTGCCTGGTCCTCCGTTTCTAAATGATCCAAACACTTTATTGTTTCAGTATGCTCTGGAGCGCTTGAAGGTGATGTGTGAGGATGCTCTTTGCAGCAATTTGTCTGTAGAAAATGCAGCAGAAATTTTAATTCTGGCAGATCTACACAGTGCAGATCAACTCAAAACTCAAGCAGTAGACTTCATAAACTAGTGAGTACCAAAATTCAGCACTGTAATAGACTGGAATGTTTTGTAATTATGCTTACAGGCTGACTGTCACAAAGTCAGTCCCATCCCCTTTCATCTCTGTAACTCCGTTTGAGTTTGAGCAGCTTCTCTCAAGTCTTGGATGAAATCAATCCTGGATGCACCAAGCAGCAGACTCCCCACAGTTCAGCATGATGTGCTGTGTGGGAATTCAAATCTCAACATTACATCTGGCAGTAATTTGCTGAGGTCAAGGCTAAGCAAGCTTTGCTTGATGTTTAACATTGAATTCTCAAAATGGAAAAGTCATGCTCGCCATTGTCCGCTCTGCTTTCAGGAGCCAAAAAAACATTAATTGTGACTCCCATTACAAAACATTTACCTGTTTTTGATTCTGCTTTTAACTTTCTTTGTCTGCTTTTTAGCTTCATTTTTTTCAGTTTTCTTATTTCAAACTTTGGACTAAAAGTTGATCGTTACTGTCTCATACAGAGTTTGACTTCAAATCCCTTGAAGTTTCAAATTGCTATCCTCTGAACTAAGCTATTTTTTTCCTCCACAAACTTGGATTTAAAGTGGCTGGTTGCACCTCTCTGCATCCTAATTCCTGGATGGTGTTTTTGGTTGGGCTGATTTGCAGATACATAACAGCAATATGAAAAGCTGCAATGTCTTAAAATGGTTAGAACTGATATCAGGAGGTAGTAAAAAGTATTTCAAGGCAATATTTGGCAGGCAAGTGGAGTTATGAATATCCATATTACAAAACAAAAATGATAGATAAGTGGTATGGCTTTGATTTGTTTGCTATTTACTTGACCTACTTTTCTACCATGGTAATTAGTCATAAAAGTGTAAACATAGAGCAGCAATTTGATCACAAAAAATTAATGCGGTGTAAATGAAATTGTTAATTTGCAGTAAATACTGTTTAAAAGATTTTCACGTGTTGCTGATGATTCCATGTTTTACACAGGAAATCCATTAAATGGTTGTTCTGGAAGCAAACATCAAATAACCAATATTCTGATTTGCTTGAAGAGTTACAATTTGGATCAGATATCAAATGTCATACACTTTAAAAAAAATTAAATGGTTGAAATTTGAACATTGGGCAAGGAGCAGTAGAGGTTGGGTCATTGAATGTATTCAACGTTGAGTTAGATAGATTTAGATCTACAAGGGACTTGAGGGTTATAGGTGAGGTTTGAGGGTGTGGGAAGAGGCAGGAAGGTGGAGTTGAAGCCACAGTTAGACCAGCCATTGTTGTATTTTATGGTGACAGAGCAGACCCAATGAGCCAAATGGCTTATGATCTTCTGACAATTCGACAAAGATTTCCGTTCTGGTTATCATCCTCTTAATACATTTAAACCTCTCAGTAGGTGAGAAATAAATAAAATAATAAACACCGGAAGCCATTTTTTAAAAGCAATGCTCATGGAGGTAGAACTTATGACCTTTTTAATATATATTGACTGGGGTAACACAGGATGAAACTATAAAACAGCATTGTGGGAACAGAAGATATTGTTTATGGCTCAATGCTGTCCTCGATGATTGACTTATAATGCTTCAAGGATCAAGATTTTTCCTTTCAGGAGAGATGCAGAATGAATCTGAAGAACAAATTGACTTTTTCCCCTCTATACCCATCGGAGATGAGAGTTAAATAGTTATTAATGTTTTTTTGCAGAATTCCAGTCACCATGCTAGGTTCGATGGCAGTGAAAAACAGTACAGTCTAGGATTATGCAATAAGTCAGATAAGATCAAAACCTCCGTAAAGCAGATTTCAGTAACCTAAATAACTAAAGTACTTGGGACAGATTGGAGTACTGAACCAATGTTTTTGTACAGTTGAATCACAGTTTAAAAGAAAAGACGTGGAGCAGGATTTGAATTGTGTAAATACAAATATTTTCCATGAATAAAGCAGCACATATAAACTTCATAGTGTGTTTCAGTGAGTGATGAGGGTCAGTAACCTGTCTTTTGGAATAGTTTGCCATAGTATTCTACTCTGCATTAAAGGATCTTTCAGTGGGAAATTTGGAACTTGGATGAATTAGAATTCCCTGTTTGGATCAAACTGATGATATTAGGTGTGCGTTTATTTGGAACGGACAGCATTAGCAATTTGTGCATAATTTGCTTGAACCCAAATATTTTCTTGTTCCAGCAGAAATTTGCATTAAATCCATTTAGATGTTAGGAACTGCGGCTAGTGATCTTATGAAAAATATGCACTTTTTGTTGCTTACCCATTTTTATTTATAATATTATTTTGCATTCACTTATGTGGGGTACTGACCCCTGAGTTTTGCTGAATGTTTTCACAGGATTCTTGTTATAAAACAGCATCATAGTCAGCAATGATCTGATGACGTTTCATGTAAAAATCGCACGTTAACAAATACTATAAAATAATCAATGCCATCATATTTTTTTGCAGTATTAAATTATGCCATAATGGAAGATTAGGGACTTTTAAGGTTTTAAAAATGTTTAGGTCTCATATTATGTGATCTGCATCACAATTTCTATAGGCTTGTTGATTTGATCCCAGCGTTTTTGGGGTGGTAAAGAGTGAACAGGTCCAGCACTATCAGAGGCTGAATGCAATCTGCTGAGGCACACGAGGGTGATAATGTATCAAATGAGAACCAGAAAAATTCAAGTAATCTAAATTCTAAAAATGACTAGTGTAGATAAATTTATTTAAAATAATGTCAATACAAACCTGTTTTCACATTGCATTTTTCCTGTATATGATTAAAATCGAGCCAAGAATATTGTACATAATGGAAAGTCTGGGCTTGCAGTTTTTTGAAGGTGTGTCAAACTTTCCGCATTAAAGCAGGCTCCACAAGGTTGGCATTAAATACAATCCAAAACTTGTGGAGCCTGCTCTGCTCTACATGATTGAAAGGCCATGTTCTCAATTTCAATTTTAAGCCGATGTGCATTCTAGTTTCCCTGTTCTCCGGGTAAAGGATTGGTCTATCTAGTTAGAAATCAACTATTATTAGCCATTTTGCCTTCATACTCTACATCAAACCTAATGGGGCGTTAAAAAAAAAATCAATTTGAGTTATGAATTCTAGTATTCTGTAGCTAAAGGTTGCCTGTTTGGTATTAATGAAGGATTCTTGGAGAATTAATTAAAAATGTATGAATCCCGTTTTAAAGTAAAACAGCAATCCAAGATCACAAACTGAAATTCTGGTGTTGGGGGTTCTGCATGCAAGTAAACTTGATGATGCTTGTTTTGCTGGAGATTTGATCTTGTAATGACATTTAATGTGGAATGATAACTGCTCAGAGAGCATAAAGTAAAACCATTAGTTAGATTTCTTGTAAATCTTTTCTAAAGGAAATTTGACATTTAAGTTAATGGAGAGGGATAATTAGAACAAGGTGTTCTTAATGCCCTTACAAAACAAGGTGGCAGAGCTTCAAGATCACATTATATCCAGCTCTTTAACATGATCAGTAAAGAAAATGATAATATGCCTACCAGTGGTAAGTCAACTGAGAAAAAGGATGTTTGAGAGCCAGGATTACAAATTGAGACTACGGTTCTGGTTTAGCAGGAGGGGAGCAATGAGTCTACCATATGCTGCTGCATGCACCTGACAACCTACATCAAGCACTAGAGAAATGCCACCAGCGCTGCCATCGCAAGATCTTCCAAATCCACTGTCAAGAAGAACAGCTGTGTCCTCTCCCAAGCCAATATGCCTAGAGTGAGGTGCTAATTGCTCGGAACCATCTTTGCTGGTTAATTGAGTCACCAGACTCTCAATGCAACTGCTCTACTCTGATCTCTGGTCATAGCAGGAGCCTCTTGGGACAGCGTAAATGCTTCAGGGATGTCCTTGAAACATCTATAGGTTGGACATTCCACCAACTCGTGTAAATGAATCCCTGGTCTGCGACAGATCAAAATAGCAAAGGTTCTCTAGGGGAGGCACCGAATGTACGAGACTTCGGAACATGCAGAGGTGAAGTTAAGGAGTCAAAGAGGGTACACAAACCTCCAAACAACTCATCTACCTGACACTTCTTCAAGCACCGCCTGGCCAATATATGGTTGAGACTGAAGATCATGCATTAGTCTTATCAGCTATTTTAGAACCCATGGAACTGAGTGGTAGCAAGTCATCCTCAGTCCCAAGGAACCTCTGAAGAGGGAGAGGGTCACGCTTGCTTTTACAGAAAGGAACTGAGCTTGGGGCAGAACTACTAGATGTGAATGTTGTTAATTCAATGTTGATAGGTGGGGAGGGCACTCATTGGATAATTCATTGTGTACATTAGAGAGATGTTCCCGGATAGGTCGTGTGATTAGAGCTGCGATTTCACAAACTCTGGCTCTGCTCATCTTTTAATCAGTCTTTTCATCCATGTGCATGTGCACATTCTTTTGGTCTTTTCTTGGTTTACATAGTTTATACTATGTCCCGAGATTATTGGTCAATGCTTCTGTATGATAGAGTCGAGTTCTAGTGTTTAAATCCTTGTTTATTTATAGAAGCTGGAAGGAGTTGGGGTGAAGCCCTGCCTTTGGCGCAGTTGCTTTTGAGCAGGCTCCCACCCTGATGGTGTGGTGTGCATTGACGGGTGATGGTTGTCTGCGAAGCTGCTGTTCATAGAATTTATAGATCATAGAATTTACAGTGCAGAAGGAGGCCATTCGGCCCATCGAGTCTGCACCGGCTCCTGAAAAGAGCACCCTACCCAAGGTTAACACCTCCACCCTATCCCAGTAACCCCACCCAACACTAAGGGCAATTTTGGACACTAAGGGCAATTTATCATGTCCAATCCACCTAACTTGCACATCTTTGGACTGTGGGAGGACCCACGCACACACGGAGAGGATGTGCAGACTCCGCACAGACAGTGACCCAAGCCGGAATCGAACCTGGGACCCTGGAGCTGTGAAGCGATTGTGCTATCCACAATGCTTCCGTGCTGTTCTGCCTGAAATTTTTGGCTTTGAGATATAGGTTGTCAAAGCCAATTCATGAGTTGTGAGATGTTTTTATGCAGGCAGTGGTGTGTACGAGGATTCTTGCAATAGAGAGAGTACTCTCCCTGGTAGAAGCCCATGTCCACAGTTGAGTTCCTGCTGCATGGCCTACCGTGCATCCTGACCGAGTTGCGAGAGATATAAGGAGAACAGGAAAGGGGGGGGGGGGGGGGGGGGGGGGGGGCTTCGGAGTTCAGATTCCGAGGAAAGATGTTGGAGAGCTTCCCAGTTGAGTTCAAGAATTAGGTGCCTTGTTTTGGGAATCTTGATCCGGAGGCTGGGCAAATTAAATTTGATGGAGAACATTTAATCCTGTCTTCTCAGCATGGGGTTGGTGTGACGTTCCAACTACTGTCCTGTCTTTATCCTGTCGACTACCTTGCATTTCTGCATCTTGGTTGTTATCTGCTAGGGGCTGGTTTAGCACAGTGGGCTAAACAGCTGGCTTAGAATGCAGAACAAGGCCAGCAGCGGGTTCAATTCCCATACAGGCCTCTCCAAATAGGCGCCGGAATGTGGCGACATAGGGCTTTTCACAGTAACTTCATTGAAGCCTATTCGTGACAATAAGCGATTTTCAGACATTACTCCCTCTTGATCGTGTTGTCTGACTGATTTGTCAGTCTTTTCCCCCCATTTACATAGAATCATAGAATTTACAGTGCAGAAGGAGGCCATTCGGCCCCTTGAGTCTGCACCGGCTCTTGGAAAGAGCATCCTACCCAAGCCCACACCTCCACCCTATCCCCATAACTCAGTAACCCCTAACCTGCACATCTTTGGACTGTGGGAGGAAACTGGAGCACCCGGAGGAAACCCACGCACACACTGGGAGAACGTGCAGACTCCGCGCAGACAGTGACCCACATTTTTACATGGTAGTGAATAAAGTGGATATGATGACCTAGGATGTACCATTGATTATCCTGATTTAACAAGTTCCTATCATGTTAAGCTGAATGTTGAATACAGGATTTGTGCGCTGTGATTATTCTTTATCTAAATGTATTTGGGCTTTGCATGGTCTGACAATCCTTGACGTGGAGGAAAGGGGCGCCTTTGTTGTCTCTCCTCCCCCCCCTCCTGTCTCGCCTAGTAGGAAGATGAACAGATTTTGGGACAGCCCTCGACCCGTTGCCCCTTTCTCTACAGCAGGGTTCCCCCTTTCTGGCTGAGATCTGACTATGCCCTTCTTGGCCTCGATTGTCCTGGCTATTCTCGTGCTTCCCGAGGGGTTGTTATTTATTGGTCTGGTGGCCTGTTCACTCCTTGGATCTGAGACCTGGTGGATGGGGTTTGGTAGCTAGGATCTTGCTTGTTTGTTCCTTACTCTTTTTCAAATTTTCAACGGGAGACCCTGGGTTTCAGATTTGAGGTCCGAGAAACTCTCAGCTTCAGACTTGTGGAACCCAATCCTCTCCTTTTTGTCTTGTGTGGTTATATGATAGTTGTCTGCTCTGTCCTGGGCCTGGAAGGGAGTTTAATTGAGTTGTGGGTATTGGTATAATTCCCCCTTAGCTCTGGAGTTCTTGGAGTTATTTTATTCCTCTGTTATTTTTGAAGCTATGGGTCTGATGTAAATCTGTTGTTGACTGTATCCTGCTTGGTGCAGGTGAATTTGTATCTGTGGGAGGAACACATTGGGGATTTTGCCCCTGACTCATCCGGTCTTACCTGTTCCTATGTTGGCAATGACTTCTGTTATGTGCTGTACTGTTATGCATTGATGTTTATGGCTTTTTTTCTCCTTTTGTTTTGATGCGACTGTTGTAATGATTTGAGAACTTCAATAATAATACGTTTTTAAAAAAGATGTCCTCGTCAAGCTAAAGCCTCTGGCGACAGGATGGGGACCTGTTCCAGGAAAGGCTAGCTATGGAAACGGACGTAAGCACCGGCGTTTGTCTTCCTTGTGTCATTCAACACTGGAAACTGTTTAAGCCTCTAAAATTTTAACATGCTGAACTACAGGGAGCAGAACATCTTGGTCTCTGCTCTGTTAACTTGATTTCAATGGAGGATGGCTACAATACAATACAATACCTAGCCCTAGGTTGAGTTTTAAAGAGAAAGTATAAAGAAGCACCTACTGACGCTGGTGGTGGGTTGTTGTAGGATTGGGAGTTAACATTTGTAATGTCTCATTTCGTGAATAATCTAAAACTGAATAAAGATTTTTGATTTCTGGTGGTTTACTTGTCAACTGGCTATAAGAAGTGTAACAGGTTTTTCCTCCTGAGGATTAACTAAAATCATTTTAAATTGACTGTTGCTGGGAGCAACAATTCTAGCAGTTGTAATTTTGTTGAAAAGTTTGTACTCATGGCAGTTATATTTTTCCCCTATGTTCTTTCTCTTCGCCGATCCCCAAAGATCTATCCTTCTCGGTCAAGAAAACAATTAAATTTATCCTACAATTTTCCTCTGCTGAAACACTCATTGCCATTCCTGAGGGAAGTGATTTTGTTTATCGGGAGAGACTGAGGATTAACAGTTTTGCTCACCTACAAATTACCTAACTGAAATTAAAGTTTGAAGATTAACACCAGTCAAGGTTGACCTTGCATTAATCTGCAAGTGCGTTTTGATGATTTGGAATTTGACTGTCAAATTTCTGCACTAAATTGCTGATGAACAAATGAGTCATTTACCTGAAAGGTGGGAAGAGCCCTGAACGCTGAGACTGTTTGCAGTGTGTTGCTTTAATGCAGACCAAGTTTACCACAGATGTAGCTCCAGCCCGAGACTGAAACCTATGTGGTTGTCTGTAGTTCCCAGCAGCAGTTTGCAGATGGGAGCATTTTGGTTTTCAAAAGGGAACTCACGGATCCAAAGAAAACTCCGGAGTACATTGTGTTAAAGAATATTTTTTTAAACCTTCTGTTTGTTGAGTTTGGTGTATCTGTAAGGCCTTTCCCATTGGAAAGACATCCTAGTTTATTCAATCCAAGTGCTAACAAGATATGTCAATTTTTAAAAAATGATCATCGTAGATCTCCAGGGAAATGTAATATGGCGTGGGTATGAGAAATGAAAATTTCAGATTTTTGAGCCACTTTAATTTTAAATCTATAACACCACTGTTCGACTTTTTTTTACACGATCGTATTAACATTTTCTCGCTTTACTGGTATCCCCTCTCTGATGTAGCAACTTCTCTGCACCAGTTGGTCGGGGCTGGCGCCTGCTGCTCTGTTGGCTTTCATGATGAGAGTTAAATATCCTTAATGTTAAACATATTATTTGCATTTTTCTCCCATATACCTTGATAGGTACCCAATATTTTGTGCTTAATTATTTCTAGAGTGCATTTTCTAGGTTATTGTTGACATTTTCAACATATTTTTGATTTATTCAAAATATTTTTAAATTGTCTTTAGTTAACCTTGCTGCCCAAGAGACTGGTGGTTCACGAAAGAGCCTAGCGTAATTGAAAGCTGCACAGGCTGAGTTTGCATTCTACTCTGCTGATCTCAACCAGGACACCAACTGGGGCTACACTTTCCCTCACCTGCTGTGTGCAAGACAGGAAAATAAATCAGCCTGAATTCCCACTCCCTGGTCACTGTTCACCAACTCCTGCTTGAAACTGCAGGTGCCGAGTGCAAAGATGATTGAATCATTGGCTGCTCACTGCTAAGATTCATAGCAAAAACAGTGATCCAGGCAAGGTGTTAGAGGCAACCAGTGCCTTTGTGAACTCTATCGTAGCAACGGTTGACAGCCTTAGGAAGGGATGGGGAGGGTGCCATTAAAAGTAATGTTGTTTGGCTTTCTGTTGGCTCCTTCGCAAGAAAACCGGTCTGTTAATCTTTCCTTTGACTTAGAAGAATCATAATATTTACAGTGCAGAAGGAGGCCATTCGACCCATCAAGTCTGCACCTGCCCTTGGAAAGAGCACCCTACTTAAGTCCATACCTACACCCTATTCCAGTAACCCCACCTAACCTTTTTAGATACTAACGGCAAGTTAGCATGGACAAGCCACCTAACCTGAACATCTTTTGATTGTGGGAGGAAACCGGAGGAAACCCACACAGACATGGGAGAACGTGCATACTCTGCACAGACAGTGACTCAAGCCTGGAATAGAACCTGAGACCCTGGAGCTGTGAAGCAACAGTGCTAACCACTGTACTACTGTGCCAAAGCTTTCTTCCTATTCAGCACTGACCCACCTAACAGTTTGCCTGAAATCAATCCGACTCTATGCAAAATGAAAGACTTGTTGAGTAGACAGGATCTCATTGGTATGATTTTTTTTTGGCAGATAAAAATAATAAATGATTTGCATGGCAGTATATACTGCATTATGAAACACTGACAAAGGTCAGCTGCAATAGCTATGCCACTGATTTTATCTTGCTTTGAATTCTTAAAAGTACCATCACAATTTGGAGCGGTTCACATGTGACTGTGGGAGGAGTGCATCAATTTATCCAGGTTTCTTGGTGTGACTCAGCTGGGAACAGGCAAATCTTTGGTCGTGGCTTTTGGGAATTTGTTATACTTGCGGGCAGCTGAGAAGGCCCCAATTGCTCATGATTCTGTTGGTTGAAATCATTGCCCCTCCTGATGAGTAGGGTGTTTTGCTGTATTGTGCTGTGCTGGAGAGGCAGTTTATGTTGAGTGAGCCCATAAGAATGTCCAGACTCCATTGTATTTACCCAGTTTTTGGTGGAAACACCTTTATTAATAGATTGGTGCAATGCGCACAACTGGATCTTCTGGAAACACACACTACTCGCAGTCTCATAGATTGCTATTCAGAACATGACTAAAATATGTACAGGAAGCTGCTCTTCTGGTCAAAATACCTCTTCCATGCTCCCACCAATATTTCTTTGGGGTGAGATATAAGATTCTCTGAACTTGGCTGGAATGTGTTATGTATTATCTTAAGCTGGCTGTTGTGCATTTGCAACTTGCAGCCTCAAACAAAGGATTTTGTATCTAGGAGGAAGCTTTTTTTGTGTTTCAATTACATTTCAAATATTCATTAGTATTATAGCAGGCAACTTCTGTGAACGTTGGAGTAATTACTGCTAGCCTCATATTTGGCATTGAGACATAGACTTGCAAATGTAAAAATATGAAGCAAGTTCCTGAACCTGTAAAAAGCAGGTCAAGCCACAACACATTTCCAGTGAAAAGAAAGAAGATTTGCACATAGATACCATCTAATCATGTCTCCTAGAAATGTGCCAAAACACCTTCACAATGAATAAATTAAATGTGTGAAGAAAAGTGTGGCAGTCATTTGGCACAGTGCAGGATACCATAGACAGCAACAAAATGAATAACCAGTTAACCTGTTTGTTGATTTTGGTCGAGGGAAGGACACTGGATGGAAGAACCACCAATGGTGCCATAGAGCCTTTAGTGTAAACCTGAATCACTTAAAGAAAGTTGAAACTGTGTTTGGTGCCACATTTTAACAGATGGCACCCTAGACTCGGCTCAATTGAAAGCCAGACTCAAATTGTTACCTCTAACTGAATTTAATGATTTCACAAAAGATGATCCTGTTAATTTCCCTCAAAATTTTCAATTTAATCTGGTTGAATATTTAAAGTAGATGTTTGCAGGATTATTGTCATTTTTGCCCCCTCTGCCACCAGTAATCTCACTTGCATCCATGTTAAAAACCATGTTAGCACACTGGGCTAAATCGCTGGCTTTGAAAGCAGACCCAGGCAGGCCAGCAGCACGGTTCAATTCCCGTAACAGCCTCCCCGAACAGGCGCCGGAATGTGGCGACTAGGGGCTTTTCACAGTAACTTCATTGAAGCCTACTCGTGACACGCAATTTTCATTTTTTTTTCATTTCAAATGCTGATTCTGCCGAATGGAGGTTCCCCAGAACTCCAATGAAAGAACAATTAACGGTGACATCCTTCCATAAATTTTTTAATCATGATGTATGTTTAAAAGATTGAGGACTCTCATCTTAGCATTTTATTAGTTTTAAGGTTAGAAAGGATTTATTTTCTGAGTCTTTGTGTTTCTAGGCGTTGGTGTTTATTCATGACCCAATCCTGCATTTAACGAGAGAGAAGATAAAGGCATTATTAAGAGTCTCTCTCTGATTGACATTGTGGCAATGAAACGACATGATGAAAAACATGTAAATAGAGCATGGACTCCACGATAGAGGGATTTAAAAGATTTCAAAGGAGAGACCCGGACACATGGTAGCATAGTGGTTAGCACTGTGGCTTCACAGCGCCAGGGCCCAGGTTTGATTCCCCGCTGCGTCACTATGTGTGAAGCCTGCACGTTCTCCCCGTGTCTGCATGGATTTCCTCTTGGTGCTCCGGTTTTCTCCCACAGTGCAAAGAAGTGTAGATTAGGTGGATTGGACATGCTAAAAACTGGGTAGCGTGAAAGTGAAGGCTTAAAGTGGATCAGTGCAGACTCGATGGGTCAAATGGCCTCCTTCTGCACTGTATGTTCTATGTTCTAACACGGTGGAGCATCATACAAGGAGAGACCCTGAAATGGGGAAGAGTGGTATAATAAAAGGAGATCTGGGAGCGGAGCAACATAAAAGGAGGGGTGTGGGAGGAGATCTCTCATCAGGCGGAAAGTCTGAACCAAACAGAGGAAAAAAATGCCCACAGGTCTAGTAGTTACTTGGGGTGAGTATGCTAGTTAGCTTCTAGATTAATTTAAGTTAAGCGACCATAAATTGAGACCAGATTAATTAATTAATATATTTTATCAAATGATTACAATCGGTGTTCAATTAATCAGATCTAAGAGCTGAAGTTGAAATTAAATACCAAGGTGCCATACATATATTTTAATGGTTTTTCAGTGAATTAAAATTAGATTTTTATATAAGCGTTAAGTAAAACACTTATCTTTACCTCTATAAAATGAAGTGACATCAGCATATTGGAACCTGCTGGTCGGTGAGTCTTAATTTATTTGACTATTAGCTTACTTAACTGAAATAAGCACCAGATTTAAATAGAGGCATGGTAGGACATCTTGCTTTCCATTAGGCATTTGGTTCTGAATACTGGCGAGAGTGATGGTTCCTCTGGAGAGTGGAGCCAGAGCAAATGACTGGCTCTCCTGCATGACAGTATGAGGAAGATTGTGGAAGCAATAGAGATGAGGAACTATATAGTTGGAGAGCAGATGTTTCTGAACTGGGGGTAGTGTGTTCAGTGTATAGATCGGTATGTTTCTGGCTCAGTGGAAGAAGGCTTTGCTGAGTCTAGTTCTGGGGAACTAGGTGTGGAAGTCAGTGGAGAATATTTAGGGACGGTGATCATTGTATCATAAGATTTAGATTAGCTGTGGAAAAGGATGAGGAGCAATCCAAAGTGTATATCAATTAGGGAAGAGCCAATTTAAATGGGGTGTGAATGGCTCGTGCCCAGCTAAATTGGAATCCAAGATTGACAGGCAAAACTGCAATGGAACAAGGGGCTGCCTTTAAAGACAAAGTTCAGGCATGTTGAGGTATATTCTCAGGATGGAAAAAAGTAACAGACATGATCAGAGCTCCCTGGATAACTAAAGAGTTGGAGAGTAAGAGGAGTAGAGAAAGTGCGTGTACAGCAGATATCAGGTTGATAATAGAAGTAGGAACCAGGCTGAATATAAAATATTGGGGAAGTGTAAACATTTGTGTGAGAGAAAAGACTGGCAGTTGACTTGAATAATAGGGAATCCAAAACTCTTCAGGCATATAGATGGTAAAAAGAGCAGTTGGGCCAATTAGGGACCCAAGAAGAGATTTATACATGGAGCTGAAAGGCATTGCTGAGATACTGAATGAGTACTTAAATCAATCTTTGCCAAGGCAGAAGTTGCTACCAAAGTCATAGTGAAAAGGGAGGTAGTTGAGACAATGGATGGGCTAAAAATTGACAGAGTGGATATGAGGCTGGCTGTGCTTAAGTGTTGATGAATCACCAGATCGATACTGAGGGAAATAATGGTGAAAGTTGCAGGGATACTGTCCATATTCTTCCAGTCCTCCTTGAATACAGAGGTGGTGTGAAAGGACTGGAGAATTATAAATGTTTACAACCTTGTTCAAAGAAACATGCAAAAGAAACATGCAAAAGAAACATGCAAGAGTAAGCCAAGAAACTGTAGGGCAGTCAGTTTGACATCGGTGGTAGGAAAACATTTAGACACGATACTCCAGGACACAATTAGCAGTCACTTGTGCAAGTGTGGATTAATTCAGAAAAGTCAGCATGGATATGTTTAATTTGATTGAATTATTTGAGACGCCAGGGAGGGTAGATTTAATTATTTGAGATGCCAGGGAGGGTGGATGAGGGTAGTTGATGAATGGACTTCCAAAAGACATTTGATTTGAGTGTGCAGGGCAAAATTTGCAAATACAAAGCTTCATTGTGACCTGTGGTGAGGTCAGAGGCTGGTGGAATAGGAAGCCATGTACAGCAGATGAAATTTAATTTAGAGAAGTATGAAGTGTTATGTTTTGGTAGGAAGAACTAGGAGGGGCAATATAAAATATTCTCCTCTTAAAAGTGAATCCGCGGAAAGTGACGGGCCCCGAAGGAGTCCCTGGGCGAACATTCCGAGCCTGCACACACCAGCTGGCGAGTGTATTCGTAGATATCTTCAATACCTCATTCCTCCGCTCAGGTCCCCACTTCATGAAGACCACCATATTACAAATCCCAAAGAAGGTAGCCTGCCTCAACTACTACCGACCGGTGGCCCTGACGCCTGTTATCATAAAATGTTTCGAGCGGCTAGGCTCACAGCCAGCCTCCCAGACAGTCTCGATCCGCTGCAGTTTGCCTATCACAGCAACCAGTCCACAGCAGATGCTATCTCCCTGGCTCTACAATCAACACTCGACAACAAGGCCACCTATGTAAGACTGCTCTGTTCATTGACTACAGCTCCGCCTTCAACACCATTATCTTGACAAGACTAATAACCAAACTCTTCAATTTTGGACTTAACCCCTCCCTGTGCAGCTGGCTCCTTGCCTTTCTCACCAACAGATGGCAATCTGTCAAGATAGGCAACAGCACCTTCTCCACATTAGTCCTCAACACCAGGGCCCCGCAAGGATGTGTGCTCAGTCCTCTACTGTACTCTGTATACACACATGACTGTGTGGCAAGATTGAACTCCAGCTCAATTGACTGTGGTGGGCCGTATCTCAAGCAACGACGGATCAGATTACAGGAGGGAGATAAATCTCTTGGTTGCATGGTGTACTGAAAACAAGCTCTCTAAATGTCAGAAAGACCAAGGAACTGATCATCGGCTTCAGGAAGCGTAGCACGACACACACTCCAGTCTGCATCAGTGGCTCCGAAATGGAGATGGTCGATAGCTTTAAGTTCCTGGGGGTCACCATCATCAATAGTCTGTCCTGGTCCACTCACGTTGATGGAACAGTCAAGAAAGACCAACAATGTCTCTACTGCCTATGGAAGCTAAAGAAATTTGGCATGTCTGTATCGACTCTCTCAAACTTCTACAGATGTGCGCTAGAGAGCATCCTATCCAGCTGCATCACAGACTGGTATGGCAACTGCTCGGTCCAAGATCGCAAGAAACTGCAGTGTGGTGAACTCAGCCCAGCGCATCACACAAGCTTGTCACCCCCACATTGATTCTGTTTACACCTCCCGCTGCCTCTTGAAGGTAGACAGCATTGTCAGAGACCCCTCCCACCCAGGCATTGCCTTCTTCCAGACCCTTCCATCAGGCAGAAGGTCTGAAGACCCGCACATCCAGACATAGGAACAGCTTCTTCCCCACAGCTACAAGATTCTTCAATGACTCCCCCCTCGGACTGATCTGTTCCCTGTAAGAACACTATTCCCTGCAAGGACACTGAGCTCTTGCCCATGTATTTGCTTTGTTTGGCCCCTTGTTGCACACTGTAACCAATCACTGTTTGTCGATGTACCATTTTTCAATGTTCTCTGTTGATTATTCTCTTTGTCTACTATGTACGTACTGTGTACGTTCCCTCGGCCGCAGAAAAATACTTTTCACTGTACTTTGGTATATGTGATAATAAAACAAATCAAATAATGGATACAATTCTAAAGGCGGAGGGGGCGGCCTGACCAGAGGTACCTGTGTTGCAGAGCTTTTTGGGTTCCTGAGCTTTAATAAATCAAGACATGGGTACAGTAGCAAATAAATTATGGTGGTCCTTTACAAGACACTGTTACCCCCTCAACCAAAGCATTATGTCCAAATTTGGGCAGCACACATTTGGAAAGACGTTCCAGGGATGAGAGACTTCAGTTATGTGGATAGATTGGAGCAGCTGTGCTACCCTTTTATCTTAGAAAATAGAAGGTATGAGAGGCGAATTGACACAGGTGTGCTCAAAATCATGAGGGATCTGGACTGTGTGGATAGAAATTGTTTCCACAAACCGAGGTCAAAAGTTTAAGGGGGTTGGTAAATGAACCAAATGTGGAAGGGGAAACGTTTTTTGTGCAGCATCTGGTTATGATCTGGAATGAACTTGCCGGAGTGTGAAGTGGAGGCAGATTCATTTGTGGCTTTCAAAAGGAAGGTGGATATTTATCTGAAGAGAAGTCTGAAGAGGGGCAGCATGGTAGCATTGTGGATAGCACAATCGCTTCACAGCTCCAGGGTCCCAGGTTCGATTCCGGCTTGGGTCACTGTCTGTGCGGAGTCTGCACATCCTCCCCGTGTGTGTGAGTTTCCTCCGGGTGCTCCGGTTTCCTCCCACAGTCCAAAGATGTGCAGGTTAGGTGGATTGGCCATGATAAATTGCCCTTAGTGTCCAAAATTGCCCTTAGTGAGGTTACTGGGTTATGGGGATAGGGTGGAGGTGTTAACCTTGGGTAGGGTGCTCTTTCCAGGAGCTGGTGCAGACTCGATGGGCCGAATGGCCTCCTACTGCACTGTAAATTCTATGTAATCTATGAAATTTGCAGGGTTATGTAAAAGCGGGAGGAAGTGGGACTCGCATAAGTGCTCTTGCAGGGATCCAGGTATGAATATGAGCACAACAGGCCCAATGGCCCCTACCTATACTGTAACTATTCAGAGAAGTGCAAAGGTTAATCACTAATCTCTAGAATTCCTGCTCTTGTACTATAAATGGTACTGTTTATTTCGGTTTAAAATGTAGTTGTATTGAAAGGGGCATTCTCATCTGCTCCAAAATGCTGTGAATGAATATTTATTGCCGCACGTGTAAGAATTGCTATTCTTGCACGTGTAACAAGTGCTTACCAGCTCCCATTAACAGACCCCAGCTCCCATTAACAGACCCCTATTTCTCCCCCTCCTGAATGAAAGCAATCCGCTTAGGGATCAGAAATGTACTTGAAATCCTGTTTTTAGCCCATTAGCTGATTACAGTAATCTTTTAAACTTGGTAACCTGGTCATATGAAATGAAGAGAGTGGGATTTTGTTCTTCATGCATTGGTGTGTATGTGTGCATGTTTCTCCTCTCTTTCCCACTTTGGGGCATAATTGGATATTGGCAAATTAGTGATTTTCAGCAATGGTGTGTAATGATTACATTTCTTTATGCAATTTATTTGCTTGGTATAATTCTTGTGGATATATGGCGGTGGTGGGGGGAAGAAATAATGGCAAAGTCAAATTTCAGTGAAATATTGGGAAAAGGATGTTTTATCTTGAAAATGTCCATTAATACATTGACCAATTATGAATACGTGTGTATATAATTTACTTATTTTTCTTTCATCTTTATAGCCATGCATCTGACGTAATGGAAACATCTGGCTGGAAATCTATGGTTTTGTCCCACCCTCATCTGGTGGCTGAAGCTTACCGGTCACTAGCATCAGCTCAATGCCCTTTTCTTGGTCCTCCCCGCAAACGACTCAAGCAATCCTAAAGTGACATTTAGAAAATGGAGCTCATCCTTTTAACAGCACTGACCCGATCACAATGTTGCACAATGCAATGTATGAAGCTTTCTGACGCGCTTCCCGCCCGTGGGAAGGACCGTGCTTGGTGTGCTAATGACCTTTCTGCACTAAGCACTTTGGGGAGAAAAACAAACCACAAACTTTTGCTGCATTGTCTTGTGCCCCCCCCCCTTAGACCTGGCTGAACGGATTCCCGCTGTTTTTTTTAACAGATTTTTTAGATGTTGGCTCAGAAGCTTTCATTATGGGGGGTGGGGGGGAAAGAAAAGGGTAGCCGTTTAACTTGCACTACTTCATCTACTTCATTTTGTGAACTTAAAGCCAGCTTCTGTCAGCACAAGAAAATGGATAAGGGCATCTAGAGCCAAATGGAAGACCTCTTGAATGGAGGAGAGAAGTGCCCAGGCTGTTGATGCCATAGATGTCAATGGGCTTCTTTTGTCCTTCCAGTGAAAATGCGGATATGTTGGTGTCCTTGGCCACATCTGACCCAAAGTGTGCATGTTTGCAACAACAGTCAAAAGAAAACTGTCTAAGTAGCACTTGAATTATCATTACAATAAAAAACATTTTTACAAGGAAAAATGAAACCACAGGAATTTGGGTCAAATTTTAAAAACATGGGAAGAATCCATTCAGTTTAGACTTTGTCCACGTGCTCTTAGCAGTCCAAGCTAAACTATGTTTAGATACACGAGCTATGACTGTGCAAATGTGTTTCAAATGAGTACTGCGGTTTCATGTGTAGAATGTGTGAAAAATGTATTAGCATTTTTCTCGGATGGATTAGCAAATGGAACAAAAGTTGATGAACACATTTTCTTGTTCAATGAAGAAAAAACAGTCCTACTTCAGCTCTTCAATTCAAGCTATTGTCAAACACTCTCAACCGTTTCTGCCCAAGAAGGAAAAGGTTAATTTGTAACAACCTGTTGCCAGGTTGCATTGCCTCCTTTGGTTCGTTGCTTTTCAGAAGTGGGGAAACAAAATTTAAAATAGTTAACACCCAAATCTTTCTTAGAAAAATATAAATAAAATACTATTTTGTATTGAAATGCCTTTTGTGTATTTCCTCTTCAGAGGAAATCCTTTTTCCCCAAAAATAATATTGTGAAATATTGATTAATTGTATGGTTTTGACAGCAAATTCAGCTTTTGTTTTCGTGAATAAATTTTGTGCAGAAATTATTTTTAAAAGACTTAGTCACTTACACGGAATTTGTATTGATCTTTTTTTCCAAACTGTTTTATTTATTGGAGCAAACTCTGTTATTTTGATTTGATTCAATAGTGTTTGTAATGTTATGCTTTTAGGGCATCTCAAACTTATGAAAAAACTGATCTCCTTTTGAGATGGTGATTAAAATGGCTCTTGTATTGCCCTGTTACCAATGTTGGGATCTCAATTTTGCAAACATTTTGAAATGAGAATGGATGCCACAAACAATCCTTGCATCCTGTAAATTTAGTTCTGAAACTTGGGTGTAGTTTCCGTGAAGTCTGGCTGTGCTATCAAAAGCTTAAAAATTCTTCATTTACTTAGTCCTCTTTTTTTAAAAAAACGAGTTTGAGCACACCGTCTTCTCCCAGTGCTGCTCTTTGCCCCCTTTTGTTCCCCCTCCAAAGTACGAAGATGGTGCAGAGTAACAACAAAAAAATCGGACTGGAAACTTATGGTGGTTGAGTTTGCATTGTGGCACTTTATGATTTTGTTTTAAATCAAAGCTATACTCTGTACACCACAGCCGATGGCAGCATAGCTTTACATTCCTGAAACTATAAACTGTATGGTCTGCTTTCATTGCTCATGTGAACATAGCAAAATGATATGTGGATAGGCTGATATATTAAAGTATGTCACCTATGTATTTTGTCCTTTTATCTACCAGCTTATTCTCCATTCCATCATACTACACTGCTTATTCAAACTCTTCCATCTCTGATGCTCTGTTACTTGATGGAGCTTCACAAATTTGCTTTTGAACATTTTCATTTGTGCAATGCAATACTAATTTGAGCTCTTTAGACATGTGCTGCATTCCATGCAATATTTTGGTAAACAAAAGATTTTATCCAGGAAAGTGCTGGGGAAAATTGGTCTCTTCCAACATGGACTTTTTCGAAGGAGGTTAAGAGTTATGATGAAACTGAAAATCCTTTTAGTGCCCACTTGAAACATAATACAAGAACACAAAAAGACAAAGTTGAGACATAACTTTTTATTAGTCAAATCAAAATCTTAAAACTAAGCATAACAAAGGGAATTGGTGCAGATGTGGAGGAAAAGGTTCTGTTTCTTTTGTAAATTTGTATTCAATTGCCAGCTATTGAAGAAAGCACAAACTGTTAATTTCTAAATCTTTGGGCAGCTGAAAATTTGCGACATCTGCGTTGCTCTATTGTAGTTCTCAGTTGACTATAGGTTTCCAATATTTTTTTTGTACACTATGGTAATGTGAGGAAGAAAATTGAATATAGTTTAGTGACTTTGGGCTAGGAAGGCACTCCTTGACACTTCATTTGTACTACTATTCAGTAATTTACTGACTCATATTTTTTTGACCTACTCATATTAGTCATAATTTTGCTGTTTTATTTTCCGAATGGCATCCTGCAAGACTATAAAACCAGATGGACAACCCGGCGTTGACCTAGGCACCAGAACCGGCAATTGTCAACTCAGCCCTGTTGACCCTGTAAAATCTTCCTTGTTAACACCTCGGCTTGTGCCAAAGTTGAGAGCCACAGACTTGAGTAATAGCCTGACATAGTCATACTTATGGAATCATTCAGATAATGTCCCAGATACAACAACATCCCTGGGTATTGCATGTTTCATGGGGAGGAACAGACACAACAGCGTTGGCAGCACAGTGGCATACAGTTGGGAGGGAGTTGACCTGGGGGTCCTCAATATCTATGCTGGACCTCATGGCATCAGGTCAAATATGGGCTGATAAATTGTGCAACTCCATGTTAAATACCACTTAGAGGAAGCACTGAGGGTGGCATGGGTGCAAAAATATACTCTGGTGGGGAGCTTCAATGTCCATCACCATGAGTAGCTCAGGATCATCATGCTACAGACCGAGCTAGCTGAGTCCCAAAGGACATAACTGCTAAACTGGGTCTGCTGCAGATGGTGAGAACACCAACAAGGAAAGACATACTTGACCTCCGCTTCATCAATGATCTTCCAGCATAAGGTCAGAAGTGGGGATGTATGCTGATGATTGCATAATATTCAGTATCATTTGCAACTCCTCAAATACTGAAGCAGTGCATGTCCAAATGCAACAACACCTGGACAATACCCAAACTTGGACTGACTAGTGCCAAGTACCTTTTATACACAAGTGCCAGACAATGACCATCTCTAACGAGAGAGAATTTAACCACTGCCCCTTCACAATCAATGACATTACCATCACTGAATCTGGGGGTTAGCATTGACCAGAAAGTGAACTGGACTAGCCATATAAATACTGTGCTCCAGGGACAAGTCAGAGGTTAGGAATCCTGTGGTGGGTAACTCGCCTCTTGACTCCCCAAAGTTTGTACATCATCTACAAGGTAATGAGTCAGGAATGATGAGTGCAGCTCCAACAACACTCAAGAAGCTTAACATCATGCAGAACAAAGCTGCCGCTTGATTGGTACCTCTTCTACAAACATTCACTCCCTCCAACATCAACGCACAGTGGCAATTGTGTGTACCATCTACACGATGCACTGCAGGAACTTGCCAAGGCTCCTGACAGCACCTTCCAAGCCACAAACCGTTACCAACAAGGACAAGGGCAGCAGACATGGGAACATCACCACCTGGATATTCTCCAAGCTACTCATCATCCTGACTTGGAACTATATTGCTGTTCCTTCACTGTCGCTGGGGCAAAATCCTGGAACTCTCCCTAGCAGCACTGAGGGTGTACCTATACTAGAGGGACTGCAGTGGTTCAAGAAGGCAGTTCATTACCACCTCCAGGGCAACTAGAGATGGGCAATAAATGCTGGAAGCGCCAGTGCCACACACATCACGTAAATTAATTAAAAATAATTGCAAACAATAGTTAAGTTGTAACAAAGTATGCGATTGTACCTTATATACCAGATTTAATATTGCATATTTTACTCATAAATATTGTTAACATTAGGACTTACTTTAATGTTAAATAATGGGCATCAAAAGGCACAGGATGGTGATGTGTTTGCGGTTCCAGATGGCCTAAGTGGACACTAAAATTCAGTCACAGGTAAATATGATTCTGCATATAACTTTAGGATAGCGTTGAACCCAGAGCCTGCAAAAGGTAAACCTATTGAGATACTTTCAAAGGAATAAAAGTGCAAATACAAGTACAGCACATGGTCTGCTTTAAAAAAAGCAGATTTAAACTTTATCCCACAGCTTAAATGTCAAGCAGAAATCCATGCTGTAAAAATGGCTGAAGTCTGTGTCTTCATGGTGCACTGTGGTGTTTGGGTGACACGTGATTAATACATTTGTGTCTACTTCCTTGACAATTTCTTAATTAAGTTTCAAAGACTTAAGTGTCACCATTCAGATTTTTTCAAAAAAATTAGTTGCAACGGTATTTTTATGTTATTTGAGAATTTGTATTTGATGTGGAAGATGCTTGTCTCGAAAAATTAACTTACCAGTATTGAATTGTGCAAACTTGCTCAATAGATATGCCTAGTTAAAGTTGATGCATTATTACTAGGTAACAACTGTACCAATACTTTAGCTCTCCCGATTCCTCCCCAATTTCTTTTTAAGAACTATTACTATCTTTCATTAAAACATATGTATTTTGCTTCCATACTTGCAGTCCACCATTTGAAATCATGACCTTGTCACACCTCCAGCAATACACTACTTGGTCCAGAAATGAGTGATAGCTTAAATAAGCACATATTTGCTTAGTTATCCACTTTGTTCAAAAGCAGTTGATTCAGTTGATAGATAGCATTGGGAACCAAGAAGAATTGGAATACCAGACAAAGGAATTTCTCAATTTCTTTTGAATATACGAATCCTGAAACTGCAATCGAAAGAAGCAGGACAATCAATTTGCCCACATAATTTTGTGAACAGGTTGAGCTGCCAATTTAACTTTCTAGTAAGTTGGCAATATACCAACAGAAACACACATTTTGGCATGAATCTGTAGGGATAAAGTAAATTTTCAGAGTCAAATCCCTGATTTTTGTAATTCTTTAGTGTTGGGAGGTCATGAGGGTCTCAACTTAGTGTATTAATCTACATTTTCAGCTGTTTTTAAATCTAATGCTTTGTCTACCCTCGATTTCAAATTATTCTATGGCATACTCTTTCAATTGAATATCATTTATTGTTTTGTATTTCTGTGTCATCTATTATCTTAGTAAGAAGTCTTACAGCACCAGGTTAAATTCCAAGAGGTTTGTTTGGAGTCACTAGCTTTCGGAGCACTGATCCTGCATCATCAGAGCTGTGCTCTGAAAGCTAGTGACTCCAAACAAACCTCTTGGACTTTAACATGGTGTTGTAAGACCTCTTACTGTGCCAACCCCACTCCACCGCCGGCATCTCCACATCATGGCTACCATCTATTATCTTGTGCTCCTCTAAGGTCACCTTTCAGGTCTTAACTTCCTATGACCTCTACATGTTATAACTATTAGAAATGTCAGTTACTGTTCAGCTTAAGCCTTTCTGTTTCCAAGGCAGAAAGAGTGGGTTCAAGTTCCAGGCTGATATTGGAGTGCAGTAGTGGATACATGCTAAATTGCTATCATTCATGTGACTCATTAAATGGGCCTCAGGGTGCCTCCTAAGGTCCTCAGTATCACAGCTGCCAGTCTTCATCCAATTTGATGCACTGCATGTGATATCAAGAAATAGCTGAAGGCACTGAAGTGGTCCTCAGATACTGAAGCGGTCTATCAACATGCAGTAGGACCTGGACAACTGTCAAGCTTGATCTGATAAGTGGAAAGTAACATTTGCAGGCTATAACCATCTAAAACAAGAGGCAATATGACCCTATCTCATTATGGGCCAGATTGACACTTTAACTCATTACCATTACTGAATCTCCCACCATCAACATTCTGAGGGTTACTGTTGATCAGAAACTTAACTGGACCAACCATATCAGTACTCTGCCTACAAGGTCAGGTCAGAGGCTGGGAATTCTGCAACACGTAACTCATCCCATGATTCCCCAAAGAATTTCCACTTTCTACAAGACAAGTCGAGTGTGATGGAATATTCTCCATTGATTTTGGTGAGTGCAGCTCCAAATGCATGCAAGAAGCTCAATCCAGGAGAAAATAGCCACTTATGTTTGCACCTGACCCACCACTTTTAAGCATTCACTTCCTCCACCACTTATGCACAGTGACAGTAGTTTGTACTATCTACAAGATTCACTGCAGACAACTTATTTTAAGTGTTGGTTGCACTTTGTAGGTCTTAAGGTGTTCATAGTCTTAGATTGTTCAATGCTAAGTAGTTATTAGCTACCGGAAACTGGATACAAGAGATCTAAGCTAGGAGCTGACTCCATGCTTGCTTTCACTTGGAACTCTGTCTAGCACTATATCGACTCCAAGGTGCAGGTCATGTGACTTACTCAGTCCCACATTAACTCATTATGTGCCAGATTCTTATACTACTCCCCCCCCCCCCCATCTTTATCCAACATATTTACAAGTTATCCCAGTTTAGAATATACATTTACATCATTGCTACTATCCTGTCTCTTCTACCCCCCACAAGTGCCTGGGTTCATAGGTTCAGGCAGTCTATATATTGTCTATATAACCCTTCTATATATTGTTTGTACGGCTGTTGGAGGAATGATGGGCTTTACCACTGCTAAATCGGAGGTTATTCTGATGTATAGGTGTCTTTTCATCTTTTTTCCATTCTTTGACACTAAATCGCTTTGTAGGTTGACCAATTGTAGTGGTAAGTGGTGGTTGGTCTATCCCCCTCTTTACGGTGCGGACAAGCTTTTCATTTCCTTCATGTGGCTTGCAATCTCGCATGCTCTTCCTAATCTGGAGTTTGGCTTGGTAGTAAGTTCACCTTGGTGTTTGGCTCTGTGATGTGCTGTCATCAATGGATGGCTGCTACTTGGCTCCAGCATTGTTTCTGGTACTGTCATGCTGGCTGGGGATGGCAGCGTCTGATCTGTGGTCTCAGAGATTCGTCCCAATTGGAGCTGGAAGTTAGGGCTCTCTTGTTGCTGGTTGCTCTCTTGATTGTTATCCACTCAAGGTTTTATGATAATCATATGCATGGTTGACTGGCCTGGGCGGCAATGCATGGTTGACTGGCCTGGGCGGCAACAGTAGTTAGCACTGTTGCATCACAGTAGCAGGGACCCGGATTCAATTCCGGCCTTGGATGACTGGGGAGTCGGGATGAGTTGCGTGTTGCAGAATGGATGACCGTGGAGTTTGCACTTGCCCCCGGTTTCGTCCGGTTTCCTCCCACAGTTCAAAGATGTGCAGGTTAAGTGGGGTTGTTGAGATAGGGCAAGGGCGTTGGCCTAGGTGGGGTGTTCCTTCGGAGGGTTGGTGCAGACTTGATGGGCCAAATGGCCTCCTTCTACACTGTAGGGGTTCTATGGACCAATGCGGGACTTCTGGAACCTGGACAAAACTAGAGAAAAGGCAATTCAGAAGTTCCAGGCGAGAGAATCATTCTTGTTGGAGCTGTTAGGAACTTGCAGTTCTGATTATTTATGACAGTGGTTGTCTTGACATCTGCCGTTTGAGGCGATTCAGAGCTTCATGGCATCTCTGTTCAACCCTGTTTTTCTCCTGATAGATGCTGCAGCATCCTCTGTTCTTGTTTCAGATTCCGGCATCCGCAATAGTTAGCTCATTAAAGTTCATGAGATGGTCATTTAAAAAAAACTTCACATTCTAGAACAAAAATCCAGGATCTTTGACCTCAGCTGTGTATCCTCTTGATGTGCTGTCTCAACCTCATGAATTCTCTTTGGATCTTCTTTGCGTTTAATGTTTTAACTTTGTACAGCTTCCTGAAGTGTCCTACAGTATTCAGTTATATTGAAAGCACTGGGCTGAAGTTGCCGACACTGATCACACCTATGGTGATGCTTTGCTCCACAATGCAGGCATGATTGCTCTACTCATCAGTTTAGGGTAATGCTGCCTTGATTTGGAGTGTCCCTGTTTCTATGCTTCAGTAACTGGACACTGGGGAGTTACTTTGTTTCTGAGTTTGCTTTCTCCCCTTAATATGAATCTTCTGTAAACAGATTTCAGATTGCTTGACAGTCTAATTGGCTTTCTCGAAGGTTAAATCTTCCTTCACTTCAAGCTCTTATCTGAGGGTGTGTTGAGCGCCATTCCTAGATCAGATTTTCGGTCATTGTAATCGCAACCATCAGCCATTCTGTACAGCTGATTAATGAAGACGTTGACATGTTCTCCTGGCTTCTGGACAAGCTTCTTAAATTTAGCCCTTTCAAAGATTTTGTTACTTCTGAAGTTAAAATAAGTGTTGAATGATTTCAAAACGTCATCAAATACGTCAAATGATTTCATGATTCCTTGTCTAGGTATTATATCATTAGCTATTGGGCCTATTGAATAAAGCGATGTGTTAACTTGTTCACCCTCTCTTTGTATCCAGACCTGAAGCAATTCTGTATCTTGGGATTCTCTTTTTCCAAAGTACCCAATTTTCTGATTGATCTCAGCCTTGGATTATTCCAAATTGATCTGGCAGAGATCATTTCTGATCCATGGTGAAAACATTTAGGTTCAGATGTAAGAGGTTTCCAAAAATCCAAGATGGCGCTTCCACACGCTTCTTCACAAAGATTTTCCCACACTTTCCAATTTTGCCACCCTCCGGCAGGAATGGCATTCGTGACCTTAACATTTAAACTTTGTCACCAATGGCTGCCTGGACCGAGTGGTTAGGGCCTTCCCCGCTTTAGTGCAATGTTCTTGGGTCTTGGATGCATTGAATCCCAGACTTTGTTGAATTTTTTTTAAAGCTGCCTACTCGGCCATGATTAATTTTTAATTAATTATTTTTGCTTTCTTTGGCGCGACCTTGGCTGCCTTGTGTTCAGGTGCCGACTAGGGACTCGTGTTTCTCGGACTGCAATTTAAACAGCAATTTCTGATCACTGCAATATTTAATTATTTTTTTCAGAACTTGTCCAGGAATTTAACATTTTTAACTCACCCCTGCTAGATTTGCTGCCTCTGCAAACTTATACTGAGGCAGGGCTTCCATGGCATTCAATAGAGTCTCCTGCAGTGAGGAATTTTGTTTCTGCTATTGGCTTTCAAAGCTCCTTTTTGTGCTTTTCCCCAGGAATTTCCTTCTGCACCAACACTTTCTGAGCTATTCTTCAGGTCGCACCTTTTTTGATTTTTCTGTCCGTTTTCTGGGATTTTAATTTTCTCCGGTAGTCTCTGTGAGGCTGTGAGTTGTTCCATTCACTGCCACCATGTTGTAAAATGTTGGGCATAGCTCAGTAGGTGTTAGTAAGGTATTTGTAGCCTTGGGTATTTCAACAGTAAGTACTTATTAACTATTAGAAATTACATCCAAATGTACAGTGAAGGTCCAACGTAGGAACCGTCTCCGTGCCTCTACATACGACTGTCGAACATTACACTGAGTGATAGGTGTTGGTCATGTGTTCTCTTGCATCACTCTGTGGGGCATATTTTATTCAGTCCCACATTAGCCCTTTATGTGTCTGACCGTTATGTTCCTTCGATAGCATCTTGCAAACCTGCAACCTCAACCATTCAGAAGATATGGGCAGCAGCAGACACGTGAGAACCTGACAATCGGCAAGTCGTCTCCAAGGCGCATATCATCCTGTCTTGGAATTATGTTGCCATTCCTTCACTGTCACTGGGTCAAAAGCCTGGAACTCTTTCCATGACAGCAATGTGGATGCACTGACAACACCACATGAACTGCAGCTCTACAAGGAAGCTCACTGTCACCTTCTCAAGGGCAATTGGGGATAGATGTGGCCGAAAATGCTCACATCCCATGAATGAATAAAAGAAAAATACCTAAACAATTCCATTGTACCAGTCAAAGAAGATCAATGGAGTTTTCTTGGTGTCCGTGGCAACTTTTTCCTGGTGGTTGTAATGATACAAGATTAGTGTAAGCAGCTGCTTGTCAATTCTCTGAGGTTTCTATTGATCTGAAGTTATAACAGTAAATTGGGAGAATTCCTGCAAAGATTACGGGTGACACTGGTGCTTCACAGGTCCAGGATGCCAGGTTCGATTCCCGGCTTGGGTCACTGTCTGTGCAGAGTCTGCATGTTCTCCCCATGTCTGCATGGGTTTTCTCCGGGTGCTCCAGTTTCCTCCCATAGTCCAAAGATGTGCAGGTTAGATGGATTGGCCATGTTAAATTGCCCTTAGTGTCCAAAAAAAAAACAAGGTTAGATGGGATTACAGTGATCAGGTGGAGGTGTGGGCTTGGGTTGGGTGCTCTTTCCAATTGCCGGTGCAGACTCAATGGGCCGAATGGCCTCCTCCTGCACTGTAAATTCTATGATTTCTGGCATTTTTTTGCCAATGGAAATGGTATCTTTACTGTGAATATGGATCGCATATGTAGGGGGCAGATGAAGCCTCACTCATAGATGAAATGTCTCAGATCGGGAACACTTGTGATTGAGAGCAAATTCTTCGCACCTTTGGAAAATGTGCTTTGAAGGGAATGACTTGTATACTTCTGAATTTATTCCCAGAAACTAAATTGCAGCCCATGAAGTATGCAACTGTATCTGAAGGATACTGCAATATAATACTGATATTACGGAGTAGGTTTTATGAACTTGTGCTTCTGCCATACAAGATGTAATCCATAATATTATGTTACATGAACTAGACTTGGTCAGGAAATATTGCTGAACCATTTGAGGTTAGGAAGTACCTAGGGAAGCTTCAGGAAGAAACCGTCTAGATGTTTGAAAGACTTGAGAGAGCCCATTTATGAAGATTGGAAGGGCTAGTGATGTATAAATGCTTGTGAATGAACAAGAGGAACAAGGCATGCCAGTTATTGAGCATGTTGGAATGGCAATTGGATGCCTGCCATTAACCTCAAGGGAAACCATTTGCCTGCCCGAGTGCCTTGGAAAGGGAATGATGAGCTATGGGCCTCATGGACCAAGTAAATTTAAGTATAGACTCTGGTCTGCTTTGAGTTACCTGATATCAGCTGAAGTTGTGGTAAGGACAGTGCAACCAGATTTAGGTCCCTGAAGAAAGCAGGGGAAGAGCCAACCATGGTTACCATTTCTGATCACTATCCAAGTTACTACTGAATGAAAGTACATGAGGACATCAAATGCAGGTAACAATTGCTTCTCTGTTCCTTGTAATCCACAATAGAACTTTGAGGTACTCCAGGTAAGAAATTTACTTGACCAAGAGGATCTATTTGAAAAGCTGAAAGAAGGATAAAGCTCTAGGTGTGATTATTGATGATCCACTGAAAGTTTCAAGGCAATGTGAAATCATTCTTTAAAATATTTGATGTGCATAAAGAAACTTGGTCTATAGGCCAAGGTTTGCTGTCCAAACCTCATGAGGCCTTTGATTGTACATTCCTTAAAATAAACTTACAGAAAATCATGCATTAAGGCAGAAATATTTACCCTGGTGCTTTGAGCCTTCTGGCTTTCTAAAGATATTAATATTTTGGAGATGGCTCAGAGGTGACTGCAAACTTTGAATTTGATGTTCAGTATTATTAGAAAAATGTCTTGGAAAATAGTTTGGGAGCCATAAATAAATTAGTAGTCAAAAGAATATCAAAGGCCATGCCACTAACCAGAGGTATCCTAAAATTACCTTTCTATTGTAGCCTCACAATTTCCATAGTCTAGACTCTTGCATAGAACAGTACAGCACAGAACAGGCCCTTCGGCCCTCGATGTTGTGCTGAGCATTGTCCGAAACCAAGATCAAACTATCCCACTCCCTGTCATAGTGGAAACATGAATCATAGAATTCCTACAGTGCAGAAGGAGGCGATTTGGCCCATCGAGTCTGCACCCACCCTCTGAAAGAGCACCTTCCCTAGGCCCAGTCCCCCGCTCTGCCCCCGTAACCCCATAACCCCACCCAACCTGCACATTTTTGGACACTTAAGGGGAAATTTTATCATGGCCAATTCACCTAATCTGCACAATTCTGGATTATGGGAGGAAAGCAGAGCACCCAGAGGAAATCTTCACAGACACAGAGAGAAAGTGCAAACTACCTACAGTCACCTAAGGCTGGAATTGAACCAAAGTCCCTGACACTGTGCCACTGTACCGCCCTGGTGTCTTCCTGCCAGTTTACAGAAATGCTCGCCTTTGAATCCATAGAATCCACAGAATCCCTACAGTGCAGAAGGAGGCCATTTGGACCATCAAGTCTGCACCGACTCTTCGAAAGAACACTCTACCTAAGCCCACTTCCCTGCCCTATCCCCATACGCGCTTTGATCATGGCCAATCCACCCAACCCGCACAACCAGAGCAAACCCATGTAGACACTGGGAGCATGTGCAAACTCCACACAGTCACTCAAGGCCAGATCATGATAACAGAACAACTATGACTGGAAGTCAAGTTTCCTTTATGCCCATCTACTCATATGCCTAACTTCATTAAGTGCTGCCATCGATAACACAAGAAGTCTTGGCAGTTTACCAGCTGGGGCAAGGTCATGACTTGCCAGTCAGGGTCAGATTTCAACATGATGCTAATCGAGTCGACTGTTTCAATGAGCGAGGAGATTCAGCACATGAGAATGCTGTGGTTTGGGATAAATGCACATTTACCCTATCCATGTCTGCTATTACTGTATAGCTATGAATTTTTAATACTTTTTGATTTTCTGTTCCTATCTGTGAATCTCTTATTTCACTACAACAGCTCTGATCACCAGGCCAAGTGCGAACTGTGAATTTTACACTCCTTATCAGCCAATCAGACGTTTGCCCATCCTTCTGTGTCCTTATCGTTGTTTAATCTAATGCATCTTCAGCTAATATTCTCACCAAAGTTATTTTTAATTATCAACTTGATGAGAACAAATCCTTTTGACTGCGGGTAAGTATGAGCTTCACAGGATATGCAATGTCCACCTAGATTCTTGTCTCATCTTACTATCTTGATCATTTTCAGGTCAAATGAGAAAGGCTGCCTAATAATTAATGTCTTGTGTATTTCACGGACAGTTCAAACAATATTTGAGTAACATTGGTGAATAACGGTCGCACATTTTGTTGCCAAAAGTAATTTAAATAATGCACTCATCAACTAATTTTAGCTGGCAAAAGATGACGGGAAGCTGCAAACTCAGTGGTTATTTTCAGTGCATCTCAGTATTGTGCCTTGAAGTCTGGTTGTTCCTCTCTTAAATACTCTGAGCAGTCTCTGCCACTACACTGAGTGCCTGAGGAAAAGTCCTTTGACTCCATAAGAGAGAGGCTTACAGAATTAGTTGAAACAAAAGGGTAGCACGGTGATGCAGTGGTTAGCACTGCTACCTCACGGCGCCAAGGACCCAGATTCGATCCCGGCCCCCGGTCACTGTCCGTGTGGAGTTTGCACATTCTCCCCGTGTCTGCATGGGTCACACCCCCATAACCCATAGAAATGAAGGGCAGGTGGATTGGCCACACTAAATTGCCCCTTAATTGGAAATAAATGAATAATAGAAATGGTTGAAACATAAGTAACCGCTTAAAAAGTCACTGGGCTGGATTCTCCGTCGGCAGGATCCTTCCAACACTCGACTAGTTACTCTCTGATAACTTGAAAATGCCCTACTCTTTGCTTCCTGTCGGTTAACAAATCCTCCAGACAGATTAATAATCTTCTTATCCCTTTTGCAAAAGCAAAATACTATGGATGCTGAAAATGTGAAATCAAAATAGAAATTGCTGGAAATGGTCAGCACATCAGACAGCGTCTGTGGAGAGAACAGCAGAGTTAACGTTTCAGGTCGATGACCTTTCATCAGAACTGGGAATTTTAAAATGTAATAGGTTTTAAACAGGTGAAAAATAAAAAGGAATGTCGGTGACAGGGCAGAAGATGGGATGAGATGGGATAAGTTAAATGACAAAAGAGCCTTTATCTCGCATATTCTCCTCGTGTTTGCGTGGGTTTCCTCTGGGTGCTCCGGTTTCCTCCCACAAGTCCTGAAAAATGTGCTTGTTAAGTGAATTAGACATTCTGAATTCTCCCTCAGTGTACCCAAACAGGCGCTGGAGTGTGGCGAATAGCGGACTTTCACAGTAACTTCATTGCAGTGTTAATGTAAGCCTACTTGTGACACTAATGAATATTATTATTCATAAGATGTGGCAACTTACTTGAATGTCTTTTGAAGAACTCAGTATACAGCATCTACTGATTCCCTTTATCTACTAGTTACATCTTCAAAAATCTCTGAATAAACTTGTCAAACATAATTTTCCTCTGGTAAACAATGTGGACTCTCTTGATCATGACGTGATTTTTAAAGTGTTTTGCTGACTTCCTTAAGAAGCAATTTTTGCATTTTCCGGATGACTGACCTGTATTTCCCTGTTTTCACTCCCCCTTTCTTGCTAACTTACAATCAACTGGGACTGTTCTACAATCTAGGGAAATGTGTATAATCATAACCAGGGTATGAACTATCTCCGCAGCTACATTTTTTAGAGCTCTTGGATGTAGGCCATCAGGCCCTGGGGATTTGTCAGCTATTTTAGTCCATGGTTTCTTTAATACTTTTTCTCTGCTGACCTTTATTACTTTAAGTTCATCACTTGTTAGCCCCTTGGCTATCCTCCTTTTTGGTATGTAATTTGTGTCTTCCACTGTGAAGACAGACACAAAATATTTGGACAGCATCATTACCATTTCCTCATTTCTCCAGGATAATTTCTGTTATCTCTGAGGAACCAATATTTACTTTAAGTAAAATAAAAACAGAAATTACTGGATAAAGTGCTTACTTTAGCTTTTCGCTTCATATATTTGTAAAAGTTCTTACAATCTGTTTTTATATTCCTGGCTAATTTTTCAATATGGTTTTTGCCTTTTTATTAACTTTTTGGTCACCCTTTAAAACTCTCCTAATTCCAGGCTTACTATAAACTATAGTCAATATTCCTCCATGTTGAACACCAACCACGTGGAGGCAGTGCTGAGGGTGACAGGATTACAGAATGTACTCTGGGTGGGGGACTTCAATGTCCATCTCCAAGAGTGGCTCAGAAGCTCCACTATGGGTGGCATGGTAGCATAGTGGTTAGCACTGTTGCTGCACAGCACCAGGGACCAGGGTTTGATTCTCAGCTTGGGCCACTGTCTGTGCAAAGTCTGCACGTTCTCCCCGTGTCTGAGTGGGTTTCCTCCCATGAGTCCTGAAAGATGTGCTTGTTAGGTGAATTGGAAATTCTAAATTCTCCCTCTGTGTACCCGAACAGGCGCCGGAGTGTGGCGACTAGTAACTTTTTTTTTTATAAATTTAGATTAGCCAATTCATTTTTCCAATTAAGGGGCAATTTAGCATGGTCAATCCACCTACCCTGCACATCTTTGGGTTGTGGGGGCGAAACCCACGCAAACACGGGGAGAATTTGCAAACTCCACACACAGTGACCCAGAGCCGGGATCGAACCTGGGACCTTGGCGCCGTGAGGCAGCAGTGCTAACCACTGTGCCACCATGCTGCCCGCGACTAGTAACTTAATTGCAGTGTTAATGTAAGCCTACTTGTGACAATAATAAAGATTATTATTATTACTGACCAAGCAGGCAGAGTCCTAAAGGACATAGCAGCGACCTGGGTCTGCAGGAGGTGGTGAGGGATTCAACAAGAGGGAAAAACCTAGTTGACCTTGGCCTCACCAATTTACCTGTCGCAGATGCATCTGTCCATGACAATATTGGTAGGAGTGGAGACAAAGTCCTCTCTTCATATTGAGGATACCCCCCATGTATTGTGTGGCACTCCCACCGTGCTAAATGGTTTAGATTTTGAACACATGTAGCAACTCAAGACTGGACATCCATGAGGCACTGTGGGCCATCAACAGCAGCAAAACTGGATGTAACCACAGTCCAACCTCATGGCCTGACACATTCCATCCAGGAAAAAGCAACCCATTTGATTAGCACCCCATCCATCACCTTCAACATCCATTCCCTCCACCAGCAATGCACAGTGGAAGCCGTGTGGACCATCTACAAGATGCACTGCAGCAATTTATGAAGGCTCCTGCGTCAACATCTTCCAAACCCATGACCTCTACCACCTAGAAAGTGAAGTGTAGCAGATGCGTGGAATCACTGGGGCTGCAAGTTCCCCTCTGAGCCACACACCATCCTGACTTGGAACTATATCGTCATTTGTTCACTGAATCAAAATGCTGGAATTTCCTATCTAACAGAACAATGAGTGTACCTACACCAGATGGATTGCAGCAATTCAAGAAGACAGCACACCAGACCCTTCTCAAGGGCAGTTACGTTAGACAATAAATGCTGGCCCAAACAGCCACACCCTTGTCCCGTAATAGAATAAAAATAAATACTTGGCAATAATATAAGCTCCTATTTTTAATGTAGTGCTATCCTTAACTTCCCTACTAACCATAGATGGATCTTTTATGCTGAGCTTTGGTTATTTACTGGAGCATGTTTTTGTTGAACGTTTTGAATCATGTCTTTATATGTTTCCCAATATTTATTTACGGTCATGCCTTTTAGTCTGTTTACCCTATCAACCTTTTCCAGCTGTCCCCTCAAATGCATGTATTTGGCTTTGTTTAAGTGCCTATTAAGTATTGAAACTGTGTATTGCTCTTAGATTTAATATACATTCAGTTGTATTATGATCACTTTTTCTCAGATGGGGCAGCATGGTGGCGCAGTGGTTAGCACTGCTGCCTAGGGCATTTAGGACCCGGGTTCGATCCCGGCCCTCGATCAATGTCTGTGTGGAGTTTGAACATTCTCCCCGTGTCTGCGTGGGTTTCACCCCCACAACCCAAAGATGTGCAGGTTAGGTGGATTGGCCACACTAAATTGCCCCTTAATTGGAAAAAAATAATTGGCTGCTCTAAAATGTATTAACATTTTCCCAGATGATCTTTTACTGAGATTACTAATTAATCCTGTCTCAATACACTACTTCATTATTTCACACTATTATATTATTTCTTAATGCTTCAATCAATGATAGAACTACAGTTGAGAGGTCTATAAACTACTGCCACCAGTGTTTTCTGACCCTTATTATTTTTAACTATACCCAGACGACTCTATTCCTGATCTACTGACCTGAGATCCTTTCTTACTGCTGCCCTCATATCGTCCTTTACTATCAGTCTCACTTCTCCCTTTCCATTTTGCCTGTCGTCTTGAAATTATGCATACCTGATATAGTTCTTTCCAAAACTTGGTCACCTTGTAACCATGTGTTTCTCCAATGACATTTTAAAACCATTTTGGTCAATTTGTGCTCGTAATTTGTCTATCTTATTGTGAACCTAACATGAGACTTTGTCGAATGGAGAATGAGAAGAAAAAAAAAGTCTCTACTTTGCTTTGCCCTGTGCTGCAAAGTGATACCTTGGTCTGTACTGTTGAGCTGCCTTTGTATGCAGCAAGCTCCATTCACAGATTACAAGGAGCCAATAACATTACTGCCTCCCATTCTTCCATTAAGATAAAAGTTACAGCACTCCATTTCGGAATACAAAAATATACCTGAGCTTTTCTCTGCGGTGTCACATTGCTATTAATTATTTCTGGCCATGAATAGCAAATGACGATTCATAAAGCTCAGGTTACAAAATCTAGTTAACACACAGGATACCTTTGTTCACTTGTATGATACATAATCTATATGCCAACCTGTTTCTACAAGAATCTTCTTTCTACTAAAAGTATGCTCAAAGCAAATCTGGTCAGGGCAGATAGAACCATGAAGAAATAACCATGGAAATAGCACTTTTGATGTAATAAATTCCTACCCATGTATAGTACTGTATCTCCAGCGCAATGTCAAGCTAGACACTAGCATGTGGATCTGCAGCACATAGGATAGTATCTGAAGAAGGTGGATATTCTCAAAGCTGTGGAAGAGGGAAGGAAAAGAAAATGCAAGGCCCCAACAATTTCTCCCTTCTCTTCATGACTTACCCTCCCCCGCTCTCTTTCCCTTTCTCACATTCTCCCTCATCTAACTGAATGGAAATGTTGTGAGTTCAAGTCTCAGTCCAGGACTTGAGCTCAAAAGATCAAGACTGACGCAGCGGTGCAATACCGAGGGACTGCTGCACTGCCAAAGGTGCCATATTTTGGATGACATGTTAATTTGGGACCCTGCCTTCCCTATCATGTGATCATAAAAGATCCCTGACATTATTCCGAAGAGGAGCAGGAAAGATAACCCTGATGCCCTGGCCAATATTTATCCATCAATCTGCACCTCAGAAACAGATGATTTGATCAGTTCACATTGCTGGTCATGTAAAAATTGTCTGCCCCATTTCCTGCATTACAACAGTGATGGTACTTTGAAAGTGCTTTGGCTTTATCACACTTTGGGATGTCCTGTGGCCGCAAAAGACCTTGTATAAATTTGTCATTATTTTGCTCTCTTAAGACCGATTATCTGGTCTAAAGTCAAGTACTTCAAGGAGTCTGCTTTCCAATTGCGCATTCACCTGTCACAGAATAGTTGGTATCATACATGGAAAACAACTGACCTGAAGGTTACCGGTCTGAAGGTAGGCCAGATGAGACTGCTTTGCTTTGCATCCAGGTGTGCTATATTTAGCTTGTGAGTGCTGATGCTGGGTGCTTGGGTTCATTCCTCAGCATCCATCACCAAGAAAATATAGGGCGCGATTCTCCCAAAACGGGAGAAATCGTAAAGCTGCCGTAAAACCCGGGCGGGTTTTACGGCAGCGCGCCCCTTCCCGACCGGGGACCGATTTTGGTCCCCGGTCGGGGCTAGCAGCCCGACGCCGTAGGCTCCGGCAAGACGGACTTAACGAAAATCGTTAAGCCCGCTTGCCGGAGTTAGCGCCGGCTGACGCGTCATATGACGTCAGCCGCGCATGCGCAGTTTGGAAGACTCCAACCCGCGCATGCGCGGGTGACGTCATCGCGTTTTTGCGCGAAACCCGCGCATGCGCGGGCCGGGTTGCCCCTCAGCCGCCCGTCGAATGGATACTGCGGGGCGGCGGAAGGACAAGTAGTGCGTGGGCATCGGGCCCGCTGCCCACGATCGGTGCCCACCGATCGCGGGCCCATGGCACCCTTGGCACGGCTGTGCCAATCGGTGCCATGGTTATTAATAGCGAGTTAGTCACGCCGTTTTTACGAACGGCAAGACCAGGTGTGTTTGCCGTTCGTAAAAACGGCGTAAAGGGCTGGGACTTCGGCCCATCTAACAGCTGAGAATCGCTGCCCGCCGTAAAAAAATGGCGGCAGCGATTCGGGTCGGGACTTCGGCGGGGGGTGGGGGAGAATAGCGGGAGGGCGGCAAAAATGTCGGGAAGGCCCTCCCGCTATTCTCCCACCCGTCGTGGGGGGCGGAGAATTTCGCCCATAGTATTTCCTTCAATCTCGAAATTGCTCCTCTTTATATAGGCCATTCAATTATGCTCATTAATAATAATAATAATAATAATAATCGCTTATTGTCACAAGTAGGCTTCAATGAAGTTACTGTGAAATGCCCCTAGTTGCCACATTCTGGTGCCTGTTCGGGGAGGCCGGTACCGGAATTGAACCCTCGTTGCTGGCATTGTTTTGTATTACTTAGCATTTCAGACTCCAAACCTCTTGTTAACTCCAGGTAGGGGGAGTGAGCAGCAATCCTCCATCAAATCATCAGCGTTAAAATTGCCTGAGACTTGTTTTGGTGAGATTGATGGGCCACACACTCAAGTAAGGAACGGGTTGCATATTCATTTTTGTGGCTACATTTCTGCTGGGCAGCCCCAGGCCTCCTTAAAGTGTCCTAACACCAACATTTGTATATCCGGGGCAATTGCCTAGCAGGCCAGAACAGAAGCGGTTCAGAGGATCAAGGATTGGCAACATTATCCCATGACCTTAGTGCATTATAGGAAGCGTTTCAACAACAACTTGTACTTGTATAGCACCATCAGCAAAATGAAGTGTCCTAAGAATCTTCACAGGAGCATTATAAAACTACAAGTTACATAAGGAAATATTAGGGGAAATGACCAAAAGCTTGGACAAAGACGTACCTTTAGGGAGAGAACTTTCGACTTGAGGACACGGCATCTGAAGGCACATCACACACGGTGGAAAGATTCCAATCACAAATTCTCAGGAGGTTAAAATTAGCGGTGCACAGATATCTCTGCGGGTCAAGGGGCTGGAGATGATTGCAAAGATAGGGGGCGAAATTCTCCGCACCCGCGGAAAGTCGTAAAACCGTCGTAAAAATCGGGAGCGTTTTACGACGGTCGCGAAGGCTTCATTTCCCGACGGATTCACTTCCTGGAAATGGGCTAGTAGCGCGGCCGCGTCAATTACGTGCGTGATGACGACGGAACGCGACGACGACACGATCACGCCCACGTGACGCCGCCCGACGCCGTAAAAAGGCGCGGGCGACCACAGAATCTGTCGGGCAGGATGTCGGAGCCGAGGAGAGCTGCTCCTCGCTTTGTAGATGCTGACGTCGAGGCGCTGCTCGATGCCGTGGAGCAGAGGAGGGGCATCATCCGCCCGCGGAGAGGGCATCGCCAACCTGCCAGCGCGGTACGCCAGGCCTGGCGTGACGTGGCTGCTGCCGTCAGTGCTGTGGGGCAGATCCTTCGCTCAGCAGAGCAATGTAGAAAGAAGCTACACGACCTCACCAGGTCTGCCAGGGTAAGTGCCATGAGGGTGCCCCCTAGTCACAACCATCCCTCCCCCTTAACTTAAGCCCCCCCCCCCCCCCGGGGGGGGGGGGGGAGAGGGATTGGGGCAGAGTTATTTGAGGGTGGTTCACAAAGTTGTCACAGACCCAGCGCTCTGGCCCCGAGGAGAGATGCAATCGACTTATGACAACTTGCCCCCCCCAAACTGTGCCAGTATCTGAACGGACTGCTGATACCTACCGTTTTGTAATGATCTACCTATGTTCCCTCCCCCAACAGGCCAAGGCCGCTCATAACCACCGTGAGCGGCACAAGACTGGAGGGGGTTCGCCCAACCTGCACCCCCTCAGCACCTTTGAACAGAGGGCCCTGGACCTTGTTGGGGGGTCTGCCACCCGCGATATCGCGCAATGCGAGGTTGGCGGAACTGCAGCAAGTGAGACAACCCTCCCTGACAAACACTCACCCCTCCCCCATCCTCTGTCCCTTCACAAACCCTGCCCACTGGGACACCTCCCCCATCCTCTGTCCCTTCACAAACCCTGCCCACTGGGACACCTCCCCCATCCTCTGTCCCTTCACAAACCCTGCCCACTGGGACCGTCCAGCGGCCTGCCGAGCAAATCTAAATAACCCGTCTCATTCTCTTCCCTAGGACGTGATGCCGAACGACCAGGGCCGTCTGCCTCCAGACGGAGACAGGAATCTGCCGCCACCTCACCCGGGGCCTCACAACAGAGGGTGCCCGATCAGCGGGCAGCCCTATCCGCCCCAACCCAATCTGCGGACCAGGACGCACAGAGGGTTCGAAGTCCACCACCACCACCAGAAATGGCCAGGGACAACCCTCCTGTCGCTGAGCAGCCCCACACCCTGGAGGAGGCCCTAAACATTGAGAGCGTCGGGCTTGCGGCACTGCTTTCTCCCACCACATCCATCATCCCAGAGACACACACCCCGGCTGGCCTATTTAGTGATGAGTCTCCTGGGGCACAGTCTGGTTGGCACATCACAGCTGAGCAGGTACAGCAGGTGGAGGTCGGAGCAACAGAGGGCCCGGACTCGCGGAGGCCAGGCCAGGCCCAGGATGCAGCTGGCTCCCAGACGTTTTCTGAGTTCCTGGAGTTTATCAACCCACCCGCACAGCCGATGCCTCAGGAAACCCAGGGAAACAATGGCGGGAGGAGGGC
Source organism: Scyliorhinus canicula (assembly GCF_902713615.1). NCBI lineage: Eukaryota > Metazoa > Chordata > Chondrichthyes > Carcharhiniformes > Scyliorhinidae > Scyliorhinus > Scyliorhinus canicula. Next base: position 33,241,579 of record NC_052164.1, read on the forward strand.
AGCCTTCCTGGCTCTGCAGACGCTGTTAGAGGAGTCGAACCGCGTCCAAGAGCAGGGAGTGGTGCCGCTCATGGCAGAGACCCAGTCCGACACTGCACGGGTGGCATCCGCGGTGGAGGCAATGGGTCAGGTTATGCAAGACGTTGGGGTTAATGTGCACGCGTCATCCTCGGCCATGGACAGGGTTGCCCTCTCACAGGCAGCAATGTGCCAGAGCCAAACCGACATTGCCGGCGCCCTGCGGGCCATGGCCGAGTCTCACCAGGTCATGGCCCAGTCGCAGCAGTCGATCGCGGAGACCATCAACCGCCTGACACATGTGCTGGATGGCGTCGTGCACACACAGGTTGAGATCGCACAGTCCCTGGCAGGAATGTCTAACTCCCTGGACTCCGTCTCTGCAAACCTTCGGATCCTGGTGGATACCGTTGCAGGCCTCCAAGACTGGCAGCGCCAGGTGTCGGTGGTGCGACGGGGCACCTCCCCGCTCGCACCTCTGTCCCAAATTGAGGCCCGGGGGCCATCGGGCTCCCCGAGGGAGGAGGCGGTTTCGGGGCCCGTCCCATTAACTCCATCACGGGACGTCCCGGAATTCTCGGCCTCCCCCCGTCCCATCCCTGGTGCATCGGGTGGGCAGCAGGCAGAGCAGGGTGGCACAACGTCACCCGAGACGCCCGCAGAGCAGCCTGGCCCATCAAGGCCTGGTCGCCCCAGGAAACGCTTAGCCAAGGAGAAACGAGTCGAGAAGGGCGATTCGCAGCAATCCTCCTCCACTCCTGCTGTATCATCTGGGGAATCACTTAGACGTAGTGGTAGGGCCCGTAAGGCAACAAAGAGAGACACTGAGTAAGTTGGCATGGGTGAAGGGCACAGTTTAGTTGTAGGGGCTAGGGCACCTGTAAATAATTGTTAATATTAAACGCACTGTTCCACCTTACTTGTAATACCGTGTGATTGTTCCACAGCCACAGGAATCGTGATGGTGACCGAGTGTCGCTGGGGGTGACGGGTGGTGAAACCTCGGTGCCGGGTGTGCAGTCCCTGCCCCTACCCCCTCCCACAGCTAGCCCACGTGGGCACGTGATGGAGTGTCCGTGACGAACTCAGCGGCCACCAAGGTGGATGGTTCAGCTATTGCCATGGGTCAGACTCTCTCTAACGATTCTGAGCTCACAGCTCTTCGCAGAGCGGGCTGTCATCATTCCACATGGCACTGACCACACCCGCTGACACAGCCATCGATGTTGTGCCATTCCGTCTGTACCCAGTGATAAGCGTCATGTCGAAGTGGAGCAGTGTACACTGAGGGGGGGGGGGGGGGGCTTGTGGTGGTGGCAGTTGTGTGGTGACCCTCTGCATGACTAGCGATGCAGGTGGTGGTTTGGTGTTCATCGGGGACGTCACATGCGATGCTTGAACCGTGCTGCCACCAGGGCGTCGCGTGCCCGCCGTCCTTGCCGGGTCCGTCGTGCCGCCTCCTGGACATCACCAGCACCTGGGTCGTGTCTGCGTTCTGCGCCCGCCACTCCGCCAGCCTCCTCCTCCTCCTCCTCCTCCTCCTCTATGCTGGCACCACTGCCACTAGCTTCTCCCTCCGCCTCCTGCAACAGGTCATCTCCCCTCTGCATCGCGATGTTGTGCAGCGCACAGCAGACCACTACAATGCGAGCGACCCTGTCGGCCTGGTACTGCAGGGCCCCTCCGGAGCAGTCCAGGCACCTGAATCTCATCTTCAGGAGGCCAAGGCAGCGCTCCACCACACCCCTGGTTGCTGCATGGGCCTCGTTGTATCGGGTTTCCGCATTGGTCTGAGGCCTCCGTATAGGCGTCATCAGCCAAGACCTCAGCGGATAACCCCTGTCACCTAGCAACCAGCCCCTCAGCCGGGGGGGGACGCCCCTCAAACATCGCAGGGATGAACGACTGCGCTAGTATGTAGGAGTCATGCACACTCCCTGGGAACCTTGCACAGACGTTCATGAACCTCATGTGGGGGTCGCATACCACCTGGACATTAATGGAGTATGTCCCCCTCCTGTTTGTGAACACTTCCTTGTCCACAGCAGGCGGGCGCATGGGGACGTGAACACAGTCGATTGACCCCTGAACCCTCGGTATCCCGGCCACACTGGCAAATCCACGGGCTCGTGAGTCTTGACTTGCTTGGTCCTCGGGAAAGGTGATGTAGCGGTCCGCGATGGCATAGAGGGCGTCGGTCACATCCCGGATGCACCTGTGCACCGATGACTGGGAGATCCTGGAGACGTCCCCGCTCGGAGACTGGAAGGAGCCGGTAGCATAGAAGTTCAGAGCGACCGTCACCTTGATGGCAACCGGGATCGCGTGTCCTCCCCCCGTTCCACGTGGGGCGAGGTGCGACAGGAGTTGGCAGATATGTATCACCGTCTGCCTACTCAGCCGGAGTCTTCTCCTGCAGGTGATGTCCGGCATTGTTAGGAAAGAGACCCGGACACGGTACACCCTCGGCTTTGGTCGTCGCCTCTGGCGCCGTGGCTGCACCCTCACTCTCTCCTCTTCCTCTTCCTCCTCCTCCTCCCCCCCATGCTGCTCGACGACTGGCAACTCCTCGGCCCTTCCCTCTGCTGCTGCAGCTGGCCCTGCATCCACTGCGGGTTGTGGGTGTGGATGCTGCTGCATCGCCAAATGCAGTGCAGCGGCCCCAACCACTGCGCAGAACATAGCCGTTCTGTTCGCAGACATTGTGCTAACCTACAGAAGGGTGGTGGGGGCAGAGAAACGGGACATGTTAGACGGAGGTTAGTCGACACCTCGGCACCCGCCAGCCATGGGATACCAGTGTGTCCCGGTGGCCTGGTCGCGCTGCTGACACGCGGTCAGCCTAACCCCTGGTCACTTTCTGCATCCAACGGACAGTAAACTATGGCCTCCTCACGGGTGCGTCAGTGGCCTGTGTCCGGAAGCCACAGGGGAACCAGCGGCCGTGTCCTCGTCACCGGCACACCATGGCATGCTGGCAGACATTTTGTTACGGGGTTGGACGGCTCACTCTCTACCTAACCCCCCCCCCCCTCCGTCGCCCCCCACTGCCTCCCCGTCTCCCCCACTGCCTCTCCCGTCTCCCCCACTGCCTCCCCCGTCGCCCCCCACTGCCTCCCCCGTCGCCCCACACTGCCTCCCCCGTCGCCCCACACTCCCCGCTCTGGACCCCCTCCCGTTCTCAGGGATGCCTTCCCCGTTGTGGCCAGACTCGAGCGGTGCGCTGAGCGGTGCGCTGAGCGGTGCGCTGAGTGGTGCCCTGACCTCCTCCAAGCTGTCGTCAGCCAGGCCGAATGGTTGATGAATTTAAAAAGCAGGTGTGTTTCACGACGTGCAAACAGGGCGTCATGACGTCGGGACTTCGGCCCATCCGGGCCGGTGAATAGCGGGGGGGCTATCAGTGGCGATTCTGGTCGTGTCAGGGGCGGGAAGGAGGCGTTTGTCGGGAATGGCGACTCGGAGATTTTGCGGGGTTCGGAGAATAGCGGGAGGGCATCGGAACAGCGTCGCCGTAAAAATTTCCGACGCCCGCTATTCTCCGACCCGTCGTGAGTCCGGAGAATCTCGCCCAGGGAGAGGCATGGTTTTGCTGGAAGGAAGGAGAACCAGGGAGCATCGATGTAATTGGCAAAAGAAGAAGAGGCGACATGAGGCAAAAACAGTTTTACACAGCGAGTGGTCAGGCTCTGAAATACACTGCCTGAGTGTAGTGGAGGCAGATTCAATTACAGCTTTCAAAAGAAAATTGGATAATTAACTGGAGAAAGAAACTGCAGCTACGCCGGGAATAGGCCAGGGAGTGGGACATGGTGAGCTGCTTTTGCAGAGAGACGGCATAGATGTGATGGACTGAATGGCCTCCATTTGTGCTGTAGCCATTCAGTACTTCATGTAAACAGCGGGCAGGATTTACCAGCCTTGTTGCGCCCAACTTAGTGACACGACAATGCCATTGAATCCTGTGAGAAGCCTCTCGAGATTCAACCGAACCTCGCATGACGTCGTGATCTGGACCCCGCCCTCATAGGGTGTTTCTCGGCAGCTGCCAAGGTACCAGGGTGGCAGTGCCAAGGTACCCGGGTGCCAGCAGGAGTGCCAGGGTACCACCCTGCCCAGAGCCTGACCACCCGTGTGTCTCCAATGGCCTGGGGGACCGCCCAAGTGCCGTTATGACTGGTCCAAATTTGTATGGACGAGTATTAAACGGTGCCCAGTCAAGACCTTAGTGGGGAGGTGATCCGTTCCCGGGCCCCGGGAGAATACAGCGCAGACATATTTACATGATTCAATGGATACTTTTACCAAGCTGTAAGTGAAGCAACTTTACGCCGTTACGTATCCCAGTGAGATACTGTTAGTGAAGTTTCTGAAGGAATGGGGCAACCCTGACAACACCCTCCAGATTCCCACTGTGTATGTGCATCCCCTGTAGGTTGCTGCCTGATTTAAGCTTTGCTTATTTCGACTACAAAATTTGCCTCTAATATATTTAAGAAAGCCCTAAAGTCATTTAATTTGTAAGCTTAGGCCCCTGGGAGTATTTAATGTGATAAGCAAGCAGAAGTACTTAAAAGCAAACTGTGTAATCAGTACATTTACAGCTCTTCTCATTTAGCGACACATTTTGAAAAGTATAAATTAAAAAGCCTAGCAAATGAAAACATCAATGGTCTTGAAGTCCTCAGCAATCTTATTGAAATTCCAGTTCATTTTTATGACAAAATTCAGTAGGACTGTGGCATTAATTTGAATATAATTAGCACTATTTAAATTTCGAGTGCAGGGGATTAGTCTGTGCTGGAAAATAGATAACACTTGTATGAATAGTTTAGAATACATTAATCAACTCAAATTAATTTAAAAATCTCCAATGCCCATAAACCGCACATGTGGCTATAATCCCAATAAAATTCCCTTATCCAGTACATCTCACGCCCTCTTTTGTTTAATTTTCCCCCCTCCCTCCCCCGCAACCTGACACTATTTTCAATTCAATACTATCGAAGTACTTTATACTAAAGCTCAGTGATTTACATCCAGTGTATGGATGCTGAGCAGCATTTTCTGTTTCATTTCCCGTCTTTTGTAGATTCAATCTCCCACTGGGGCCAGCCTTACAGGTGCCAGAAAGTCTCTCAAACTCAACCAAGTGGCTGCTCTTCATGTGTGAACGATTAGTGTCAGCAGCCTTTTTAAACATCAAGCCTGATCCTGATTTCAGGTTCAAACGTGCACCAACAGGGTTCAACAATGATCAAAAACGATTACCTTGGTTCATTGTTTTATCTCCATGTGACTTTGCAGCCAAGGGCTCCTGCGTCAGTACAGATTCTGCTGTGTCCGTCTCAGTTCCACACAGTGTGGTGGAACTTACCAATAGCCATTGCAGATCACTTTTAATAAAAAAACATGTGGCTTAATCACTGACATCATTCAGTAATCAGCCAGGCAATGACTATATACTAAGAACCAAATAATAGGTGTAGTTGAATAACAACTTTAGAATTTCTTAATGTTTTGGCTTATTTTTAAAGGAGCATTCCCCAATTCTCACTTCATTTTACCCACGCTGCGGGCACAATTTAACTAAATGGGAACAAAGTTTCATAGTGAGTGTGATTAACTGTTTGTTTCCCGCGCCGAGAACCACAAGGGTATGAAACACGACAGGGAAGGCGCAGCCGAAGCCACACTTAGCGCTGTTTTGAGTACTGAGGAGCTCTGCTTGCCGGAACGCAGTGCAGCGAGAGATCTCCGAGCCCCCAAAGCGGCCCCGGCCCCCAGGTACCAACACACTATGAGAAGGTCCCCACCCCCAGCGCCTTATGGGAGGGTCCAAACCCACACACGGCACCCCCATCCCTTGCACCCTGACAAAGAATGCCATCTGGGCAGTGCCAACCTAGCACCCTGGCAGTGCTCTGTCAGTTGACAGTGCCACCTGGGTACCTGCAAGGGTGTCAGTGCTGACATGCTCAGGTAGCACCGGTAGTGCCAAGGTACCACCCTGCCCAAAGGACATGCTGCTTGGGGCCTTCGATCCCCTGGGAGACCCATATGAGTGCCATTCCGTCTGGTCCCCATTTCTAGAGACCAGCCATAATGGAGTGGCACCAACCACTCTCCACACCTTTAGGGGCTAGGCCCGTGCCGGAGTGGTTGGCGCTACGCCAGCCACGCGCGAACGGCTGGCCGAAAGGCCTTCGCCGGTCGGCATGAGCCCGCGCATGTGCCGGAGCGTCAGTGGCCGCTGATGTCACCACCGGCGCATGCGCGGTGGAGGGGGTCTCTTCCTCCTCCGCCATGGTGGAGGCCGTGGCGGAGGCGGAAGAAAAAGAGTGCCCCCACGGCACAGGCCCGCCCGCCGATCGGTGGGCCCCGATTGCGGGCCAGGCCACCGTGGGGGCACCCCCCCGGGGTCCTGGGGGGAGCGCGGGGTGATCGGACTGCTCGCGCCGCCTGCTCCTGCTGGCACAGAGGTGGTTTAATCCACACCGGCGGGAGAGGCCTGTCAGCGGCGGGACTTCGGCCCATCGCGGACCGGAGAATTGCAGTGGAGAGCCCGCCGACCGATGCTGCGCGATCCTGCGGGGGGTCGGAGAATTCCGACCCAGATCTGACTCATGCTCATCCAAGGTCTCTGAGGCAAAGGAGATTGATCTCAAACCTCGGGTGCCTCGGGATACTGCCTATTAGAGTGAGACTAGCTGTCTCACTTTAATATGCTGATTTGCTAAAAAGTGATCCCGTCCAAAATGGATTAGATTCACATCACAACGTAATCCCGCATGGCGACGCAAGCAGGGTAGATCCCAGGAGCGGGCTCTCCTGGCTCTCAACGGCCATGCTGCTCCACGGTGTGCTGCTTTTTGGGCGCAGTGTGGCTGTTCGATCACGGCCGCATCTTCAAAGAGTTCTGATGCACTTTCTTTCACTGTACTTTACCCTTCACATTTCTCTGCATTGAACTGCATCCGCCATCCATCTATCCACATCTTAAATTAGTTTAACATAGCGCAACACCTGGCGGTGTATTCCCCTTTGCGACAAAGTGGCTCACTCATCTGGAAGACTTTAGAATGCGTCTTCTGTTATCAATGGGGTCCCTATGAATTTTGGCTTATGGTATTGCTCAAAATGGAGCAAGGGCCCACCAAAATAGCTTAATTTCTTTGACAATGATTAGTAAGATTCCGTTGTCTACTTGAATCCCCACCCCCTCGACATTAGTGGCAGTTACCATCTAGTATGGTGGGGGGCAACCTACGGCCCAGGGGTGACATTTGGCAACCCATTTGGATTCTGAGTGTTGCCCACGAGACATTTTGTTGACTGTTGCCCATGTTTCGGGTCACCACATTCCGCTGATTTCCATCCGCATAATTGTATGCACGTAGGGCAAGGGCAAGTGAAGTGAAGTGCGGGCTGATTGCTCACAACATTGATTGCGAGAGCCGTGTGCTCCCTCCGTGTCCAATGTGTAAATATTTATTTTGTTTTTACTATTTGAATTGATGATGGTTCTATTAATATATAAATGATAAAGGGTTTCCTATAATTTTTTGCAAAGTATTTGTGTATTTTCATAGGGCCTTATTCATAGGGTCATGGCCCATCAACAAGCCCACCTTCAATCTTGCAGGCCACAGATGAAGGACTCACTAACCTAGGTTTCCTATCATTGATCCAGTATGTCACTATTGTTTGATTTTATAAGTACCATTATAACTCTAAACTCCTTGATATTTCTGCATAGCACTAGTTATTTTTATACACTCAGTCTAGTTAATGTCTGTCAATAAAAATGTAATAAGTTTCAGCATTTGAAGCTTGTTGCATAGGTTACAATATGTTGAGTTGTCGAAGCTGCCAAGAAAATTGATTATCCCAAGAATTCATTAAGGGAAACATCTGCTGTGAAAACTCATTCAAAATGGTAGTTGTGGAAGCAAGTTGCTGCCAAACCTTAAAGGAACAGATATCGAGCATGTTAACAAAATACTTTATTTCTTACATTTTCTCCTGCATGCAGCTTTTCTTTTATTGGTGTTTAATGTTTTGAAGACAGTGGCAAGCTGCATTTATCATCTGACACTACTTCTTCTTGAGTTCTCTGCCTGAAGGAAGATCCTTGACGATTATTCACTTAACCATGACAAAGTGTCATGATTTGTTTTACCAGGTTTGGATGAGGAGGTAGGAATGGGAATTGAAGCCTGTGTTTGTTGGTGTTAATCTGAGCCATATGCTCGCCGTCTAGCCAACAGTTCTAATCAGCATTACCATCACCACCACACCCTTCCCAACTCAATGTAGTCCTAAAAATAAAGTGGACGGCCTTCTTGAACTGCTGCAATCCGCAATGGTATTAGATAGGCTATTTCATCAAACTAACCCTGCCACAACAAAAGAATGACAATGATCAAGTCAGGAAAGTTTGTGACTGGACTAGGGAGGTGGTAGGGTAGTGGTATTGTCACTGGGCAAGTAATTCAGAGACCCAGGGCATTGCTCTGGAGTCCTGGGTTTGAATCCCACCATGGCAGATGTTGAAATGTGAATTCAATAAAAAACTGAAAAAAGATTTAGTTTTATCATCTAATGGTGGCAATCAAACCATTGTTGTAAAAACGTGCCTGGTTTGCTAATGTCCTTGAGGGAAGAAAAACTGCCGTTCTGGCCTACATGTGACTCCTGCCCCACAGCAATGTGGTTGAATCTTAATAACATGCCCTCTGAAGTGGCATAGCAAGCCACTCAGTTCAATGGCAATTGGCAAGAAATGCTGGCCCAGTTAGCGAAGCTCACGTCCCATGAACAAATTAAAAAAAAATGTTGGTTGATGGGTATAATTGAGAATACAGCTATGTCAGGCTGTTTCTGAACTAATTTGTGGCGCTGTTCTTCGAACCAACACTAAAGAATTACCTTGACCAATCAGAGTGAAACTGACTGTTTAAAATTTTCAAACAATGCTTGGCAGTTAACTGTCAGTCACCAGGAACTGGTGCATTTTCCTTGGCAATTCTTTTACTAATCAGAGTCCACTTAGCAACCAATCAGCACTCTCTATTCATACCGTTTAAAGTTCTTGTTTCCCCTGACATTGACATTCTTGCCATTGTACTGATGAGTACAAGACAAAAAAAACTTCGATAAAATATATTTTTTCGGCAACACTCAATGTCTGCACTCCTAAATGACTAATTGTGATTGTTCACAGCCGGGGAGCTTGTTTGCCGACAAGTTAAATGAGGCAGACTCCCTTTACCGAAGATGCTGTTGAAGTGTTATAGTTATCCCTTGTTAACCCTGAAATTGCCAGCTTTATTGAACTCAGTTGTTTTGAACAATGAACATCTGTGATGCTAGCCATTACCCATGAGGCACTTAGAACATAGAACAGTACAGCACAGAACAGGCCCTTCGGCCCTCGATGTTGTGTCGAGCAATGATCACCCTACTCAAACCCACGTATCCACCCTATACCCGTAACCCAACAACCCCCTCTTAACCTTACTTTTTAGGACACTACGGGCAATTTTAGCATGGCCAATCCACCTAACCCGCACATCTTTGGACTGTGGGAGGAAACCGGAGCACCCGGAGGAAACCCTCGCACACACGGGGAGGACGTGCAGACTCCGTACAGACAGTGAACCTGGGCATTTATGAAGCATTTATGCTAACCACCATGCTATCGTGCTGTACAGTAAGACAACTTGTCTCATCCTCTTGTCAATCCTAGTTTAGAATGATTTGAATAGACTTCAGCACCATCAATGGTCTGATTGCTGATGTGCAAGCTCAGACTGTGGGCCTGGATACCGTTGTTCAAAGGGGCTTCCAGGGTGTCACAGCTCTCCATCAAACTGTTCTCCACAGATTATCAGGATTTCTCAGATACTGCCCTGGAGAGCATCATTAGCTCCATGGAGCATGCAGCTGTTGCCCTCTTTAAGGAAGACAGCATTGCCACTCCACCAGCACCCTTTCATTAGACAGCCAGCCCAGACTCCTGGGCTGGGATTCTCCCTTTAAAGGACTAAGTTTTACGGAGGGTGATTCTCCGTGTTCCAGGCGGCTAGCAGGGCCCAGGCATGCGTCCCGCACCGGCGGGGCCCTGGTTTCCAGACCGCACGGCCGCGCATGCGCATGGCGGCCGCAAGCGGGTCTGCGCATATGCACGGTGGCCCACTTCGGCGCGGGCACGGCCGACATGGCGGGGCCACACAGCAGAGTAAGGTCGGTCCCACACAGCAGAGTAAGGTCGGTCCCGCACAGAGTAAGGTCGGTCCCGCACAGAGTAAGGTCAGTCCCGCACAGAGTAAGGTCGGTCCCGCACAGAGTAAGGTCGGTCCCGCACAGAGTAAGGTCAGTCCCCCCCAGAGTAAGGTCAGTCCCGCACAGAGTAAGGTCAGACCCGCACAGAGTAAGGTCAGCCCCCCCAGAGTAAGGTCAGTCTCGCACAGAGTAAGGTCGGTCCCGCACAGAGTAAGGTCAGTCCCGCACAGAGTAAGGTCGGTCCCGCACAGAGTAAGGTCGGTCCCGCACAGAGTAAGGTCAGTCCCGCAGAGAGTAAGGTAGGGCCCCCCAGAGTAAGGTCAGTCCCGCACAGAGTAAGGTCGGTCCCGCACAGAGTAAGGTCGGTCCCGCACAGAGTAAGGTAGGGCCCCCCAGAGTAAGGTCAGTCCCGCACAGAGTAAGGTCGGTCCCGCACAGAGTAAGGTCGGTCCCGCACAGAGTAAGGTCAGTCCCCCCCAGAGTAAGGTCAGTCCCCCCCAGAGTAAGGTCGGTCCCGCACAGAGTAAGGTCGGTCCCGCACAGAGTAAGGTCGGTCCCGCACAGAGTAAGGTCGGTCCCGCACAGAGTAAGGTCAGTCCCGCAGAGAGTAAGGTAGGGCCCCCCCAGAGTAAGGTCGGTCCCGCACAGAGTAAGGTCGGTCCCGCACAGAGTAAGGTCAGTCCCCCCCAGAGTAAGGTCAGTCCCCCCCAGAGTAAGGTCAGTCCCGCACAGAGTAAGGTCGGTCCCGCACAGAGTAAGGTCGGTCCCGCACAGAGTAAGGTCGATCCCGCACAGAGTAAGGTAGGGCCCGCACAGAGTAAGGTCGGTCCCCCCCAGAGTAAGGTCGTTCCCGCACAGAGTAAGGTCAGTCCCGCACAGAGTAAGGTCGGTCCCGCACAGAGTAAGGTCGGTCCCGCACAGAGTAAGGTCGGTCCCGCACAGAGTAAGGTCGGTCCCGCACAGAGTAAGGTCAGTCCCGCACAGAGTAAGGTCGGTCCCGCACAGAGTAAGGTCAGTCCCGCACAGAGTAAGGTCGGTCCCGCACAGAGTAAGGTCGGTCCCGCACAGAGTAAGGTCGGTCCCGCACAGAGTAAGGTCGGTCCCGCACAGAGTAAGGTCGGTCCCGCACAGAGTAAGGTCAGTCCCGCACAGAGTAAGGTCAGTCCCGCAGAGAGTAAGGTAGGTCCCCCCCAGAGTAAGGTCGGTCCCGCACAGAGTAAGGTCGGTCCCGCACAGAGTAAGGTCGGTCCCGCACAGAGTAAGGTCGGTCCCGCACAGAGTAAGGTCGGTCCCGCACAGAGTAAGGTCAGTCCCGCACAGAGTAAGGTCGGTCCCGCACAGAGTAAGGTCGGTCCCGCACAGAGTAAGGTAGGGCCCCCCCAGAGTAAGGTCAGTCCCGCACAGAGTAAGGTCGGTCCCGCACAGAGTAAGGTCGGTCCCGCACAGAGTAAGGTAGGGCCCCCCTAGAGTGCGATGGCCCGCCGATTGGTGCCCCCGATTGCGGGCCTGGCCACCGCTGAGACCCCCCGGAGTCAGATTCTTCCCGCCCCCACCAGGACCGCCACCACCACTGCGGCCGCGGGTCCGACTTCCCGCCGGGTGGTACCAGATGTAAACCACGCTGGAGGGAGTTGGGCCAGTCTCCCGCGGAGAATCGCAGCGGGAGCCTATTTCAGTGGCCCCCGATCGGCGCCGCGGCGACCGCACGGGCCCGATTGACGCTGATCTTCCAGTCACCAGAGAATCGGTAGCCCGGCATCAGAACAGCGTGGCAGGAATTTTCCACGCCCCTCGGCGATTCTCTGACCCGGCGCTGGCTCGGTGAATCCTGGCCCTGGAGTCCAGCCTCATGCAGTTCCAGAGCTGCTTGAGATGACCCTCAAAAGATGTTTTTTGGGCATTTCTTGTGTGCTGCTGATGGGGCCGGGGGTGCCCTGCACGGGATAGAGGGGGCGCGGGGGGATGCTGAGGACGCTCCAATAGTCTGTTGGGGCTTTGGGGTTGGGGTGGGGGTCAATGGTCTAGTTGGGGGCCTCGGATTTCAGGACGTCATTCTGAAATGGTGTCCCGATCTTTCGCTATACTGAGGGGTTCTGGCGAACGGAGCTCCTCAGTGTAGAAAATGGGACTATGTGTGGCCTCGGTCACGCGTTCTCTGCTAAGGCCCCTTATTTAATGCGAGTGCCATTATAGCCTTGTGTTTCTCAGCACTGCGAGTGCCAGGAAAAATGTGGCTAAATGCGCTCGCTATGGGATTTTGTTTCCATTCAGTTAAATCGCAGCCAAAGTGTTGCCACCGGGACTGAACTGTGTGCGGTTTGTGTTCCCGGTGGGGGTGCTATTTCTGGAGCAGTTCAGGACATGCTAATGGACCAGCACTTTGCCCAAATGAATCTAGAGCAATTCTCATTCCCACCGGATTGGCTGGAGACGGAATTGGTGCCGGCGGCCTTGACAATAGGAGCTACGTATAAGCACTCCACTCCCCACACACTCTCATTCCAGCCAAGAATATTGCCCAGAGAAGAGCAGCATCATGCTTTGCGGATATGGAGCTCGATGGAATGTTGGAAGTGGTGGAGGAGAGGCGAGAGAGCGTCTTCCCCAGGCTGGGCAGGAGGACACAACCCCTGATCATCAACCAGGCCTGGACGCAGATGGTCGAGGCAGTCAGCATTGTGAGCTTCACCAGGCAGACTGGCACACAAGAAAATGAGCGGACTACAGCTGTTTCCTGGATCGGGCAGCCCTGCGACTGTCCGCTCTCTCAGGGCTGCCTACATCCACCTGATATGTCACTTGGAGATCCAGGCTGCCAAAGGCAAGAGGGCAAGTTACGCAGCTGGTCGCCTCCACGTCTGACATGCTGTCTGGGGTCACACCTAGAAGGAGCAGTAAGCCACAGAAAATAATGAAGTTAGACAGTAGTTAAGTTGGCACGGGTGCAGCACATAGGTTAGAGGTAGAGGTCAGGGCACAAGTGTATATAATTATGATTAAACACTTTTTTACCAACATTCCGACCTGCTTCGATCTTCTGTCTAAAGGGGGTGAGGGATTGGCTCGGCTGGGCATAGAGGGTGTTGGAGGAAGGGGTGTGGGGCATGGGTGTCAGAGGAAGGCATGGGGCAGGGCTCCCAGGATAATTGAATGTTCCTCCTGCGGTCATCCTCACAGGTGGCAGGGAATGGGGGCAGACATGTGAGACCGCTTCATAGGTCGGCTTACCCAATGAGTGACCCATCACCGCTCACGTCTCCCCCACCCCCCCATCCCAAAGAATGTAGAATTTGCGGTGAAGAAGGAGGCCATTTGGCCTATCGAGTCTGCACCAGCCCTTGAAAAGAGTACCTCACTTAAGCTCCACACCTCCACCCTATCCCCATAATTCAGTAAACCCACCTAACCTTTTGGACACTCAGGGGCAATTTATCATGGCCAATCTGCCTAACCTGCATATCTTTGGACTGCGGGAGGGAACCGGAGCACCCAGAGGAAACCCACGCAGACATGGGGAGACTCCGCATAGATTGTGACCCAGCCGGGAATCGAACCTGGGACCCTGGTGCTGTGAAGCAGCTATGCTAACCACTGCGCTACCGTGCTGTCAATATATGGAATGGTGAGCTGGAACAGCCAGAACACATGCAGGGATCATCTGGCTGGACAGAGGAATGTGATCCTGAAGGCAGGAGTCAGACATTGTCAAATGATAAGGAGCAGCAGAGGTCATCTCACAGCGTGTCATCATCATCCACTGTCCGGTGGACAAGACCTGGAAATCCAGCCTGTCCAGGGCCAATATCCTGCAGTGATGTTGGTAGGACCCTTGGAGGGGGGAGGGGGAGCTAGGGTGATGGGATTGAGTCAAAGGAGGAAAGACAGGGGAGGATGTAAGCGGCTATGGGGAAGGACCTCACTTGGAAGGGGTTGGGGGGGGGGGGGGGGGGGGGTGGAGGGGTGTAGTATGGAGATGTGGGACAGGGTGGTGGAGCCAGACCTCATAGTTAGCAAATCTAGAGGTGATATGATGGTCCTGATGTGTATAGTGTGTGGCATCCCTGGAGCACACATTGGGCAGCCTGCCATGCCAGCCCAGGCTCCATGCCTGGTTCGTCCTGGCCATCCTCCTTGTCAGATGGGATATGGCGTTCTTCCTCCTCCTCCAGCATGTCCCTCTCTATTGCGCGATGTTGTGCACGACGCAGGCCAGCACGATGTTAGAGACCCTCAAGCGCTTATATTTAAGCGCCCCACCGGAGTGGTCCAAACATTGGAAGCACATCTTAAGAATGCCGATGCACCGCTTGATTGGGCCCCCGGTTGCTGCATGGGCATCATTAAAGCTGTTCTCTGCGTTGCTCTGTGGCCAACGGACAGGAGTCAAAACCTCAGCGGGTAACCCTTGTCACCCAAGAGCCAACCCCTCACCTGAGGGAGCTCCTCGAAGGTGCTGGGAATGGACTAGTGCGCCAGGATGTATGTTCGTGCACCTTGCCTAGACGTGCATGATGTGCTGCTGGTGGTCGCACACCAACTGCACAGTCAGGGAGTGGAAGCCCTTCCTATTGATGAAGGGCACCCCTGATGGGCCAGTACTCGTAGACATGTGTACCATCCAGGTTAATAGGGCTGTTCAGAAGGCATATGGTGTGCTAGCCTTTATAAGCAGGGGGATTGAGTTTCGGAGCCACAAGGTCATGCTGCAGCTGTACATAACTCTGGTGCGGCCGCACCTGGAGTACTGCGTGCAGTTCTGGTCACCACATTATAGGAAGGATGTGGAAGCTTTGGAAAGGGTTCAGAGGAGATTTACTAGGATGTTGCCTGGTATGGAGGGAAGGTCTAACGAGGAAAGGCTCAGGGACTTGAGGTTGTTTTCGTTAGAGAGGAGAAGGCTGAGAGGTGACTTAATAGAGACATATAAGATAGTCAGAGGGTTAGATAGGGTGGACAGTGAGAGTCTTTTTCCTCGGATGGTGATGACCAACACGAGGGGACATAGCTTTAAATTGAGGGGTGATAGATATAGGACAGACGTCAGAGGCAGTTTCTTTACTCAGAGAGTAGTAGGGGTGTGGAACGCCCTGCCTGCAACAGTAGTAGACTCGCCAACTTTAAGGGCATTTAAGTGGTCACTGGATAGACATATGGATGAAAATGGAATAGTGTAGGTCAGATAGGCTTCAGATGGTTTCACAGGTCGGCGCAACGTCGAGGGCCGAAGGGCCCGTACTGCGCTGTAATGTTCTATGTTCTATCGATCACCTCCTGGATCGGGAGCATGCCAAAGATGGCAGCAAAACCTGCTGCCCTGGATTGTGCCTGTTCCAGACTGAAGTTTATATAGTCGGCTGTTTATAGTTGGAAGTTTATATAGCCCAGGTGCATAGGGCATCCCTCACAGTGCGGATGCACTTTTATACGGATATCTGAGAGATTCCAGACAGGACCCTGCTCGGCCTCTCGAAAGCCCAGAGGCATAAAGGTTCAGGGCGACCGTCACGTTGATGGCCAACGGGAGCTGGTAGCCTTCTCCAAACCTTTGCGGGGCCACGTGCCCCATCATCTGATGCAGGTGGCGCACGGTCTCCTTAGTTTGCTGAGGTCCTTGACAGCACAGGCGGTCCGACATCTAGAAGGACACGAGCTGACGGTATACACGGGGCCTCCTTCGCACCTTCTCCTCGGCCTGTTAGACGACCGGCATTCAAACCTCACCGGCTGGCCTCTGCTCTTGTGGGGCAGGCACCTCTTGTGCCGCTCCCTCCCTGACTAGGCCCTGTGCCTCGAGCCTTCGTGCATCCACAATGGCAGCTGCAGCCAGGTAGGTAACCATCATTGCTGACTGTATTCTGAAATTTATTCTCTGCAGGAGGAGAAAAGAGAAGACATGTTCGCTAGATGAGTATGCCCTTGCCCATTCAGATCCAACATGGTGATCCTGAGGTGAACTTCAGATCCGCCCTCCATATTCCCCCCCCAAACCCACCCCCACTCCTCAGCCGTTTCCCCCCTATATGTAGCTTCCACACTACACACCTGACCCCATCAGTGAGTGGCACCGGAGATCCTCTATCCTTACCACTGTCAACAGGGGTATCAGGGCTGCCGCAGCCCATGCCAGTGATAGGCTCTGCGGGCCCTGTCTTCCCAGTGGGGTCTACGGTGGGTATCCGTATTGAGTGGGCCTAGTGTTAACCCACCTGCAGGGTGGCACCTGGTTATGCGGTGAAGAGGGTCACCTTGTGTCACCAATTCCCTCCATGCTTAGAGGCTTGTATGTGGGCAGATGAGCATGAGGCAGGTATGTGTGAGTGTGCTGGGAATGTAGCTGCAGAAAGATATGGGTCCTGGGTGTGACACAGATTGTGACAACCTGTCCGGGGTCAGGATGAATGGGAGCAGGGCCTTGGTGGGCAGCCAGGGCTTGGAGATAGCTGGTGGTCCTATGGAGTCAGCTAGCTGATAGTGTCACAGGTGAGGCCTCTGCCCTGGGAGGGGCACTGTGCCAGGTAGTGTGCCAAAGGCCACGGTATGCATCCTTTGTTTTGGGTGAGCTTTGCTAGTCTCCTGCTTCCCTTGCAGTGGGGCTGCGCTCCTGATGACGACATTGAGGAGTGCCAGCACCTGGTTGGCACCCGATTGAGCTTGGCCACGCCCATCCCATTGACCAGTCAACTGGGGTTTGAACGTTTTCAGAGGGGTGGCCTGGGTGGGCTCCTCAACGACCAGATGCTCTGTGAACATTTAAAGGATACCGTGAGCAGTCAGCAGAGTGAGCAGCCAGAGGCCTGGAACTTGTACCAAATGGGTACATTTAAAGCAAATACTGCAGCAATGGCAGCCTGGGCCAGACCACCCCGATCCTGAGGGGGGAACCCCGAATCCACGGAGCTGTCAGCAGGTCGATCTCGAGGGGGGTACCCCGAATCCACGGAGCTGTCAGCAGGTCGATCTCGAGGGGGGTACCCCGAATCCACGGAGCTGTCAGCAGGTCGATCCCGAGGGGGGAACCCCGAATCCACGGAGCTGTCAGAAAGTCGATCCCCGCCACTCCCTCCACCCTGGCAGCCACCCCCCAGCAAGTAAACTTTGCTGACCTTCTCTCCCGCCATGGCGCCCAGTCCCCATTTGTAAATACCTGTAGTAAATCGTGCCCGCGTGACTTCTGCCAGAGCATCGTGGAGGCCCAGAGAACCGTGGGTCAAATGCGCAAATCACATTTAACTGAATGCAAATGCTAGTTTTGCATGCCGGCGCGGGGGCAAACCTCATTATCGGCACCAGCGAGATATTGGAGCACGGCTCCTGAATTGGCACCAGGCGCGGACCTCGATTTTGGCCGGACGCTTGATTCTCCACCATCGTGTTTGCGGCGTCGCGAAGCGGAGAATTTCACCCCAAGGTCTATGGAGACAGTTTTTTTGTGCACTTGTATTAGACACCAGGATATCCCTTTGGAGAGGTGAGGCACCACTGTCGAGTTATATTTCTGTTTGTATTAAAAGGCTGAAAAGTGTGGAGAATTTAACTCATACTGTGTTCTCATAACCCAAGGGAGTGGGGCTGCACGTCTGGTTTGCCAGGGCGGTTTTCTGTTGCCCCCATTACCTGTTGTACCCAGGTGAAAGAAATTAGTGCTTCATTAGTGCACATGGCACTTTGCCAGGGGGAGCAGAGAGGAAGGACATGGTACCCTCTCATATGGAGGTGATAGGTGCCAGTCCAGGTCAGCAGCCAGAGACCAGAGGGAAGGCCGAGGTTCAGGGCAAAGAGGCTGTGGCACAAGCAGCAGGAAGGAAGGAGAGAGGAGGGACCTCCAGTTTCTATCGTGTGTGGAGGTTATACAGACCAAGGACATGATGGAAATCTAATGCAGGAGAAGACTCAGTTTGTCGCATGCTGCAGCAGCAACTGGAGCCACAATCCCTCGGTCCCCATGTCCTGCCATGACTGTGAATGTAACCAAACTATTGAACTTCTCTGCCTCAGGCTCTTTCCAGGTGACCTGGCTGCTATATCCCAGTCAGCAGTACACAGATGCATTAAGGAAGTGACTAATGCCCTGTTTGCTCATGTGGCCACGTATGTTAGCTTCATTTTGCACGTCAGCCTCAGAGAGTTACAGTCCTAGACCAAATTGCAGGCTTCCCCCATGTGTAGGGCATCATTGACAGCACTCATGCCACAATGAAGGCCCCAACTCAGCATGTTGGGACAACTGTGAACCATATCCTTGTGGCTTGTGACCAGAATCAAGTCTATGTTCAGGTTTGCGCATGATTCCAAGGCAACTGCCATGGCTCCTTTATACTAAAGATTTGCAGCTTCCCCTTCTATTTCAACCATCAACACGGATTCAGAGATCACTCCTCGGAGATATGCAAACATACAAATTAGGAGCAGGAATAGGCCACGTGGCCCTTTCAACCTGCTGCACCATTCAATAGGATCATGGCTGATCTGACTGTAACCTCCCACCTACCCACATATCCCTTCGCCCCCTTGTTCATCAAGAACCTATCACATCTGCCTTGAAAGCATTCAAAGAATCTGCTTCCACTGCC
This sequence comes from Scyliorhinus canicula, assembly GCF_902713615.1. NCBI lineage: Eukaryota > Metazoa > Chordata > Chondrichthyes > Carcharhiniformes > Scyliorhinidae > Scyliorhinus > Scyliorhinus canicula. Next base: position 33,260,451 of record NC_052164.1, read on the forward strand.
TATTGAGGAAGGAAGTTCCATAGACTCACTACTCTCTGAGAGCATAAAAATTCTTCTCATCTCGGTTCTAAATGGACAACCCCTTATTTTTAAACAATGACCCCTTGTTTTAGATTCTCCCACAAGAAGAAACATCATCTCACATCTACCTTGTCAATAGTCAGTCCTCAGCATCTTAGGTTTCAATCAAGTCGCCTCTTACTCTTCTAAACTCCAGCAGATACCAGCCTGGCCTGTCTAACCTTTCCTCAGAAGACAACCTGCTCATTCCTGATATTAGTTTAGTCAACCTTCTCTGAACTGCTTCTCAAGCATTTCCATCTTTCCGTAAATAAGGAGACCAACTGTACATGGTGTTCTAGATGTGGACTTATCAGTCTCCTCTACAACTGAAACATAACCTCCCTACTTCTTGTATTCAATTCCCCTATCAATAAACAATAACATTCTATTACCTTTCCTATTGATTGCTGTACTTGCATACTAGCTGTGATTAATACACTGAGAGACCCAGATTCTCAGACCTCTGCAATTTCTCACCATTTAGATAAAATGCTTCTTTCTTATTCTCCCTGTTAATGGACAATTTCACAATTTCCAAAATGTATTAGTGGTCTTAATACATTTTGGAAAGGGCCACATGTACTATGGATAAAGGGGAACCGGTGGATGTACTGTACTTGGATTTCCAGAAGGCATTTGATAAAGTTATTCAAAGGTTATTTTGGAAAATAAAACCTCATGGTGTATGGGGATGGATATTGGCATGGATAGAAGATAGACTAACAGGAAACAGAAGGTAGCCATAACTGGATATTTATCTGGTTGGCAGGATGTAACGAGTATAAATTATTTGAGTGAAGGGGCAGAGGTATGGTTACTGTGAAAAGCTGTGAAAGGGGCTGGTTTCGCAGAGTGGGCTAAACAGTGGCTTGTAATGCAGAACAAGGCCCGTAGCGTGGGTTCAATTCCCGTACTGGCCTTCCCGAACAGGCACCGAAACGTGGCGACTAAGGGCTTTTCACAGTAACTTCATTGAAGACTACTTGTGACAATAAGCGATGATTAAATTTGCTGACGATACAAAGATAGGCAGTAATTTGTGAAGAGAACATAGGGAGGCTACAACGTGGCATCGAGAGGTTAAGTGAGTGGGCAAAGATCTGAAATATGAAATATAGTTTAACAAAGATGCTGCCTGATTGCCTTGAATTTTTCTTAGTGCCCTGCTATAACATGTTTAATAATAGCTTTCATAATTTTCTCTATGACAGATGGTAAGCTAACTGACCTGGGGCTGGATTCTGTGTTCCCTGGCCCCGTGTTTCTCAGTGGCCGCTGTTCACTGTCAGTGTGATTCTTTCTTTCCACACTTGTCAATGGGATTTTCCATTGAACCCACCCCACACCGCAGGGAAACCCGGGTGCAGGGGTGCGCTGCCAGTGAGAAAAGTGAATCGCAATGGCCGGAGAATTCCGGCCCTGTAATTTCCTGCTTTCTGTCTCCCTCCCTTTTTTAACGAAGGAGTTACATTCGCTATTTTCTCATCTAATGGCAACTTCCACGAATACCGGGAATTTGGGAAAATTAAAAGCGATGTCAGTTATCACATCAGCTAATTATTTTAAGACTTTAGGATGAAGTCCATCAGGACCCAGGAGTTTGTCATCCCACAGCTCCAACAATTTGCTAAGTACCACTTTCCTCACTTCCTTCCAATTCCTGATTCACAGCTATTTCTGGGATGTTACTTGTATCCGCTCTAGTGAAGACCGATGCAAAATACATGTTCAATTCATCTGCCATCGCTCTATTTTCGATCATTAATTTCCCTGCCTCATTTTCTGTCAGACCTATTCTTACTTTGCTAACTCTCCTTATTTAGTGGGGCAGCACGGTACCACAGTGGGTAGCACTGTTGCTTCACAGCTCCAGGTACCTGGTTCAATTCCCGGCTTGGGTCACTGTCTGTGTGGAGTCTGCATGCTCTCCCCGTGTCTGTGTGGGTGTCCTCCGGGTGCTCCAGTTTCCTCCCACAAGTCCTGAAAGACGTGCTGTTAGGTGAATTGGACATTCTAAATTCTCCCTCTGTGTACCCGAACAGGCGCCGGAATGTGGCGACTAAGGACTTTTCACAGTAACTTCATTGCAGTGTTAATGTAAGCCTACTTGTGACAATAAAGATTATTATTATTTAAATACTTATCGAAGCTCTTATTATCTGTCTTCATATTTCTAGCTAGCTTTCTCTCATATTTTAATTTTTCCTTCCCAATTAGTCTTTTTGTCATTTTTTGTTGTTCTTGATATTCTGTCCAATCTTCTGACTTGTCACTTGTCTTTGCGCAAGTATATGCCTTTTCTTTAATTTTGATACAGTCTGTCACATTGTTAGCTAACCAAGGATAGTGGGTCCTCCCCTTGGAATTTCTCTTTCTAATTGAAGTGTATTTATTCTTCGTATTCTGAAATATCCCTTTAAATGTCTGCCACTGCACCACTATAGATCTACTCCTTAACCGCATTTGCTAGCTCACTTTAGCCAGCTCTGCGTTCATTCCCTTATAATTGCCCTTATAATTGCCCTAATATTAGTTTAAAATATCCCGAGTCTTGGACCCACTCTTCTCTCCCTCAAACTGAATGGAAAATCAAATAATGTTATGATTACTGCTCCACAAGAGTGCCTTCGTTATGAGGTTATTAATTAATTCTATGTCGTTGCACAACAATAGGTCTGGTGTAGCTTGCTGTCTGTGTGTCTCCAGAATGTGTCATTCAAAGAAACTATCCCAAAGGTATTTTATGAACTCCTCATCTGGGGCTGGATTCTCCGACCCCCCGCCGGGTCGGAGAATCGCCGGGGGGCAGCGTGAATCCCGCCCCTGCCGGCCGCCAAATTCTCTGGCACCGGAGTCCCGCTGCTGTAATGCCTCTCCCGCCGGCGTGAATCAAACCACCTCCCTTACCGGCGGGACTGGCAGCGCGGGCGGGCTCCAGGTTCCTGGGGGGGGGGGGGTGCAGGGCGATCTGACCCCGGGGGGTGCCCCCACAGTGGCCTGGCCCGCAATCGGGGCCCACCGATCCGCGGGCGGGCCTGTGCCATGGGGGCACTCTTTTCCTTACGCGTTGGCCATAGCTTCCGCGATTGCTGACGCGGACATGACCCCCTCCCTGTGCATGCGCGGGATGACGTCAGCAGCCCCTGACGCTCCAGCGCATGCGCGGACTTCCGCCGGCCGGCGAAGTCCCTTCGGCCCCGGCTGACGTGGCGCCTAAGGCCTTCTACGCCAGCCGGTGGGACGGGAACCACTCCGGCGCGGGCCTAGCCCCTCAAGGTGAGGGCTTGGCCCCTATAGGTGCGGAGAAATCCATACCTTTGGGGTGGCCCGACTCCGGAGTGATTCACACCACTCCATCCCGCCGGGACCCCCCGCCCCGCCGGGTAGGGGAGAATCCAGCCCCTGAACTCCTCGGGCTGGATTCTCCGCTGGCGGGATGGCTCCGTTTTGCCGGCAGCCCCGGTGTTTCCCGATGGCATGGGGCTGACCCACAATGGGAAACCTCATTGACCAGCCGGCATAACGGGGCATCCCGCCTGCATGCTGAAACAGAAAGGTGGCATGGCGGGACGGAGAATCCAGCCCCTCATCTTGTCCATCTGATTTTTCCAGTTTATATATATCGATTAAAATCTCCCATAATTATTGCTCTAGCACCTTCACGTTTCTCGGAGACTTCCATAGCCCTTTCAGGTGGGGTTATTGTGATTGGCTGCTGGTGGGCAGCTGCCGTCCAATCCAGCAACCGTAGGGTCGGCAGTGCGACCATTCTGTTCAGGGTTCATAGCTCCTCATATATTCCATGGATATCAGACTGATACAGGTTACTGAGGCAGACCTTCCTGGCCAAGGTGATACTCCTGCATCCACTCCAAGTGCTGCTGCATGTATCTCTTCATGAGACAGGCCAATATCTTCATGGTCAGAGCTCATGCAGTTAAGCCTTTGGGACATTGTGGAGCTCATGGTGCTGATGGATTCTTCCATTCATAGTCCAGGAGCTCCCACTGCCTCAGGGAACTCCATCAGGTGTCCACACATCTGGTCCTGTTTGGACAAATACTGTGCTGCAGAAGGACATTCCCGAGGCTGCACATTCCTCCTCACTGGATCATCATTGTGACTTTATTCCCCCCACAGAGGGGAATTGTACACAGATGTCTCTGACATCTCCTCCTGTACTCTGGTACGCTTCACCATGTGTCTCAGACTCATGAAGTGCTTGTATCTGAGTTGGCAGTATGGAAGTTAATATTAAGTGATGCTATGCCCTCCGACATGTCTTCCTCCTCTTGATTCCAGAGGGGTGATTCAGACTAGGGGCAGCGGGTGGAGAGTGAGCAGAACTGGGACCTGTGCGAGACATAAAATCACATATTTAGGTATAGCCCTTCTCAAAGTGAGAGCACACTCAGTAACAGGCCATTGCCTTAACCATGCTTGCACTGCCCTCGTGAATCAGGTCCAGCTGTGAGTTCTCTCTCAAGCCTATGTCTCATTGTGCTCAGTAGAGTGACAGTATAACCTCCCCAAGGCGATCTCAACACCTTTAACACCTGCTACAGGAGATTCACCATTACCAACAGCTTATTAGCTTCAGCAGCCCGGGTGCTTTCCATGCTCCATTGGGCCCATTGGCCTCATGTATGTTGATTCATCCCAGCCTGGGCTACCTCTTTAGTGTTCTTCATTCTTTGGTTCTGCAACCAGAACATTAATTTATGTTGCCCTCATATATAATGTATTCAGAGATAATGGCCTGGATTCTCTAATTTTGAGGCTATGTCTGGAGGAAGCGTCTAGTTTTACGATGAAAAATTTGGCAAGGCCCCAGCACCGACCCTCCGACCCATGAGGGGCGAGCAGCCACTCCATGTAAAACACACGGCCTTCACGAAATAAACGGCTGGAGAATTGCCGGATCCGTGACTGCGCATGGCGGAGACCTGTAGCGGTCGTGCTCTACAACATGGCGGTGGCCGCGCGCGGACACGACCCGCAAGGCCCAACCACCCCCCACCAATCCCCCAGCCCTCTCTGAAACCAACCCCCACCCCCCCCCCCCCACCCCGCCCCCATAGGCCAAACTACTCACCTTATCAAAACGCGAAAGGTGACTGAACTTTTTGCAGCATTGATCCATAGTCTCTCGTGGTGTCCAGTGGTGCTTATAATCTGAAATCATGCTTTTGCTTTCTTTATTCTTTCATGGGGTATGGGCATCGCAGGCAAGGCCAGCATTTGTTGCCTATCCCTAATTGCCTTCGAACTGAGTGGCATTTTAAGTGTCAACCACAGTGCTGTGACAGCAGCAGGCAGTTTGCGAAGGCCAGCACCTCCTCTCCCAAGAGGCATGTCCTGGCCAGAGCATTGCACCTAAACACTTCCTTCTTCATCACCTTCTATCCCATTCAGTTAATTCCTGGAGGAGGAAATATAAACAGGACCCAAAAGGAAAAATACTCCATAAAACTCGTCTTCAACCTCATTTAGGGGTCAAAAGCAGTGCCGGTGATTATTTTGTGGTGAAAAATTCAGCATCTAGGTTCCATTTCCTGAAGCCCCCTCAAACAAAGAACAACAAAGAAATGTACAGAACAGGAACAGGCCCTTCGGCCTCCCAAGCCTGCGCAACCCATGCTGCCAGTGTAACCTAAAATCTTCGACACTTCCGGGGTCCGTAACCCTCTATTCCCATCCTATTCATGTATTTGTCAAGACGCCTCTTAAATGTCACTATCATACCTGCTTCCACCACCTCCTCCAGCAACGGGTTCCAGGCACCCACTACCCTCTGTGTAAAAAGCTTCCCTCACACATCCCCTCCAAACGTTGCCCCTCGCACCTTAAACCTATGTCCCCCAGTAATTGACAAATTCTTCTTGTTAAACTACTTGTAGCCAACCTGACAAAGATGGTGTTCGAGATAAAACGACATTGGATCTGTCAGACACTTTGATTTCCACTGAAAGTCACAGGAGGCTTCAAGTCAAACAGCAAAGGCTGGTGCACTGGGTACAAAGGAGCAGCTGCCTTCAGCTCTTTCATTTGGGTTGTTTTCATCAGGGTTCTTTCCAGTGATTCATCCCAATCCTCCACGTTTAGCCTCTGCAATCAGTAGAGACTTTGCTATATGTTGAAATTGCCAGCAAAATTCAAACCAAATACACAACAGTACATTAAAGTAATTCAGTATTACAGCTGCATCCCAGACAAAACGAGCATCTTTTCAGCTCCTGGGATTATGTGTCTGATTGATTGCAACACTTGGCAGTTGTTGTACAATAGTTGATTACATTCTCCATCCGAGCAACTGAAAATGTACTGGTTGATGGAGATTGGGAAGCTCAGTGTTGGAATACTGTCCATTCACTTGTGGGATTTCGGCTATAATCCAGCTCAGGCTGATGGATTTAAAGTCTCTCCATCGGGCTCTCTTTTTCTTTGGCAGTCTTTCATCTTGTGAGACGATGATTTGTGCTTTGCTGATTGACTCTGTGTTAAGCACTGCGTGGTGTGACACAGGGGTTCCTCTCTGGCATGGCAATCTCTGCCGCACTTGCTTCAGATGAAGCCAGTGGGCTGAGAAGCTGCAGAATTCACGCTCTTCCTGGCCAACTGAGCTTTTCGTTTCTCCTGGTCTCTTCCAATGTCCCACCAAACAATTAGCTTCCAGAGGTCACGTTTGCCAGCTACTGTTTGGTCTGTGTCAATTTCTGCCATCATCATATCTTGCTTGCAGCTTGTAGCAAAAGCATGGTTGTCCAACAGGTCATAAGCCAGCGCCTAGTTCACCGATCAGAAGGTCCTTGAGCTGTTATCCATCTGATGAACATGGCTGAGCTCGTGCAGATCCTTTTTTTTAATGAGTGTATGCTGCTAGCATTAGCAGACCCCTGAGTCTCTGAGTTGGTGACCGTGGTCCTGCCAGGGGATGCTGAGGATCAGTCTGAGATAGTGAAGGTGCAAACTGTTCAGCCTTTGTTGTCCAGGTCTCACTACCATGGACGAAATGCCCTGAAACATTGGCTTGATCAACTCGCAGTTTGGTGTTCTCCATCAGGTTGCTGTTGTTCCGCACTCTCTAACTCAGCTTGGACAGAACAGCTGCACCTTTTGCAATGCACGTGTTGATCTCAGCATCAAGAGACAAGATTGCTGGTTAGTGAGCCCACGTGACATGAAGCTCTCAAACACCTCCAGCGTCACATTGTCAATGCCGCTAGATGGCAGTATGACAGCATTCTGGACCGTGACGTTTGTCTTCCTGATTGGTGATCAGTCCAAACATTTTGCAGGCCTGAGAGAATCTGTCCATTTGCTGCAGTGGGCGTTCCTCGGTCTGGAAGTTAGTGCAGCAACATCAGCGTAGAGCAACTCTCTGATCAGAACCTGACACATCTTCATCTTGGATCTCAGGTAGGCAAGGATCTCCTTCAGTTCTGGTATGCAAGTACACGCCACTTGTGGACAAATTGGTAGGCAAACAACAGCAACAAAGATAACAATAAGCCAAAGAGTATTGATGCCAGAACACAACCCCACTGCAGATCTCAGAAGGTTCCAATGTTGCCCGTCATAGCTGACCTTACCCCTCACATTGTCATGGAGACATGATATTGAGCAGCTTCGGCCGGCAGCCAATTTTCTTCAGCTGCTTAAGTAGGCTGCCTCTGCTCCCATGGTTGAATGTCTTGATGAGATTGATGAAGTCAATGTGACCTCCTTTTGTTCACGGCAGTCCTCTTGTAGCTACTGGACTGGGAAGATAATTGCAACTGCGGCTTTTCCAGTTCCCAAACCACACTGAAACTCGCGATAAATTGCAGAGTGGTGTGGTGGTGACGCTGGTGTAGTGGTAACGTCAAATAACTAGTAATCCAGAGGCCCAGGCTAATTCTCTGGTGACACAGGTTCCAGTCACTGGTGCAATTTAATTTGAATTCATAAATCTGGAATGTGAAAGCTGATCTCAATAACAGTGACCATACCAGCTATCACTATCACTTAATGTCCTTTATAGGGGAGGAAATCTGCCATCTTTCCTGTAGAACCCGAACGGGAGAGTCGGCGGGAACACACAGTAGGGTAGAAATGAACGACTGATTTATTATGGAATATCCAAGATCACAAAACTACTACTCCTCTCCTGAACGGCCACCCTCCTTGACCTGCACCGAGGTCAGAGTTTTTATACAGAGTAGTTTCCCCTTGTGAAGGGGAATTACTGGGGGAGTTCAGACTCAGCTGTGTAAGGGAGAAATCGAATGGAGCGCAGTCCTTGGCCCCCAAGGGGGTCATAACTCCTCTACCCCTCGCCCCCTCAAGTTGTTGCTATGTTTATCTGGTTCTAAATATGGTCGCCTTCCTTAATCCTGATTATGTTTGCTCTAGAGTCGCCAGGTATCTTTCGATGCCGCCACAAGGTTCAAACCGGAATACTGATCAAAGAACCAATGCACCAGTTAGTTAGTTCAAAGTCAATACTATTTATTTACACATACAGTAATATCTACTTATGCACAAAATACCAGAAACTAAACTATCTCTAATGCTAACGCCTATACTTAACTTTGGGTGCCCACTCAGTCAGAGGAACAATGGCCGTTGTTCGGATCTGAGGCTGTTGGGTACGAAGGTGTAACAGGAGGACAGCTAATGTTGTCTGTCTGATGGCGAGCTTGAACTTACTTGCTTCTGGTGCAGCTGGTGGACGGGTCTCTCCGCTTCGAGAGCTGAGTCCAAGAGAGCGATTCTCTCTCGGGGGCTTCTTCTTATACCCAAAGGGGCTTCGTGCGCTTTTGGGCAGGCCTTGAACTTGGCCCCAATTAATTGGGCTGTGTCCTGATCACTCGTATTGATCTTGACCAATAAAAGGGTGGGTGCCCCGATGGCTGGGCGTGTCCTAGTGGCCGTTGGCCTTGCTTTGTTTGTGTCTTTCTGGCGCCGGGGTGTCTGCAATAGTATCGGTTACTTGAATGTTATCCCTTCGTTCCCGGAGATGGGCCATCAATATGCTAATTGCCTTACAGTTTCAGTCTCATCTGGGAGTTGCCTTCTCAGCACGGTAGCATTGTGGATAGCACAATCGCTCCACAGCTCCAGGGTCCCAGGTTCGATTCCGGCTTGAGTCACTGTCTGTGCGGAGTCTGCACATCCCCCCCGTGACTGCGTGGGTTTCCTCCGGGTGCTCCGGTTTCCTCCCACAGTCCAAAGATGTGCAGGTTAGGTGGATTGGCCATGCTAAATTGCCCTTAGTGTCCAAATTTGCCCTTAGTGTTGGGTGGGGTTACTGGGTTATGGGGATAGGGTGGAGTTGTTGACCTTGGGTAGGGTGCTCTTTCCAAGTGCTGGTTCAGACTCGATGGGCTGAATGGCCTCCTTCTGCACTGTAAATTCTATGATTCTATGATAATACGCATCCAGGCTCTGTGCCTGCCTGATTTCTTAGCATTGTTCATGTTTCCCTATAGTCTTTGCAAACATCCATTTTGTATTCTGGAAGTGGCCATCCCAGATAGCTACAAAGTCCATAGAAACGTCCATGTCTTCAGGCTGAGTCCCTCTTATTGGTTTGGGGCGTGGGCGGCGGTCCAGCGTTGACAGGACTGGCACGTTCGGTGTTTTTGGGCAGAGAGTCGAGGAGGAGGTGGTGTGGCCGGCAACAACACCGGTATTGAAAACGGTTGGACAACCATGGCGAGTGGGCCAATGTCCATGTCCGAGGTCGGTGTTGGAGCCTTCTGATGAGGTGCAGGCATCTCAGCTTCTTGGGCTTCGACGGGCGGAGGCGACAAAGACCTAGGCAGTAACAGGAATCGTAGGCGGACCTGAACTGGCATTTCCGGTATCTGTTCTGGCGGATGTGGTCCAGGTGGCGGCTCTATCTGTCCCTTTATCCAGACCAAATAGGAATAGGAATAGGAAACCGGACAAGTGGCCGGAGTACCACACCTGGGACCCATGTGGCGCTGGTGCCAAAATTGCACATGTATACAGCGTCCCCCAGTATGAACTCACACCGCTGCAAGCGTTGACCTGTGTCCTTCTCGGAGTGGTCCTGACTGGCAGATCCGAGTACCTATGTCTGGTATGACCAGGCTGAGGTGCGTCCGAAGCCAACATCTCATCAGAAACTCTACTGGTGCAACACCCCTTGGTGGCCTGGAGGGGTCGTCAGGAAACTGAATAGAAAACGGGCCTGTTGCGTCTCCCAAGACCCTGTTATCAGTTTTTTCATTGCCTTTTTGAAAGATTGGACCGCCTTCTTGGCCAAACAGCTGGAGGCTGGATGATAAGTGGTGGTCCGTACATACGGAATTCCATTCGAAGTCATGAATGCTTCAAACTCCTTGTTTTTTTTTGTTTTTTTAAAATAAATTTAGAGTACCCAATTCAGTTTTTTCAGTTAAGGGGCAATTTAGTGCGGCCAATCCACCTACCCTGCACATTTTTTGGGTTGTGGGGGCGAAACCCACGCAAACAAGGGGAGAATGTGCAAACTCCACACGGACTGTGACCCAGAGCCGGGATCGAACCTGGGACCTTGGTGCTGTGAGACAGCAGTGCTATCCACTGCGCCACCCTCGAACTCCTTGTTGATGAACACGGCGCCATTATCCAACACCAACACTTTGGGTATGCCAAGGGTGCTGGAACTGCTGCACCAAATCTACTGCAGTCTTTGTGGTCACGGATTGCATCTTGAGGACTTCGAGCTACTTTGAGTGGGCATCACCATCACGAGGAATGCCCCCCCCCCCCCCCCACTTTAAAATGGGCCAGCAAAGTCTATGCGGATGCGGGACCACAAGGATCATCTGGTGGGGCCTCCTGGTTTACCTGGCATGGGGGCCGCAGCACTGGGCCACCTTCTTGATGGCCAAATCTATCCCTGGCCACCAGACATAGCTGTGGACAAGTATCTTCATCTTGGATAGCCCCAGGTGAGTGACCATTGTGGAGGTCTTGTAACAAGAGCGCCCGACCGCGTTCCCGGATGACCACCCATGTCCGCCACAATAAGACTCTGTCCTCGATGCTCAGCTCCAGCAGCTTTGACGTATAGGCCAGCAGCTCATCAGGCAAAGCTCCATGCTGGCCCTCATACTGAACCACATGTCGGACCCTCGATAGTTGCGAGTCCGTCTGGGTTCATTCCTGTAGGCGAGGCGCCATGACCGGCAAGGAATTCATGATGTGGAGGGGCCGCTACTACTCCTGTTGCCGAGGTCGGAACCGGCGGTCTTGTGGAGATGTTCAATGCATCGGCATTTGTGATCCGTGTGACCGGGCAGTGTTCCATGCTACGAGGAGTAATGTCCATTGCTGCACCCTCGAAATAATAGATTATTTCCCTTTGAAATGCATCAATAAATGGGGCAGTTTCACAAATAATGGTTGGATAGCTCTGATTATTCAGACCTAGATTTGTCAGTAAATCGGAATATAAAGTATCTCAAACGTCCTCTGTGCAAATAAATGATTTCAATGAAAAGCCGCTTTTTTGCAATCCTCTCTTTGTATGCGATTGTATTTAGTTTGTACATATTGTCACCTCATGAACACAATCATGGGCAAATGAATTATTGCACTAAATGGGAAAGCACTATACCACACAGAAGCAGAACTTCCCACCTCACAGAACAGTTGGCATTTCCATTCATCATTCATCTCGCTTCACAGCAAGTGTGCTCCAAGGGGAACAAAGACATCAGCATCATTGTAGAGCTCCCGTTTCTTTTTTGCAACCAGAAGTAACAAGCATTGCTGCATGTCAGAGCCGGGCTATAGATAAAGCACCTTTTTAAAATTAAATTCTGCAGAAAGGAAAAAGTATTTCTCAGTACTATTTCGCCATCCACACCTCCCCCCCCCCCCCCTCCCCCCAGCCCTTCATTAATTGGCCACTTAAGGGCTTTACTTGGGGTAAGGATGGGCTTCCCATTCATGGTTTTGCCTGCACCAACATTAAATTGTTGTGTGGTTGGGGATGCAGGAACCTGGAGGGAATCGGGAATCCCGTCCGTGCAATTTCTCTCTGCGTACACCACCCCCCCCCCACTAAAAATCCACAGATGGGAGAATAGGCCATAGATATTTCAACGCAGAGAAATTTGCCTATCTAAGTGGGTGTAAGGAAGACTGGAAGAGCAATAGTGTCAAGGGATTCTATATTTAGAGGAACAGAAAAGCATTTTTGCAGCTGTAGACATCAATCCAGACTGGTATGTTGCCTACCTGGTGCCAGGGTCATGGATGTCACTGAGCGGCTGCATTCTGGAAGACAGCGAACAGCCAGAGGTTGTGCTCCATATCTGTACCAATGGCATGGATAGAAAAAGGGATGATGTCCTGAGGGCAGAGTTTAAGGAGTTAGGAAAGACATTAAAAAGTAGGACCCAATCTCCAGATTGCTCCCAGTGCTTCTTGCTGGTGAGCACAGAAATTGGAGGTTGTGTTACGAGAATGCGGCTGGAGAGATAGTGCAGGAGGTTAGAGCTTTAGATTCCTGGAGCACTGAGGACAGTTCTGGGGAAGGTGGGACTTCAGACGGTTTGAACCTCAGTAGGGCTGAGACAAATGTCATCGTGTGGAGGTTTTGGGCAGGGATTAAACTAGTTTGACAGAGGATGGGAAGCTGAGGATGAATTCAGGTGGATCAAAATCAGGAACGGAAATGGTAAAGCAGAAATTCAGTGAATGAGTCTGGAAGACAGAGGAAACAAAGGTTCTAAAATAAATGAAGGAGTTTGGCCGTACTCAAGGGTATATACTTCAAAGCAAGGAATATAACAAATAATTCCGACGAGTTAGAAACTTAGCAGTATGATATCAGAAACATGGCTTAAAGAGGGACAAGACTGGTAACTCAATGCTCCTGCATGGTTATAGAATCTTTAGGCAAAGTAGAGAAGGGGATAGAAAAAGAAGGGGTGGTGGCAATTTTGGTCAAAGAATCAAATAGGGCGGGATTCTCTGGTTGGACCCGCCCGAAAACCGGAGAATCCCGCCCCAGGTCAATGGACTTCTCCATTGTCCGCGTCTCGTCCGTGGCATTCTTGTGGCGGTCGGGGCGGAAGAATCCAGCCCTTACAGCTGTAAGGAGGGATGATATGTTAGAATGATCATCAAATGAGGTGATATGGATTGAGCTAAGAAACAAAAAAGGGACAGTAATACGAGTGTACTATAGATCCCCAAACAGTCAGAAAGAGATAGAAGAGCAAATATGTAGGCAAATTTTTGAGAAGTGCAAAGCAATAGGGCATCAATGATAGGGAATTTTAACTACCCCGATATTAACTTTTTAGAAGCTTATCATGGGATATGGGTATCACTGCCTTGGCAAGTGTTTTATTGCCCATCCATAATTGCCCTTGAGAGGTTACTAGTGGTTAAGCTGTGTTTTTGAACCGCTGCAGCCCATGTGGTACATCCACAATGCTGTTAGGGAGGAACATCCAGGATTTTGACCCAGCGACAATGAACAAACTGCCATATAGTTCCAAATCAGGACAGTATGTGATTTTGATGGAAACTTGTAGATCCCCGCCGTGCGCATACGCGGCCACGGACTCGGCAATTCTCCGGGCCGTATTAGCAGCTACAGCTGGGTGCTCTCCGCTGCTCGTCTGCTAGCCCCCAGCCAAACGGAGGATCGGTGGCCGTTTTACACTACATTTTCGTGGGGACATAGTCTCAAAAACAGAGAATCCAGCCCAGGAAAAGAGGAAATATTCGGGGATTAGCATCCTTAAAAGTGGATAAATAACCGGAGCCAGACGCCAGGGAAGAAATTACAGATGCTCTGACCATCATTTTAATAATCTTTATTAGTGTTACTAGTGGGCTTGCATTAACACTGCAATGATGTGACTGTGAAAAGGCCCTAGTCACCACACTCTGGCGCCTGTTCGGGTTCACAGAGGGAGAATTCAGGATGTCCAATGCAACTAACAAGCACGCGTTTCAGGAGTTGTGGGAGGAAACTGGAGCGCCCGGAGGAAACCCACGCAGACATGGGGAGAAGGTGCAGACTCCGCACAGACAGTGACCCAAGCCGGGAATAGAACCCGGGTCCCTGGAGCTGTGAAGCAACAGTTCTAACCACAGTGCTACAAGGCCGCCCAATCCTGGATGCAGGAATGGTGCTGGAGGATTAGTGGACTGATCATGTTATATCTTTGTTTAAAGATGGAACGAGGATTAAACCAAAGAATCACTGGTCAGTCAGTCTGACTTTAATTATTGGACTAATGTTTGGAATCAATTCTGAGAGATACGATAAACTGTTACTGCAAAGGCACAAAGTAATCAAGGACAGTCCGTGTGGATTGTTTAAGGGAAGATCATGTCTGACTAATTTAATTAGATTTTCTGAGGCAGTAAAAAGGATTGATGAGGGTAGTGTAGTTGATGTGGTCTTCCTGGATATTACAAGGCTTTTGACAATGTCACACATGGCGTGGGATCCAGAGGAAAGTAGCAAGCTGGATATGAAGCTGGATATGAAGTTGGCTGAGTGACAGGATACAAAGGGTGATTATTGACTGGTGTTTTTGCAACTTGAAGGCTATTTCTAGCGGGGTTCCCCAGACCTCAGTATTAAGTCCCCTGCTTTTTGTGGTATATATTAACAATTTTGACTTAAATGTAGGGGGCATGATCGGGAAGTTGCAGATGACACAAAAACTGGCCATATGCTTGATAATGAGGAGTGGCTGTAGACTGCAGGAAGAGATCAATGGACTGGTCAGGTAGCAGAAAATTGGCAAATGGAATCAACCCAGAGAAGTGTACGGTGATGCATTTCGGGAGGTCAAACAAGGCAAGCGGTAGTAATAATCTTTATTAGTGTCACAAGTAGGCTTACATTAACACTGCAATGAGGTTACTGTGAAAAGCCCCAAGTTGCCACACTCTGGCGCCTGTTCGGGTACACTGAGGGAGAATTCAGAATGTCCAAATTACCTAACAAGCATGTCTTTCGAGACTTTGGGAGGTCATGAGAGCACCCGGAGGAAACCCACGCAGACATGGGGAGAACGGCAGACTCCGCACAGACAGTGACCCAAGCCGGGAATCGATCCCGGCTCCCTGGCGCTGTGAAGTAACAGTGCTACCCCCATACACAATAAATGGGAGGATACTGAGAGGTGTACAAGAAGTGAGGAACTTGGAGTGAATGCCCGCAGATCCCTGCAGGTAGCAGGACAGGTTAAGAAGATGGTTAAGAACGCATATGAAATCCTTTCCTTTATTAGCAGAAGCATAGAATATAAGAGCAGGGAGGTTATGCTGGAATTGTATAAAACATTAATTAGGCCACAAATTGAGTACCGCGTGCCGTTCCGGTCAACTCATTACAGAAAGGATGTCATTCCACTGGAGAGGGCACAGAAGAGAATTATGAGGATGTTGCCAG
Source organism: Scyliorhinus canicula (assembly GCF_902713615.1). Lineage (NCBI taxonomy): Eukaryota > Metazoa > Chordata > Chondrichthyes > Carcharhiniformes > Scyliorhinidae > Scyliorhinus > Scyliorhinus canicula. The sequence goes on from NC_052164.1 coordinate 33,275,941, forward strand.
GACTGGGAAATGCCAGCTATGAAGAAAAATTGGATAGGCTGGGGTTGTTCTCCTTGGAAGAGAGGAGGCTAACGGGAAATTTGATTAAGATGTACAAACTTGTGAGGGGCTGGATAGAGTGGATGCGAAGGAACAATTTCCTTCAGCAGAGAGGTCAGTGACTAGAGAGCAAAGATTTAAAATGATTGGTAGAAGGATTAGAGATGAGGAAAAAGGCTGGAGGTCTTCATCCATCGGGATTCTCTGTTCCCGCTGGCAGCGTGCACCTGCCCACGGGTACCTCGGCGGTGTGGGGGTGGCTTCAATGGGAAATCCCATTGACAACCTGCGGGAAGAAAGAATCCCGCCGCCAGCAGATGGTGCTCCACTGAGAAACTCGCGGCTGGGGAACAGGAGAATCCAGCCCAGTGTTTCACCCAGAGGGTGGTAGGGTCTGTAACTCATTGCCTGAAAGGGAAGTGGAGGCAAAACCATTCAGCTTATTTAAAAGGTGCCTGGATATACATCTGAAGTCCAGCAAACCTCTAGGGTTATGGGTCATGTGCTGGAAAATTTGAGTAAGCTCTGGGGCATGTTTTTTGGCCGGCACAGATATGATGGACAGAGTGGCCTCCTGCTGTGCCATAAATCTTGCTGCATTACCTAAATCTTTCAAAAGGAGGAATGTCCTGGGATGTGGGGAGAGTGCAGTGGGTGGCAGTTCATGAATTGCTCCTGAGGAGAGCCAGCAGGGACACAATGGGCTAAATGGTCTTCTTCTGACTGTAATAATTCTATGATTCTCTTCTGTGCATTATTATGGAACCACATCAACTCTGACCATGGGGGAGACTGGCATGGGTGTGCATCACCCATCGGGTTTCCTCAAACCTGCTTAAAGCACCTTGGATATATCTTGATATTGAAGACACTACCAAAGTGCAAGTTGTTGCTACCTTAGCAATGGTTACTTCAGTGAAATGATTTGATTGGAATGTACCAAGCAAGACAGAATGAAATGTTAACAAGATCAGATTTCACTGCCCAGATGGTTTGGTCACTTTTGCTATTGCTTTGCTTGCCAGCTTTTGGCAAGGCCAAAATTGGATAGGGTACAAAATCATGGCAGAGCTTCTAATGTTTCTATTTTTGGCAAAATAAATTTGAAAGCCTTTTGTAGCTGTTGCTTTCACGCATAGTTGCCAACCATCAGTATTTCACACTGACAATCAGAGTTGGCAGTGGACAGGCGTCAGAAATCAACAACTTACAGCCTTGCCTTGGAATATTGCTCGCATGCAAATGCCAAAACCCAATGGATGCATATAAATCGTTGCTATTGTCATAAACGCAGCTTTCACAGAGGTATAAATCAGCAAAGTTGCATGATTCAGGACATCAGAGTTCACAAGTTGTTCCTGAGCTTTATGATTCTGAAAAATAAAACGGCTTTGTACTTTGCTCCAAGGATGTTGGAGACAAATAATTGATTGGAAATAAGCGGAATATGACAGCCTTACCCTTTGATGATCCATTTTGTGTTTTTCTTCACCAGCACATGTCCCAGCCAAGTGACAAGTTTTAGTTCGGAGCCATTTATATAAAAGCTGCCAGTGTATTCCTTGATTAGTTTAGTCAGAGGTGTACTTCAGTAATGCTCGAAGAAATTCTATCATTCTGCCAAGGTTAGCAGTCTTTTCCTCACTTCCCAAATAATAACGAAAGGAGCAAATTCACCCCTCAGTGAAAGAAGAAATAAGGATACCAGGCAGGAGTCAGTCAGACTCTTTACTTTCCAGTGGCCTACAAACAGCATTTTCAAAATTGTTACTCAGTATTTGGGAAATGCCACTTTTGCGACCATGTGCCACACTGAATACCGACATGGAGATATTATAAATTATTCAAGCTCAATTTTTGTCGTAGACCGTAGGATTCAAATGCTCCCCTGCTTTGGGTGGGAACAAAAGGGACCTTTCAGACTCAAGTTGACTCAATGCTCTTCCTGAAGCTAAATCAAAAGGGACACCAACAGGTATACAAGGTCCTTGGTGTCTTTATTGATTGGAGCAATGCTGAGTTGCCTTTTCAAACCAAGGGCTTGTGGCTGAGCAAAATCACAGATAGGAGAACCCAATACAGCTTCCTTATTGGATTACCACCACAGCTTATTTGAATAAGTGTCTCAATGCTTTGTGGATGGGTCCTTGCTGAAAGATATGTTTAGCAGAGCTCAAACCAGCTTTATAGAGTGTTATGTCAGAGAGCGAACGTCCTGCAAGTAATGCCATCGGACCACTGCAGTCAGCTAAACTGCAAAAGAATCCAACTGTAACATGTTGAATGAGAAAGACTGACTCGCTCCTGTAAACTGTTTGATTTTTGGAGCTGTGTCATTTTCGTGATAGTTTTCGGGTTGGCACCCATGTTTCACGTCATCTGACACATGGCATGAGAGGATTTCAGTGTCTAAAACCAAACACTGTCTGATTATCATTTTCAGAGTATATTCAACATGAGTCTGTTTACTCAGTATCTGGGTAAGACAGGGACAGGCACTTTACTTCACATGAGCACAGAGCTACCGGAACACCAATACAATATATAATACAATACAAAAACTCATTACGGAACAAATATTACAATTTGGTTGGAACACATTAGATTGAATTTGATTTTCATCTTACTTTTGAAGCGATTGTTTCACAGTTTACATTAGGGTACACATTTGGAGTTCATCTCTGACTACTTTCACTTTTAAAAAAAACTCCACATCAAAGAACACATGCCCCAAAAGGAGCTGTCACTAATCTTTAATTGTTTATAGGATTTTGAACGCTGAGAGTTGGTAATATGAAAGCTCTGACACCCAGATTTCTGAAGTTACAAATCGCTAAAATCTAAAATCTTCAAGGTAGGCTATGTTGAACATGCTTTTTTTAAGCAGGTCAACTCTTAGTTTGATAGGCTGTAGCATTAACCATGCACTAATTCTAATACTTGTGAGCTTGATAAATGTTGTTTGTGCTTGCATATCAATCACCAGACAAATGGGGCTGGTTTAGCTCACTCGGCTAAATTGCTGGCTTTTACAGCAGACCAAGCAGGCCAGCAGCACGGTTCGATCCCCGGACAGGCGCCGGAATGTGGCGACTAGGGGCTTTTCACAGTAACTTAATTGAAGCCTGTTCGTGACAATAAGTGATTTTCATTTTTCATTTCATTTTTTAATTTTCATTTCATTTTCATTTCATTTCATTTTTTCAAATAGAATCAAATAGAATCACTATAGTTCAGAAGGAGGCCATTCGGCTAATCGAGTCTGCATCGCCCCTCTGAAAGGGCACCCTACTGAAGGTCAGCCCCCCACCCTATCCTCTTAACCCAGTAACCCCACCTAACCTGTAACCTTTTGGACACTAAGAGGCAATGATCATGGCCAATCCAGCTAACCTCCACATCTTTGGACTGTGGGAGGAAACCGGAGCACCCAGAGGAAACCCACGCAGACATGGGGTGAAAGTGCCAATTTCACAGTCACCCGAGGTGGGAATTGAACCCGGCGTCCCTGGAGCTGTGAGGCAGCAGTGCTAATGACTATGCCACCATGCTGCCCAGTTCATCATGGTAGTTTCCGCAGTTGTGCTGATAGTGGTGACTGCCTGCTCATGTTGGAAAGGATGAACAGAACCCTGTGCCAATCAAGCCTGAGCTGGAAATCTCCATGCTCCCTGACGTGCGCAGGCTTTCAGGTTGTGCATTTCTATCATTACCTCTGCAGTCTGGGCCAATTAAGTTCTCATCTGACTTTTCTGCAGCAGAACTAAGGTGTGACTTCACCCTCCATGGAGCTGGTATCTTGATATCCTTTAGCAGTGCCCTGGCTTCTGCACGTCTGTGTCTAGTATCTCACTGTATGCGGATCCCTTTCTGTCCTAGTCAATATCTAAGCTGATGGTTGTGAGTGTATGATCAAGCGTCCATGTCTCTTCAACTTCACCGTCTTGTTCCTCTTTCTCCTCTGAATGGAAAGATTCCATCTTTTGGGCATCTGAAATGGGAAAAGAACAAGAGTAAGGATGTATTGAGTGGACGGGAAAAGAATGAAGTGCAAGAACCAACCCTTTAAGTTGTGCTAGCCACTCATGATATTGTTGATTCATTAAGTCAGTGAGCCACGTGTGTAGCACTGGCTGTAACCATGGGAAAACAACAGCAACATTGAATTGAACATCTTGTCTGTAGCTCAATAAAAGGGTGTGAGTTAATCATGCACTGCAATCCCTATTTTCAGACCTTATCCAATTCAACCCTAGTCAGCAATCCGAGAAAATGTGTAAGCAAAATGTTAAACCAAAGTATTGGGGGGCAGAGGTGGGATAGATGGTAGAGTGAGAAATTGTGCACTGAGAATGGGAGCAGCCACATTTGTTTTCCCCAATGATCAGCTGGCAAAATCTTTATACTTCTTGCACCTTAATGCTGTAAGTCTACAGTGTCCTCACCGAGCAGATGTCCTGACCTTTTTTAATTTACTGTTCTTTAAATAGCACCACTGATGTCTAAACACATCTCAAAATCATTTTCATCAGCTGTGTTCACTGCACCCTGCGGTTCTCTGTACCATGTACCTGTATTTACACATTTCCATGCTAATTAAATTTGAATTACTCCTGCCGTTTATGAATGCACATGCTGAATGTTTAATTATATTTAGCACTTGGCATTTGGAAAGCATGTACTGGAGGTATACTCTAATTTACATTTTCTTGTAAATTATTGGTGTTTATTTTAAACACCATTGAAACCACAGAAACCAGTCAGAAACTGCATGCCTGAGTACCCTCTAATGAACAATCGGTGGGGAAGGAACTTCGAAGACCTATGCAGCCTCTAAGTTTCCTTGAAATATTAGAAAGTTATATACGCACATGACATAATTCATCAACCTTTTTTCAATTTAATTTTTGAGTTCATTTTGATTCTCTATTTTGGCTTCCCTACACTTTTCCCTCAAGCTAGAAAACTGGGTAGCAGTTTTAATTTCCAGCAATTGTAATGGAAAAGGACAATTCATTCTGTAGAGCGTTCTGAGTCATTTTGGGCACAAAGATATCTTCTAAATGTATGATATTATTGCAAAGGAGAACAACATGTAACAAAGAAATATTGGAGATACTCACGCTCTACATTAAAAAGAAAGAAATTAAGTGTCTATTTTACTTGTATAAAGAATATAATTGCAGAAATTTGAAATAAGCCAGAAAGGTAGCTCCAGAGATCACGCTTGGAAATTAATGAATAGTGGTTGTAAAACTGATTTTGGGAAGCACAGCTTCAAACTAAAACACAGATTAAAGAAGGTTGCATATGTTTCGCCAGGGCGGCGAGTGGAGTTTAAAATATTGGAGTTATTCAAGGGATGGTTGGATGCTGGGACGGGAGATTGGGTGTTCTAGAGAGACGAGCTCCTGTGACGTTCCCATTGATGATTTTTTTTTCTGCCTTCATCACTTTGGCACTTTGGCACCATTTTATATCAAATGTAAATTGGACAGCATCTGTATCAATTACAATAAACAAAGAGAGTTTATTTATCCTAACAAGGGCCATTTATAAATGCAAGTCCATGGACTCTGCCATATGTTTGCGTGATGAAATGCTCAATATATTTGATCAATTTTCTGCCAGACAAGAGCAATATTGTACTTCCCAATATGCTCTTGTGAATAATTCCAAGCAAAACCTTTTGTGGTTTCGATTCCGGCTTGGGTCAATGTCTGTGCGGAGTCTGCACATCCTCCCCGTGTGTGCGTGGGTTTCCTCCGGGTGTTCCGGCTTCCTCCCATAGTCCAAAGCTGTGCAGGTTAGATGGATTGGCCATGATAAATTGCCCTTAGTGTCCAAAATTGCCCTTAGTGTTGGGTGGGGTTACTGGGTTATTGGGATAGGGGGAGGTGTTGACCTTGGTTAGGGTGCTCTTTCCAATGGGACTCGATGGGCCGAATGGCCTCCTTCTGCACTGTAAATTCTGTGAAATCACAGGAGAGGCCAAAAATGAGAACCGCATGGGTGCCAATCTGTTTGCGATATAACTGGCCCACCCCTGTTGGTAAAATCAGGATCCCACCATAACGTGGCGTGAAACCAATAATCACCACTTAAGCCCATTCTCCATACAATTAATGGTAGCGACCCCCCCCCCCCCCATCTAACGGCCTGCCATGATCTAACAGCCTCCCCAATAAGTGGTAACGCGGGTGCCGATTAGTACTCCTTTTTAAAAATATGATGCTGGTGGAAGGGCTGCTACGGGGACTCAAGGAGGTGAGTAGCCATCTTCACTTACGGACAAAGAGGCCGGGAGCCTCCGTGCTCGGAGGTGGGTGGGGGAGCCACCAGAGGGCCTCTCGTTTGGGGTGGTGTGCCAGTGGGGCAGGAGTTGCGGAGCAGAGATGGGTGTAGAGCCACCCATGGCCTCGCGTGGGTGGGGGGGATGGGTGTCTCACCATGCCAATCCCTGGACCGCGTGGGCAACCCCTAGCCCAGCCTGCCTGCCCCACCAACCACCAATAACTCCTACTGACTGTCGATGTCATGTTCTGTAGACTGGCCGAAGTGAATTGTTATAAGCTGCTTGCTTCCCATTGGCTGGGGACTAATGGCAATTTGGGAGTATGAGCTTCCCCAATGAGGGGGGGGCGGAGAAATCATTAGCAGATTCCCTGCATAAATAAAGCTGGCCAGTTTGGAACCGACTAGAGGAGAGCGAACAGCAAGGGAGTTACTGCTGCTGTTGACTGAGGTGCTCGGATGGTACCCCGGTGTATTCCAGCCTGGTTTGGGAAAAAATAAATGGGGCCGTAGCCCATATCCAAGTCGAACCAGGAGCCATGCCGCGCTACTTCTGGGTGCGCCCGATGCCTTATGCCTTGCTCGAGAAGGCAGAAGTCTCTTTTGGAGACTTTGGGTATAATCAAGCCAGTCCGTTTTGCTGACTGGGCAGCACCAATTGTACCTGTAATGAAGCCAGATGCCACAGTCCGTTTGTGCGGCAACTATAAACGTACTGCGAATACGGCTTTCCGGCTCTTTGGGGTATCCTCTGCTTGCGCTATTTTTCAACGCGTCATGGAGGGAATTTTGAGAGGTTTACCGTGTGTGGCTATCTATTTAGACGATGTTTTGATTACAGGGACGTCAGGGCAGGAACATTTGGAAAATTTGGAGGCTGTCCTTAGACGCTTTTCGGAGGCTGGAATCTGTTTACGTGGCACAAAGTGCGTCTTTCAGGCGAAGGAAGTAGTCTACTGGGTTATCGGGTGGACCGCGAAGGTTTGCACCCCATCGCAGCAGAGGTGCGCGCAATTCAACAGGCCCCCGCCCCGACTGACACTTCACATCTTCGTTCTTTTCTCGGCCTCGTAAACTATTATGGGAAGTTCCTCCCCAATCTGGCAACTATGCTGGCCCTGTTGCACCTTCTGCTAAAGAAGAATCACGTCTGAGTTTGGGGTCAGCCGCAAGAAACCGCTTTCCGGCGGGTAAAACAACATTTGTCGTCGTCTGGGTTACTAACCCACTATGATCCTGGAAAGCCTTTGCTCGTCACATGTGATGCATCCCCGTATGGTATTGGGGCCGTCCTGTCCCACAAGATGGAGAACGGGGCTGAGCGGCCGATATCTTTCGTGCCCCGCACATTAACTGCAGCGGAAAAGAAATACACGCAGATCGAGAAGGAGGGCCTGGCGGTGGTCTTTGCGGTGAAACGCTTCCACCAGTACGTGTATGGCCACCACTTCAATATCGTGACTGATCATAAGCCTCTGCTGGGACTTTTCCGAGAGGATAAGCCAATCCCGCCCATTGCTTCCGCACGGATCCAGCGCTGGGCTTTGTTGCTCGCTGCCTACGCGTATTCTCCAGAGCACAAACCAGGAATCCAGATAGCGAATGACGACGCACTGAGCCGATTGCCTTTATCGACCGTCCCCATGTCGACCCCCACGACCGGTGAGGTGGTTGCAATCCTAAATTTTATGGACACATTGCCTGTCACGGCATCACAGATCCGTGAGTGGACCCAGACGGAGCCAGTCCTGTCAAAGGTTCAGCACATAGTCCTGTATGTTCCTTTTATTAATCGATGACCAGTCTAAATGGTTAGAGGAGCATAAACTGGTAGGCACAACGTCCTGCGCAACAATCGAGAAACTGGGTTTGTCTTTCAGTACGCAGGACCTCCCCGAAGTGCTGGTCACGGACAACGGCACCCTGTTCACAAGTGAGGAGTTTGCAAGGTTCATGAAGATGAACAGCATACGCCATATCCGCACCGCCCCATACCACCCGGCTTCAAATGGGTTGGCGGAGCGGGCAGTGCAGACATTCAAACGAGGCCTAAAGAAGCAGTCTTCCGGGTCGCTGGATACAAGACTGGCTCGTATTTTGTTTTCATATAGGACCACCCCCCATGCGGTGACTGGGGTAGCTCCCGCGGAACTCCTAATGGGCCGGAATATTCGCACCTGCCTTAGCATGGTTTTCCCAGACATTGGCGCAAAAGTACGCCGCACACAAGAACGGCAGGGACATGGGGCGGGATTCTCTGGGAATCGGCAAGCCGGGCAGAAACGGTGCAGTGGAGTGGTGGGAACCACTCCGGCGTGGGTCGCCCCAAAGGTGCGGAATCCACCTAGGCTGGTGCCGGAGTGGATTGCGTCGCGCCAGCCGGGGGCGAAGGGACTGCGTTGGCTGGCGCGGGTCCACACATGCGGAGGCTTACACGGCCGGCGCGGAGGAATGGAGTGCCCCCACGGCACAGGCCCGCCCCCGGATCGGTGGAAACCGATCGCAGGCCAGGCCACCGAAGAGGCACCCACCGGATCAGAGGCCAGATGGCCCCGCGCACCCCCCCTCCCCCAGAGCCCGCCTGCGCCGCCAGGTCCCGCCGGTAAGAGACCAACTCCAATTTACGCCAGCGGGACCTGCATAGAACAGGCGGGACTTTGGCCCATCGTGGGCCGGAGAATCGCCGGGGTGGGGGGGGGGGAGGCCTGCCGACCGGCGCGGTGAAAATCCTGTCCCCGCCAAATCTCCTGGCGGGGGGTCGGAGAATCCCGCCCATGGTTTTTCTCGGCATTTGCCGATTTGGCAGTTTGCGTCCGGTGACCCAGTGTTCGCTCGGAATTTTGCTGGTGGTGCCCAGTGTGTCCCTGGCGTAATCTTTCGCCAAACGGGCCCTATCTCTTACCAGGTGCAAGCACAGGGTCATCTCCAGCACAAGCATGTAGACCACGTTCGGTCGAGAACGCCATCCCTTCCAAAGATTCCCCGCCCCTGGAGCTCATTTCTACAGCCACAGAGACCAGGCACAGTGGAAAGTATTCCTCACAATCTTCCTCTGGTGCCGCACTCACCTGCGCAGGTCATTGCAGAACAGCGTGGAGATAAAGACGCCGAGATGACGGAGGCAGTGGACTCCGAGATGGAGACACAGACACCTCAGAGGGGGATCCTCGGGCCCACGGGCCGTGGATGTACAACCGTTATGCGTTCATCACGGAGGTGCCGTCTTGTTACACGCTGCCCGATCCAGCGCCTCGTGCAAATGGTGTCCGGCCTGCAGGAAAATGAGTCCGACGCCCTCCTTCGCCAGGGTCTTCGGTGGATCCCTTGGGCTTTGGGGGGAGGCATGTTATAACCTGCCTGCTTACCATTGGCTGGGGACGAATGACAATCCCACAATCCTTTGGAGGGTATGAGCTTCCCCAATGAGGGGGTCGGAGAAATCATTAGCAGATTCCCTGCATAAATAAAGCTGGCCAGTTTGGAACCGGCTAGAGGGGAGTGAACAGCAAGGGAGTTGCTTATGTTGTTGTGTAAATATATGTTATTGTAAATAAATGTTATTTCTTTCTGTCCTTCAACTCGTGCTGGATTCTTCATGGCCCTCAAAAAATGAATGATGAAATACAGAATATGTAGGTTAAAATAATTTATTGTTGTACAACTGCGTAATACGATAACAAGGATAAATATAATAATAAACAGTGAACATTAAGCAACTATTGTGGAACTCCTGCAAATAAGTCTATCTCCTAGCATGACCAACACCCAACTTCCAGATCACCGGGTCATGTGATGTAGTTACAATGCCACCTAGTGGTCGGAGGGCGTGCATAATATTATGTACAAACTTGCTGTACGCATATCATCACATCCCCTTTCCTTTGTAAAAGAGAATTATTTACAAGCATTTCATTACTTTTTACATTTCATCATGATATGCATGACTATATACGTGTACAGATATCTTTTGTTTTACTTTACAGTCTGTTACAAGTTCAGTCTTTCTGACTTGCACCTTATTATTGTGGATCTTCTCAGTGTCTGCTGAACTGGCACAGGTTCTTCATGTTCTTTAATATTTGTTATTTGCTTGTGATTTTCTTCATGTACTGACGTGTTATATTCTTATTACGTTGGTGCCTCCTCTTCTTGTGTTGGTTCCGTTTGTTCTTCAGATATTTTAGGACTGTTGTATGCTTCTTCTGGTGGTTGCATCACAAATTATTGCTATATTTTAAGCAAAGCTCTTCTATTCCTTCTCAAGACAACACCTTCATCCGTCATAACAAGATATGAGTTTGGACCTGCTGGCCACCGTACCTTTGCCTGTTTAGACCATCCATTTCCTCTGGAGTCTTCTACTCTCACCCTATCCTCTGGCTGCAGAGTTTGAAGTCTTTTGGCAGACCTATCATAGAACCCCTTCTGCCTCCTTTTCTGAGAGGGCAATTGTCTCGCTAACGAGTGGTTCACAAGCTCTTTGGGAAAACGAGGTAGTGTCGTACGTAATTGCCTGTTCATTAACATTTGAGCAAGTGAGAGGCCATTGACTGGCGGTGCCGAACGATAGCTGACGAGCACAAGAAATGTATCCTCACGACTGTCAAGTGCTTTTTTAAGGAGCTGTTTGACAATATGCACTCCCTTTTCAATCTTGCCATTCGACTGAGGGCAATGTGGGCTGGAAGTAACATGTTGGAAATCACACTGCCGCACAAATTCTGTCCACTCATAGCAGTCAAAAAAAGTATCATTATCGTTCATGACCACATCTGGAATGCTGTGTCGCACAAACATTTTTTTGACATTTTTAATAACACATCTTGTCTTTGAATTCGACAACTGCGCTATCTCCAGGTAGTTCTAAAAATAGACTATGACTAAAAGGTACTCCTTTCCAGACTGCAGGAGGGAGATAAATCACTTGGTTGCAGGAAGGGACCGAAAACAACCTCTCTCTAAATGTCGGAAAGACCAAGGAACTGATCATTGACTTCAGAAAGCCGAGCACGACACACACTCCCGTCTGCATCAATGGCTCCAAAGTGGAGATGGTCGATAGCTTTAAGTTCCTGGGTATCACCATCAACAACAGTCTGTCCTGGTCCACTCACATTGATGCAACAGTCAAGAAAGCCCAAAGTTTCTACTTCCTACGGAAGCTAAAGAAATTTGGCATGTCTGCATCAACTTTCACAAACTTCTCCAGATGTGCATCCTATCCGGCTGCATTACAGCTTGCTATGGCAACCGCTCAGCCCAAGATCTCAAGAAACTGCAGAGTGTGGTGAACTCAGCCCAACGCATCACACAAGCTCGTCACCCCCACATTGATTCTGTATACACCTCCCGTTGCCTCAGGAAGGCAGACAGCATTATCAGAGACCCCTCCCATCCAGGCATTGCCTTCTTCCAGACCCTTCCATCACATGGAAGATACAGAAGTCTGAAGACTCACATTCAGACATAGGAGCAGCTTCTTCCCCACAGCTACAAGACTCCTCAACGACTTCCCCTCGGACTGATCTGTTCCCTGTAAGAACACTATTCACGATGCCCTCTGCTGCTCTTGCTCATGTATTTGCTTTGTTTGATCCCTTGTTCCACACTGTAACCAATCACTGTTTGTCGATGTACCATTTGTCAATGTTCTCTGTTGATTATTCTCTTTGTCTACTATGTACGTACTGTGTACGTTCCCTCGGCCGCAGAAAAATACTTTTCACTGTACTCTGGTACATGTGACAATAAATCAAATCAAATCAAACCATTGAAATGGAAAAGGTCTATGCCAACCTTTTACCACAGAGTAGTGACTGTTTCGCCCATCTGCATAGGTTACTTGATCTGCTTGCGCTGGAATCTTTGGCATGTTTCACAGTTCTCCACCATCAACTCAATGTCCAACTTGATCCCAGGCCAATAGACTGCCGCCCTGGCTCTCATCTTGCACTTTTCCATCTCTAAATTCTCTTCATGCAACTTGATGAGGATCATTGACCGCAACGCCTGTGGAATCACAATCTGCTGATTTTGCAACAGAACTCCATTAGCGTTACTTAACTCTGCTTGAATATTGTAGAAACTCGAATATGATCTCTGGGCCGTCCTTCATGGATGTACTTAATCATTTTCTGCAACATTGGGTCCTTCTTAGTTTTTCCTCTAATTGACTGGCAGAGATTCTGTCACCATGTTTACGTGGACCTGTACATCCTCATCCAACTGGAGTGGTTCCTCAGTGCCGGTAGCTCTGGAAAGCGGGTCAGCCATAATAAGATGTTTACCCGGCGTATACACCAACTGAAAATCATACCACTGCAACTTCATAAACATTCATTGCAGTCTTAGTGACATCTCACTAAGATTGTTTTTATAATGGCGACCAGTGGCCTGTGGTCAGTCTCTACAATGAAGGTAGGAAGCCCATACACATAGTCATGGAACTTCGTTAGCCCATTAATGAGCCCATTACACTCTCTTTTGATTTGTGTGTTGGACATTAGCTTGGACACATACGCCACTGGCAGTCAGTCTCCTCCCAGATTCTGCTGGAGCAGGACCGACCCTAAACCATCCAGTGATGCATCAGTTGTGATTTTTGTGTTCTTGGTTGGATCAAAGAATGTGAGAACTGGCACTGTGGTAAGCGAAACTCTGGTTCATGCTTGCTGGATCACTGGAATGGTGTATCCTTCTTTATCATGTCCCTCAGATGTGCTGTTTTGGCTGCCAACTTAGGGATGAATTTGCCCACAAGATCTATCATGCCTAGCATTTAAAACGCCTTTTCTATCCGCAGGGCGTGGCATCTGCAGAATCGCCCTTATCTTGTCTTGATCGGGCTGAACCCCTTGTGCGGACAGTTTGTCTCCCAGGAAGGTGATACTACGCACCCCGACATTTAACCTTGTTTAATTTCAGACTGTTTTTTCTGATACTCTTTGGGACCCTGAGCAGATGCTCATCATGTTCTTCCCAAGTCGACTCCCAAATAACAATGTCATCCACATACGCACAGACCCCCGGGATTCCTTCAACTATATGTTCCGTGGCACGATGAAATATCTCTGAAGCCGAGATGATGCCAATGGCGTTCGTTAAAAAAAACAATACCGCCCGAAGGGTGTGTTGAATGTGCACATTTTTGCTCTTTCTTTATCTAGCTTCAATGACCGGAAGCCTTGTGACACGTCCAATTTGCTAAAAGAGGTTGCCCCTGCCATTTCACACGTTATCTCTGCCCTTTTTGGTAGAGGATAGTGTTTCCTTTAAGATTGAGATTCAAATCCTTCTGATCCATACAGATTATTAGGTCCCCATTACACTTCTTCACACAGATCATGGAATTAACCCAGTCTGTGTCGGCTTGAATACGTTAATGACACCCAAGGCAGTCATTCTCTCTAATTCTGCCTTTAGTTTATCCCTTAATGACTCCGGCACACGTCTCGGCGCATGAATCACAGGCTTCGCATCTTCCTTCAGTTGAATCTTTTACGTGTAAGGTAATGTGCCATAACCTTGGAAAATTTCAGGGAAATCATTCAGTGTGGAGTCTCCTGAGGATGAGGATTGTGCAGCATTGTTGCACTATAGACTTGTCGGCTGAGCCATAGCTCCTCACATGCCTCAACTCCAATTAAAGACTCGCGGTCCACCACCACAGAAAATTTCAACTTGTACTTTTTGGTTTTGACTTCGACATCAAGCTCGCATGTGCCTAACGATGAAATTTCATCACCATTATAACCCCTTATTAATACCGTTCAGTATCTATTTTTGGTTGAATTTGCAGCTTTTTTACATCAGCCAGGTTGATGAGGTTGGCCCTCGCACCAGTGTCGCGTTTGACTGTTATCAGTGTGCCATTTATCTTTAACGGCATCATCCATTTATCTTTATAATTATCTGCCTTCAATTCACTATGTACAAATACATTTCTGTTTGATATAACATGAGCCTCCTTGTCTTCGCTGGAGATCATGGGCGGGATTCTCCCGCAACTGGCCGGATGGCCCGACGCCGACGCCAAGAGCGGTGCGAACCACTCCGGCATCGGGCCGACTGGAAGGTGCGGAATCCTCCGCACTTCCGGGGCTAGGACGGCGGCAGAGGGGTTGGCACTGTGCCAACCGGCACCGAAGGGCCGCCACGAGTTGGCGCATGCACAGAACAGCCGTCGTGGTTCCGCACATGCGCAGAACAGCCGGCGTGTTCCTGCACATGTGCAGGGGGTTTCTTCTCCGCGCCGGCCATGGCGGAGCTCTACACAGGCCGGCGCGGAAGGGAAGAGTGCCCCCACGGCACAGGCCCACCCACAGATCGGTGGGCCCCGTTCGCGGGCCAGTCCACTGTGGGCCCCCCCCACCCCAGTGGTCAGATCCCCCGCGGCCCACCCGAGGACTCACCTAGCCGGCCTACAACCCAGGTCCCGCCGTGATGGACCATATCCATTTCACGCCGGTGGGACTGGCCAGAAAACAACGGCCGCTCGGCCCACGCCGCCCCCCGGGGTTTCTCCGACACGGCGGGGGGGTCGGAGAATCCCGCCGCACATCTACAAAGGATATGTTCTCTCGACACACCTCATCAATGGAGCTGACACTCTTTGTTTGTTCAGGCCTTTTCCTTGTGTATTGGGTTGCAAAATTATTCCTGCAACCACAAATGGCACATGTTTGTCCGTATGCAGGGAATTGCCGTGGCATATGCCGTTTGCCACATCGTGGACACAAAATGGAGGATTGGGTCGGCCGCGCAAAATGGCGACCTCACATTTCTGCCCGTGGTCCCTGTCGCCTCTGAGAGTAACCCCTGATGGAACGTTCAATTGTCCTGGGTGCCCTGCCCTGTGCCATCCTGCAACACCCACACCATCAACCTTCCACACTCTCCACTGGGCATCCCCTCTACTCCCAGCCCATCCCTCACATCCTTCAGACAGGATTGAGACCATTCAGAATGTTGGTGAAAAGGTGTTTAATCATGACTATATACGATTGTTGTGCCATGACCCCCTACCTCTAACCTTGGTGCTTCACTCGTACCAACTTAACTGGTGTCTAACTTCCTTATTTTACATGGCCTACCGGTCCTTCTAGTTGTGACCGCAGACACACATCAGATGTGGAGGCGTCCTTCTGCATATCTCACCCTCTGACTTGAGAAGCCTTTGAAGGCCGTCCTCTGGAGGGTATGGACTTGGATGGGCCCATCCAACTTTCGGGTACCATAGGTGATGAGGTGCCACCCTGTTCTGACTGCTGCCCATCAGATGCACCAGTGCCAGGAGTGGGAGGTGTTCCAGCACCTCCCCTGCGGGAGACATGGGCATGAGCCCCGTCACTTCCTCCTCGCTTAGTGTGCTCGTTGGCCCCCTGGCTATTCCATGGCACGGAGGTGAGGGTGGAGTGAGTGTTGGAGGCTCCACCATCACCTGACCCTGCTGGACTTGGAGGCCCACTCTTGTCTCAACCAGGGTCTCGATGGCCTCAACCATGGAGCATTGAGACTGGGCCACGTCCGTCAGCGCGTGAGTCATGTCCCTCTACGTCTTGATCATGCCCCTCTGTGATGGGCCCAGGTCATTCAGCGCCCGGCGAACGATCTCGATGCCCTCAGCTATGACCCTTTGTGATTGGACCAAGCGCTGGTGAGTTGCAGCAATGTCCATGTGGTCCCTGTACATGGCTGCTTGTGACTGGGCTCCGCTGTCCTGAGTCTCAGCCATTGGTCGCACTGTGTTCCCCAAGCCTTGAATGTCTTGACCGATGGCTGAGACCTTTTGACCAAAGGCGGATGCCACCCGTTCAGTGTTGGCCTGGGTACCTTGCATTGTCAGCACGATCTCCTTCACAGGAAGGTGGTTGGACTGGCACTGCGTCTGCATCTTCACCAGTAATGGGATCATGTTCTCCAGAAGCGCGATACCTGTCCAGATTACAGCTGTTTCCTGGGATTAGGCTGCCCTTCAACTGTCCATTCCCTCGGGAGCCCCTGCCTCCACTTGATGTGCTATAACACGTGTGGTGTGGGCACCAGAAGGTGACCCTGGAGCCTCCTCGCTAAAATGCCCCTGTGCGATGGTGGAGAGTGGAGGTGACAGCAATGCCGATGTCAGTGTCGTCCCCTGACTTCCTCTGGGGTGTGCTGTCGTTGTGGCTGGGGGTGAGGTAGCCCAGATGAGCCAGCTTGGTCTGAGGGTGATCCTACAAGACTAAAGACAAGACAAATGGTGAGATGTTGGGAAGGAGTGGTCTGGGAAGGAGGGGGTGACTGACTTGCTATAGGGTCATCAGTTTGCATTAGGGGCTCATTTGGTTGTCGCACGTCTCGGTGATAACCCTCTCCTGCACATCCTTCTATAAATCCGTCATCCTCTCTCGACCGGGGTGAGGGGGATGAGGTCTGGGATGCCCTCTCCGGTCTTCTCCCACTCTCTTCTGTTACGGGCCGCTTTTTCCTAGGGAACACATAAAGTACACCGTGAGAAACATGAAGGCGAATTACACAGGAAGGTCTGTAGATGATGGCACGTGTGTGGAAGGCACCCGAACGAAGAGGACAATACAGGTATTGGGATTTGGAGCAGTGTAGAGTGTGAGGGAAATGCAGGCAGGTGGGTTTTGATTAGACTCTATGGGAGTGGGTGTGTGATCTGAGGAGTTAGGGACAGGAGTGATGCCAGGCTCACCCTGTTGTGTTATGCTGCTTCGGATAACACAGGCTGCTACTTGATGCAGTCTTAACTAAAGGATGCTCCAGACTCTGAAATGAGTTCAACGTGTTTATTGAACTATTAACACAGTTCTCAAATGAGTCTGACTCTCTGCTATTCTAACTGTAGTAACTCAATCTAACTGTGCCAGCTTGCTCTAAGCCACGTGCTGGGGTGTGATGTTGCTGATCAACCCTGTCTAACTCTCTAGATGTCTGTCTGTGGAAAGAGGCAGGATGTGAGTGCCTCATCCCTTTTATATTGTTTATATCATGCCCCCTTGTGGTGATGCCACCTCTGAGTGTCCTGACTGCTCATTGGTTGTGTCCTATTCTGAGTGTTCATTGGTTGCATGTTTGCATATCATGACATCTCCCCCTTTTTTTTCATGTGAATGTGTCTGTCTAATGGACTGACTGAGGAATACAGAACAGAACAAACAAAACAAATGCTCATATGTCCAGTCTCTGAGGCTTCTGTCTGATCCTTGTCGACTGCCGGACAGGTGGTGGAGGGGGTGACCGTGTCTTGACAGGCGAGTGGGAGGCACAACTGGTGGCCTCGTGGTTCGAGGTGTCTGGAGGTGGCAATTCGATATGTGGAAATGGAGGGGAAAGTGGTTATGGGCAAGTAACTTTTCGCAGTGCCCTTCGATTCCTTCACACAATGGAGCCATCAGCCATACGTATGACATAGGATCTGGGTGCAGCCTGTCGAACAACGACAGCCAGAGCAGACCACCACCAACCGGTATCTTGATCCTGACCGTGTCTACCGGGGATAGCACGTCCAGATCAGTGGCATGTGCGTCATAGCCCTGCTTCTGGCTGTCACGAAGCTGCTGCATCTTCTGCAGCACCGGGAGGTGATCAAGGTTGGGCAGGTGTATGGCTGGAAGCATTGTCCGCAGGTCCCTGTTCATCAGCAGTTGAGCTGGTGACATGCCCGTGGACAAGGGAGTCGCCCGGTATGCAAGTAGTGCAATGTGTATGCTGGAAGCGGAGTCCGAGGCCTTGCGGATGAGCTGCTTCACGATGTGCACACCTTTTTCGACTTTGCCATTGGACTGTGGATAGTGTGGACTGGAGGTGACATGCCTGAAATTGTAGCCCGTTGCAAACGTGGACCATTCTCGACTGTGGAAGCACGGGCCATTGTCGCTCATGATGGTGTTCAGGATGCCATGCCGTGAGAATGTCTCTTTACACGCTTTGATGATGGCCCATTAGATGAGGTCTGGCAGTTTCAGCACTTCAGGCTAGTTTGAAAAGTAATCAATGATTAAGATATAGTCGCGACCATTCGCATGGAATAAGTCAATGCTAACCTTGGACCACGGAGAGGTCTCTAGGTCATGTGGTTGCAGCGTTTACTTGCTCTGCGCTGGTTGGAACCTCTAATACGTATCGCAGTTCAGGACCATATCCGTGATGTCCTGGTTGATGCCGGGCCAGTAGACAGCTTGCCGGGCCCTGTGTCTGTACTTTTCTACGCCCAGGATTCCCTCCTAAATCTGCCGCGGCACCATTCTCTGGAGACATAGCGGGATGACTATCTTGTCCAGCTTGAGCAGGATGCCGTCGATCAATGTCAGATCGTCCTTGATGTTGTAGAATTGAGGGCATTGCCCTTTCTGCCAGCCATTGCTGAGGTTGTGGATGACTCGCTGCAACAGGGTGTCTTTTGCCGTCTCTTCTCGGATGAGAACGATCTTCTCATCTGTTGCCGGGAGAGTGCTTGCACACAATTGTACCCACAATTCAATGTGCTGAATGATCTCCAGTTGTTCACTGGGTGAGTTGACGGAGTGGTACAATGCACCGGCTCTTTGTCAGGTGTGTACATCAAATTGAAATCATACCTCCGGAGTTTGAGCAGAATTCTCTGCAAAAGAGGCGTCATGTCATTCAGGTCCTTTTGGATGATGTGGACCAGAGGCCTATGATCCGTCTCAACAGTAAATGTTGGTAAGCCGTAGACATAATCATGAAATTTGAGGATGCCGGTGAGAAGACCCAAACACTCCTTCTCAATCTGCGCATATCTGGTCTCAGTGGGTGTCATTGCCCGCGACGCATATGCTACTGATACCCAGGATGACGTGTCGTCTCTTTGAAGCAACACCGCCCCAATGCCATCCTGACTCGCATCTGTGGATATCTTGGTACTCGGTCTGGGTCAAAGAATGCAAGGAAGGGTTTAGTGGTGAACTTGGCTTTCAGCTCCAGCCACTCTGTTCGGTGCTCCGCCTTCCACTCAAAGACGGTTGATATTTTTCACCAGGTTGCGTAGGGCTGTGGCGTGTGTGGCCAAATTCGGGATGAACTTGCCAAGGAAATTGACCATTCCCAGGAAGCACAGTACTGCCTTCTTGTCCTCAGGGACTTTCATTGCCTCGATGGCTTTAATTTTGTCTGTGTCCGGGTGCACACCGTGTCGTTTGATTGCCCAGGAACTTCAGCGTGGATGTCATAACACAGCATTTGGACCTGTTTAGCTTCAGGCCATGTTCATGCATGCGTCAGAATACTTTCTTAAGTCGCGACACATATTCCTCTGGGATCGTGGACCAGATTATGATATCGTCAACGTAGACACGAACCCCTTCTATTCCCCCCATCATCTGTTCCACGATGCAATGGAAAATCTCTGATGTCGAGATGACGACAAATGGCATTCGGTTGTAGCAGAATCTGCCAAAAGGCGTGTTGAAGGTACAGAGCCTTCTGCTGGATTCTTCAAGTTGGATTTGCCAAAATCCTTGGGATGCGTCCAATTTTGTGAAGAAGCGTGCGTGTGCCATCTCACTCATGATTTCTTCTCTCTTCGGGATGGGGTAATGTTCCCGCATAATGTTTTTGTTTAGATCCTTGGGGTAAATGCAGATGCGTAGGTCCCCCGAAGGCTTCTTTACGCACACCATCGAGCTGACCCAGTCGGTTGGTTCAGTGACCTTGGAGATGATGCATTTTTGTTGTAGACTTGTGAGCTCTGCCTTCAGGCGCTCTCTCAGTGGAGCAGGGACTCGTCGTGGTGCATAGACCACTGGCTTGGCATCAGGCCGCAGTAGAATCTTGTACTCGTACGACAGCGTGCCCATCCCACTAAATACATCTGGGTACTGGGTTAGGATGTCGTCGATGCTGGCCTGAAGATCCGAATGGGACGGCATCGTGGTGTAGAGCCTTTGAATGAGATTCAGTTGCTTGCTGGCATGCTCACCTAGCAGGGACGCCCTGTCTGGTTTAACAATCACAAAGCGCTTGCTTGTGTGTATCGGCTGGACACCTGCAGATGGCAGGACTCCAGTGACTTGATTGCGTTTCCATTGTAGTCCAGGGGTTTGCAGGCAGCTGGAAGGATTGTGGGGGCTTCTTGGTTCTCTTGAAGTCCACCTGCGAAATCAGGTTGGCGGAGGCACCTGTGTCCAGTTTGAACTGGATGGGGCAGTAGTTAACCTTCATTACTGCATTCCATTCGTCCTCTGAATCCACGGCCAGGATTGATTGGACTTGCGTTGTGTCCGGTGTGGCATATTCGCACTTCTTAATAATGCCCACTTGGTAAGTGTTGTCCAGGTATTCATTATCTGGATCCGTCGCACTGCCTGGATCAGAGTCATGCATTCGGTGTTGCACACTTCTGATGCGCCGCTCTCGGAATTGGGAGCGCTGGCTCCTGATTGGTGGTGCAGATCTGCACAGGGCTGCATAGTGGTTTGGTTTGCCACAGTTTAAACAGCGTTTGCCTCTTGCAGGGCAGTTTTTAAAAATGTGGGCGGTGCCACAGTTCGCAAACGTCATGACGTGATGCTCAGTGGGTCGATGCCCATGCGCGGTGTGGTTCTCGGATGTCTGCACCTGCGCAGTGCGGTTTTCGGCCGCTTCGTGTTCCCGATCGCATTGCGCATACGTCGGGCCCTGGGAACAGCGCGCGAAATGGCTGCTTTCGTAATGTGGAGGCACTGCATCCGGGAGATGTCATGAATACTCTCCACCTCGTGGGAGGCTTGTTTTTCACTTTCTGCCGTTTTGTACTGTGAATCGCGAATTTTAGAGTGCACATGCACAATACACGTTCCAATCGCGACTGGCAGGGTCATGTGCCCGATTTTCAACAATTGCTCTCGCAGAGGATCAGAGTGGACTCCAAAAATGATTTGGTCTCTGATCATGGAGTCAGTGATATCACCGAAGTTGCTGGATTGCGCTAGCAGTCTAAGGTTAGTCAGATAGGAGTTGAAGGATTCATCTTTACCTTGCATCCTCTGCTTGAAGATGTAGCGCTCGAAGATTTCGTTGGTGTCCACCTCGCAGTGACTGTCGAATTTGTCCAGGATAATAATAATAATAATAAAAATCACTTATTGTCACAAGTAGGCTTCAATTAAGTTACTGTTTGGTACTTTGTTTTGTCCTGGCCTTCGGAAAAGTGAAAGGAGTTGAAGATCTCTATTGCATGGTCACTGAGGTCGGATGCTTCCACGTATAGTTGAATTCTGCTTGAATGATCGCCAGTTGGCACTACGATTGCCGGTGGTCCTGAGCTGATGAGGAGCCTGAATCCTGTCCATTGTGCCTGTATTCAGTAGTTGGTTATCACGGGTCTTGCTGAGTTGAACTAAATAGACTGAACAGTCACTCCTGGTATCACGTAGTGTTATGCTGCTTCAGACAACACATGCTGCTACTTGATGCAGTCTTAACTAAAGGATGCTCCAGACTCTGAAATGAGTTCAACGGGTTTTTTGAACTATTAACACAGTTCTCAAATGAGTTTGACTCTCTGCTAATCTAACTGTAGTAACTCAGTCTAACTGTACCAGCTTCCTCTAAGCCACATGCTGGGGTTTGATGCTGCTGATCAACCCTGTCTAACTCTCTAGATGTCTGTCTGTGGAAAGAGGCAGGATGTGAGTGCCTCATCCCTTTTATAGTGTTTATGTCATGCCCCCTTGTGGTGATGCCACCTCTGAGTGTCCTGACTGCCCATTGGTTGTGTCCTATTCTGAGTGTTCATTGGTTGCATGTTTGCACATCATGACACACCCGGGATTCCCCATGGAGATCATTCATCTTCTTCAGGCACTGTGTGCCAGTCCGCCTGGTGAGGCTCACACCACTGAGTGGCTCAGACACCTCCGTGGGCTAGAGCCTCCTGCCCACCATGGGGAAGAGGGTCTTCTGCCTCTCTTTTACCATACCTAATGTGGCATTGAGCTCCGGTGAAGCATGGTGCTGCTCTTCACTGGGCCATCTTCTTGGCTGGAATGCGAATGTGAGGGGAGTGGAGTGTTTATAAGCAGCTCCAGCTTGTCAAGCTCCACAGCGCTAATTCCAGCGAACCTGACACTGGCATGAATCAGAATTGCTCTAGATTTCGCTTATGTCAAATGGTGACTACTACTACTATTGCTAAACTGCTGTCCATCAGCTCAGCAGCACAACCGGGGCCAAATAAATTTCATTCCACTGTTGTAGGTTCTCAATCCAGCCTGGCCATATCGGTCATCTATAATCATTTCCATTCAGGTTGCTATTGATATTGTTCACGCACTTCGTCTTTGTTCTTCCTTGGCTCCTTTTGGCATGCCTGTGTGTCTGGACCATGAAAGATTTTGCAGTTGTTTCCATTCTTGCTGCTTCCTGAATGACATGACCTTTGACCTCTTGGCGATAATCTAAGTTTGCTACTCTCCGTGTACACATTATCAGTTAGCCTGTGTAGCTTTGTGTACAATGTTGCTGTAAACACAAGTCACCGGCAATTCTGTGTGCCTGGCCATGAAAGATTTTCCAGCTGTTTCCATTCTTGTAAAATGCCCAAACCATCTTGCCGCATCAAGAGTCTCCTCCAATATCACTTCCGAAGTGCGTGATTCACTACTGCTTTAATCAATGCGCTGTTAGAGTAGATAAGAAATAAGTAGTGAATAGGTGGGGGAAACTGAACTGGTTGCTCCAAACTGATTCATCTCCAAAAAAGCTGCCAAAGCTATCTCCCCCTACATTGCTCAGAATCACTGAAACTCTAATCGAAATGTCGCAATGTTATAAGCCAGTAAAAGATAATGCATTCTATTTCGGCAAAGCACTCTCTTCCCGTCAAATGCTCGTATTACGACCCGCACTACCATAATAATCTTATAAGCCTCACGCCTGAAACATGATTGGAAGTTGAATGGAACAATGGTGATGGCTTATGATGGCAGCTGGTTGCTGCAAGAGCTGTTAACCTGCATTCCAATGATCAAGCACAAATGAGAAATTCCACTTACAAAAACTGTAAAACCTGTACAAATTAGAAAATGCCTGGAAGTGGTTTTACAGCGGCAGTATACTCTAGTGGGGGGTTCATAAAGTATTGAAGCTTCACTCCAGCAGTTTTATGATGTCATCTGAACTCTGTGAGTCATTTACAACCTATTAATTCACCTGCCAGCTGTTACTCTGCACAGCTATTTGGCGTTCCACTGTGAAAGGAAGCAAACGGGAAGCATAGAACATAGAGTGCAGAAGGGGGCCATTCGGCCCATCGAGTCTGCACCGACCCACTTAAGCCCTCACTTACCACCCTATCCCCCTAACCCAATAACCCCTCCAAACCTTTTTGGTCACTAAGAGCAATTTATCATGGCCAATCCACCTAACCTGCACGTCTTTGGACTGTGGGAGGAAACCGGAGCACCCGGAGGAAACCCACACAGACACGGGGAGAACGTGCAAAGTCCGCACAGTGACCCAACCTGGGTCACTGGGACCCTAGTGCTGTGAAGTCACAGCGCTATCCACTTGTGCTACCGTGCTGCCCAAAGCATTTCAAAATGAAAACGTACATATGGAAAGTCAAGTATGAACAAATCGCAATGATGATCCTCATGAAAAAAGGAGATTTCCAACTCGGAGAATTGCAATAACTGATTTCTTTTTACTCAATGGCCTGGATTCTCCGATCCAGAGACTCAGTGCTGCCATCGGTGGAGAATCATGGCAACTGCGCGCTGCCATTGGGTGTGCTGGCGAGCAGCAATTCAGGTCATACAAATGGGCCAAGACTCAGCCCACGTGCGGCCTGCCCGTGTCCCGGCCCCATAGGCCCCAGATTTGCTGGGGTCAGGATTCGTATTCAGAGCCTGACAAGCTGGAGCAGCTCCAGTTGGCACAGACTGTCATTTCAGCCAAGAAGGTGACTGCACCGAGACCTGCACCAAGGATCCTGGATGCTGACATTGACCGAATGCTGGTTGCTGCTGAGGAGAGGTGGGACAGACAGATCCCCAGGGTGAGGCGAAACTGAAGCCCGCGATCCTGAATAAGGCCTGGGATGAGGTGGCAGAGTGCTGCCAGCCTCACCAAGAGGACCAGCAGCGTGAGAAACAACCTGTGTCCCTGACATCACTCCCGTCACTCACTCCTCACATCCACGTGACCAGTAGCCTTGAGAGCATTTGCAGGGTTTTGTGAGTAGTCAACAGTCTCAAAGGCTGTAAGTTGCAGCTAGGGGGCTGGGTTTAAATTAATTTATGCAGCAATGGGTGTCTCAGCCAGGGAACACCGATCCCAAGGGGGACACGCCGAGTCCATGCACTTGCCGCCGAGTTATTTGCCACTACTCCCTCATGTCCAGGCTTACACCCCCCAAAAAGCCTGAAATTTTTCAATGGTTTGCTTGCTCCTTGCTCCACCTCAACGACCATGTGCCTGGGCCCTGCTTGTAAATACTCGTACAAAATCATGGGCTGGATTCTCCGCACCCTGACTCCAAAATCGGGCACCGGGGTAGAGAATCCAGTTCCACGCATGGCGGGACCAACGCCGGTTCCTCGATTCCAGCCCCTGAAAAGTGGAGTACTCGGATCCGCTACCTGCGGCCATTGCCAGAATCCCACCCCAGTATTCTCCGCCCCGACCGGTCGAAGTCCCGACGACGTGGACCACTCATGGTCCTGCCGTTCAGGATACTCGCATCCCCCATGGTCGGGGGGTGGGCCGATTGGAGAGTAGGGGGGTCTCATACGGGACCAGGGTATTTTTGAGCGGGCGGTCCGGGTCAGGCACGCGGCCAATCTGGGGCACTATTTGCGCTGTCCAGCTCCGTGGTCTGAGTCCGCCATGGAGCACAGTGCGGCCGCTGGAGGCCACCGCCGTGCGCAAGCGCGGCCTTTGACCTGGAAGTGTGGGGGACCATATCTGCAGCTGGAGCTGTGTGGCTCCCTGGCAGCCCCCTGCAGGGCTGTGAATATGTGGTCTTTTGATGCCAGTTTTTCTGGCGTAAAATGCCACATTTTTCACGATGGCGTGGGGACATAGTCCCTGAAACGGAGGATCCAGCCCCATGTCAACGTGGCTCCCGGCTGTGAGGGATGGAGCATAACTGTAGGTGCAGAGAATCGGGTTTCCAGCCTGTTATTCAGATTTAAGTACATGCTAATGGGGGATTGGAGCATCGCAACGGGTTTGGGCGCCATCCCAATCTCCACCCGATCGGAATCCCCACTGCGGGATCAATGAGTGGAGAATCCACCCCAACGTTGATATCTCCTGCTTTCCCGATGTATTCCAATCTGAAATAACCTGCCTTGATGAGATGCACTGCTGATAAACCTGTTGAGCAATATTTTCATCTTTGAACAGTTGACTCAATGACAACAGCAAGATGACTATGATGGAATCTTATACCAGCAGTACAGAATTCTAAAAGCTGTGAAGTAAGTGTGATCTTGTGACAGTTATTAACAGCCGAAGTAAGATTTACAGCAAAATTCCATTTAATTTATGCAGTGTTTTTGAGACAAGTCTTTTCTTCATGATACATCAGGAAAGCCAGCAGTATTAATCTTAAGTTGTTAAGGAGAGGGTTAAAATCTTACGTTGGAGTGTTACCTATCTAGTCTCTAATGGTTACGTTTTTTTGTTTAAAAAATCCGGGTTAGGGCTAAATTTACACTAATCTTATATTGGATGATAAATGAGGAATCCTCCCTAAATCACAATAAAAATAAGATAAAATGCAGTTAATAGATTATTGCAATAATATTTTCACAGTACCGTGGGAGAAACTATGGGCGCTGTTTAACCACCATGGCTGGTGCAGATCTGGAAGTGCCGATTAAATAGCAGGAAAGGCTAACATCAATGTGTAAATCAGTTTGCTATCTAACCGGCCCGCTCCCGATGTCGAGTTCCAGATCACGTCCAAATACCACAAGAATGTCATTAACCCTCATTTGCTTTCATTTCCATCTCATTAGCGAGATTGAAGTCGAATGCAATAATCTCCCGGGAATAAACCGGCTCCCCAGCGAGAAATTACGTGGACATCGTTTAGTACTCCTTTTTAAAAACGCGAAGCTGGTACAAAGGCTGCTGAGGGGAACTGAGAAGGTGAGTAGCCATTTCTGTTATTCCGGGTTGCAGCTCAAAGGCACGGGGTGGGGGGTGGGGGGCCGCGGGGAATAGGGTGGAGGTGTGGGCTTGGGTAGGGTGCTCTTTCCAAGGGCCGGTGCAGATGCGATGGGCCGAATGGCCTCTTTCTGCACTATAAAACCTATGATTATATCATTCTATTCTATGACAGAGCCCTGCTCTTGGTTCTATGCTGAAGGGCACTTCAACTCCCTTTGACTGTGAACAGCCTCTAGCTTCACAGCTATAGGCTGCTATTGCTAATGGGTAATTGGCATTGTTAGTTGTGAGAGCACTTCACAGCTTCAGGTTGTGTTTGTTACTTACTGCTGCTTGTGGCTGTCAATGCCTGGAGACAACTGTTGTTTTTCCTTTCTTTTCTGTAGCCGGACAGAACGACATTTTTCCCTAAGATACCTGTGTCCGGGAACACTGGACTCAGAGGGCGTTTGAGTCCAGAAGGCAATCCTGTTTGAAGCAAGAAGATGCTGCGGGACCTGCTGCATGACACAAATTCAAATGGCCCACCTGATGACGCCGTTGAAGAAATACTTTAGAAGTTTGCTAATGCTTTTGTTGCTGGTGTGGTGAGTGCTGCGTGTAACTGGCAAGTCCCCGTGGGTTAAACACGATGGAAGTCAGGGATTTTCAACTGCTTTTGCATCAGTGGATTATGTGGATGCCAGCATTTGGTTCCAGTGAGTTTAGGCCACGTGGCTGGGCCTGCACAGCTGTAGCTCCTGGATGGAGAATGGCACAGATAGGTAGCCAGGGTTGGGGGAGGGGAGGGCAGCGTGTGGGGGGAATGGAGCGCAACAATGGGTGGGAGTGCAGGCAGTCCTCTGTGAAGATTAACGTGACAGAAACGTCACGTGTATCAGGTGTAATATGTTTTAATTTTGAACATTTGACATTTCCATTCCCCCAGCTAGAGAGAGTGCCCCCCCTCCCCCCAATGCTACATCTGTGATCCTCTCTATTCTTGATTTTTTCTGCCACAGTGCTACTTCTAGATGTGTCCCCAGCATGCACTTCAGAGGTGGAGGCAGCCTGCTGCTTTACACCCCTGTGACCTTTGATGCCCTTGGCGATGGCCTTGAGTGCCTGCAGCCAGGGTGGTGGTGGGTGATGAGGGAGGGAGGTGGTGACTTACCAGTCTCACTGCCATCGCCATGCCACCCTATTCTGTCTGCTACTTGAGATAGGCTGCTGAGAGGAAGAAGGACATTCAGGAGAACTGGAGACCGTTGTTGCCTCCTTGCTGGCAGGCCCCGGGTTGGCAGTCAGCGCTTCTTTCTCCCTCATGGTGCCCATACCGTCTTGGGGCCCTCCATGGGATGATGGGGCAGCTGGAGTGATCCCTAGAAGCCCCTGAGTCATCTGCTCTGCCAGTCCTGGTGGCTCACCATTGTCTGCACCATGGTGTCAATGCCCTTAGCGATGGTCCTCAGTGACTGGGCCATGCTCTGCAGTGCCTCGGCAATGTGAATGAAAAATCAAAATCGCTTATTGTCACGAGTAGGCTTCAATGAAGTTACTGTGAAAAGCCCCTAGTCGCCACATTCCGGCGCCTGTCCGGGGAGGCTGGTACGGGAATCGAACCGTGCTGCTGGCTTGCTTGGTCTGCTTTAAAAGCCAGCGATTTAGCTGAGTGAGCTAAACCACCTGTATCTGTGACATGTCCCTCAGTGACTGGGACATGATGTCAAGGCCTTGGGCCATGGTCATCACAGACTGAGCCATACCTTGGGAACCACCACTCAAGACGTGCACATCGTCCTCCAGGCTTTCCACTGCGGTCACTCCCCGAGCAGTGTTGGCTTCGGTGCCACGCATTGTCGGCATCATCTCCTGCACCCGTAGCCTTTGGAGCTCCTCTAATTGGCTATGCACGGGCTGGAACGTTGCTGACATCCCATCCTGAATGTTACGGCAGTGTCATATCACCTGCACCAACTCTGGGAGAAACTTGTCCAGAGGCTCAGCATCTCCCTGGAACCCAGAGGGAAGGACCATTTTGTCTGACATGAACAACTCACTTGAGACAGGTTATCTGGGTGAAGGGGCAGTGGCTGCTCACCTCTGTGGCACCGGCCAACCTAGCTGTAGGTGACTACTTCCTCCTCCATCAGTCCGCCATTTCCAGGACCCATTCCTCATAGGGGGTGAGGACTCGAATCTCTGGTACACTGCCCCAGTCTTGGCTCCTTCCTGTTTATTATGGGCTATCTTCTCCAGAGGGGACAAAGAGAGGGCATTGTGAGCCGCACAATTGATGGGTCAGGGTAGCTCCATTGCATGCGTGAGCACAGCATCTGGACATGAAAGGGTTGGCTG
The DNA here is from genome assembly GCF_902713615.1 of Scyliorhinus canicula. NCBI lineage: Eukaryota > Metazoa > Chordata > Chondrichthyes > Carcharhiniformes > Scyliorhinidae > Scyliorhinus > Scyliorhinus canicula. The sequence goes on from NC_052164.1 coordinate 33,304,735, forward strand.
GTGGGTGCCAGTGGGTTCTAAGGAGCAAGCACGAAGATTGGATGTGGGGAGGGGGCAAGGTGTCAGCCAGTGGCTTGTTGGGCGGGGGGCATTTTGAGGGGTGGCAGATGGATCTGATGCCAGGAGAGAGGTGATAATGTCCCCTTGCAGCTTGGTAGAGGTCATTGGTCTTCTTTGTATGGGTAGTACGGTAGCACAAGTGGATAGCACTGTGGCTTCACAGCGCCTGTGTCCCAGGTTCGATTCCCTGTGGGTCACTGTCCGTGCGGAGTCTGCACGTTCTCCCAGTGTGTGCGTGGGTTTCCTCCGAGTGCTTCGGTTTCCTCCCACAGTCCAAAGACGTGAAGGTTAGGTGGATTGGCCATGCTAAATTGCCCTTAGTGTCCAAAAAAAGGTTAGGAGGGGTTTTGGGTTTACGGGGCTAGGGTGGAAGTGAGGGCTTAAGTGGGTCGGTGCAGACTCGATGGGCCGAATGGCCTCCTGCACAGTATGTTCTATGTTCTGACATTGCACGGCAGTCCGCCTGATGCTGCCCACACTGACAGCAGCTTCCGCTGCCTCCCAGGTGGCACTGGTGACCCAGCTCCTGGTCCTCCAACCCCCTAGGTAGAACAGGATGTCCCATCTCGCATCGATGGCGTCGAGGAACATGGCCATGTCACCCCAAAGTGAGGAGCAGGTCTGCGTGCTGCCATTTTAGTGCCAATCCAACTTGTGTGTTGACTGAGTGAGTGGTGAGGGAGCGTTTAAAAGTAGCTCCCTCTTGTTAGCAGTGTGTCGCTGAGGCGTCAGTCTGGCGAATCAGACGACAACGCTGCCAGTAATGGCCAGAAGCTCATGGGGGCTCATTTCCGACACTAAGTGCCACTAAAACCAGGCCACGATCTCGCCAACCCGGCCATCGAGAAAACCCCCCACCAAACCCGCCCAAAATCACACTTAGAGATTTTTGGGGGTGGGTCCTACCTCGGGGAAGGGTGGGGGGTGGGGGGGGGGGGGGGTCGGGAAGGAAGGCTGGGGGAGGCCAAGCCCAGTTTGAAGGATGTCAAGAGATCGATTGGCACTGTACTGCATGGCGTGCAGTACAAGAACACAACCACATGACCTGCTGTCTGGTGTAAAAGCTAGCATATGAAATTATTCTGAGCAGAGAAGGTGAGTAGCAAATTACAACTCATATTGATTTATTTTACTTTTTCCAATTTCAGAAACAATTATGCCCAGGCTAGGTTGTTTCAGACGGTTATTTTATGTCAGTAACTGATGTGCTTGCAATTAAGTGTAGTCCAAATTGTCACTATGCTGTGGTTTAATTTTCAAAACTGCTGGATTTCTTGCTGCACGAATAGTACCCATACAGACCTGAGCATCACTATCGCCTGTTAATGAAAAACATCGTGGCCGGAATTCTCCAGCCGTTGGGAATTTATTTTCCCGCTAGCAGTGCACCCCCGCTCGCGGGTTTCCCAGCGGCGTGAGGTGGCTTCAATGGGAAATCCCGTCGGCACACGGCGGTAAGAGAGAATCTCACCACAAGAGAACAGTGCGCTGCCGAGAAACACGTGGCTGGGGGAATGCCAAACCAAGGTCTTTTTCCCCTCCTTCCCTGTCAGAGTACCTTTTAAGCATATTCACATGACACACTCGGTGAGTCTTCCTTCTATCTGGTGTTTGTACCACATAATTCACCTCACTTAATTTCCTTTCAATCTGATACGGTCCACAAAACCTTCCTTTTAAAGGTTCACCTACCACTGGTAACAATATTAAAACTTTATCTCCACTGGCAAAACTATGAACTTTGGATTTCTTGTCCGCTACCCGTTTCATCACATTTTGTGCAACTTTGAAATGTTGTCCAGCCAATTCACCTGCTCTATTTAATCGTTCCCTAAAATCTGACACGTAACCCAATAATGGAATTTCCGATTTCTCACTCACCAATTATTGCTTAATCAATTTAAGTGGTTCTCTTACCTCCTGACCAAAAATTAGTTATCCCAATCCTCTGGATAATCTTGACAATAAGCCCTCAACATTGTCTTTAATGTCTGATGCCACTTTTCTAACGCTCCCTGCGATTCTGGATGGTACGCAGTTGATTTAAATTGTTTTATTCCTAAGCTATCCATAACTTCTTTGAATAACCTTGAGGTAAAATTAGATCCTTGATCCGATTGTATTTCCGTGGGTAGTCCATATCTAGTAAAGAATTTAAGTAACTCCTCCACAATCTTTTTAGCTGTAATATTACGTACAGGAATGGCCTCTGGAAACCTAGTAGACACTTCCATTATAGTCAAAAGATATTGATTCCCACTTTTTGTTTTAGGAAGCGGTCCTACGCAATCAATTAGGACCCTTGTAAAAGGTTCCTCAAATGCTGGAATGGGTATTTACGCACAGGTTTTATCACTGCTTGAGGTTTCCCTATCACTTGACATGTGTGACATGATTGACAAAATTTAACTGCATCTTTATGTAGTCCAGGCCAATAAAAATGTTTCTGGATTTTAGCTTGAGTTTTCCTTATTCACAAATGACCTTCCACTGGTACCTCATGTGCAACTCGCAACACCTCCTTTCTATACCCTACCGGCAATACTATTTGATGAACTTCTGCCCACTTTTCATCCGCCTGCATATGTAAAGGTCTCCATTTTCTTATCAAGTCATTACATTTGCCGTAATAACACTCTAGTATACACTCAAATTCCTCTTCCGTATATGCTTTTTGATATATCCGTTTTATTTCTAGATCTTTTTGTTGTAACGCCACCAATTTTCTTGAACTAAAAATATCCGCTTCATCCTCCACCTGTTCTTGTTCTTTTTCAACCATCTGATCAAAAATCGTTTCTGATAATTGCACTTCAACTTCACCTTCACTCTTTAATTTCTTCTCTTGTTTTAACCTGTGACTTTGCGACCTTGTTACTACACAATCCGGAACAATTCCAGGATATTCGTCCTTCAACACTTCAGTTGGCTGATTTTCCACTCGCTTATCAACCACAGTAGGCATCACTCCCACCTGCGATCCAGCTATATCAAGACCCAAGATAAACTGTATTCCTGGACAAGATAGTTTCTCTATTACTCCTACAACCACTTCACCACTCTTCACTGGACTTTCCACCCTTACCTTATATAATGGAACACTATTCCTCTCACCCTGAATTCCACATATTACCACCTTTCCTGGCAACATTCTTCCCAAACTACAAAACTCCTCGGGCGGAATTCTCCGCTCCCGGGAAAAATAGTGAGGGCCGTTGTGAACTCGGCCAAGTTTCACGACGGCCTCGGAGGCCGCTCCTCGCCCCTTATTTTCCCCTCCCGGCGGGGCTAGGAGCGGCGCTCCATAACTCTCGGCCGCGGGGGCGTTGCGCCGAGAATGACGCGGCCGGCGCGCCTAATGACGTCAGCCGCGCATGTGCAGGTTGGCCAGCTCCAACCCGCGCTGCGCGGCTGACGTCACAACGCTGACAACTCGAACCCGCGCATGCGCGGTGGCCGTCTTTCCCCTCCGCCGCCCCGCAAGACGTGGCGGCTTGATCTTGCGGGGCGGCGGAGGGGAAATAGTGCGATTGAGACGCCGGCCCGACGATTGGTGGGCACCGATCGCAGGCCTGTCCCCTCCCGAGCACAGACGTAGTGCTCATTCCCCACCAGGCCCCCTATAAGCCCCAAACGGGCATCTCCACACCCATTTCACAACAGCAGCAACCAGGTGTGTTGCCGCCGCTGTCATGAAACGGTCGCGAACGGCAGGCCGCTCGGCCCATCCGGGTCGGAGAATCGCCGGTCGCCGTGAAAAACGGCAAGCGCCGATTCTTCCGAGCCGGGGGGGGGGGGGGGGGGGGGGGGGGGGGAAATCGAGGGGGGTGTGAAATTTTTCGGGGGGCCCTCCCGCGATTCTCCCATGCGGCATGGAAGGCGGAGAATCGCGCCCTTCATCTCTTACCATTAAAGATTGACTAGCTCCCGTATCTCTTAAAATTGTGACTTCTTTACCCGCTCCTCCTGATACACTTGAGTAAACTTTACCCACGCAAGTAAATTCTTTAAAGAGGTCTGGCACCTTCTTATCAATCACCTCTTGATCAGGCTATGCAATCTATTGCACCTCCTTCGCTTCACTTGGGCTTTCCTTTCCCACTTTAACAAACCCCACTGCCTTATCCTGTTTTACTACATTAGCCTTCCCAGTGCTTTTTTTCAACCCCCAACGCTGTGGCTTTACATGGCCTAGTTTATTACAGTGAAAACATTTGAAACTTTTCATTTCTTTTCCACTCTTCTGGATTTAAAAAAAAATCTGAGGTGCACTATCTTTATTATCTCCCATCAGATAACCTTTACCTTTACCACTTGAGTATTTCTCATGTCCCCAGTTTCTACCCCTCACAGGCTGAAACTGATGTCGGAAACCAAGCTTTGATGTATGAACGAATTCATAATCATCTGCCATTTCTGCTGCTAATCTCCAGTTTTAACCCTCTGCTCTTTCACATGAGTTCTCACTACATCACAAATTAATTTTTAAAACTCCTCCAAAAGTATAGTTTCTCTGAGAGCTTCATATGTTTGGTCTGTTTTCAAAGTCCTTATCCACCTATCAAAATTACTCTGTTTAGTCCTTTCAAACTGCATGCATGTTTGACCAAATTCTTTCCTTAAATTTCTAAACCTTTGTCTGTAAACCTCAGGCACTAGTTCATATGCACCTAAGATGGATTTTTTCACCTCCTCATATGACCCAGATACCTCCTCCAGTAGTGATGCAAACACTTCACTCGTCCGACCTATCAGCTTTGTTTGAATCAGTAATACCCACATGTCCTGTGGCCATTTCATTTGTTTAGCCACCTTCTCAAATGAAATGAAAAAGGCTTCTACCTCCTTCTTGTCAAACCTTGGCAATGCTTGGGCATATTTAATTAGATTTCCACCAAGCTTTCGACTTTGACGCTCTTTCTCACTATCCTCATCGCTATCATCCAACTGTATGTTTCCCTTTCCGTCTGCCAACTTTAACTGACTGTCACGTTCCATGGCCATTTTCTGAAGTTCAAACTCTCTTCATCTTTTTCCCTGATCTGTATCTCCCTTTTCTTTATTTTTGTTCTGCTAGGGCTATTCTTTCTGTTTTCCTTTCTTCTCTCTCTTTTTCCTCGGTCTCTCTTTCTCTTTCTCTTTCTTTTTCCTCTCTCTCTCTCTTTCGTGTTCAAGCTGCTTTAATTTTTTCTCGCGTTCCATTTGTTTAATTTGTAACTGAATTTTTGCCATTTACAATTAGTCAAACTGTATGTCAGGTAATGTTATCTGCAATGTTTTTGCAAAATCTAACATTCTGCTTTTAGTCTCTGTCCATAAGGTACTGCGTGTGACCGTCTCCACCCCTAAAAACTTCAGAGCCTCTGAAAGAGCCATTGTCCACAACACACTCCCTACTTAAACTGAAATACCACACCTGAACAGCACCCATTATATGCTCACCCCTCTCTGTCTTTAAGTTCACAAAGCCAATCCAATAGATAGAATTTTATCCCGGTCGAGTCCCCAATTTGTTATGGGCCAAGGTTTAGAGAACCCCAATGTGTATCATGGAGTTCGCCTGACCCACAACTTTTACTAGATTGTGGTATGGGGAGCACACAACCCACTCTACAGGTGTGGTAGAGCAGAAATGGAACATGTATTTTTGAAAGCAAAACAAGGTTTATTCAATGAACTCAAGTTAACCTTTTTAAAACATATAGTGAACATCTTAGCAACCATCAATTCAAATATAACCCCCAAAGAATATAACACTAAGTAATCCTTAATAACTTCCCAAACAACATCCAGAAGACAAAAGAAACACCTTTTAACAAAAGCACATCAGGTTTACACTCACTACTGAAAACATTTATAATTCTGAATTTACCAAATGATCAAGAGATAGTCTTTTCATGGCAAAGAGAACAACAGTACACCTGCTTTGTCTGGCTTCAGCTCCAACACTGAAAACAAAACTAAAACACACCCTGCAGCAAACAGCCTAAAACTAAAGTAAAAAGCTGACAGACAGCCCAGTTCCACCCACTGTCTGACATCACTACAGTAATAAACATCCATTTTTTAAAGGTACTCTCACTACAGATACTTATATATACACCCATTTACAAACACCCAATTTTTTAAAGGTACTCTCACATGACCATAGTCAGTGAGTGTTAGAGGAATAGTAAAGAGTGTGGGACTGTTGGTGAATGGGGAAATGTTGTGGAGGTTACAAGTATAAAATTGCATAAGAAATGAGAGCAGGAGTAGGCCATTTAGCCCTTCAAATGGTCATGGCTGACATAGCTCAATTATATCCTCCCACAGTCTTCTGAAATCCGTTTAGCCCCTCAGTTTCCAAAATCTAACAATATCTGTCTTAAACTTATTCAATGACTGAGCATCCACAACGCCGTGAGATAGAAACTTTTAAGGGTTTGTAACCTTTTGCGTGAAGAAATATCTTCTCATCTCAGCCCTATAGGGAATGAGGGGGTTGGCTTATGAGGAAAAGTTGGACAGGTTGGGCCTGTATCTATTAGTGTTCAGAAGAGTAAGAGGGATCCTTTTGAAACACATAAGATTCCAAGGGGGCTTGACAGAGTGGATGCCGAATGGATATTTCCCTTTGTGGAAGAGACCAGGGGATGGATTCTCCAGTCCCACAGCCATGTGTTTCTTGCGATCATGCCGTTCACTGGCAGTGGGATTCTATCTTGCTCCTGCTTGTCAATAGGATTTCCCACTCAAGCCACCCCACGCTACTAGGAATCCCACGGGCGGGGATGTGCTGCCAACGGGAACAGGGAATTCTAACGGCCGGAGAATCCAGCCCCAGAATGAAATAACACAATTTAAACAATTAGGGGTCTGCCATTTCAGCAGGATATGAGGAGAATATTGTTCTCTCAGAGGGCTGTGATTCTGTGGAATCATGTCCCCAAGAGAGTGGCCGAAGCAGGCCCATTGAATACTTCTAAGGCAGAGATGGGTAGATTTGTGGCCAACAAGGGAGCAAAGGTTAATGGGGGTAGGTGGGAAAGTGACACTGAGACCACAATCAGATCAGCCAGATCTCACTGAATGGTGAACGGGCTTGAGGGGCCAAATGGCCTACTCCTTCTCCTAATTCATGGGCTGGATTCTCTGTGATTGGGACTCTGTCCCCAAGCCATCGTAAAAACTGTGGACTTTCATGATAGAAAAACTGGCGTGAAAGGGCCATATATTCCTGAGGGGGCTAGCAGGGATCCGGCATAAATTTAGCAGCTTTTGCTGCAGATACGGCCCCCTGCACTTCCTGGTTGGAGGCCGTGTATGCGCACGGTGGCGGCCTCCAGCGGAGCGCCATGCTCCATGGCGGACTCAGACCCCGGAGCAGGACCCTAAAAATAGAACCCGCGATCGGCCGTGCACCCTGACCACCCACCCAAACACTGCCTGGCCACGGTCCCGATTCCGTGCAGGGAAATGGATTTTCCGCCCCAGATTTTGATGTCGAGGTGCGTAGAAACCAGTCTCACAGCCAGAATTCTCCGACCGGGGGGGGGGGGGGGGGGGGGGGGCGACGAGAATCGCATCCTGCCGCCCTGACGCCGGCTTCCCCATTCTTTGGCGCCCGCCATTTTTCGGACGTCGGTGGGATCGCCGCCACACCAGTCGAGGGCCATTAGCAGTGCCCCCCCCCCGGGGATTCTCTGGGCCCCGATGGGCCGAGTGGCCGACGGGTTTGGCCCAGTCCCGCTGGCGTGGATTACTCACATCCCAGACAGCGAGATCTGGAAGGTGAGCGTGCGGGCGCCTTCCTGGAAGGGGAGGGCGGGGGATCCGACCCCGTGTGGGGCCACCACATTGGCCTGGCCTGCAATGGGACTTACCGATCGGCATGCGGGCTGGTTCAGTGGGGGCCTACTATACTCTGTGAAGGGAACCCACGTTCATGCGCGGAAATACGCGGCCGATCCACGCATGCGCGGGAATACGTTGGTCGTGGACTCGCGCGGGCCGTTCCCCGCCAGCTGGAGCTGAGGGGACAACTCAGGAGCCAACCTAGCCCCCTAGAAAAGTGAGAATTCCTCACTTTCGGGGGCCGTTGATGCCGGAGTGGTTGGCGCTGGTTTCCAGGCCGGTGTGGGGACATAGCCCCATTATTACAGAATCCTGTCCCATATATTTGTATGTACATTACTGATCCCTTACTTGCAAGTGTGATCCCTAATTCTCCACTCTACAGCCAGGGGAAACATTCTCTCATCATGTACTCTGTCAAACCCCTGAAGAATTTTAAAGTTCCTTTGAGATCACCTCTCATTCTTCCAAACTCTCAGGAAATTAAGCTTCTACTACTCAATCTCTCTTCTTAGGACAATCCGTCATCCCAGGAATCAGTCTAATGAAAATGTTGATGCGTTCCCTCTGAGGCAAGCCTATCCTTCCTTGGGTAAGGAGAGCAAACCTGACTGTACACGATACCCCAAGTGTTGCCAAACTAAGGTCCTTTACAATTGTAGCAAGACACCGTTACTTCTTCCAATGCAAAGGTTATCATCTAGTTGTTTTCCTAATTTTTTTCTCAATATGCATGTTATCATTCTTTGATTTGTGTACAAGGATGCTGAGGGCCATTGGAGTACCAGCATTTTCTCGTCTCTCACCATTTAAGAGCTTTTTCCTACTAATATGTATAACTTTATACTTCTCCATATTGTGGGTTATCTGCCATATCCTTACCCATTCATTTACTCTGTTTATATCCCATTGCATTCCCTCTGTGTCCTTCTCACAGCTTACTTTGTCTCCTACATCACAACAATAACTACACTTCAAAGGTACCTCATTTAATGTGAAATGCTTTGCCATGTCCGGGAGCCGGTGCAGACTCGATGGGTCGGGTGGCCTCCTTCTGCACTGCAAATTCCATGATAACATACCTGTAGTCCTCAGATGCCCCACCCTTCCGTTCCATTTCTTGGCTCAATCCCAATCCCTCTCCACCGCACATATGCCCAGCTCCCCTCCCGCACCCTCAGATCCTCTCCAGTCTGCCTCCTCAGTCTCGCCAATGTTGGAAACAGCACTTGATGAAGAACTGAGGAGCTGGAGTTGAGAGGAGCCAGGAGTAAAGAGGTGGGGGGTTGGGGCAGGGGGAGTGGAACCAGAGATGCTGGGGAAGCTGTAATTAAAGCACGTTTCCATCATGGGAAAAACATTTCTGCAATCTTATAATAACACTTAAAAATCAATGTTTGACCAGATAATGCAGAGTGTGGTCAAAATAGAAGTGATGCCAATAAATTAATAGTAAGAATTAGTATAATTTGTGCAACCACATTCTTGAGATGTTGAGACATACTTTCTATTCACATCGGCCAGTGCTAATTATAAGACGTCACAAAGAATCAAGAAACATTTCCCTGTCATTGAGCTGAACACAGACCTCAAGCGGTGTTTCTCCAGCTCATTGTGCCCAAGCTGCATCTGGGAAAGCAAGCTTCTGTTACTGCCTACAATTTCCTTCTCCCTCCGTTCTTGAATAGCAATTTGTTACCTTCCAATCCACAGGAATTGTTCTGGAAGCCAGGGACGTTTGGAAGATTAAAACCCATACACACACTTTCTCCTCTGTTGTCACCTCTTTTCAAAAACCAAGATGTGATTCATCAGTTTTGTGGGATTTGTTGTCTTTAAGATCCATCTGTTAACTTCTCCAGGATTATTTCTTGTCTGTCATTTTCACCAGACCTCGATTCCCCATTATTTATGGATTTATTTTGTGTCTTCTATCTAGACAGATAGATATTATTTATTTAATGTCACTGCCAGTTCCATATTGCCCATTATTTCTTGTGTCTCAGAGAGGAGACATGTTTACTTTTGCTCAGTTCTTCCCTTTTATCTATCTTTGAAAGACTTTACAACCTGTTTTATGCCGCTTGCTAGTTTATTCACATTTTCTATTTTCTATTTCTTTATCAATTTATTGGTCATCCTTTGCTGAATTCTAAAATCTTCCCAGTCCTCAGCCTCGCCACTCTTTTTGAGAACATTATAAGCTTCTCCTTTTGTTACCACACCGTGGATTAGGGTACGGTCAATTCCAGCCCCATATGACCCAGAGTCACAACACAGTTGAAATTAACTCTTAATTTTAAAAATACCCAAAGTCTTTGGCTGTTCAAAAACAATAGTCACCAGGTTTGTAAATTTAATAATAATAGTCTGTATTATTGTCACAAGTAGGCTTACATTGACACTGCAATGGAATTACTGTGAAAATCCCCAAATCACCACACTCATGCGCCTGTTCTGGTACACAACGGGAGAATTCAGAATGTCCAATTCACCTAATAAGCACGTCTTTCAGGACTCGTGGGAGGAAACCGGAGCACCCGGAGGAAACCCACGCAGAAATAGGGAGAACATGCAGACTCTGCACAGTGACCCAAGTGGGAAACAAATCCAGGACCCTGGCGTTGTGAAGCAATAGTGTGCTACCGTGATGCCCATAATTTAAACACAATTAACTTTTATTAATAACAATAACGATAATTAAATGGGCAGAAAATACAATTGGTTAACTATTATCTAATTTCTAATCCCCCTTTAACTCACCCCCACCTGCTACACACGCACGACAAACAAACACAGAGGGGAAAGAGGGGTGTAAAAATAATACCAGAAGTAAAAGGATAAAAGTCTCTTTTTCAGATGGACATCTTCCAGTTAGATTCTTTCAGTTGCATGACCCACTTCCTGACACATATTATCATCTGGGTGGCATGGTAGTACAGTGGTTTGCACTGTAGCTTCACAGTTCCAGGGTCCCAGGTTCGATTCCCGGCTTGGGTCACTGTCTGTTTGGAGTCTGCACATTCCCCCCGTGTCTGCGTGGGTTTCCTCCGGGTGCTCCGGTTTCCTCCCACAGTCCAAAGATGTGCAGGTTAGGTGGTTTGGCTGTGATAAATTGCCCTTAGTGTCCAAAAAGGTTAGGAGGGGTGATTGGGCTTACGGGGATAGATTTACAGATTTACAGAATTTACAGTGCAGAAGGAGGCCATTCGGCCCATTGAGTCTGCACCCACTCTTGGAAAGAGCACCCTACCCCCTACCCAAGGTCAACACCTCCACCCTATCCCCATAACTCAGTAACCCCACCCAACACTAAGGGCAATTTTGGACACTAAGGGCAATTTATCATGGCCAATCCACTTAACCCGCACATCTTTGGACTGTGGGACGAAACTGGAACGCCCCCAGGAAACCCACGCAGACACGGGGAGAAAATGCAAACACCACACAGACAGTCACCCAAGGCCGGAATTGAACCCGGGTCCCTGGCACTGTGAGGCAGCCGTGCTCACCACGGTGCCACCGTGCCGCTTTCAGGCTGTGATGTATTTCTCTGCAGACTCATCAGGGTCTCCAGACTTGGCTTCAGACTCAGAAATGACAGGCAGTTAACATTTGGGGGAAGGACAGAGAAACACACAGCCTCTCCTCTCGGCATCCAGGTGCTTTCTGCTGGATCCTCTGGAAAAATCCTCACCTGGCAGGACCCAATCACTGTCTGTTGCCGGGAAGAATATGGTCCCTGTCCAATCTATTGGCCACCAGCCAACCAATCGAACCAAATCTCTCTCATCTCTCAGGTGCCATAAAGTCCGAGTTCTTCTGTTCAAAATCTAAACCTTCATAGCACAGTGTACTATTTTGCAACTTTCGAGTTCCTCATTTCCCTTGCTCGACTTAAAGGTATGTCTCCATTAAAGACCTATGGACCCAAAAATGATAAGGACAAAGTAAAATAAATAAGAAATAAGGGAATCAACAGGATGAGCCCTGACACTTTAGTTTAATGCTATCCTTAACTTTTCTTGTTAGCCACAGTTAGATCATTATTTTGTGTTTTGTTTTATTCCATAAAGGAATAAATATTAATTGCGAACAATGTTCCTGCTAAGGTGCATGGATACTCAATCGCATAACAGCATAGTCTGCATAGTACGGCGCAGGTTTGTTCAGTGACAAATACCAACACCACATGAAGGAAAATGGTCGCACCCGACCACTATATGTTAAAGAGAACAATGATTGAGAATTATTTGATTTGATTTGATTTATTGTCACATGTACCGAAGTACAGTGAAAAGTATTTTTCTGTAGGCGGCTGAGGATGAACGTACACAATACGTACATAGTAGACACAAGCATAATCAACAGGGAACATTGACAAATTGTACATTGACAAAACAGTGATTGGTTACAGTGCGGAGTCGTTGTGGAGTCTTGTAGCTGTGGGGAAGAAGCTGAACCTATGTCTGAATGTGTGAGTCTTCAGACTTCTATACCTTCTGCCTGATGGAAGGGTCTGGAAGAAGGCAATGCCTGGGTGAGAGGGGTCTCTGACAATGCTGTCTACCTTCAAAAATTGTTGTTGTGTAAGTTTACCTAAGGTTTAAGACATGGCAGGAGATCCCAGACCCGTGTCACGCTCCTTGTGTGCGATGTGGGAGCTCAGGGACACGTTCACTGTCCCTGGCTCTTTCACGTGCAAGAAGTGTGTTCAGTCGCAGCTCCTGTGAGACCGCTTGACGGCTCTAGAGCTGCGGATGGACTCACTTTGGAGCATTCGCGATGCTGAGGAGGTCATGGATAGCACGTTTAGCGAGTTCGTCACACCGTAGGTGAAAGTTAATGAGGGAGATAGAAAATGGGTGACCAAAAGAAAGAGCAAGAGTAGGAAGGCAGTGCAGGTGTCCCCTGCGGTCATCTCCCTGCAAAACAGATATACCGCTTTGGATACTGTTGAGGGAGATGGCTCACCAGGGGAAGGCAGCAGAGGCCAGGTTCATGGCACCGTGGCTGGCTCTGCTGCACAGCAGGGCAGGAAGAAAAATGGCAGGGCTATAGTGATAGGGGACTCGATCGTAAGGGGAATAGATAGGCGGTTCTGTGGACGCAATCGAGACTCCAGGATGGTATGTTGCCTCCCTGGTGCAAGGGTCAAGGATGTCTCGGAGCGGCTGCAGGACATTCTGGGGGGGGGGGGGGGGGGGGGGAGGGTGAACAGCCAGCTGTCGTGGTGCACATAGGCACCAATGATATAGGTAAAAAAACGGGATGAGGTCCTACAAGCGGAATTCAGGGAGTTAGGAGTTAAACTAAAAAGTAGGACCTCAAAGGTAGTAATCTCAGGATTGCTACCAGTGCCACGAGCTAGTCAGAGTAGGAATGTCAGGATAGATAGGATGAGTGCGTGGCTCGAGAGATGGTGCAAGAGGGAGGGATTCAAATTCCTGGGGCATTGGGACCGGTTCTGGGGGAGGTGGGACCAGTACAAACCGGACGGTCTGCACCTGGGCAGGACTGGAACCGATGTCCTGGGAGGGTGTTTTATAGAGCTGTTGGGGAGGGTTTAAACTAATGTGGCAGGGTGATGGGAACCGATGCAGGAAGTTGGAAGGTAGTAAAACAGGGACAGAAGCAAAAGGAAGTAAGGGGAAAAGTGCAAGGCAGAGAAGACATAGTCAAAAATCTAAAAGGGCGACAGTACAAGGTACAGTGACTGAGGGGAGCTCAGTGAATAGGCCCAGTAATAACAAAAGGAATAAAACTGGAGATGTTAAGATTCAAAACAGAGGTAAAAAAACCAACATAAGTGTACTTTACCTGAATGCTCGTAGTATTCGGAATAAAGTAAATGAGTTGATGGCACAAATCATCGTAAATGACTATGATTTAGTGGCCATTACTGAAACATGGTTAAAGGATGGTCACGACTGGGAGTTAAATATCCGAGGGTATCAAACTATTCGGAAGGACAGAGTGGATGGTAAGGGAGGTGGTGTTGCTCTGTTATTTAAGGATGACATCCGGGCAATAGTAAGGGATGACATCGGTGCTATGGAGGATAAGGTTGAATCCATTTGGGTGGAAATCAGGAATAGTAAGGCGGAAAAGTCACTGATAGGAGTAGTCTATCGGCCACCAAATAGTAACGTTATGGTGGGGCAGGCAATAAACAAAGAAATAACTGATGCATGTAGAAATGGTACAGCAGTTATCATGGAGGATTTTAATCTACATGTCGATTGGTTTAACCAGGTCGGTCAAGGCAACCTTGAGGAGGAGTTTATAGAATGTATCCGCGATAGTTTCCTAGAACAGTATGTAATGGAACCTACGAGGGAACAAGCGGTCCTAGATCTTGTCCTGTGTAATGAGGCAGGATTGATTCATGGTCTCATAGTTAGGGATCCTCTCGGAAGGAGCGATCACAATATGGTGGAATTTAAAATACAGATGGAGGGTGAGAAAGTAAAATCAAATACTAGTGTTTTGTGTTTAAACAAAGGAGATTACAAGGGGATGAGAGAAGAACTAGCTAAGGTAGACTGGGAGCTAAGACTTTATGGTGGAACAGTGGAGAACCTTCCAAGCGATTTTTCACAGTGCTCAGCAAAGGTTTATACCAACAAAAAGGAAGAACGGTAGAAAGAGGGAAAATCGACCGTGGATATCTAAGGAAATAAGGGAGAGTATCAAATTGAAGGAAAAGGCATATAAAGTGGCAAAGATTGCTGGGAGATTAGAGGACTGGGAAATCTTTAGGGGGCAACAGAAAGCTACTAAAAAAGCTATAAAGAAGAGTAAGATAGAGTATGAGAGTAAACTTGCTCAGAATATAAAAACAGACAGTAAAAGTTTTTACAAATATATAAAACAAAAAAGAGTGGCTAAGGTAAATATTGGTCTTTTAGAGGATGAGAAGGGAGTTTTAATAATGGGAAATGAGGAAATGGCTGAGGAATTGAACAGGTTTTTTGGGTCGGTCTTCACAGTGGAAGACACAAATAACATGCCAGCGACTGATAGAAATGAGGCTATGACAGGTGAGGACCTTGAGAGGATTGTTATCACTAAGGAGGTAGTGATGGGCAAGCTAATGGGGCTAAAGGTAGACAAGTTTCCTGGCCCTGATGAAATGCATCCCAGAGTGCTAAAAGAGATGGCTAGGGAAATTGCAGATGCACTAGTGATAATTTACCGAAATTCACTAGACTCTGGGGTGGTCCCGGTGGATTGGAAATTAGCAAACGTGACACCACTGTTTAAAAAAGGAGGTAGGCAGAAAGCAGGAAATTATAGGCCAGTGAGCTTAACTTTGGTAGTAGGGAAGATGCTGGAATCTTTCATCAAGGAAGAAATAGCGAGGTATCTGGATAGAAATTGTCCCATTGGGCAGACGCAGCATGGGTTCATAAAGGGCAGGTCATGCCTAACTAATTTAGTGGAATTTTTTGAGGACATTACCAGTGCAGTAGATAATGGGGAGCCGATGGATGTGGTATATCTGGATTTCCAGAAAGCCTTTGACAAGGTGTCACACAAAAGGTTGCTGCATAAGATAAAGATGCATGGCATTAAGGGTAAAATAGTAGCATGGATAGAGGATTGGTTAATTAATAGAAAGCAAAGAGTGGGGATTAATGGGTGTTTCTCTGGTTGGCAATCAGTAGCTAGTGGTGTCCCTCAGGGATCCGTGTTGGGCCCACAATTGTTCACAATTTACATTGATGATTTGGAGTTGGGGACCAAGGGCAATGTGTCCAAGTTTGCAGATGACACTAAGATGAGTGGTAAAGCGAAAAGTGCAGAGGATACTGGAAGTCTGCAGAGGGATTTGGATAGGTTAAGTGAATGGGCTAGGGTCTGGCAGATGGAATACAATGTTGACAAATGTGAGGTTATCCATTTTGGTAGGAATAACAGCAAACGGGATTATTATTTAAACGATAAAATATTAAAGCATGCCGCTGTTCAGAGAGACTTGGGTGTGCTAGTGCATGAGTCACAGAAGGTTGGTTTACAGGTGCAACAGGTGATTAAGAAGGCAAATGGAATTTTCACCTTCATTGCTAGAGGGATGGAGTTTAAGACTAGGGAGGTTATGTTGCAATTGTATAAGGTGTTAGTGAGGCCACACCTGGAGTATTGTGTTCAGTTTTGGTCTCCTTACTTGAGAAAGGACGTACTGGCACTGGAGGGTGTGCAGAGGAGATTCACTAGGTTAATCCCAGAGCTGAAGGGGTTGGATTATGAGGAGAGGTTGAGTAGACTGGGACTGTACT
This sequence comes from Scyliorhinus canicula, assembly GCF_902713615.1. Classification (NCBI taxonomy): domain Eukaryota; kingdom Metazoa; phylum Chordata; class Chondrichthyes; order Carcharhiniformes; family Scyliorhinidae; genus Scyliorhinus; species Scyliorhinus canicula. The sequence goes on from NC_052164.1 coordinate 33,320,913, forward strand.
CATTGGAATTTAGAAGGATGAGGGGGGATCTTATAGAAACATTTAAAATTATTAAGGGAATAGATAGGATAGATGCGGGCAGGTTGTTTCCACTGGCGGGTGAAAGCAGAACTAGGGGGCATAGCCTCAAAATAAGGGGAAGTAGATTTAGGACTGAGTTTAGGAGGAACTTCTTCACCCAAAGGGTTGTGAATCTATGGAATTCCTTGCCCAGTGAAGTAGTTGAGGCTCCTTCATTACATGTTTTTAAGGTAAAGATAGATAGTTTTTTGAAGAATAAAGGGATTAAGGGTTATGGTGTTCGGGCCAGAAAGTGGAGCTGAGTCCACAAAAGATCAGCCATGATCTCATTGAATGGCGGAGCAGGCTCGAGGGGCCAGATGGCCTACTCCTGCACCTAGTTCTTAAGTTCTTATCTTCTTCCTGAGGCAGCGAGAGGTGTATACAGAATCAATCTGGGGGTGGCAAGTTTTACAATTACAATTATTTTAAAAAATGTAATCCAAATGTAAATTCTTCAAGTGCTATTGTTTATCTTCCATTACATCTCATAAATGTTGACTTCAGGCGATACTGTGTCTCCCTTTTTTCAGGTGCATGTCTACACCAGCATATTATTCACCCAAATACAGCAAACCTTTGTGAGCTGGTCTTTTGTGTGGGGGTATAGTGATGCAAATGAATAGAGGTTTCCGGCAGTTTTTTCTCATAAGCAACATAAATTACCAAAGATTTTTGCACGTAGCAATATTGCAGAACAGAAATGGTGTCAGCCACTTCCTCCTGAAGAAACTGGTGCAACAATTTTTTTTTAAGCTACAGTTCCGGTGAAACTTTTCTGGAAGTTCTATTAGATGTGACACCAGGAGTGATATTGGCATCTTTGTGCTAGAAAATAGTATGTTGATTATGTCAATTATATTCAAACTGCAATTCCAATTTAACACTGCAAAAAATGGCTCCCTACACGTGGATATTGCCAAGCGTACTTTACAAATTTCATTTTGGTTTAATGCACTGCATCTTTGAATATTTCCCTGCCTGAAGGTATGAATTTTACCTAATGATGATTGTAACAGAACTGTGATTATGGGGCTGTTTAATGGCGGGGGGGGGGGGGCAGAGGGGTTATCCCAAAATTATTCTCGGTACCTCGCACCTTCCCCCAAAGGTTCCCATATAAGGACTGCAAAGCAATTGTCTGGGATGTTCAAACTTCTGTCTTGCACTGGAAACCATCCAAAAATGCGATAAAAATTGCAAAACTTCATATGGCACCAACTGTGTTACATCAATATTACTGAGGAAAAAATTAAAAGAATTAAAACCACTCCTAACTATTGCACAGAACCACACAAACTCCCACATGGGGCTCCTCCCCCACCAGAACCTCAGGGGCTGCCCAACCCCTGACTAAACCCCCATCCATAGGACACCCCACCAAACATGGGACCTCATCCCCCATCAACATCCTTGAAAACACAGGAGACTCAACCCACCTTCAGTGTATCTTCCCTCCCCACAGGACCCCCACAGAACCCTTAATCCCCAAAGAGACTCACCCCCAACCCCTTCCACCCCAACAGCTCAGCCTCCCCAACTGTCCAAATAACCCAACTGTCCAAGCCCCTTCCCCACTGACTGTTTGACCCCTACCCTGATTGTCCGACACACACCCTGACTGTCCAACCCCCTCTGGTACTGTCTGACCCTGCCAACATTGTTTGACCATCCCTCAATGTCCTACGCCCCCAACTGTCCAGCTCCCCCCCCCCCCGACTGTCCAACCCCCTCAACAATGTCTGATCCTCCCAACACGGTCTGACGGTCTGACGGTCTGACCCCCCCAACACTGTCCGACCCACCGCACCCCACGCGACTGTTGAACCCCCACCTGCACACCCCCCCCCCCCCCCACCAAATTCTAACCACTTTAAAACAACCAGATTTGCAGCAGGCAGAGCGGTAAAAGAGGGGGCATGGACTCTTCCTATCCCATTCTGCATGGATCAGCAAAGGACCTCAGCAGTGTGCTTGCCCTGCACAACTCTGGCCCGGCCTAAATTAGAAACTTGGGCGAGACAGGATCAAGAAGATATCCAGGTAAGAAAGTAGGAGTGGAATGGAAATCCGACTCGGATTGGCACTCCGTGGACATCTGGCCCATGGCCATCAACCAAGAAAATCCAATTAGATTGCGGGGCTTTGGACAGTATTAACTGGAAGTGCAATACTTCGTACGGTTTTCTAAAAAGAGCAGTTGAGATAATAATTGGTCCTGAAAATATAAAACTTCTAATTGTTTGGAGACTTCAATACTTCAAAGCACTATCTGCACATAAAGTTCTCAAAGGGCCTGAACAATAGAATTCTGAGTAATCACATTCGAAATGTTGGAAACTAGTTATTTTGTATTGACTCTGGATGAATTTTCTCATCTTTTGACTTTGTGTCAACTCAGGTGAGAAAGGCGGTGTGTGGCCCACCAGCTCCACTGCTGGCTTTTCCCACCATGGGCGAAATTCTCCGACCCCCAGAAGGGTCGGAGAATCGCCTGGGGCCGCCGGAAATCCGGCCCCCGCCGTGGCAGAGATTCTCCGCCACCCGGGAAGTGGTGGTGGCGGGAATCTCGCCACTCCGATCAGCGAGGCCCCTGCGGCGATTCTCCGGCCCGCGATGGGCCAAAGACCCGCCGCTGGGAGGCCTCTCCCGCCGCCGAGGTTTCAACCACCTCTGTAATGGCGGGATCAGCGGCGCGAGCGGGCCCCCGGGGTCCTGGGGGGGGCGGGGGGCAATCGGACCCCGGGGGGTGCCCCCACGCTCAGACTCCGGGCCAGTGCCTTGGGTGCACTATTTCTCTTCCACGGCCGCCACGGGCAGAAGAGAAACCCACATCGCGCATGCGCCGACCGGCGAAAGCCTTTCGGCCAGCCCCGCTGCTGGGGGCACCGGTTTTTTGCGCCAGTCTTCTGGTGCCAACCGCTTCGGCGCGGGGCTGGCTCCCAAAGGTGGGGAGAATTCCCCACCTTTGTGGAGGCCCGACCCCTGAGTGGTTGGCGTCACTCCCCTACGCCGGGACCCTCCGTCACGTTGGGTAGGGGAGAATCCCGCCCCATATCTTTTGACACTCAGTCAAAACAAATGCTGGGCGCAGGTCCCATGATATCACGCAGGCGGGCGGATTCTAAATGAACCCAAGGCATCAGCAACCTTGGCTCCTAACAGATTGGGGTGCCCTTTTTTGAAAAGGAAAAGAAAGATCCCCCCCCCCCCGCCTCCACGTACACGGAACTCCCTCCCCTTCAGGGTGTGTTGTTCCTCGTGTCTTAATAAAGCTCGTAGTCTCAAATGTGGAGAAGATGCTTTATTGTGAATTCGTTCTCTCTTCAGAGCTTAACTTACGGCTACCTCAAATGCTGCCTGCTTGTGTCTGTGTGCTGCTACGAGTTCTGCCTTCCGTGAAGTGTGTCCTCACTTCCTGTCCCGGTGTATTTATAGCTCTCCCGTGCTCCCTCTAGTGTTTGCTCAGTTGTATTGCATCTGGTCAAATCTACGATCACCACATCCCCCTTTTCTCTTTACATATTTTCTGTACATCGTTAAAGAAAATTGTACAAAACAGTTACTTATGATATGTGTATCTATACAAGTGATGGTGCTATTGCATATTTTACAAAGCCAATTTATATTTATTAGTCCAATCTTAATAAAAACATTTATGAGTCCAAACTTGATGAATTTGTTCAGAGTTTTTTTTTTCTTTTGTTGTTGTTGACGTGGTGATATTGATATTGCAACTCCGTTGTGAATGTTGTTGGTGTTCCTTGTTATTTTGAGTAACCAATGCGTCATCCCGAGCTGTTTGCATGGTCGAACCACTGATGTTGACTGACATGGACTTTTTTTCTGTGCTTGTGGTATCGATTTATTATCTCATCCGCCTTGAATGCTGGTGTGCTTGCTTGTTTCGTAGTCTCAAATGTGGAGAAGATGCTTTATTGTGAATTTGTTCTCTCTTCAGAGCTTAACTTACGGCTACCTCAAATGCTGCCTGCTTGTGTCTGTGTGCTGCTACGAGTTCTGCCTTCCGTGAAGTGTGTCCTCACTTCCTGTCCCGGTGTATTTATAGCTCTCCCGTGCTCCCTCTAGTGTTTGCTCAGTTGTATTGCATCTAGTCAAATCTATGATCACAACACAGGGGACAATCTTGCCGCACCCACAGACGTGGAATTCCCATTCTCCTGGGAACCCCCATCCCGAAACTCTCCAACGGAAGACCCCTCGAACAGTGTCCCCTGGCACTGCTAGCGCACTGTCCAGACATGACCTCCCTCCCCGGGGCTGTACTTACCTGTGCGCCCTAGTGGGTTGTCTTCACCCTTTCCCTATTTATGTCTAGCGGTCGGGAGTCCCGGTGGCCTGATTTTCATACAAGGGGACATTTTCCAGTGAGGAGGCCCGCTAATTATATTTAAGTGAGTTGAAATGGGGTTACCATCATTCCGTGTCGATAACCCCGTTATGCCACTGGCGGGGGACAGGGACAATCGAGCGTGGAAATCCCACTGGCGTGAAAGCCGTTTTGGGACTGCCCCCTCTATTCTCCATCCCCACGCCGGCTGAATATGGGGTGGGAAATCCCCCCCCCCCCCCCCAATTCTATGGGAAATCCCCCCCCCCCCCCATTCTATAAAAAGTCCCCTAAAATTCAAATTAAATGTCATGATGTACAGCTCAGTTTCTGGAAGTAAAAGTCTTTATTTGGGGAAGACAGGCTATTTATGCTGTCGATGTCTCTGTTCCCCACCCAGCTGGGATCAGTTCATCATAATGTTTATGTCTTCATCTTTATGTGACTTCTCTGATATGCAAGAAGTAAGAAAAGAGCTGGCTTCGATGTGTTGTCATTCACAGCCTCATGGAGGCCCAAAGCAATTTATTCAAAGAAGCACTTTTAAAGTATAGTCACGACCGTAGGTTAGGTGGGAAACAGCAGCCAATTGTCACAAAGCAAAGACACAATAAAGCTACTTCCTCCATGATATAAATTGTAAGAAATTTGGTCAGCCTCTAACATTGCAAAGTTGTCTCTATTGATCAACTTGTTCATACCAGCTTGTCTTCCTGCTCCATCGGGTGCAATTGCTCAAGAGGGACATAATTTTGCTCACATTGCTTGTGAAAGTAGCTTGGGATATTGAGCTGTTTCAAGCTGTCAGAAGTCATCCAAAGTAGATAGTGGATAGATTAAAGACCAACTCTATTTTAAAGTTATATATAAATGTAAGCTGCCGGTGTTATTTCTTCCCAGGTTTTCTGTAACATAAGCTGATGTGTTGTGAAAAATAGCAAAGTGTCAAATTGAATGTCTTCCCGGCTCAGCAACCGAGGAGGATTCCTTTAGAAGCTAACTACTGGAATAAAATGACAGTCCTTTCACAAATACCATTGCAAAGTAATATATACACGCTGATAAGGAGATATTCGGCTAGATTTTCGCAGATCAGATGATTAGATTTCCTGCGTCGGCAGATGCAGATTGGTAGAAAGCATCCTATCCGACCTCACCTTTACCCTGGGGAGCGTGGGGGCCTGGTTGGGTGTGCTGACCCTGAATAGATACTGGCCACATGGGTATCTGAGTGACGAGGCAGGCTGGTTATAAGGCCCGTTTCAGTTCTTTGTTTTCTTACATTTTAGACCCCCTTCCCTCACACCCCATCACCCCCTACCCAGTTTCCATGCCCCCTCCATGCTCCCATGCCAACTCAATGTCAATTCTTGCCCCCACCCACCACAATGGCCACTCATTGCATCCTCCATACAACACATGATCCTTCCATGACTGCCCCCCCCCCCATGCTCATTTTACCACCACATAGGTGGCGTGCCATTGGCCGTTGGAAGGATCTTCCAGTCCCGCTGAAGTCTACAGCATTTTTCATGGCCCGCTCATCCTGTTGCTGGGCACCCACCGTGGGGTGGGGGGGGGGGGGGGGGGGGTCACCTTCACCACGACTGGAAGATTTTGCCAACGAAAGAGGCGGAAAGATCCAGCAAAATAAATTCTAACCCACATAGAAATGTGTGATAAAAGCAAATTACTGCGGATGCTGGAATCTGAAACCAAAGAGAAAATGCTGGAAAATCTCAGCAGGTCTGGCAGCATTTGTAGGGAGAGAAAAGAGCTAACGTTTTGAGTCCGATGACTCTTTGGCAAAGCAATGACAAAGAGTCATCGGACTCGAAACGTTAGCTCTTTTCTCCTCAGAAATCTTCTCTCTAGAAATGTGTGAAACTCTTTAAAAAAAAACACCCATTCATAACTAATTTGAAAAAAAAAAGACGGTCATAGAACCCTATTAAAGTTCCAATCAACCAGTCCATTAAAACATCAATAACAGAAGCTTGATGAACTTAACACCTTAATCTTGTGTAGATAAACAGTGAACCATTGACAAAACAGATCACTGAAAGAATAACATCCTTTACTCATAGAGATGTCAATCAAGAATACTCACTATTTCTGTGCATCTGTGTAAACAGACTCATCCACATAATCCTATAAGAGTTTGAGCTGTCAGCTGAACATGCATATTGAGGCTTGGATGAGAGCCAAGGTGCCCATAAAAGGATTGACTTTGTTGACACAGTTACAGAGAAGTGAAAACTTTGATTAATTGACAGCTTTATGGTGGTATAAGAAGCTGTTATTTCTGTGATCTCTTTGTCAATGGCTCAATGTTTATTTGCATTAGGTATCACCATTTTTAAATGGCCGTGTTGTCCTTTTGAAGTTGTTAAAATCCAGAGCAATGAGTAAGTGTATATTTTTAGAAAACTCTTGAAACAATTTTGATTAAACCATTTCTTTTGTAGCAAACTGATCATGATTAAAAAGCTGTTGTGACTATTCAGTGCAGCCTTTATAGAATACCTATTTCTTATCATTGGCATGAAATCAAAAATGTTAATGTTATTTTTATCGATGATTAAAGCATGTGTGTGACCACCAATGGTGCTAAACCTGACATGTGGAAGCACTTTGGTTTGGCTCAGTTAGTCTTGTCATAAGCTTTTTGCCATTCACGTCAGAAATTAAACCTGTTCAGGTGGAGGATGTTTGCCGAATACTTCAAAAATATTTGCATAGATTCTGTTTTGTGATGTTCTGAGGCTCCTGTATAATGCAGATTATTCCTTTCTACATTTTAGGCTATGAACTGAAACACTTTGTTTGCTTCGTGGTGAGTTGAATATTTATCATGTCGATGATATCAGAGCCACAGAATGAAAAAATAGCATTCCTGGTTCAGATCACAGGTTAGTTAGCAAATAAAACTCCACCTACACCAACTCAAGAGTGTATCTTAATTATAGGTTCAGGAGAACACTCCATATTACATCGGAATATAATTTCCATTTCCCTCAGTGTTTTTCTCAAAAATAGATTGCAGGCTATTAACAGTGATAAACTGGATAATGCGGAAGGCTTGCAATTATTAAAGAACTGCCTTAAGACTATCCAAGACAATTTTGTTTGGTTTGATATCTTCAGATATCAGAAAGATAAGGGGCTGGATTCTCCCAAAATGAGACAATGTCCCTATGCCGGCGTAAAAACGTAGCAGGGACCCGAAGTGAATCTCGCAGCTTTTGCTGCAGATATAGACCCTCGCACATCTGGGTCAGAGGCCACGCATGTGCACGGTGGTGACCGCCAGCGGCTGCGCCGTGCACCATGGCGGGCTCGGACCGCGGAGCCAGACAAAAAAAATAAACTCCTCGACAGCTCTGTAGTTTTATCCATTGACCTGCTGTTCTATCCATTATTTATCCATTGACCTTAAACCTTGAGTTAGGAGTTAAACTAAAAAGTAGGACCTCAAAGTTAGTAATCGCAGGGTTGCTACCAGTGCCACGAGCTGGTAAGAGTAGGAATGTCAGGATAGATAGGATGAATGCGTGGCTTGAGAGATGGTACAAGAGGGAGGGATTCAAATTCTTGGGGCATTGGAACTGGTTCTGGGGGAGGTGGGACCAGTACGAACTGGACGTTCTGCACCTGGGCAGGACTGGAACCAATGTCCTAGTGTTTGCTAGTGCTGGTGGGGAGGGTTTAAACTAATGTGTCAGGGGGGTGGGAACCGACGCAGGAAGTCGGAGGGAAGTAAAATGGGGCCAGAAACAAAAAGCAGTAAGGGGGAAAGTGTAAGGCAGAGAAGTCATAGTTAAAAATCAAAAAGGGCCACAGTACAGGGTACAGTGACTGAGGAGAATGTGAAAAGGGAGGTGGCCAATGCAGGATTGAGGGTGTTGTACCTAAATGCGCATAGTATATGGAACAAGGTAAATGACCTTGTTGCGCACATTGAAATTGGCTGGTACGATACTGTGGGCATCACAGAGACGTGGCTGCAAGGGAATCAGGGCTGGGATCTAAATATCCAAGGATATATGTCCGATCAAAAGGACAGACAGACGGGCAAGGGGGGGGGGGGGGGGGGGAGTTGCATTGTTAGTAAGGAATGAAGCTAAATTGATAGTAAGCAGCGATATAGGATCAGAAGGCATAGAATCTCTGTGGGTAGAGTTGAGCAATCGCAAAGGTAAAAAGACCCTGATGGGAGTTGTGTACAGGTTCCCTAGCAGTAGTCAGGATGTGGGGCAGAAAATAAATCAGGAGATAGAAGAGGCATGTAAAAAAGACAATTTTACAATAACCATGGGAGACTTCAATATGCAGGTGGACTGGGAAAATCAGGTTGGTAGTAGATCCCAAGAAAGGGAATTTGTGGAATGTCTAAGAGATGGTTTTTTGAAGCAGCTTGTTACAGAGCCTATTAGGGAACAGGCAATTCTGTATTTGGTGATGTGTAATGAGGGAGACTTGATTAGGGAACTTTAGGTGAAAGAACCCTTTGGGATCAGTGACCACAATATGATAGAATTTACCTTGCAATTTGAGAGGGAGAAGCTGCAATCAGATGTAACTGTATTACAATTAAATAAGGGTAACTACAATGACATGAGGGAGGAGCTGGCCAGAGTTGATTGGAAAAGAGCTAAGCAGGGAAGACAGTGGAACAGAAATGTCAGGTGTTTTTGGGGGTTATTAGGGAGGCACAACAGAAATTCATCGCAAGGAGGAGGATATATGCTAAGGGGAAGTCAAGGCATCCATGGCTGACAAGGGATGTTAAGGACAGCATAAGGGCTAAGGAAAAAGCATACAAAGTGGTGAGGTTTAGTGGGAAACCAGAGGATTGCGAAGCCTTTAAAAGCGAGAGGACAACTAAGAAACCAATAAGGGGGGAGAAGATGAAGTATGAGTGCAAGCTAGCTAGTAATATAAAGGAAGATAAAGATTTTTTTCAATATATAAAATGTAAGAAAGAGGCAAAAATAGACATTGGACCACTGGAAAATGTGGCTGGAGAAGTAATAATAGGAAACAAAGAAATGGCAGATGAACTGAATAGTTACTTTGCATCAGTCATTACGGTTTAAGGCACCAGTGGGATGCCAGAGCTCCAGGAGAACCAGGGGGCAGAGGTGAGTGTAGTGGGCATCACTAAGGAGAAGGTTCTGGGGGAACTAAACGGTGTGAAGGTGGATAAGTCACCTGGACCGGATGGACTACACCCCAGGATCCTAAAAGAGATAGCTGAGGAAATTGTGGAGGCATTAGTGATGATTCTTCAGGAATCACTGGAGGCAGGAAAGTCCCAGAGGACTGGAAAGTGGCTAATGTAACACCACTGTTTAAGAAGGGACGGAGGCAGAAGATGGGAAATTATAGGCCAGTTAGCCTGACTTAGGTCATTGGTAAGATTTTAGAGTCTATTATTAAAGATATAGGGCGGGATTCTCCCGTACCCGGCTGGGCGGGGGGTCCTGGAGGGACGGAGTGGTGTGAACCACACCGGCGTCGGCCCGCCCCAAAGGTGTGGAGGATTCCGCACCTTCAGGGGCTAGGCCAGCGCTGGAGTGGTTTGTGCACCGCTGTCTGGCGTGGAAGGCCTTTGGCGCCACGCCAGCCAGGGCCGAAAGGACTCCGCTGGCTGGCGAGAATCCGCGCATGCGCGGGAGCATCAGCGGCTGCTGACTTTATCCCCGGGCATGCGCGGGGGGGGGGGTTCACCTACGCGTCAGCCATCGCGGAGGCTGACACGGCCGATGCGTAGGAAAAGAGTTCCCCCACGGCACAGGCAGGCCTGTGGATCGGTGGGCCCCTATCACGGGCCAGACCACCGTGGGGGCACCTCCCCGGGGCCAGATCGTCCGCACCCCCACAGGACCCCGGAGCTCTACCACACCGCCAGGTCTCGCCGGTAAGGGGCCTAGTCTGATCTACGCCGGCGGGAGTGGCAAAGAACCAGCGGGACTTCGGCCCATCACGGGCCGGAGAATCGGCAGGGGGGGGGGGGGGCGCTGTGAGCGGCCTCCAACAGGCATGGCCCGATTACCATTCCCGCTGGATCTCCAGTGCCGGAGAATTTGGCGGACGGTAGATGCGGGATTCACGCCACTCCCCCGGCGATTCTCTGGTCCGGCGGGGGGGGGGGGGGGGGGGGGGGTCGGAGAATCCCATCCGTGATCTCAAAACACTTGGAAGTGCATGGTAAAGTAGGGCTGAGTCAGCATGGTTTTGCCAAAGGGAGGTCAAGTCTGAAAAATCTGTTAGGGTTCTTTGAGGAGGTAAGAAGGAGGTTAGATAAAAGAGAACCAGTAGACGTGATTTATTTAGATTTCCAGAAAGCCTTTGACAAGGTGCCGCATAG